>NW_027526295.1:136431556-137031556 GCF_048455015.1 Haemaphysalis longicornis | reverse complement strand
GCAGGGGGTCTCTAGTCAAAAACTCAAAATTCTGCAACGGCCAGTTGCTGACGTAGTTACGAACGTCGAAAAATAAACAAAGGTTTTTAGCGAAAATCTGCGATTCCAAGTAGCCAACATTTGCAAAAAAAGAACAGTTGAAGACCAGGTAAAAATTGTTGGCGTGAAAGATAGATAGATAGATAGATAGATAGATAGAGAGAGAGAGAGAGAGAGAGAGAGAGAGAGAGAGAGAGAGAGAGAGAGAGAGAGAGAGAGAGAGAGAGAGAGAGAGAGAGAGAATCGTCTTATGCTTAAGCGGGCGTGAATTCCCTAAGTGGGAAGGAGAGGGACACTGAGGGAGAGAACGATGGAAGAGATATTACAGATCAAGGTAATGCGGTTTCTACACGGCTAGTTAGGGCACAAACCGCTTGAACTTGTAGAGATAAATTTGAAGATTATGGGTTCCGTCAAGATCATATAGTACTTAGCAGATTCCGTGAAGAGAGAGGTGCTCTAGGATGGTTATGGCGGGAGTTGGTCCAGGTTATCATACCAGCTTGTACAAACTACTGGTTAGTGAATATTCAATTACCTTTTCGTGAGATGAAGGGTCCCCTCGAATGTGCTGTGAATACAGGGCGGGCAGTGTGTATGAAGTGATATATATAGATTAAGTATGATCACAATATGGGCAGCGTTGGATGTGCGAGCTGGGTACGTGTTCTCGTTTGCGTACTACATGAGGGGTGAGTGCCTTGTTGACATAAAATTTATTTATTTATTTATTTATTCACAATACCCCTAAAGGCCCCCGTGAGGGGGTATTACATAGGGGGGTTACATAGCACACGTGTTGTATTAGCGCAGTAAAGCGGAAAAAATAAACAAAAAGAAGCAGGAATGTTCACACTGAAAATGCAAATAAATACACATTGTTAACTTGAAAAAAGTGATAACGCAGTAATCAAATCATTATAGCAAACAAAAAAGACAGGAATATAATACAGATGGTTCAAATTCAAGCACGACACGATGTACAATCTATCAGAATAACAAGAACAAAAATAAAATACAGAGCAAAAATAAAAATGTTCAGTACACAAACTCAAGGACGGGAAAAAGAAAATCCAAAAAGAAGAGGAAAGTGCTAGGTTAGCTGTTGAATTAGTTCCTGGAATTTCGTGTGGTCTTTTTGAGAAGCGATATGAGATGGTAGATTATTCCATTCGACTATGGTACGTGGAATGAAAGACCGGGCAAACGCAGCCATTACAATTGCGGGCCGGTTAATCCGCGAAACAACGTCTGCAAACTCAGACCTCGCTGCTCTTCGCCCTGCTTTGCACTACATTCGGGGGCAAGAAGTATGTGGACGGGTGGATTTCACAAATTCGAGGGGGAGCTTCACCGACTTGCCTCATTTTCGCGGACCCAAATGGACCAGAAAATACACTCTCTGCATACGGTGGATACGGTGGAAAGTGTTACAGTGGATATTGTGGGATGATTGTAAATGTGGTGGCCGACCAAACAGCTTGTGGAGCCCACAGCCACTCTAGCGTCATCATCCCCGTTCCATTCACTGAACCTGATGCCGCCACGTTGCGCACTCTGTGGCGGGGCAGTTACAAAACAATACAGACGGAGAGATAAAAAAGTTGTCAGCCGCTGTATAAAATTTACCCCGCTTAGACTTTCCGAATGCCGAGTGGCCTGGGAAAGCGCGAAGAAGGAGTTGTTCACAGCATTCGCCTCAACGTCGCTTTTACCGGCCACTATACCTGCACAAGACGCCCCAAGTTGCCTCGACTCACTGTCAGGCTTGAAGTGTTCGAGAGGACATAAACATGTACTATGCGTGTGTGACCATTATGACACTTCACGGATAACTTGGAAAGAACTTTGGGACTGCGTGCTCATGCCCCCCTGAAACGTAGCGACGTCATCGGTCCATGGCGCTCAACTACCGTTGTGACACGGACTACAAAAGCCTCGGTGTCAATTGATTCATTGTAGGGCGTAACGCGCCTACACAACGCAGGCGATGTGGCACGCCGTAGTGGAGGGCTCCGAATTAATTTTTACCAATTGGGGATCTTTAACGCGCGCCGAGATCTCGCACACACGGGCGTTTTGATTTTCGCTTCCATCAGAAAAGCGGCAACTCTGGCCGGGAATCGATCCCGCGACCTCGTGCTCTGCAGCGCAACGCCTTAACCACTGAGCCACCGCGGCGGGTCTTGGTGTAATTTCTCCGTTATTCCGCCCTGAACAAAACTCTGGGAACACTTGCCCTTTCTTTCCTCCTGTGAGTGTGATGTGTGTGTGTTCCTGATGTGTGTGTGAGTTTTTGTGCGATTATCTGCGTTTGTTAGTGTTTGTGTGCGTTTTTGTGTCTTCTCTTCTTTCGCTCATTTTACCTGCCCTTATGCCTATGTGGAGTTTCAAGCCAAGCTGGCCGCCAAGCTGACTTCTCGTTATTATTATAGGCATCCCTTCACATGTGCCTCCTCCCACCCGAAGCTGCGAGCTGCTTTAGCGGGCCTAGCGCACCTGTCATCTTGAAACCTCTCGCGACTCTGCGCATTAAATTCCGCCGTCCAGAGTTGCCGGTATGGCCGTCATGGTTGTTGCAATGGGGCGCTGGAAGCAATGCAGATGTATCAAGCCTCTCCCGGGCAGCGGTGGGAATCATGTGGTTGCCGTGCGCCCGGACGTGTGTCCCGCGGTCCGCACGATGCGGATGGCGATGCATTCTAGTCGAAGTCCTCGGTTGAGACAAAGTATGCTCATCACCGTATAAATATGTGAACAAAACCAGGAAACGTGTAAAGTAAGGGAAATAAACCTTACAAAAGAGCGTAATCGGACGGTTAGAAGTTACGCAAAACAATGTATGTAAGATAACAGGTTCACGTGAAACCTATGCAGAGAAAACAAATTGTAAGTGTACGAACTACCGCAAGAAAATGATTAAGTCCTACAGGCAACAAGTGTTCGTCCTCGTAATACGCAAAGAAAAACAAGTACGGAAGTTCAGAATCGCAGTCATTATGCAGGTTATTCATTCCACGAGAGGACATCCCCGTATTCACATACACAAGGTGATGTTAGCAGTTCAAGGAGAAGTAAAAAGGCTACTTCTAGATCATAAAAAACTTGGACACTAGGGAATCCGCGCGCAAATAAAGTTAAAAACTAAAATTTTTTGCTAATATAAAACGAAGGATGATGTCCTTGAAACAAAAGAGCTGAGCGGAATGAAATCTCAGTACACGTTATCAAACAATTACATTAAAAGGGCAAAGCCAAGTTAATAGGCGCTATGGTAGGAGTAGAACAAAAAAATTGAAACGCCTGCGGACCATTTATAAAGGTAACTGAGGCAGGAGAAATATGCATTTCTAAAAGTCAGTTTTAAACACTATGTGTGCTTAAGTAGATATATTCGCTTACTACTTCCACGGCCTAGCCACCTACCTCACACCGCTGTGCTGTGCCGAGGTTATTGATCATTACTTCAGTTTTCTGCATATTAATTTTCAGGCCCACGGTTCTACTCTGTCTGTCCAGTGCGGTAAACATGCTTCGCAATACCTCCCCCGAGTTACTTAACAAGGCAACGTCATCTGCAAATCTGAGGTTACTGACGTATTCTCTATTAACCCTTACTCCCACCTGTTCCCAATCAAATGTTCTGAATACTTCTTGTAAACATGCTGTCAATAAACATGCTGTGCCTTGGGCTTGTACAGTAGCAACTCAGACTTACTTCGTGAGAATCTCAGGCCAGAGCCCTCGAGGCTCCCCTCGACCGTCCTCACTGCTTTCTGCAGGACCTCTTCCACTTGGGCGTCGCTACCTCCCTTGACCCACAGGGTGATAGCGCCGGCCTATATCGTATGCTCCACGTACTCCACCACTTCGAGCCGGTTGGCGACCCTGATCATCACCAGTTTGAATAGGAGCGGCGAGATCACTGACCCTTGTTGCATACCTCGGCTCCCTACCTCCTTAAATTTCGTCTCTACGTGTCTGACGATGAGAACCGCCGTTCGCCTCGCTAGAAAGCTCTTGATATACTCCTGCGATCTTTTCCCGATGTCCCACCTCGAAACGTGTTGAGTATTGCTGAGTGGTTAACGTTATCAAAAGCGCCTTGTAGGTCGAGCCCCAGTATAGCCCTGGTGTCTCGAGTGTTCCTGTCGATGGTTAGGTGTCTCAGTTGCAGCATGGCGTCTTGAGTGCAGAGATTCCGTCGGAACCCAATCATCGTTGCGGGGTAGAAGTCGTAAACTTCGAAGTAATCTTTCCACCGCGCCATCAGGACGTGCTCGAACACCTTGCCCACGCAGGACGTCAGCGAGATTGGCCGGAGGTTTTTTATGTTTGGTTGTTTACCCGGCTTGGGGATCAGGATCATCCGTGAGCTCTTCCATTCTGTCGGCACGATTCCCGTCGTCTAACAGTCGTTGTAACATTTGGTCAGTGCTACTACCGACGCTTTGTCCAGGTCCCGAACGGCCTATTGGTAACCCTGTCTGGTCCGGGCGCCGACCTGCTGTTAAGCTCTTGCAATGCCGCTCGTACTTCCGCTACCCTGATTTCTCTGTCGAGTCTCTGGTTCGTTCTGCCTTGATAGTCGCTGTGCGTTACCTTTGGCGAGTCGGGGATGTATCTCTCTAGTAGCTGCTGCTCCACCGCCACCGCTCCCTTTTCTGTGATTGCCCGATGGGTAATTTTCGCTAGCCTGTCCCATTGATGAGATTTTGTTTTGGTTTCGTTCAAGACGTGGGGGAACAGATTCCACGTCTTTCCATTATGCATTTGGCCGCCTGCCGCGTTGCAAATTTCGTTCCATTTATGGTTGCTAAGCACGCAGCAGTGCTCCTAGATTTTGCGATTGAGTTCCGCCACCTTTTTGTGCAGTCTCCTGTTGAGTCTTTGCTTTTTCCATAGTTCTGGTATACAGCGTTTGGCTTCCAGAAGGTGGGCTAGCCAGCTGTCGACTCCATCGATCCTGTCGTCGTCTGTTGTAATCTCCCTCGTGACTGCCTTGACGTCAGTGGTGACTCTTTCCATCCAGGCGTTGATGTCCGTGATTTCTTGCTCTGCTCGTTCAGCCCTTTGCGTCCGGAATGCTTCCCAGTATACCCAGTGGTACTTACGTATTTGTGGCGTTGGTGTCTGTAATCTGATCCTCGTCTTACTATGGCGTGATCACTGCCTAGGCCCGTGCCGGTATTCCGACACGTGACCTCTTCCTCCGCAATGTTCATAACAAAGGTGAGGTCGGGCGTTGTGTCCCGGGATACGTAGTTTCCGGTTCTGGTTGGATTGGAGGGGTCCGCAACTAGGACATATCCGTTGGGGGGCGCGTCCTCCATGAAGTGCTTGACCTTCACGTTGCGTTTGATGTAACCCCAAGACTGGTCTGCCGCGTTGAAATCACCGCACACGAGCCATTTGGCCCCTTTTGCTTGCGCGTTTGCCTTGCTGAAGAGTGCCCGGAAGCGTTGTTGGCGTTTTCTTGGGTTACTATAAATATTGAACACGTAGATGTTCTCCTTTTTCTTGGGAGGAGTGTCGTGGTGGCTTGGTAGCACATTCTGGGAGCGCCGCACGCTTTCAAGCGATGTTCGTAGTTCTTCCAGCGCCTTGCGCAGCTCCTTGTTTTCATTGCGAAGGGCCACCATGGCGTCGCTTTCTTCTTCTTGTTTCTTGGAGCGTTGTCAACTGGGCGCTTTTCACCGATCTTCGTGGCTGATCCCTTGGTTCTGTCCGCCCAGCTACCACACTCGCGCGCCGGCGACCATCCCCGGCGCGTGCCGCTGGGCTCCTGCTCTTACTGCGCAGTATACTCTCCCTCGAAGGTGACCTTCCCCTCTAATCCGCTTTTTCTAGGGACAATGTTCTTTTTATCTTGTTGCTTGTCGGCTGCAGCCTCGGAAAATCTCAGGCAAGTGACAGCTGTTGCTGTTGCCTTTCTTCCTCGGCTGCAATGCGCCGCTCCCATTGTCGTACTACGTACGGCGTCTTGAACCGCGCCTTGCACGCTTTGTTGCCGGTCACCTGATTGCCCCCACATAGCTTGAACTTGGGCGTGCACGGGTTATCCGTCGCTGGATTTGGCCTATCGCAGGTCGGGCACCTTCGCTCGTTGGGGTTGGGACACACGTCTCTTCAGTGGCCTACGCCGCCGCATTGCTTGCATACATCGATTTTTTTGCAGCACAGCGATCATTTTAATAGCACCCACTCGTACCTGACGCAATGTCAGGTACCTGACCCTTGTGCCTGACCCGTGTGCCTGACCCACTCGTACCTGACCCTTGTGCCGTCGAAGACGACCGTAACAACCGTTGTTGTACCAGTTCGTTTGGCACCGAGCGCCAAAGGGTTGTTGCGGTTGACAATTTTGGCGTGAATATCCTCTGGGGTCTCGCTGGGCGGTATTCCCCTTTTTACGCCTTTAGCAGTGCAGTTCGGAGCGGTGATGTACGTCCACACTTCGTACTGCTGTCCTCTAATCGTAAGTTCTGTGAATTTGTTGTACTGGTTGGCCCGTTCGTCCGGCGTTGTGCAAATCACAATGATATTATGTCGTGCGTTGACGCACATAATGTCCTCGGTTGTCGCCTCGCAGGTGGATCTTGCCGCCGCGTGCGCTGCCGCGGCAACTTCTACTTGGCCTAGCTTGGCCACTCTGAGACCACCTCTCGGCCTCATTACAACCTTGATATTGTCCCTCGGCAGCGCCGGCATTCTTGCGGCTTTGACGGCCGTTGACCTCGTTCGGCTTGCTGTTATCGCTTCCTTTTTTGCCGTTATCGCTTTTCCGGCCTCCCCCGTTGATGCGGCTTCACGCTTCTGCTGCTCCCTACGGGCGAGTCGACTAGTCTTGACCTCCTTCCATCCTGCCGTATTCATTTCATCGGGTGAAACGTCATTGCCCTCTACTTGTACAGTCATCTTGTCAGAATTGCTGGTAGATGGAAGTGCTACGTGCATCTGTTCCTCTTCACAATTATGGGATTGTGCCATCCCGAGCCGTACGGGCGCTCGGCCTAACCTTGGCTGCGGCTCGCCTAGGCTTAGCGGCCTCTCGCCGGCTGTTGATTTCAAAGGCCAAAAATTCGATGAATAAATCCCTTTCCTGTGACGAAATCGATTTGAATCGATGCCGTCTCCCTGATCACAGAGATAATCACCGAGAAAACATTTGCATTAATTCGCGTAAATAATTTGGCATTAACTGCGGAGCCGATGTCAAACACGTCCGCTCATATCGTCGTCGTCATGCGCATCTACCTTGATGTCAGACATCTTGCGAGAAAAGACACACCAGCACGCAGCTGTACAAGCAAAAAACGTGTAGAAAGAATAATGGTGGTGCGGTCTGGGTCCACGACTCGAAAAGCATGGCCAGTGTGATTTGACTTACGCGCTAGGGGAACAGTGTATGAAAACTGTACATCAAGCTACAAAAAAAACCCTATAAAATACAGAAACGCTGGCAACACGGTGGCGTCATGGGAGAAGTTGTAAAGCAGATTCTGATTTAATTGATTACCCGCTGTGGAAATACGAATACAAAGGATGTCTCACCATACGGCAAGGTTTTTAGGTGACTCAAGGGCGTCTTGTTACTGATGCTGTAGCAGGTTGTTCTTACCGTGTTTTTACGGGTATTCTACAATCTAACGATTTTGTTTTAAAGAAGATGGTTGTTCTTGGGCCATCAAATGCGAAAATGTTTGTCTGTCTGTCTGTCTGTCTGTCCCTCGATAACCCCGTCCAGCCAAAGTTGGAAAAATTCTTGAGCAAGACGTTCACAAGAATCAAACATTTCCAAACTTAGAATTCCAGAAAAATGCTCCATATTTCTCAATAATGTTTGGAAAACAATAAAATTGGGCTCAATTGTGGAGGAACGTCAATACATAATTGATGTTGGTGGTGTTATTTTAATTTAAAGTAGATATGCGCTGGATTTTTGAGAAAGCAAATCTAAACAAGCCCGTGAAAAACAATATTTCAACCATAAAATACTCGCACCGATGCTCTACAAGCAGTCCGCCTTCTACGGTTAGTTACTCGTAGCCTTGTGCTGGCTCAAGGTATTCACCAACTTGCGGCAGGAATCGCACACAATTCTGATTGAATGGGTTCCATGTGACCTTCTCACAGACCACTGCAAGGAAGACGTAGCAGCCCGACTGGTAACTTCCGTTCCATCTCCGACTTCCCCGTTAAAGCTGAATGATGCCACTCTCCTGGTTACGAGAAAAGAACACCTACGGCTCCGCACACGTGCTCTCATTCCACCGTGTGCTGCCACCCTCCCCCCCGGGTCTTACCCGTGCCGAGGAGGTTGCGCTCAGGAGGATTCGGGTGGGGTTGGCCTCAACTCCCGCCGTGACCCGCCAATGGCCTCAATACCGAGGTTCATTTACAAACCCTGGTTGCCCAGTTTGCCACCGCAATGAGGCGATCGCCGACCTCCACCACTTGCTGTGGTCCTGCCTCGCCTTGAGGCCGACGCGACTGCGGCACCTTGCGGCGACGGGCCTCCGCGTAGACGACGCCTCCGCATACGCCATATGAATACATGGGCGCCATCATCGTTCACTCCTTGACTTCATCCGCGAAGCGAACATTTACATTTTCATCTAATCGCCTTTCGTCATCAACTCATACCCCCATATATATTGCTTTGAATGCTATGTAATTACCCACACTTCATGGGCCTTCAATGGTCCGCAGTATGAAATAAATAAATAAATAAATAAAATAATTAAATATATGCCCTGTGGCAAAATGAACGCTAATAAAAAAAAACAAAATACAAACAGGGCTGGCACCTGGGCTTCGCACTTGTGGCTCAACTGCTATATCTCAGCAGTCCCAACAGATGGCGCGTCAGTAAGCAGTGCCCTCCAACCTCCAGTGGATAGACCGAGAGGACAGGGGAAGAGCGTGAGAGGTGCACGGATAAAACAGGAGAGACAGTTACGTGGCAGAGACAGCAGATTACTATTGTCTTTTGACGACATTTGCAGCTAGGCAAGCAGATTGGCGGCCACGATTTTATTTACGTCACTGAGATCAGTGTTGTACGGAACGGCGTTACAAGGAACGGCGTTCCTGGAACTAGTTCCTTTTTGGACGAACGGAGGAACGCCACCGTACCATTAAGGGTCGGTGGAACTGTAACGGTAACTCGTTACGTTTTTGAAGGAACGGCAGAAACGGCGTTCCTGCGGTTACATCGCTAGAATTTGGCTGTTTTGGACGCCAAGGCTCGAGTACAAAAATCCACAAATCGCTACTGCGTTCCTCTTCCTATAAGGTGGTCAATTTGCCCGCCCTTCAGCCGTAAGTGCTTCCTCGAAGGTCAAAGGCAGAAGAATAACAACGCAGCAGGCCGCAGCTTCTGCTTGCTTTCATGGTGGTTGAACTTACGCGGCGTTCGACGGGTGAATAGCGTAGCCGCGAGAATGCTTTTTACCTTTCGTCGTTTGTCTGGGAAGGCCAGGATGCGCGTCTGGCCGATAGAATTGTTCTCTGGCGGGGAAAGATTGTCTAATACGGGATCCGGAGATTTCGGTGTCGAACATTTAGGTGCAGGATGTTCCAGTGGAGACATTTCTGTGCACGGAAATTTTGGCGCACGATGTCTTGGCCCATACATCTTGAGTCACGGGATGTCCCAGGGATTCTTTGAACATTTTAGCTTTAATATTGTAATTTCGTGACTTGATATGATTTTACGTTCGAGACTTGTGCTTGCGCCGCCCTGTGTGTTAACGAACGCTAAACCCTGCCAGAACATTGCCACGTAAAATCGAATTTCTGTAGAAGATGGTAAAACTTAACGTTGAATTTGCATCCGTTCAACCTTTTTGTTATTCTAACATTAATGTGAACAACCCTAATAGTCTAGGTGTTACCAAAGCGCTTTGCTTTCACTTCACCCAACGGTGCAAGACGCTGCTGCTTTTAGTCCATCCTTACCCCCCCCCCCCCCCCCAAAGCACAATATCTGCGAAAAAAACAACAGAAAAACAAGGTATATTAAGCGCGTGTGGATTCCGTTTTAATTATTTTCTCAATCAATCTCGTATTCGTTGCATTCGGTGTCGCTTCTACTTAACTAACAAACCAACGATCGCACTTACGGTGGCGTTACTTAGGGGAGGGGAAGGCTGAGCCCCGCCGGCTCCCATCCCCCTTGGTAGAGAGAGAGGGGTGTCACTTGTGGTTCACCATTGTGTCAACTGGACTTCGAAAACTTGAAGACGACTGTTGCCGCTCTCGTCACAGTAGACTATCCATTTTTTTGCTCCTTATAATGGGAGAAAGCAATGTGGGCCTGAGGTGTCCATGATATGCGCGACTTGAAGAGTTAATTCCCTGGGGAGACTGAAGGCGAAGAAAGAGTGATTCCTGGAATGGGGGCGACATCGTTATGACCGCGACGCGCGGAAGGGCGTAGCCAGCAAACGATAGTGGCCGTTGTGTTCTCAGCGGCTTTTTGGGTGGCTTTTTGTTCCACATTATAGAGGTTTCGTGAGCTCCTGGTAAATACAAAGCTTTTTCCGTTATCTCTGCAGTGAGGCTTCGGAGACCGTGAACTCCGCCACGCCGGTAGGATTTTCAGGGGAAACCGAAAATAATATGACTGAAAAAGAATCTGGTCGAGATTCGAGCGTGCAGGGGGGGGGGGGGGGCGCTAAGACAAAGAATTAAAATGTGGTGAATGTAGGCATGTAAACATAAAACGAAGGTTAGTTTTCCCGAAACAGGATGGGCGCAATTTGTATGCACAACCCGTACGCAGTTAACATTTAGGACATTAGAAGCTGCGGTTGTTTTCAAAAAGGCCCGTTCTTCCTCCACGACAATATCCTTGACCAGTGTTCGCAGATTCATTTTAGCAAGGCCTACGTAATACCCTTCATAACGTTTTCTGCATTATGGGGGGCCAGCTAATGTTTGTTACGTTTTGGACATTCAGGGTGAGCACGTAATTTATGTAATTTGAGGTTGTCCATGCACCGAAACGCCCGTACATCGATATGTCCGTACACCGAAATTACCGTACTGAAACATCCTGCACCGAAATGTCCTAGAGCCGTCTGCAGTTTGTCCGGTGCTCCCTGAAAAATATCGCCGAGGAGATTTTCTTTTGATTATTTTTATCTTCAGATAATCTGCTGACGGCGGTGTTAATATTCGTATAATATACGTAGTTCGATGTGAGTTTTAAAGTTCTCACTTAATTTCGCCCCAGGATTATCCGACACTATATTTTAATTTGAAAACCTAATTGTAACGTTAATGTAACGACTCGTTCTAATTTTCGATGTGGAACTAGAACGCGTTCCTTTCCCAATAAACTTGTAACGGGAACTCGTTTCAAAATTGGGAAGGAACGAGGAACGAGCGTTCGTTCCTATTTTATAGGAACGTGTACAACACTGACTGAGATGACAGTGCGAAAATCCAAGCGTTATATTTGTGTAGGTAATGATGTTAGTTACGTGTGAAGAAAGGAAGGGTCGTTGGAAGCCTGACGTCTAGAAGATTGAATTATTTAACTTTAGTACGGGAGTTTATTATTAGAATATAAAAAACACAAGTTGAAAGCGGTGGTGGTTGAAGCTTAATGCTTTACCGTACTTCTAAAAAAAGAAAGTTTTGGCTTCTGGCCCTGTTTTGTGGATTTTTTCGAACTAAAAACATCACGAAAGTCAATTAAAGCGACCTTTGATGGGAGATCCAAAGCGAAATCTATGTCCCTCCATGGGCATTGGCTACGGTAAGCGTCAACAAGAGGGCAACCAGAGGCGCCAGAAGGCACAATTCTTGAGATGTTTTTGTCTCGAGAAAACGGGTAGGTGCTCCCTCCCTACGCATTGGCACTGAATTTCATGCTATTGAAATGTTACAGGCCCCCAAGGACGAAACAACAACCAGAATGTTCTGCAAGCATTTGCATCCATTCAGCTCTGCCCAGAGGGGCGAGTTCATTTGGAGAGTAGATGTTCGTGCGGAGGCTCCTCTGGACATCCGATGCAGCAGGTGTAAGCCCGGAAAGTTTTGGCTCCTTCATGACTGCGGGTGTTGAGTGGACACAATAGGGTAAGGCGAGGCACGTGTTGAAAGCAGTCAAACAGCGGAGTCGAGCAGACGCGACAGCTTGGCGCCTCCTTAGGCTACCCACGCCACACTTCCGCCAGCGCCAAACGAAGACAATAGTAAGCCCAAACAGAACCGTCCCAATCGTGGCAGCGCAACCGGCCCAACACCCCTCCGGCGGCGTTTGTCGGGGGAAAAGGAATGATGGGAACGAAGCTAACAAGAAAGGAAACAACGAAGCGTAAATAAACAAAAAAGAAAAACTATCGCAAACAGCGTTGCCGTTGTGCCTTGCTTGCGTTGTCCACTTTCTCCTTGGTTATTCAGAGTGAAGGGATCTTTTTTTGTGCTGATGACGCCCTCACGGCTGTCAGCTTGCCCCTTTGTAAACCCTCCCTCTGGCTGGACGGCCTGGACGCCAAGGTCGAAAAGGAAGTGGCAAGCGAGAAGTGACTACTGGTGTACTTACACTAAAGTGGCTATTTGGGTGTGTTAGCTAGGGCTGATAAAAATACAGCCGAGATAGGAGAGAGACCAAAGAAAGACATCACAGAAACGAGCGCTGAATGCGTCAACGCTCGTCCTTTTTTCCGCTCCCTAGCTCTTTGTCTTCTCTCCTTGATCTAGCGCACTTGTGTGCCAGTTGTAAATCTTGTGAGGAAGAAAATTCTGGGTTAGAAATTTATTGTCGCCTGTTCTTTATGTCTTTTTTTTTAATTTAAGGGGCTACTATGTTAAACTAATTTTTTTGCTGAATATTTGTATGCCAAAGTTACATAGTCGGCAAGTTTACCCCCATCTGTTGACGGGTCTTGGTTGAATCGTTTAAAAAAATGACACCGTACTTACCCACTTCACTGCAAATGTCGACGGAAGACGGCAGTCTCTTGTCTCACGCTCCACTTAACGCAAATGACTCTGTTCTGTGCCCTATCCTATTTCTCGCCCGCTTCCCCTGCGCCTCGTTCCTCACACGATAAACACGATGGTTCTTTGCTAAAATCAACTGAATTTACCGCGTTCCACTAATCGGGCGCCATCTATTGGAACGTTCAATTACTGTTAGACGTGGAATGCCGCCATGGTGCCTTGGCGCGGGCGCTAGCTGTTTTTAATGCGCAGCATTCTTTGCCGAGCACCCCGCAGCCAGGACCGTGTAACGCCCTGCATTCCCCGAAAATGCAGATTTCGCGGAAGTGTTATTTGTAATCGCAATAATAGTGTAAATGCACATACAGTCAAACCCGGCTATAACGAACCCGGATAGAGCGAATTATTCTGTATATCGAACAAAAATAATTCAGTTACGGAAATACACGGGAAACATATTCCTTATAACGAATTTCACATCCGATATATCGAACTCTGCGCGCCTAGAATGGACGCCGAAATGCATGGTCTCGCAGCCGAGATTGAGATGTGGATTGGCCGCGACCACGGAGCAAGAGTTGCGACTGAGACATTGCGCCTCGCACGGAGCGACGTGACGCCCGACACTTTCTGTGACTGTTTCCGATGTGCAGGACTCACGACGGAACCCGCGCAGTCAGCGAGTCCCGACCAAGACAGCAGCATCGGTGAACTGTGGGAAGAGCTCCCCCACGTTCCCGATGATGTCGCGAGTGAAAGCCGTCCGAAGCTTATAATGAAGCGCTTTCGGCAGTCGATGTGCTCCGCCAATGCTTCTTAGATTTTGGACGACGCGCACTTGAACTGGTACAAACAATGTTTCGTGTAGAGAATGCTATGCTAGTTGACGCCGCCAAAACGAAAGTGAAAACAAAAATCACCGCTTGTTTCTTTGCAATGTAGGCAGTTCAGGCTGAAAGTAGCTTTATTACTTGCAATAAATGGGTTATTTTGGGTATTGTAAAGGCTACTTTACTGTGTTCGTTTCTGCTGCATGCGGGGATGGTGGAGTTGGGGAGGGAGGGGGGGGGGGGGGGGCTCCCGTGGATTGCGAACTTGTAACGATAAGTTCGTTATAGGCGGGTTCGCCTATATCGAACTGTTGAATATATCGAACTAATCGCGGTGCATATTGCAATTCGCTATAAACGGGTTTGACTGTAACTGGTCCGACGAAATTTTTGAAAAATAAAGAAATAAGAAAAATACCAAACAATAACGTAAACTGGCCAACTGTGTAACGCCCTGCATTTCTAAAATAATGCAGATTTCGGCAAAGGTCCACCTGTAGTCACTATAATAGCGTAAATCGAGATTACTAATCGAACGAAATTCTGAAAAAATAATAAATAACAATAATATGAAAAGAAATACCGAAAATGGCAGACCGTATATCGACCTGCACTTCCCCAGCAATGCAGATTTTGCGGAAGTTCCACCTATAATAGTTATATAAGCATAAATGAGACATTTCGTAGACAGAAATTTTGAATCACTAAAAAATAGAAAAAATAGAAAAAAAATACCAAACAATAACGTAAACTGGCCAACTGTGTAACGCCCTGCATTTCTAAAATAATGCAGATTTCGGCAAAGGTCCACCTGTAGTCACTATAATAGCGTAAATCGAGATTACTAATCGAACGAAATTCTGAAAAAATAATAAATAACAATAATATGAAAAGAAATACCGAAAATGGCAGACCGTATATCGACCTGCACTTCCCCAGCAATGCAGATTTTGCGGAAGTTCCACCTATAATAGTTATATAAGCATAAATGAGACATTTCGTAGACAGAAATTTTGAATCACTAAAAAATAGAAAAAATATAAAAAATACGGAAAATTGAGAACCGTGTAACGCCCTGCCTTCCCGCAATAATGCAGATTTCCCGAAAGTTCTAAATGTAATGTTATAACAGTGTAAATGGAGATAATTCGTCGAACAAAACTTTTAAAAACAACAACAAAATAAAAATATTAAGCAAATACGTAAAATGGCAAACCCTATAACGCCCTGTTTTTCCACAATAATACAGATTTCGCTAATGTTCCACTTCGAATCGTAATAATTGCGTACATAGAGATAATTCATAAGACAGGGTCCAGAAAAACCAAAAAATGTGACTTAAAAACTAACACTAAATGCAAGTGCCATAAGAATGCTACGCATTAGTAAATAATTCTCTTTATTTCTGCAGAATGTTTTGTATTTATGGGTCAAAATAGTGTTTTCGACACGCATTTTGTATTTCCTTCCGGAGATATCAAGCGTACAACTATTTTGAATTAGAGGAACGCTGCGAAGTACCAGTTATATTTATGTTTTGCCTCAAACATGCCTAGTGCTTCGTTCTTGCACAATAATGTAAAAGCTCGTTAATTCGAACTGGAAGGGAACCATAAAATTGTTCGAATTAAGCGGAGTTCGAATTAGCGGGAGGGCGCTAGAATGAATGAACATCGCGCCACTCTGCGCTGGTAAAACCCAAAGAAGCCACCTCTGGACTCGTTCTCGCGAATTAGGCGCTTGTACAGGTTTGTTGCGGATGCCACGTGAACGCAGGGCCAGACCTTAGACCACGGCACAAAGAAAACCTGCAACGGTATGTTCCGGAGGACTGACGCCGGCGGCGCGGCGCCTATCATGGAAGCGAAATAAGCGTTCGCCGCAGGTAGCGCGCGACGCTGTTGTTTTCGTTTCGTTGTTGCTGATCGCTACCGCAAATTTGGCTTGGTTTGGATTCTAATCCCTCTGGGACGAGTTCTTCTACGAGGAGCGATGAAAACCAGGGTAGTAGTACGAAACTTTAATGAGCCCTATAATGTAGGAGTGGTTCCCTAGTCCGGGAATCCAAGTGACGACCGGGCGACCGACGCCCTAGATGCCAGTAGTTGCTGGACGTCCAGGTGATCGCTGGTGATCAGGTTCTCCCACAGCTCATGGAGGGGGAGGGGGGAAGGAAAGGGTGGGAGGTCATGGTTATGCGTACACTCTAATAAAGTGTGGACGAGTGTGCCAGGCTTACAGCAAAAAGTGCATTGAGCGGGAAATTGAGTGGGAAACATGTGGTGTAAGCGAATTGGATGGACGAAGGTATTCGTTTGGATGCGACGAAGAGTAGTTTCTTCTGATTTGGACAGCTTGGAGTGAGGTTGAGGGAATTGTTGCCTGTCGAGTCGATAGTACTGTGTAATGTCTTGAAACGTAACCAGTCGTGTAGACTCCGCTTGTTCTTCTGGGGCCTGGGAGGAGAGTGCGCAGGCTTGATGATGGGCAAAATTATTGTCTGTCAATATACAGTGGGCGGGTGTCCAGACGAGGGCGACGTTTCGTTGTGGCTGATGTTGCGAGAGGAGGCGGAAAGTTGGTGGGGCCACCCTCCCCGCCAAGAAGCTCCGACAGGCAGCTTGGGAGTCGGTTAAGATGACCGGGCTCTTGGTGTGAACAAGTGCGAGTGCGATCGCCAGTTCCTCAGCAATATGGGTGGATGTCGTGGTAATTGAAGCACAGGTTATAAGGGCCGATTTGGTGGTGACGGTTGTAACCTTGTGCTGCCCGCCTGGATACGAGCTATAGCGTCTGTATACGCGACGTCCAGACGGTTCCCATAGATGTTCTCGTGGGCTTGACTCCGTGCTTGTCTTCTGCCCGGGTAGAGATCAAGGTGCATGTTCTTCGGTAATGGACGAACCCGTACAGCAGATCTCCAAGCCTCGGGGAGGACAAGAAGAGCAGGAGGAGATGCTGGGTGCGCGAGTCGTAGGCGTTTGAGTAGCCAAAGGCCCGCAGGTGTTTGAGTGTGCCGGACACGTTGGCCGGCAAGGTGGCCTTCAATTAATTCTGAAACCGTATTATGAAGACCCAGTTGTAGAAGCCGCTGAGTAGAGGTGTTCATAGGCAGGCCCAATGCCTGTTTGAATGCCTTGCGTATGAACTTGTCAAGGGCCTCCAAGTCTCCTTTCGTGAGGCAGAGGTATGGAGCAACGTAGATAACCCTAGAGATCAGAAGTGCTCGAACCAGTCTAATCATATCTTGTTCTTTCAGGCCCCGATGGCGGTTAGAGATGCGTCGGAGCATGTGCATAACTTGAGTGAATGTCTTGGATAATTTGGATAAGTTGAGATCGTTCCGTGTATTTGCTTGTATGGTGAGACCGAGAATTTTGATTGAAGAGCTGGGTTTGATGTCCTGGCCGTCCAAATGTAAGGAGATGGGCTCAATAGTTCGAGCAGGTGGGTGCTTGCGCACAATTATTAATTCAGACTTATGAGGTGTGTATTGAAGACCCACTGACAATGCGTAAGACTGCAAAATGTCCGTGGCTTCTTGGAGAGCATCTTGTATGTTTCCTATAGAGTCTGTATCTGTCCATATGGTGATATCATCTGCATATAGAGCATGATGTATCTTGGGGATGGCATCTAGTTGTTTGGGCAAGTCGATTAAGGCCAGATTGAACAGAAGTGGGGACAA
Organism: Haemaphysalis longicornis; assembly: GCF_048455015.1. NCBI lineage: Eukaryota > Metazoa > Arthropoda > Arachnida > Ixodida > Ixodidae > Haemaphysalis > Haemaphysalis longicornis. Next base: position 137,014,039 of record NW_027526295.1, on the reverse strand, counting down.
TACAGAACCTTGCGGCGTGCCTCGATCACCAAGCAATATAGGATCCGACGTGAGGTCGCCAACTTTCAGGATAGCCTGGCGTTGGGTTAAAAAATCTGTAATGTAGGAGTGTACGCGATGGCCACATCCAGTCTGATTGAGCCGGGAGAGAATAGCTGAATGTAAAGCGTTATCGAAGGCGCCTTTAAGATCAAGTGCTAGGATGGCCCTCGGAAAGACTTCTTCCTTCAAACGGAGGAGGATGTCGTGGGAACTCAGGTGTTTGCGGAACCCATACATGGTATTGGGGAATAGGCCTCTGTCCTCCAAAAATGGTTGAAGTCGCCTCAGTATAAGCACTTCTACCAGCTTACCCACACAGGATGTGAGGGATATCGGGCGCAAGTTGTCCAGATGAGGTGACTCCAGTTTGATTTAACTGTTTTGGACACCGACGCGTTGGAGGTATGGAGAGTTTTCTCCCATTAAAATGTACAGGGCTGTGCCGGGACAAGGGTGTCAGTTTGAATTTACGGTAAGTTCGAATTAACCGAGTTCGAAGTAACGAGCTCTTGCTGTATAGACAAGTATGCACTATTGTGCCAGATGTAGTGGTTTGGAAACGTTCTCTCTATAAACTTCTCGTTTCAGAATTCTTTTATCTTTTGGTCCGGTGGCTGATCTGAGAGACATACAGACAGGGACACAGACTAAAATTATCGCGATTAAGTAGCCTAAGAAAGACTGCCATCTGCAGAAGCATTACGTTTCTTGGTCTAATACACCATCGCATTCCTTACGGCGGGGCCACCGATGTACTCCCAGATACTTTGAAAACAACAAAAAAAGACCCACAATCAAGTTAACAATAAATCTTGATTTGATTGAGGGGTTTAACGCGCCGACGCAACGCAGGCGATGAGGCGCGCCGTAGTGGAGGGCTCCGGATTAATTTTGACCACCTGGGGATCTTTATCGTGCGCCGAAATCTCGTACACACGGGCGTTTTTGCTTTTCGCCTCCATCAGAAAAGCGGCCGCCGCGGCCGGGAATCGAACCCGCGACCTCGTGCTCAGCAGCGCAACGCCTTAGCCACTGAGCCACCGCGGCGGGTAACAATAAATCTTCTGGCTACCATCTCAGACATATAATACGGCACACTCCAAATGTAAGAACGAACGATGGTGAGCAATCTTTCCTGTACCAGTCAACTGAACTAATAAATAAATTGGGGGGAAAAGTTAAACTTCAACGCCAGTGAACTTACGTTTAAAAAACAGGTCAAAGAAGTGTTACTTAAGCAAAACGCTTGCAATACTGACACATAAGTAAATGTTTGAAATATATGGCTGCATGATCCCCTAAAGGTACAAATTAAAAACTATTACAAACAAAAATACATTCATTCGTAATTGTGACATACTAGTGTAACTGATGAAACTTCATGCGTACGAATTACTGCGTTTATGTGTACACTGTGATCCTTCTGTGAATTTTGGACATATGCTTTGTATAATACATAGAAAATGTAGTAATGACTTTGCTTTGTGCTATTTCTCTATTACGATTGTGCTATTATGCTTAAATTTGTGAACAGGCGTGTTATTATGTACGCTGTAAATAGGGTGGCTGAGGCCCCTGTCAGGCCACGTCCGCCTTTAGTCTCAGCCTCCCCTTGGTCTTGCCAAGAAATAAAAATCGGAAATGCAGGGCGTTATACGGTGCCAACTGTGGTGGTATACAGCAAAGAATTCTACGCGTTAAAACGAGGCGCGAAACATGTTGCGGTTGCACAGTGCAACTCGGTTGGGTACTCTAGACGTCAGAAAGAAACCATGAGAGGAAAGGAAAATAGATTGAACTAGATAAAAACGATACAAAAAACGCGAAAAATGAAAATAATAAAATTATGAGCAATTCCCTTCAATCAAAAGGAAAGGTATCACCGCGAAACATAAAGCCGGGCGACCACCACGCCCCCAGTGCTGCTGGCACGGGCCGCGTGTCCTTATAAAGCGAAGAATAATCTGTTCTTTAAACGTGCAGTCCTCCAGTCTGTGAACAGCCACGTCTACTGGGCACCGTGCAGTTGTAAAACGGACGCAGACACAATGGAGGTACGTGATATCAATACTGCCATACACATGAGAGACGCCGCAGGTGGCACTCTACCATTATCAAGAGGTAGCAAGGTGCTTTTGTGAACGTTACCGCTATTCATACACAACACAATAAAATTTCTTAAAAGGGAAGCATACCAAAAGGAAATTAAACGTTGACGCGATAGTTAAAGATGCTGTGAAGGCCGGCCAGGATTTGAAAATCCCGGGGAGGTGCATTTCCCTAATTTAATTTTGTGTGCGATTTCGATCGCCGATCGTTCACCACCAGGTCCTCCGCGGGATGTGCGTGCGTGCGTACGTGGTGGGCAGAGTGCAGTGGTTCGACGGTGCAGCTTATCACGCACTGTCCGTACCGACGATTCCACAAGAGGTCGGAAAGCACCTAAACACAACATCGTGGCCGTGGGTGCAGCCATACTGCGAAGCTCTGATTTTTCCAGCGAGTACATTTGTGGTACCTGAGGGCAAAGTGAGCTCAAAACACTCCAGGGTAGCATTCCAATAACAAGGGTTAGGTCATTTGAGATATAACTCTCGGTATATGTAGAGAAATATAACTCCAACGGGCGCCTTCGCGAGACTTCGATTGGCTGAAATGAAGGCTTAAATCAATCGAATTACCCGCCGCGGTGGCTCAGTGGCTAAGGCGTTGCGCTGCTGAGCACGAGGTCGCGGGTTCGATTCCCGGCCGCGGCGGCCGCTTTTCTGATGGAGGCGAAAAGCAAAAACGCCCGTGTGTACGAGATTTCGGTGCACGCTCAAGATCCCCAGGCTGTCAAAATTAATCCGGAGCCCTCCACTACGGCGCGCCTCATCGCCTGCGTTGCGTCGGCGCGTTAAACCCTACAATCAATCAAATCATCAGAATCTATCGAATTGAAACAGTAGGATACATGCCATAGCATGGAGAACAGAAGTGAGAGTGCCGCTGTTTTGAAGAATGTATTGCCGATTTGAATTTATCGAGTTCCTAAGTCGCAAACTTAAAGGGCATTCAGAGCTGATAATCAATGTAATTTCCAGAGTGTCGAACCGAAACGTAAAAGGTACGTGAACCAATGTTGAAATGCTATGCTGCTGCTAATAGCGCGAGCAGAGTGCAAGGCTGAATAATCAAAATATCGCGCTCTCGCCCGCATGCAGGCGATATAAAACACCGACTTATCTCTTTCCTCGCTGCGACTGCTTACAGATAACCGGGCCGCAGTGTTGCTGCACTGCGCAACGGCAGAGGCCAACACCCGAAACGTGCATGCTTGTTGTATTTCTGAATTTGTCTTAAAAAGGTCACACAGATCAAAAGTGGGAATACTTGACGAGTGCGACACTCAAGAGCTGCTCGGTGGCTGAACCTTCGGGTGCTGGTCACAAAGATGCGGCTTCGAGAACTGTACCCGGCTGCCGCATTTCTGACGAAGACAGAAACGACAACTTCCGTGTCATTAGATTTCGACGCAAGCTGAAGGCACCCAGGTGGTCTAAAATTCTCTACCCGCCGGAAATATACGGTGTGCATTTAAAGCACAGGAGAAGCTTTGGGGCATCACACGCGCCAGTACTTTTTTGAAAAATGTGCCTCCACGGGAGAATAAAACAGAAAAGGCCTGCCTTATGGCTTTAATTTCTCCTTCCGATTCCGAACATCAAACATTTCTCCTCTCCTTCGCTGCGTTTAACCATCGAAAAAGCAATACACTAAAAAGGACCTGCCGCTCTAGACGTCCCTTCCTCTATCCAGCCGTCAGCATATTCAAACGTGTCATCACAGCAAAGGCAGCGAGCGCCGTGGTGCCTGGTAAAATAGCCGGTTTTATAGATAATAGCTTTTTTGTCTACTCAAACTGGAGAATGTTGGTCTGTATGTGTGTCTGTGCGTTCCTTTCAGCTATGCGGATAAAAACTTGGAGAACTCTTGAATGAGATGACTATGTAGGCAAAACAATTTCCAACCAAATAAAGCTGGAACAATTCTTCATACGTGCCAATATGGTTCAGCAAAAAGGAAACATTAGGGATATTTGAGGCAAAACAATATTACATAACTGATACTTGTATCATTCTTTAATTAAAAAAGACACTGGCGTAATACTTGTAAAATTAAACGAGAAACAACGCGTTAAGAAATATTTCAACCCCAAATTCCAAAATGAAGTCTGGGCCTCCTGGCTCGCAATAATAACAAAAGCTCCATACAGATGGCCCGGCAGCAGTGCGAACGCGGGAAAGTTGAATTGAACTCAGGCAACCGTCATTCTGTTTGTTACCCTAATTGCTTACGGTTGTATTTAAAATTGCGCTACTGTTACATTTAATAGCCGTATTTTCAATGCACCAGAATTGTACGTAGTCTTTATGGTGGCTTTAAACTAAAAAATAGTTTTTCGCACTTCGTTATAATTTAACTCTCCGAACTGGCTGACGAACCGGTTCGGGTTGTGATTTGGCGAACCGGAACTGAACTGGAACGAAACAAATTCCAGTAAAGCCATGCTGTACCCGAACCCGTATTTTTTTCGGTTCGACACGCTGGTGATTGCGTATTAAACTTTACTTAACCTCTTCCGGACAAAAATGATAAAAGTCAAGACTGAAATCCCAAGTGTTAGTCCGTAACGCCCTGTCGTAAAGGATTCCTTAAACAGGTTTTAAAAGGGCCCATAAACTCGCGCAGTAGCGAGGCTACGTGGTCGATGACAATTATTCGCAATATTGCTTTTTGACTAGTGCCAAGAAGGTACCAGAGACGCGGCGCAGTGCGGGAGTTATTGGTTGGGTGATTTTGAATGTCCGCCATTGGTGATTCCCCACACCATTTATGAGCCACAAGACTGGCCTTCCTACGTTTCGTCAGCCTTTTTAGTGGACTTCTGGTGACGCCAGGAGGCTTCCATGCAACACCCGCGTTCCACCAACGCCTGTGGTTTCTGTTCACTAGTGTTGCTTGAACCACGCTCACGCATCTATTTTATGAGAATCTCGACTTGTGAAGTCGTGGCGCATACACGAAGCCTGGATGTTGACGACAGTCGGATGACTTCTCAAATCGCTGAGATTTGTCATGCGCGCACACATGTAAAAAATTATTTAGCCCTACCAGGACCTTCTGAGCACCGAAAGAAATACAGTAGCACGCAGCTAACCATAGCGCAAATATTTAATTGAAAATAAAAAACTAAAAAAAACGCAATCACTACACCGAGATAGAAAAGTGCGCCTAAAGGCGGTGAGATGACTGGACACAAAAAAGTGACTGCCCTGTCGTACTAGAACAGCGTCGACGCTTAGATAGCGCATATGACCGAAAAAAATATGAAAAGGTGGAAAAAAAAAACGACCGTCACAAATCTGTGCTGAAATGAGTTTACTGCAACTACTAAAATTTCAATGAATACCGTATCGCAAAATAAATAAGAATTTCACGTTCAATTTTATTTCGAGAATACTTTTTAGGCGCTCGCTTTGATCCGGCCCGCCTACACAAGTGCGAGAGGTAATTTGTGTTATACCAAACTTGTAAAAAAATTAGTGCCCTTCCACTCTGTGAAGAAGGATGACCTGCAAAGCTGAACGCAGTCCACGGAGTGCACGACAAAAAAAAGGTTACCGTAATTTGCGATGGAGAATATTTCACAGCCAATTACCCAGGCAGCACAGGACTGTTCGGCCTAAATCAAGCCGGTGTACTTTGGCCGGTGATTTTCTGTCCGGCCTTTTCAGGCAGCCATTTATGGCCCGTGTCCAAATGTGGGCCTTTTGGCCGTATACGGCCGTACTCCTATGGTTGTCCAACGGCCAGTGTCCGTCAGCCAGTCGACCGGCTTACGTTCATACGGCCAGATTCCAGCAGTAGAGCTCCGGCCATTTTAAAGCCACCCGTGTACGGCAGAAGTACGGCCACCGGAGGACAGCTGAGATGCGGTCATGGCACTCCAGCCGGACTAAAGCTGCCGGAAATATGCCCGTGCTACGGTAATTGGAGTTCCGCCACAGTACGTTAACTGTACTGAGGCCGGTCACTGCATATTCGCGCAAGGTAATGCATATTCGCACTGCATATTCGCACTGCATATTCGCGCAAGGTAATGCATATTCGCACTGCATATTCGCACTGCATATTCGCGCAAGGTAATGCATATTCGCACTGCATATTCGCACTGCGTATTCGCACAAAGCTCAGTTGCGCTGTGCAGCACAAACCCAACATTTGGGTCCAATGCAGCCACATCAAAGTGAGCCCGCGCGCAACCACCAGCCGTCCTGTTTTTATCGCATCCTTGCTTAATTATCAGCGTCAGTTGGCACCCAAATTCATTTATTAAACTGTGCTCACAAATCGTCGTTCATTTAATGGCTGTGCCTCTTTTACTGTCGAATCCAGAGGATTTTCATTTCTTTGTAGAGCTGGAATAGATGTATTGTTCATGTCCTGATATCTTCTGTGGGGAGGCTTACCTGCGATAAACGGGGAAGGAGGCGAGGGGTGTTGTGGGAGGCTGTTGAATTTCACAAAGATGAAAGTGCCGCTTTTAGCCAATTTCATTTAGGACAATCTTCCTGAGCACTTTCATGCTTTGACTACATCAACTATTTTTACAACAGTTACTTAACCAGTTTTGTTGTATATAAAACCGGCGCGTATGCCTCTACGAAGCGTTTCGGTACTCCACAAAAACTGAGGAGCATTCAATATAACGATATAAATTCCTTCACACAAAAAGTATGTCCAGTTTTTGCCAATTTTTTGTGCAAAGAAATTTTCTACTCAATACACTTTTGTGATGATCTTCCACAGGGCTGATCCTAGGAAAGATCGAACAAGTGCTTTCATTCTCAATCTATTTTTCATATTGTTTTCATAGTTACGTGAGCACCACTTGGTAGTGCAAAAGAACTTCATTTTTCTCTAATGTCGCACTACGTTAAAAAAATTCTAGACGCGTTGCCAATGACGCCTTGATTCAGGTGGCTGCAGTTGTATCCCTCTGTGTTCACGCAGGGAAAGGCGTAATAATAGAGTTTAATATTTTGTTTAAAACCAACGACATAGCAATGGTAGTATTCATACAGCAAACCTGGCATACTGCAACGAATGAAACAATAAATATTTCATTTGTCAAGTTTAATGCGTAATGTTCTCAGAGAACCTGTCGGAGGCGAACTTGCGGCTCCGCAAGTTTATTTATTTATTTATTTACTTAATTATATATTTATGTGCTTATTTATTTATTTATTTATTTATTTATTTATTTATTTATTTATTTTATACCTCCTTGCCTTTGCATGCATTACAGCAGGGACATACATAACACTAATCATCAAATATGAAACTAAATAACAAAATATTTCCAGAAAGCGCGGTGAAAATCGTCATTATAAACAGTTGGTACAATCATACTTGAAAGATAATTACACTCTCGTATTGATCTAAGATCAAATGAATCGCGCAAGGCGTCACCTTTAAAGGAAAGTAATAATTTGCTTTAAGCTAGCGGTTCAACTTTGGGATATGTAGAATGGCGCTTGGATATACTTCCCCCCTTCTGTTCCCGTTTTTGAATGATAGATATTACGAAAAAATTTCAAACTTAGGTTCCGCCTCTGATCTTTCCCGTCTTACTATTCATGTTTACTTTTACTTTCTCTCATGCTAAGTTGAGCGTGCCAATTACCTAATACGAATCGCACTGCCCTATTCTGTGTTTTCGAGCGTATCAACCAGCTGTTTGGTGTATTGGTCCTAGAAAACACATAAATACTCCAACATTGAGCGCACTTGAGTAAAATGCGGTTGATCTTTAAATGTAGATGGAGGCTCCATGCAATTTAACTTAGAAAAACAAAACACGTGCAGCCGTAACTTTTGTGTTGTGAGAGTGCCTATTTAACCTCTAACCACTCATTAAATATACTCCTAGTTATTTATATTCCCCGGACATTATTAAAGCAATGTAATTTACGGTATACGTATTCAATTGGAATGAAGGTTTTTTGTAAAAGTGACGTTAACACATTTCTTAACATTCAACGATGTTTCTGAATCAGCACACCAGGATGTTATTAAATTAGAATCATGCTAGGTATTCGAAATCACGTTCATTCGCCATAGACCTGTAAACTACACAGTCACTCGGAAACATTTTGAACAAAGATTTGAGGCCAATAGTAATAACAGTTATATATAACAGAAACAAAAGAGGGCCCGCAACTGACCCTTGGGAAATTCCTGAGGTCACGGGAACATATCCCGACGAACAACCATTGAGAGCGACCGACTGCTGTCTTAGAGATATATACTCGGCTATCCATGCAATAACCCATTCATTCAGTTCATAGCCCGCAATGTGCTAACAAGAAGCTGCTATGGAACACCTTCAAAGGCTTTCCTTGCAGTACAAGAAATTACAGTCAGCTACTTTAACCTTATCTCTTGCCAAAGCCAAATCGTGCGTGAACTCAACAAGCTCCGTTGAGGAAGAAAAACCCGACGAAATCCGTGTTTGCTAGGATGCTGGCGATGATGTTTAAACAAATGAGTCATTTCCAAAGTGTAGTCAAGCTCACCTTCAAACAACGCAACTAAATTAACATCCAGGCTTCGTCATTCACAACGATCTGTTGTAATGGGAAAGCTAAAATAACACGTGTTTCTAAACAGACAGTCATAAAATCCTATGAAGCAGGGCACGAAGTTGAGCCTACCAATGAACGAGCTTAGCCTTTTCTAAGTTTATCACCAACAGAATGGTGCAACATTGTTTTTCGCAGTACTAATGTAAGAAGAATAGCCGCAAACTTGCGCTTTTGTGCGCCGTTGCCTTTCTTTGGTGGGGAGTTCTTGAAATGGCGCCGGTTGAGCAAGCTCCTGCGTGGGGGCCGCTTGCTGGACGCCCTTGTAGGCCTCCTATTTTGGTGAACCAGCGCCACCTCGGGTCGAACATCTGGGAGGTTCCCGTTTGAACCCATTCCCATTTCACCCTTCCCGCTTGTTCCGTCCCGTTTCAACCCGGCGCAAAACGACCTTCCCGTTTCGCCCTTTCCCACTTGGCCCGTTCCCGTTTGAACCCGTTCCCATTTTAACCTTCCCGTTTGTTCCTTCCCATTTCAACCCGGGGCGAAAGAACCTTCCCGTTTCACATTTTCCCGTTTAGCCCCTTCCCGGAATAACGTACCCAGTTTATGAAACGTTATAAAAACATTTTCATATTGTTTTTCATTTATTTCCGTTTGTTCACAGCCGCTGCGATAGCATGCTCAGTACATCCAGAGTCCTCAATTGACTGCTTTTCAAACCTGGGCTTCACTTTTTGAATCTAAAGACGACGACATTTGGTTACAATTCGTCATACCAATTAACAAATCTTTTAAATTAACAAAGCCTAACAAGCAAAGTAACAATAAACAAATTAATAAACAAATCTTTTAAATTAACAAACAAGTCTTTTAAACTAACAAACCAAAAAATGATAAAATAAAAAAGCCCAGAAAAGCGCCGCGGAAGCACAAATAAAAAATCGCAAAAACACCCTCACTTTGAAAGAAATCGTATTTGGCGGACTAACACATGTAATCGTTATAATAGCGCAAGTGTACATCAATGTCGAAAAGAAACAGATGAAAACTATAAAAGATAAAAAGATGTATAAAAATAAAGTAACCCTATGTATCTGGATACATATGCCACATCTGGCTATAAAAAATCGCAGTCATGAGAAGCGGCGAAAAATATAAACTTAGCTTTGCGTTTTATTGATTCTGTTTATTCCCGTCACTCTAGCGTACTCAGTTTGCATAGTAGGGCAAACCTTCAAAAACTTAAGCAGCGCAGGTTCGTCTCTAGCCTGTATTTTCTTTACTAGAGAAACTTAAAATTGTCGCGGGAGTACTACCTCTAAGGGCCTTTCAGACGTTCAGCGAGAAGACATCATAGTAAGACTATTAGGCAGCCAACCAGCTGAACGGGAAGGTCGTTTCGGGAACTGGCGCACACGGGACGGGTCAAGTGGGAAGGGAGTTTCGGGAATGGGTTCAAACGGGAAGGGGTCAAACGGGAATGGGTTCTTTCGGGCTACACCCATTGATTGTAGCTTGCTTAGGATTTCTGCCTCAGTCTTAAGGCGAGCTGCAACCAGTTTTGTGAAGCCCATATCGCCACTTTGGATGCAGATAAGCCCGGACTGAGCACTTCTGCAGTGCAGCCTCAGAAGTGCTTCACCTCGTATACGTTCATATGCCTTTGTAGATATATGGGGCTGAGAACAACACAGCGACAAGTTGTTTCCGCGGACCATGTCGGCCTTACTTTCTTAAAATTCCTTACTTGTTCAAGCAAGAATAATGCGGAAGACCCGTTTTCAGCGGCCTTTTGCCGTATGTACGAAAGGTCCGCACTGAAGGAATCCTCTCTCAGCTGTTGCAGCGGTTTAGTCGCACAATTTGACTCATGAGGTCGCTTTCCTTCCTCTTCCACTTAACTTTTCTGTAGTCAACAAGGTTGACGCCGATCTGCTGTCAACATAAACACCTCCATCATGCTTGTCTTCAAGGATCACCGCTCCAGGCTGTCCTGAATATCCATCGGTAGCGTGTCCACGGGAGCGTCGTCAGGCAGGGTTTCTGTTGTGGCAGCACACGGAAGCGGGATAGAGCGAGATGTAACAGCTGACGAAGCGTCAGCGCACCCTGCGTCCCCAAAACGAGCCCTTTTATTCGAGCGCTCTTGATGTTCCGGCGAGCTCCGGTCCGGTGCTCTGGCTGCAGAAAATTGCATGCAGATGACAACGAACGCGAAAAAACGATGAGAATCAGAGCTCTTCGCCTTTCCCATTTCCCCTGTTCCCATTTGAACCCGTTCCCATTTGAACCTTCTCGTTTGTTCCCTGCCGCCTCAACCCGGTACAAAACGCCCTTCCCGTTTCGTATTTTCCCATTTAGCCCCTTCCCGGAATAACGCACCCAGTTTCGACTCAGGTGACTCGAACGGAGGCGTGCGATTTTTAAAATTAAAGTTGCGTCCGACTGTATTTTAACCTCATGTTTTGAGTTACGTTCGACGTAACCGAAAGTCAGAAACTTGCGCCCGCCGTAACCTGAAAATTAAATTGAAGTTACGTCAAACGTATTTCACCGTAAAAAAAAGTTACGGCTGGCGGAGCCAAAGTATGAAGACGCCCTATGAACCTGCAACCTTTTTGCAATGGTCCGTTTTACGATACGCGGCGCCAATTAAAAAACAACACGTAGGTTGCTGCGTTACGTCCGACCCGGTACAGCACACCTTCCGTCTGCTTCTGCGTTGGTCGAGCGCGGTCTGGAACGTGTTACTCGCATGCGTACGCCGCGGCAGCGGTGATGGTGCCAGTCCGTACGGTTGCATAAATGAATGCACTTATATGCAACGCACACAAAAAAAGAAAGAGCGAGAATTAACAAAATAGAACCTTTCCGCGGTCGCAGTGCCAGTCTGTAGCGCCCGCAGCTCTTCTCAAGAATGAAGTTGGGGTTTTAACAAATGCAACTATTAATTTATTAGGGGTAGTACAGGTATACTGTTTTATTTGCAGAAAAAAGATATCGCGAAATATTATTACCAAATCTTAACTAACTACAGAAAAAACTTATTTTATGAAAGCGAGAAAGGGCCAAGCCATGGTGGTACGATCCATTTTAATGTGTACGTCGCTAACGGTCACTTTATATGCAAATGTCTGTACCCAGTAAACGCAAAACGTCCTGAGGACGTCCTCAAATGGTCTAAACGTCCTGGATCCTTTACTGGGCGTCCAGGGGACATCCACAGGGTTAGATATTGTAAATGATCCTTCAATGGTCCATCCTAGAGCTTATTTTGGACCACAATGGATTGCGAATAATCCCAAAATGATCCGTTGTATTACTTCTTTGGGATCACAATCCGAATGGACGTCTGACGCTGCCGTTATCGTATCCCTAGCAAAAATTATGATAGAGACTTGTATTAGTCTTATACATTTTTGCATTGGGTGTATAAGACGTGTGTATTAGTCTTATACAAACTTGTATCAGTTCTATAAGTTTCGCGTATAAGATGTATTAGTACAAATAGATCTGAAGACCGCTAATAGACATAATAGCTATTAGTTTGTATGAGTCTAATACGTAGAGACGTATTGGTTTAAATAAAAACTAATACAAATGGACCCACAAAGTGCGATTTCCTGAATTTTATTTTTTCCCGAAAATCACGCGACAGAAGGTTGAAATGAAGGCCCTTAAGCAATAAAATTTATTTGTTATAACATTATGAAGCGTATTGTTCAGTTTTAAATCTCCGCAAATCTTTAACCAAATTATTATGCAAAATAGGTCAACATTTTTTTTCACTTTCGCTCCTAAAAAATGCGCTGCTATCAGACATGAAGAGAGCTGATGGGAAGCAAGAAATCTAACCCGGAAAGACTGCAACGAAGTCAAGCCAAGCCATGCCATGGTCTTCGTTGGGTAGCCAATATGGCGACAAACATCAAAGTGCGGTTGGCGTGTGTGAACGTTCAGGAAGAAGACGGCTAGAAGCAAACAGCTTGTAGCGTTATTTCACATGAGACGCGTGTGCATCGCATCATCGAGAAGTGTTGGAGATGTGTCTAACGCTCGCATAACTTTGGCAAGTATGAACCAGGCCGCCGCGCAACCCATCTTGGACCCGTCACCTCGCCGCTTCTAACATCTTTGCTCCTTCTGCTATGCTGTGTAACGAACGCCTGACATGGAAGAAAGCGTGCGCATCACGTCATCGAGAAGTGTTGGAGATGTGTAGCGCCCGCCTAACATTTACAAATACAATCCGGGCCGCCACCCGACCCATCTTTCACCCATCACCTCACCGCTGCGGACATTTTTGTTGATTCTCAAGGGAATGTCTCACGACGAAGAGATTCCATTCTAATCGCGTGTTGCGGAAGGGTGAATGCCGTTTTGAAGTTGCATCACAATGGGAATGGTGTTCAATCGGCCATTAATGCGCTCGATGTGTGCCTGTGACTGGACCGTGCAGGTTTGACTTGAACTTTTTTTGATTGCATGCTGCAGCTATTTTGTGGATTCGCATTGCAATTTATTCGTTCGTTCTTAATCAGGTTACGAAAGTATGCATCGTTAAATTATTCAGCCAGAAACATTTGCCTGTGTAGAGGGGGAATTAAAAGAAGAGCAATACGAACGGAGCACACAGCCTCCGACGCATGCCACACCGTCTGGCTGCGCTGTCAGTAAACGGCGCGCATGCGTAATTCTTTCAGAGTGTTTGAGAGTGTGGCCTACTGTTAGTGAAAATGGTTGATAAAGAAGGGACGCCGGCCATTTATTTTGGGGTGTCTTATGCTCTGTCGCCACTGAGCATATTGTTATCTACTACATTCGGGAGCCAAGCTCGCAGCAGGCTGATTGCAGCTAGCATGATGCCCTAGAACGATCACCCTACTCAGGGGCGACGCAGCGTGAAAAGACGCCTCTCAATAAACGATCAGGGTCGCGTCTTGATCAAGCATTTCCAATAAATATAGGCCACACTCTCAAACGCTCTCGCAGAAATGCGCGTGCGCTCAGTTTACTGACTTTGCAGCCAGACGGTGTAGCATGCGTCGGAAGCTGTGTGCTCTGCTGTTCGCATTTCTTTTAATCCCCCCTGTACCCTGATAATAAAACGTGTTGCCATGTTTCATTGCTTTGTTTAAACTTGCCACTGGTTCTGATACAACTAGTACACTCTGGTAGACCTACCAGACTAATACACACTGATAGGTCTATTAGCGGCAATAAGTCGGTGCGTGTATTAGAATTGGTCGCAGAATTTCGCCAATAAAAGAAAAACAGTTAAAAGTTTATCAGAAGTTTTTTTTTTTCAAAATTAGCCAAGTCTACTTTGGGTGGAATCAAGGAAAACGTCGTTTTTTGCCCCCAAAATAATGGTGGCAACTGCTGAAATAATTTTTTGCTATGGTGTAGAAGCAAGGAAAGGATGAAGTTGAACGGCGCAGGGACGGGACTAAGGGCAGAGGTGACAAACACGGGCACCTCTGCTCTTAGTCCCGTCCCTGCGCAGTTCAACTTCATGCAATGAACCAACTAGCCCAGTTACAAACCCTCCTAAAGGAAAGGATCCTATTTGAGCACTGAAATAGAAATGTGGCTGCATTACGTCCCTCAATGGTAAGTACTTGTAAAGTTCGGATCTGGCACACAGTGATGTGACATGCAGGATTTGACCAATTTTGGATGAAAAGTTGTTAATTGCACAGGTCTTTGTGAGTGAATAACGGCTGGAAACATATCGCTCAAGGGATTTTTAAAGTAACCTGCACAAAAGTAGTAATATGACTGCCATTTTTCAGTGGCAATGCCTTGCTGCTCTGGAACTGAGGTCACTGGGTGTCGAGAGCACGATTGATGCGGACAGAAGTGTCTTCTTGGCAACATCCGCACTCTTCCTGTTCAACAGCTGCTTTTTCTTTATCTTGGAATATCCTCAAAAACTCGGAAAAGTACTTCAACTCTTCATGCAGCTGCCATGATTCTCCAAAGCTAGAGAAGTCCCGTGAAGACTTTCACCTTCAGGGGGCTTACATTGTGCTCGTGCAAGCCACGCCTCTCTGGGGCACCTGAAAGATTCTTCCCTTTGCCTGAAACTGAAACAAAATTTGACACCGAGAACTGGTAATGTGGTTCTGCTCGAACTTCCAGGCTTTCTCTGTTGGGGTTCAGCTAGCCTATATACTCCGCTTTAGTTTTCTTGGGTTACCCGTGCAGTCTTTTCGGATGCAGTGTTTTTGCCTCCCTGCCAGGCACGGCTTCCCCAGGTTCTACTGTAATCATTTAAGATGTGCCTGATTTCTGTAGTGAGGCCTGTTGCGTTAGCTTGTGAAAAAGAGACCGAGAAAAAAGAACATTAGTTTGCATCCTGGAAGTGTACGAAAATTGTCCAGCGGCATCATTTTGACGACGTTCTGAGGATGCACGCTGGACGGACCAACGGACCCCGATTGGACTGGCTGAGGATAAGATATGGACAACCTGAGGATGCTGAAATGTCCAGAGCCGGACAGCCTGAGGATTTACCCAGGTTTGTTTTGCGTTATCTGGGTAGAAGAATGGCCATTGAAGTCTAAAGCTGAAATTTTTCCTCGGAGGAAACGATTCGCACATATTTTTCATCCAGGCGTTAAGAACACGTACCCCAAGCCGTTTTCTCTTGCGTGTACTTTTTACGGGTAATACATAAGCGGGCACGCAGTGCGTGGAAAAGCAAAACCACACATTTAGGTAGTTATCCGTCTGTAATAGCGTTTTAGCATATCGTTACCGTGTTTGCGTCACCGTTTACCGTGTTACCGGGAGCGGGAGTTTCCGTTTGCCGCTGAAAACGGCATGTATTAGGCAGTTTTAGCATATCGTTACCGTGTGTGCGTTACCGTTTACCGTGTTACCGGAAGCCTCTGGCGACGGTGAAGCCTGTGCCGGCAAGTTACCGTTCGCGGTAACACTCGCGCTGCGCAGTCGACTCCCGCAAACACGGTAAACGGTAACGTAAACACGGTAACGCTATGCTAAAACTCTGTTTTGTTTAGCACACCGTTTGCGGTTTGCGTATTTCGGCCGCCGCGGCGCAAGTAGCGACATCTGATGAATTAGTGTCAAAGGAAATCACGCATAATTTTTTTTGCTGATATCTATTTGCTTTTGTTTAAAGTAGCTGGAATATTTCACTTTTCGGGTGAAGCGTTCACAATAACTGTAGTTGCTTTGACAATATAGCCATCACCTGTAGAGCTTAAAAAGAAAACGTGTCGGAAGGACCCTATAAACCTAGTAGAGTTACAGTCAATAGGCAGTTTTAGCATATCGTTACCGTGTTTGCGTTACCGTTTACTGTGTTACCGGAAGCCACTGGCGACGGTGAAGCCTGTGCCGGTAAGTTACCGTTCGCGGTAACTCTCGCGCTGCGCAGTCGACTCCCGCAAACACGGTAAACGGTAACGTAAACGCGGTAACGATAAGCTAAAACTGCCTATTGACTCTAACTCTACTAGGTTTAAAGGGTCCTTCCAGCACGTTTTCTTTACCGTTTACCGTGTTACCGGAAGCCGCTGGTGACGGTGAAGCCTGTGCCGGCAAGTTACCGTTCGCGGTAACTCTCGCGCTGTGCACCAACACGGTAAACGGTAACGCAAACACGGTATCGATATGCTAAAACTGCCTATTGCAAAATAGAATTTGCCCACGCGCTAAATATTTAGGCAAGAAATAAGTAAAATATGTTGTAGTAACTACTCAGTAACTTAATTACACTACCTTGCCCAGCACAATTTTGGAGGCCGAAAAGCCCACTCAACACAAAAGGTCTTATAGATGTCCACCATGGTCTTGCAAGGTCTTAGACATCTTGCACAATGCGAGTTAGCTATAAGACGTCTATTTTTTTATGTCTCAAAGATGTCTTAAGAGAGATATCTACAGGACAATTGTGCAAGATCTCCTACGTCTTGAGCTCCGTGAGATGTTGATAAGTCATCTTTACTAAGATGACTAGAAGACGTACGAACCTCAATGTGTACAAGACGTTCCCAAGCAGCAGAAATTGCCAAGCCCAAGCACGGCAAATCATCAGTGGCAAATCCCAATGTGTCCGAGCTTGGCAATACTTCGGCCGCCATTATTGACTGGCGCTTGGGAAAGTTGACAAGCCAACAAATGGCCAAGCTCTGGAAGGCCAATATTGAACAAATCTTGGCAAAGTATGTTACCATGATAATGCCTATGGGTGCACCCCGTGAATTCTCATGCACATTTTTGGCTTTGTGGCCAGTCTTTATGACCAATGCCTATTTTATGGTATGCCTCGCTGCCCGATTTCTGCTTTATACATGCCCTTTAACAGGAATTTATTTAACGTTACTCGTTTATTTATAGCGCACTCGTTAAATATTTTCCTGTACAATGCATCTATAAAACAGAAATCGGACCGGGAGGCCCAATAAACAAAATGCAATCATTTTGCGAAGCAATTACGGGACTTGCAAAACAATTCAGAAACAAATCACCAGGTACCTCTGTGTAGTTGTTTTTATTATGCACATAATATTTACAACGGGAAACCTGGCTTAACAGTGGCAAGAATAGGAACACAAACACGAAAGCACATAGAAACACAATAGTCGAGAAAAAAAGCGCAGCTCATGAAGCGCGAACCGATTATACTTCGGAAGACAGCTTCGGAAGGCGGCAGCTGTCTTTCAACAAGCGCACAGTAAGACAGCTACGCCGCAGTGCCAGCCGCAGGATGGCACGAAGGCCATCCTGCAGGATGGCGGCAGCTGTCTTTCAACAAGCGCACAGTAAGACAGCTACGCCGCAGTGCCAGCCGCAGGATGGCACGAAGGCCATCCTGCAGGATGGCGGCAGCTGTCTTTCAACAAGCGCACAGTAAGACAGGTACGCCGCAGTGCCAGCCGCAGGATGGCACGAAGGCCATCCTGCAGGATGGCGGCAGCTGTCTTTCAACAAGCGCACAGTAAGACAGCTACGCCGCAGTGCCAGCCGCAGGATGGCACGAAGGCCATCCTGCAGGATGGCGGCAGCTGTCTTTCAACAAGCGCACAGTAAGACAGCTACGCCGCAGTGCCAGCCGCAGGATGGCACGAAGGCCATCCTGCAGGATGGCGGCAGCTGTCTTTCAACAAGCGCACAGTAAGACAGCTACGCCGCAGTGCCAGCCGCAGGATGGCACGAAGGCCATCCTGCAGGATGGCGGCAGCTGTCTTTCAACAAGCGCACAGTAAGACAGCTACGCCGCAGTGCCAGCCGCAGGATGGCACGAAGGCCATCCTGCAGGATGGCGGCAGCTGTCTTTCAACAAGCGCACAGTAAGACAGCTACGCCGCAGTGCCAGCCGCAGGATGGCACGAAGGCCATCCTGCAGGATGGCGGCAGCTGTCTTTCAACAAGCGCACAGTAAGACAGCTACGCCGCAGTGCCAGCCGCAGGATGGCACGAAGGCCATCCTGCAGGATGGCGGCAGCTGTCTTTCAACAAGCGCACAGTAAGACAGCTACGCCGCAGTGCCAGCCGCAGGATGGCACGAAGGCCATCCTGCAGGATGGCGGCAGCTGTCTTTCAACAAGCGCACAGTAAGACAGCTACGCCGCAGTGCCAGCCGCAGGATGGCACGAAGGCCATCCTGCAGGATGGCGGCAGCTGTCTTTCAACAAGCGCACAGTAAGACAGCTACGCCGCAGTGCCAGCCGCAGGATGGCACGAAGGCCATCCTGCAGGATGGCGGCAGCTGTCTTTCAACAAGCGCACAGTAAGACAGCTACGCCGCAGTGCCAGCCGCAGGATGGCACGAAGGCCATCCTGCAGGATGGCGGCAGCTGTCTTTCAACAAGCGCACAGTAAGACAGCTACGCCGCAGTGCCAGCCGCAGGATGGCACGAAGGCCATCCTGCAGGATGGCGGCAGCTGTCTTTCAACAAGCGCACAGTAAGACAGCTACGCCGCAGTGCCAGCCGCAGGATGGCACGAAGGCCATCCTGCAGGATGGCGGCAGCTGTCTTTCAACAAGCGCACAGTAAGACAGCTACGCCGCAGTGCCAGCCGCAGGATGGCACGAAGGCCATCCTGCAGGATGGCGGCAGCTGTCTTTCAACAAGCGCACAGTAAGACAGCTACGCCGCAGTGCCAGCCGCAGGATGGCACGAAGGCCATCCTGCAGGATGGCGGCAGCTGTCTTTCAACAAGCGCACAGTAAGACAGCTACGCCGCAGTGCCAGCCGCAGGATGGCACGAAGGCCATCCTGCAGGATGGCGGCAGCTGTCTTTCAACAAGCGCACAGTAAGACAGCTACGCCGCAGTGCCAGCCGCAGGATGGCACGAAGGCCATCCTGCAGGATGGTGGCAGCTGTCTTTCAACAAGCGCACAGTAAGACAGCTACGCCGCAGTGCCAGCCGCAGGATGGCACGAAGGCCATCCTGCAGGATGGCGGCAGCTGTCTTTCAACAAGCGCACAGTAAGACAGCTACGCCGCAGTGCCAGCCGCAGGATGGCACGAAGGCCATCCTGCAGGATGGCGGCAGCTGTCTTTCAACAAGCGCACAGTAAGACAGCTACGCCGCAGTGCCAGCCGCAGGATGGCACGAAGGCCATCCTGCAGGATGGCGGCAGCTGTCTTTCAACAAGCGCACAGTAAGACAGCTACGCCGCAGTGCCAGCCGCAGGATGGCACGAAGGCCATCCTGCAGGATGGCGGCAGCTGTCTTTCAACAAGCGCACAGTAAGACAGCTACGCCGCAGTGCCAGCCGCAGGATGGCACGAAGGCCATCCTGCAGGATGGCGGCAGCTGTCTTTCAACAAGCGCACAGTAAGACAGCTACGCCGCAGTGCCAGCCGCAGGATGGCACGAAGGCCATCCTGCAGGATGGCGGCAGCTGTCTTTCAACAAGCGCACAGTAAGACAGCTACGCCGCAGTGCCAGCCGCAGGATGGCACGAAGGCCATCCTGCAGGATGGCGGCAGCTGTCTTTCAACAAGCGCACAGTAAGACAGCTACGCCGCAGTGCCAGCCGCAGGATGGCACGAAGGCCATCCTGCAGGATGGCGGCAGCTGTCTTTCAACAAGCGCACAGTAAGACAGCTACGCCGCAGTGCCAGCCGCAGGATGGCACGAAGGCCATCCTGCAGGATGGCGGCAGCTGTCTTTCAACAAGCGCACAGTAAGACAGCTACGCCGCAGTGCCAGCCGCAGGATGGCACGAAGGCCATCCTGCAGGATGGCGGCAGCTGTCTTTCAACAAGCGCACAGTAAGACAGCTACGCCGCAGTGCCAGCTGTTGTTGTTGTTGTTGTTGTTGTTGTTGTTGTCCCGCCACCGTCCCGCGTCGGTCAACAGCTGCGTTGGCGACGAGGTGCTTCCGCAGCATCCCCAGGGCACGGCTCAGCAGCTCGACAACATGAATGTGAGGAGCACCATTCACCGTTCTTCGCTCTCCCGGTTGCAATCAAGACGTCTGGCGGAGCAGCAGCCACATGTGGTGGCGCTCACACCTACCCCGCCCAGAGAACGAAGTGAGGACGGGTCCTACCACTTTTCAGACATCACGACGCCCACATCCTTGAACAAAGATACCGTGAGCCTTAGAATGGAGCCCTGCGACAACTCCAAGGTGCCGGTGAAAGACCACATTCCGCTGACCACGATGGGTAACATGAACTACCCCAGGAAGAGAATCTTGTGCCGACCAGAAGGCAAAAAGACGACCGATACCAACATCTTGGGAAACTCATCCACAAACGTTTATGAAGAATCCATTGAGGATCAGGACATCGTTTCAGCTAAAAATGATGAGGCCGAAGCCACCGGCGAGGTAGCATCAAACGCCCGAACGAAAGATGAAAAGCACGACTAACATAAGGATACACCTGCTACAGACATGGATGCTTTTGTGACAATTACCGATACCGACAACAAAAATCTTGAAGGCAAGCACGTGGACAAAAGACGGACTTACGCATAAATGAAAACGAGAATTAAATGACCAGGAGAGGGAGGAATACCTTCAAACAAACGGACAGCATTGACAGCAGAACACGCCGCTTAGAAACGCCGGAGAGGATCTTTCTGGAATATGCAGTGAAGAATTCCTCATCAATGGAAACAAGCTTTGCTCTAGCACTGGCCAGAAAGAAAGAGAACCGAACCACGAGACATAACCAACGGGAAGAGACCTGCAACGGACTCTTTAGCCTTTCGTGGGTCTGTCGAGACAGAGCCAGGGGCCCACGCAAACAGCTCGGTGGTGCACCTCTTTGCAGTGTGGCCGAGTGTAGAGACGTAAAACATCAAGCAAAAAGCTGAGACCTAGGTCACCGGCCAATCCACTACCAAACCGAGGAGGACGGCCGCCGAGTGGAAGCGAAGGAAGAAGCGGGGAATCCGTCCTGGGGAGAACAAACATGGCGTCTTGAGAATCGGACGTGGTGTTATATATACATATATATATATATATATACATACATATACATACATAAATATACATATACATACATTATATATATATATATATATATATATATATAATAGGATTCTACATTTCACACACTAGTTATTTTCCACCCCGCAGCCATCCGCGCTCAGCAAACATGCCTTGTGAGCGCTGGCTGCGTACGGGTCCGTTGTTTGCGGAGGCAGACAAAGGCAGGAGGCGGAGAGGGCCAAACACCATATGGCAGCATTTATTGCAAAGTGCAAATCAAATATACTGCATACAGACTACTCGTAGGCCATAACGGTAACACTGGGAGCGTGGCATTAAACAACGCTAGAGATCGAGATAGTATGAATCACCAATGGCATACCGGAGCAGCGGAGCGCTGCGCGTGCGAGCGCGGTTGCAGTCTCGCAGCTCGCCCGGACACGTCCCATTGTGGCGCGTTTCCCAGGTCCGGACTGGCCGCCGAAACGTCCGCGCGCCACCGCATCCCCAAAACAAGAGAGCGTCCTCTCGTCATGCGACAACCCACCAGACCTCGCCATTTGGTGGCGCTAGTGCCGAGGAAGAACTGGTTCTCAGGTAAGGCAGAGGGGAAAAGGGTCAACGCCTCCACCCTGGCGACAACAAAGACTCCGGTCGCTGGTGCCCTTTCGTATGGTTCCCGTCGCGCGAGCGAGGCCCATTGTGCAACGCCAGCCGCGATGGGAAGCTAGCCAGAAAGGGGTTCGCGTGAAAGTCGCGATCCCCACATCCCTCCCTCCTAAATTTCTTGCGTGCGCCGGCGAGAGCTGACTACAGGACTAGAGGCGACGGAAAGTTCGTTCGTCGATTAAATCGTTAGTCACTGCATAGCGTTCCCTACGCCGGCTTCCACTTGTCCAATGCCACCGCTGGCAGTGTTCCAGCAGGCGCGGTCATCACCCGCTGATGTCTGCAGGCAGGTAGATCCGTGAAGAATCGCACCAGCCAGCCCAAGCAAGCGTTGCTAAGGTGGCGGTGCATCCGTGATGGCCCGTGGCCGCAAAGTAGAGACTGCCGACTCCCTCGGCCAGGCTGCACCACGCCGCTTCAGCAGGCTCGCCAGCTGCAGACGACCTGTCGTCCGGCGCAGTAGTCAGCAGCATAAACACGCTCCATCATGTGGTCCAAGCCTGGGTGGCTCAGCTGCACAAAGAAACTCCCCGCACCTTAAGTGTAGGGCAGAAAAATAGCTCTCCGAACGCACCGCCTTTGTGGCGCGATGCTAATGACAACTGCCAGGTTGTCAGCATTGTCATCGCTCTGTTAATGTCAACAAAGCCTAATAAATTGCCCAAACCCTAAAATGTATACGGCGGGAAAAAACAGGACCGCGTAGCCCCGTAGGAAAAGGGCGCGTGCGCAGGTCGCTACTTATAAAGCCGGTCGTGTTGCGGCACACCGCGCACTCCGGCGCCGCTAGAGCGATCTTATTGGCCGGCGAGTCCTATACCGTGCGTGCAATGCTTTTACTTTTTTTTATTAATGCGTGCTCGATTCGAAGACGTTTGTTGTGCACTTTCGGCGTTGAGAGGGCGCGATATGGATTTACACGAACTATAGTGTGAGAGCAGTCTGGAAAAACTAACCTGACCTGGGCAATGGTCGTGCTTGCGCGAGAAACGCGCAGCGCCCCGCGTCGTATGTTGCACCTGGGCGTCAATATTTGTGTAAAGCACAAAGCTACATAACAAGCTGCCAGCCGGCGCCCGCGCGACTGCACAAAGGCAATCGTAGGTAAAAACTGTCGGCAGCTTATTTTAAGCAACGCACGTACATACCGCGGTTTGCTTGTGCATGTTTACGCCATTTGTTTAGATACTCTTATTTATCATCGCTAGGTAGCTACTCCAGGATACTGATTATTAAAACCAAACAAGCCGCGGATCTCGTTAGGGGCGAACGGATCTGATAGTACGGTGAAGCTAGAATGTCTAGTTCATATCGTAGCATCGCCCCCGCTCCCCCGCCGGCCTAACGCTTGTCGACCCGCAGCCGTAGGACACCGCGGGACGCTGCCGCTTCCCACCATTTATTTAGCCTACGCAGGAATTTAGATCAATGGTCACAATATAGTTTTACACCTACAATTTCATTGCTTCACTACAGTTCGCAAACTGGGGTCACTTCAAATGTAAGCTGAATAATCTTGCTCAAGCGCTGTTGGGTAACAACAGCGCTTGCGCAAGATTATTCAGCTTACATTTGAAGTGACCCCAGTTTGCGAACTGTAGTGAAGCAATATTCAGTCAACTGGGGCGGGTGGATCGCCATATCCCCCCTTAACAACAAGTACCCATCTTCCAGCCTCTCCCTCACACAAACCCCTAACAACTCCGCAATTCCGTAAATATTTTAAAATGACTGCAAACCAAGCAGCCTCATCAAGAAATGAGCATGCCTAAGCCCTAGGAATACCAATGCATGCTCCAAACGAAAAATATGACGCGTTGGGTGCGCGCAACACTTTCGAAGAACAAATCAAGGTGCAAGCCGTGCAACACACTGCGCACCTGGAGCACCTCACCGAGATGACCGCGAGCAGACACCTATTAGACAGCCTCCGCATTTTACAAGAGAAGACCGCCTTCGACAAGATCTCCACCCCTGCGGAGAGAGCTGCGAGTCCAGGAACTCGAGGAAATCTGCACGTTGTTTGTATTGACACAGCCACGTGGAGCTATGGTTTCAGCCGCCACCGACTGCTCGAGCAAAGTTCTTGACCCCTGCTCCACCCAAACCAAACACCCGAAGGAGGACGAAGAATTGGCCTTTGCCCTAGCCCGTTCTGGTTCTGCACGTTCTGGTCCATATTTTCATGTTCGCGTATCATTTGATGCCGACAGTACATCCCAGCATGTAGTGCAACTAGAAATGATCACTTCTTTCGCACTGTGAAGCTGAATGTGTAAACCATGCGATATGGAAAGCAGATCTTGCATTTCAGTAGTTGTTTAATTAGCATTATTTTTAATTGGTTAGCAGTAGTAGTTCAAACCTAGAAGTTAGAATTGGTGTAAACTTGTATGTGATTGCAAAACAAAAAACTGCTTCCCATGTTTCATTCTCCACAACTTCTGGTATCTATTCATGTCTTGCTGGCAATCTTGTTGAATAGTTTTTTTCTACTGTTCTCATAAACAATCAAGGAATTTTTTTATAATTAACACAGAAACTAGTTGCCTCACATCAAAACTAATTAGATATTTGAAATCAGCTAAAAAACTGAACAAGCCTATAAAGTTTCATCAGAATTGGTTGGAAAGCAAAAAAAAAAAGATGTTTCTGGAACCAGTGTTTCCTTAAATGGAAAGCCTACAAAACGGCCCTTCGACTGCCCACCTTTACACCCTCACAAAACCTCTTGGGCACCCACAACACAAACTCACTCAAGTTCAGCTTCAACTTGCCACCTAGCATAATCAGAAGTTCCAAGCAGGAAAATTGACCCAGAATGCAATACTGCACCGGCTAAGGAAATGATTACACACTTGATGAAGGGGCGTGTTGGCTATTGAAATGAACTTTACATGAAGTTTTATTCACCACGCATAAAATTAAAGGTAGAAACTAGTAGACACACTATGCAGAAACTAGCAGACACCCGAGACAAACTATGTCACTGCGATCGCTAATCAGCTATAGTGTCAGCTCTCAGATTTTTTAAAATTAAAATTCGGGATTGGATGGGAATAATACACACGCCTAAAATGCGATCCCAGTACGCATCCCCGTCGCCAGTGTGTTTTATGGTTCCAGGTGAAGGTGGGCCTTGTGAATGCGTTGTGGCTTTCTACTTAGAAAGCCGACTCGGTAGCCGACCTGCAAACCTAGCAGCTACTGTAACTGCTGAAACTTTTATGTACGTAATGAAAACCTTTCAACACAAGTATTTGTACAAAGTTAAATTGTATATGTATTTCTAAACAGTTTCAAAATTCGCAGATCTAAAAATTTCGATTTAAAAAGTTCTAGGGCGTTATCAGCAAAACCGTTTCTCGTCAAGGTGCTTTAAGTGATGCCCTTTCATTTGGGATAGAGAATATATATTCGACAATAATCGGTTGTCTGTCCCTTTAAGACGCCTCACTTTAATGCACCATGAGTTGCACTTGTAAGAAGGCGCGTGCTAAATGTAATGGGGAAACGTATTGTGGCGCGGAAACTATCAAGGCCGCGCAATAATTGAGGACGCATGCATCTATTGCTTCTGTAAGTCAGGTATGAATGAGCACAGCAAAAGTTACATAAACTACGCAGCGATTCGTGCTGGCACGCATACGAACAAATCAGGAGCAAGGATAATCAAACGGCCCATATTCAAAGCTTTCATAGCTTGAGACTTATCATATGGAACTACTCTATTCAGAAGTTGCTTGTAATTGGTCGGCCTGAATTTGTAGTTGGGATAGCATACTCTGCACGCGAAACAATACTATCACAGCCGTGATATACTATTATAGAGACAAAAACAACACTGTAGAAAGCACCAATTAATAAATGTAGGTACCACCTCCAGGGAGGCCAGGAGCCGTTGCGCATTACTGGCTCTATGGAGTGGAATCATGGGCATGGAGTGGAATACAACACATACTGCAGGCATTTTTTACAGCAAAGCTGTATACCTCTACCCCCCCCCCCCCCCAACGGTTTCATCGACGTGAGCAAAAATGATCCCTGTGGGCAAAAAATGCCCGCCAATCCACCCTATGAAGGTGGTTTGAAAACGAAGCTGTAAACGACACCCACAGTGATTACCCATGCAACGTCACTTGAATTCACACACGTGGCTCTACAAAGATGAAACCAGAGACAAGTGAAATGCACTTAACCATACCCTTTCTTGCATGTTCTTTGTTAAGGTTAAATGAATGCAGGATTTATGAACGGTGGTTGGTTGAGTTGTATCGGTGTAGCACATGAGTGGGCACTTTTTTTGCAAAATGAAGGAAACTCAAACCCGGTGTTAGACGATCTCACTTCTGTTTCCGTCGCTTCCGACAGAGGCGACGGGATCGGTGGCAGAGACGAAAGAGAAGTGCGATGCCATGCGTTGTTGTGAGCTTCCTTTTATATTTATATAACCGCATCCTAGCGCATGCACAATGAGCGCACACGGCCGCCACACGTGCCGTGAGCGGAGCGCACAGCGGCGCGAAAGGTTGCGCGACGCTATCACATGGCATTCAGCGAGAACGCAGGGGGTAAACCCGCAGATGTGCTCGGTGAGTGCACCGTCTGTCTCCCGCGTGGGCTCTCTCCGTGTGATACCTAGCCCTTCGGTGAGCAACATTAGGTTGGGTTTTGTTACCGACGTCTCCATCATGACTGCAGATAACAAAAGTTCCGCTCTTAGATGTACTGCTTATATCTAGAAAAGTCAAAAATCCTCGACTACCAAGCAAATTGCGTTAGTGCTCACATGAAGTCAAACAAGCCGATATCAGTGGGCATGGAAGTGCAGCAACGATGCGCATCTACAGCGACCCTTTCGCTTTTGATGTGCAGATTTTGACCTTCCTTGCCTCGTGGAAAATTCTTCCGCTCCCGGCTAAGACACTGCAGCCAACTGCGCAACTCGGCGGCCAAGGCTTCCAGGCGTTGCATTCTGCAGTAAACACTCCGGACTGCCAAGCGCAGCAACCGTTTTTGTGGAACGACTCCCCGGCCCTCTGCGCACCGCAATATCCAAAGTGACCGACGCATCACCGCAGCTCTACTTAAACAGCTGGGACCCGAGGATCGCCTTCAGTGGGCATGGAAGTGCAGCAACAATGCGAGTCTACAGCAACCCTTTCGCTTTTCTTGTGCAGGTGGGTTCTGCTCCTTCCCTTTATAGCAAAAGATCAAACAATGTTTGCTTGCTGCTGCTTCCATGCTCTTGTGTAATGATTGCTGTGACAAGCGAATGTGTTCATGTTGTAAAACTGCTGATCATGTCTGGCGATATTGAATCAAACCCCGGCCCCCCAAAGGATGTTCCTGACAAACACTACAACGAGCTGCTTTCCCTTATTAACTCATTGCATAACAAGATAGATGTAAAGCACGATGAACTGATGGAGTCTATTAATGAAGTGAAAGAGGCGCAATCATCCCTTGAGCAACAGATTACGGATCTCGATAATAGGCTTTCGGAAGTTGAAAAACATGTCAGCTGCCCCGAAGGGCTGCCCACGCAAAATTATCAACCACAAGTAATGGCGCTGAACCAACGGCTAGATGACTTTTAAGATCGTTCACGAAGGGAGAATTTAATATTTCATTGCCTTGCAGACAGCTCTTCCGAGACGTGGGCACAACCACAAGAAAAGGTTTGTGCAGTTCTGAATTCCGTATTGAACTTAAACTTGACTACTAGCGACGACCGAATATCTCGCGCCCACAGGTTAGGCAAGTTCATTCCTGGTAAATGTCGGCCAATTATTGTAAAGTTCTCATCCAAATGAAGAAACAGCATCTTGAATTCCAAAAAAAAAAAAAGCTGAATGAGTCTGACGTGGTCGTGAACGAAGATTTCTGCAGGGCAACGAGGAGCATGAGAAAAAAGTTGTACGAGTACGGAAAGGATAGCGGCCAGCAGTTTACCATTCGCTATAACAAGCTTTACCTGAACAAAAAGTGCTATGTCTACTCTCCTGCTACCGATAGCATATGCGAACTGGAAACGAACAAGCCAAGGCAGATCGATGATACGTCCGGGAGTTCAGATACCGTGTCATCCTAACATCTGACCCGCGCCCAAAAAATAACGACAAGAACCTGTCAGTCTTATTTTCAAATGTGCGCAGCGTCGCTAACAAGCGCGATGCTTGTTTTCCCTTTTTGATGACTGCGCTGCAGACATAGTAGTCCTAACGGAAACTTGGTTGTCAAATGAAACGCCAAACTCGGAATTGTTTTGTTGCGATAAAAATTACTTTGTATACCGAGCTGATCGTTGTAATCAACCTGGTGGCGGTGTATTGATCGCTGCAGCCGATTGTCTCACTTCCAGTAAGGTGATAACAAATTCAGTCTTAGAAATTATCTGTGTTTCGATACACTTAAATAATCAAAACGCCCTGTTTTGCGCCTGTTATCGTCCACCCAATGCTACATCTGACTTTTGTGACAAAATACATGACGTTCTTAACAACCTGGTCTTGAAATTTCCACATGCGCCGTTGTTCTTGCTCGGGGACTTTAACTTACCCAAAATAAACTGGTCAGTGCCCTGCTCTGCTTACGGTAATCTATCAGGAGATAGTACTTCATTTTTTAACATGTGTCTAAACTTTAATTTCACTTAGCTAGTTGACATACCAACCAGAGTGGGTCCGACGTCCGCTAACATACTAGATCTGGTCCTGAGAAATGTTCGAGATCTTGTGCGACTCCTAATTTTCCTTCCTGGTTTAAGCGCTCATTGTTTCATTCATTTTACCTTAGAAGCTGTGGTTTCGCGCCGGCTAACACACAGCAAAGCAATAAGGTATTACGCCAAAGGAGACTACGCTTCAATTAATACAGAACTCGAATGTTTTATCGATGCCTACATGGTAGGCTTTTTTGAATGTTTTATCGATGCCTACATGGTAGGCTTTTTTGATCGCACGGTTGAACACAGTTGGCACTTGTTTAAAGAAAAAGTTACGTTTTTGACTAACAAATATATTCCTTTAGTTGTTATTTTTGGCAAGCAACGCTCACCTTGGTTCACATCTGATCTAAAACGACTGCAAAACCGAAAGAAACGCTCATTTCGTGTAGCCAAACGCAAAAATGAGACATCCCGCTGGTTTGCTTACAAAAATATTTCCGACGCTTATCGTGCAGCCATAAAAAAAGCAAAGGACGTCTTTTTTACAAACACTCTCCCCTCGCTTCTCCAAAGTAACCCAAACATGTTTTGGAAGACAATTAGACCTAATAAAAAAGAACTTATATCTCTTAGATATGCTGACAACCAGGTCATGCGCAGTGACGAATGTTGTCGCGTTCTGAATCAAGTATTCGCCAAGTCGTTTTCGAATTGTCCTGCGGATGTTGTGCCGCAATTATGCGATTACAACTTTTTTCCTATGGATCCTATTGTAGTAGATCCTGTTGGAATTATGAAGCTGATTCATGACCTTAAACCTTCCAGTTGTGGCGTCGACGAAATTAATCCCAAGCTCTTAAAAACACCGAAATTTATTCGTCAATAATCCTGACACACATCTTTTTTCAATCCTTTCAGTGATGTGCTGTGCCAATTGATTGGAAGGTGGGGAAGGTCGTCCCTGTTTTCAAATCCGGTATCCAAAGCTCTCCTTTAAATTACCGGCCAATAGGCAGTTTTAGCATATTGTTACCGTGTTTACGTTACCGTTTACCGTGTTTGCGGGAGAAGACTGCGCAGCGCCAGAGTTGCCGCGAACGGCAACTTACCGGCACAGGCTTCACCGTCGCCAGCGCTTCCGGCAACACGGTAAACGGTAACGCAAACACGGTAACGATATGCTAAAACTGCCTAATATCGTTAACGTCTATTTCATGTAAACTTTTAGAGCACGTCATTTATTCTAACCTTCTATCATTCCTGGAATCCAACTCCTTTTTCAGCCCATTTCAACATGGCTTTCGGAAAAATTACTCATGCGAAACTCAGCTTCTAACATTCACACACGACGTTGCATCAGCTCTGGAACGCGGTCCATCTGTAGACTGCATCTTTGTAGATTTTCAAAAAGCGTTTGGCAAAGTGTCTCATCAATTATTACTTCTTAAGCTCAGTACCCTAAACATTGACCCTAATGTGTTTAGGTGGATAGAATGCTTTTTGACCAATCGCACCTAATTCGTGACTGCTAACGAATGCAATTCTCCCCCTACTGATGTTAAATCCGGTGTACCACAGGGTTCGGAGTTAGGTCCTCTGCTATTTTTGATATTTATTAACGACCTTCGTAATGGTATAAATTCCTCCATAAAATTATTCGCTGATGATTGCGTAATTTCGCGAAATTTGTGACCGAACGGACAACTTTAATTTACACTCCGACCTCGACACTGTCTCTAAATGGTGCAGCAAATGGCACATGATACTTAACACAAACAAATGCAAAAGCATGACCATTACGCGCAAACGTTATTCCCAGCAGTCCTTTAATTACAAAATTACCGGAGCCACTCTCGAATACGTTACATCCTACAAGTATCTTGGTGTTCATATCAGCAATGACTTAACATGGCACACACACATTAATTATGTCTGCAGCAGCGCAAACCGTTCCTTACGATATATTCGCCGTAATTTCTCTCATGATCCATCCCCCCTCAGGTTAACATTTTTTCGGACACTAATTCGCCGTAAACTAGAGTATGCCTCGGCAATCTGGGACCCTGCACAACAAAACCTAATTTCTCTTCTGGAATCTGTACAAAACCGCTCAGCTCGATTTATACTTTCCGACTACTCCCGTACCTCCAGTGTTTCACTAATGAAAAATAACCTGGTTCTACCAAGCTTGCACCATCGCAGAAAAATTTCACGACTCTCTCTGTTTCACAAAATCTATTGCCATAACCCATCTATAAGACGCGACCTTTTCTCACGGCCCACGTACATATCATCCCGCATCGACCATCCGTTCAAGGCAACAACGTTCCATCTGGCCGCACCAACGCATTCTCAGATTCATTTCTCCCCAAAATGTCTGAGGAATGGAACCACCTTCCCCACCACATTGTGTCCATTGAAGATCCGGCATCATTCAAGAATGCACTTTCTGTACATGTAATGCAGTAACCTGGTTTCCGGAAATATGCTTGTGTTTACATACTGCCTGTACTTCTACACTTTACCTGTTTTCATGCACTGTACCCACCCCCTCTGTAACGCCGTAAAGGTCCTGAGGGTACTCTAATAATAATAATAATAAAACCGTGCTCTCACCAAATCCGACGCCAAGACCAACGCCGACGTATACGCTCCCTTCCGTCGCCACCGCTGCCACCAGCTGCCTGGACGACCGCCGGCTTGCCCAAGAAGGGAGGCGACGCACGTAGTTCCAGCAACACAATGCCCATCGTTCCTTCAGCGACGCCTATTTTGTGCGCTACCTAGCCAATCAGAGGGTGGCAAAATAAAAAAAACGAACTAAGCGATTACAACAGCCCGAAGACGGGACACGAGAAAGGAGGAGACAAACATGTGCACTGACTATCAACCACATCTTTTTTATTGCATTAGGGCGCAACCTTTGTACGAAAGAGTCAAATCTACGCAACAATAAATAACAAATAGAAGAAGGGGACGGTGCTGTACGAATTCCTAAAGCACACAATGATGGTAGGAAACCTGTATCAATTCGAAAGATATGCGATCCCTTTTCCGTTCACGCGAGACACTGGGCATACGAATACACTCGTCGCAGCATTGTGCGATACAGAAAGCCTCGTGGGTCACGCGTGCCCTTTCTTCTTTTTTTTTCCAATGCACAGCAAGCTGACTGCCAGCATGACCCTTTGAGATAGTTCTCGTAGTCACGCAGGCGATTGTCAATGCAACGTCCTGACAAGACTGCGGGATTTTGTAAACAATTCTGTGCCTGCATTCCACAACCGAGCATATTTCTTTTCGCAAGACTTTTCTGCGTTATGCACTGCGTTCCAAAAACGTGCGGGCCAATTCACCCTGTGGAGGGCGCGTTTCGAAAGCGACGCTTTATACACCACCGTGCCTACGGCCCGGTTGCGCTATTCACACGTTACACTGTACCTGTAACACGTTATTTATTATTTCACTTCAGCACAATGTTCAGAACGGACTGATGATCGGTGTGATACGCACTCAGACTTTGCGTTTTCAGCGCAGTTATATTATTCGTGAAAGTTAACTCAAAGCACATTCCACGTATGGTAGTCGGTTGTTTGGTATCGGTATTGCACACGAGTCCAAACTTTTCGAGGTCTACCTGGACAAACCACTGGTGCATACGGCCGCCACACGTGCCGTGGACGGAGCGCACAGTGGCGCGAGAGGTCGCGTGACGCTATCACGTGGCATTCAGCGAGAACGCAGGGGGTAAATCCACAGCTGTGCTCGGTGAATACACCGTCTGTCTCCCCTGTATCTGCGTGTGCTCGTAGCTCAATTGGTAAGACAACGGGCTCTCGCTCCGTTTCTCTATTCGGTATATACACGAACAGGAAGCTATCGGTTTTCAGAAGGTACCTTATGCAGGAAACACTAGAGCAGGTGGTGATAGAAAATTCCTCATACGTCTCCTTCGTGAGGAACTCGCTTGGATCGCCGCAACTTCTTTTAACATCTTCCAAGTACAAAGGCATAGTAACCTCCAGCCACTCAAGCCTGTCATAGTCAGCATCGCCGTAGTGCCGGACATCGGGGAACTTTTGGCGCAGGTGCCGGGTTGTATTGCTCATGTCCAGAAGTATGAACCCCTGATAGAAGTTCCTCGTGAATGTGATGGTGTGGCCTGCAGTTGCGAACAATGGGCTGCATGTGTGCCTGACTTGTTCTTTTAGGTGTTACAAGGCAGCGGTCACAGCCGGAGGCAGAACTTGAATGTTCCTTCTCACGTTCATCTTTTCGATATTATTCGTATGGACGGGCTTTCGGTGTAGATAACGGACCGATTTCACCGTCAGGTTCTCCTGCAGGTCATACACATACTTTAGGTAAGATACCTAAATTTTCCCCTTAGGTCCTACGTCATGAGCGTGCGTTCTTCATTCTTCAGCACATCGCAGGAGTCGAAACTTAGGAGTACAGGTTTGTTACAGTCGCACGGGGGTTCTACTTCAAACGCCAGAGTGCCCTGGTCCAGCATCTTCATTTTGACTCGGTGGTGGTCGGTGACAAGTTGCACTATGCGGCAACCACAGGTTTTTTCCTTTTTTCATCACAAAGAGTACTAGCTCGGGAAGCTGACTACCCGTTGGACGTTTAGTGAAGAAGTAGCCTACTGGGATTGCGTAGGACGAAGACAATCCACTTAAAACGAAGCAGAGGAGGGAGTGGGCTAAAACAACATCGTTGCTGCTAATCCAACATCCGCTTGCCTAACAAAGCATGCAGTCCCGCTGCTTGTTATACTGAAGCTTTTCCCTAAGGCCAACTGCACTCACATTTTCGACGGCGTAAAAATAAGGCCATCCAACAGGGCCAATAAAAAGAGTGCGACATGTATATATACTGCGTTTCAAGCGTGAATGCGCGCGACGCAAACAGCTCGTGAAGATTGGTGTTTTGGGAACCTAAACTGAAAAATGCGGCCATTACCGGCGGCCGGGCGTCACATAGGTGATGGAACGGAAGCATGCGCATCAGAATCAGAGGCCGCTCACAGCAGCCTCCAAATGCGCGTGATAACGCCGCGTGTCCCATTGTTATTTCCACAGAAGAAGTCCCACTAACGTCTGCCCAAGCTAATGAAGTTAGGCGCAATTCCAACACCACGTTGCTATCGATCAGGATGAAGAAGACCATCCGACAGTTATTTTTGCATCAGAAAAAGTTGCAGTGACATGTTGGACGCGATAGCGTTACTTTGACGCCGAATGAGCGTTTTAGAAGGGAACTGCTTCGTTTACAATTTCTGCTTTCCAGTTACCGAAGGTTAGCCAAGATGGTTTTAAATTGCCCTGACACACAAATAACAGACGCCATCTACGCTTGTGTGGCTGAACATGTGGGAGTGAAGGTTGCGGCGGCTTGATCTTGGTCAGTTTCAGCGACAAGGCGACACTATCTGTCGTACAAAGCGCTTATTCCCTCATGCCGTGGCTCGTCTAAGCGTTTTGGTTTTGGTTTTTACTCTACGCTACCTCGAGCAGTATCTTGCGCGCTAGAGGTCAAACCACACCCCCTTCCGTAAGCGCCCGGCAGCGTATTCCCAAACCATATCCCGTAAGGGACCAGGCCGACCCCCCCTAAATAGCGCCCCAGCATCGTGATGTCACCGACGTCACTTCCACTGAAGCTGTAGCCAAAATGGCGGCGCCCATTTGAAAGCGGTCCTGCTGTGGCGTCTCAGGCTCTCAGGCATTGCGCTTGCTTTGGATCCCAGGATGCGTGCTTTGACAAACTACGCGCACCGCTACGTATTGCTCAAGTCGTCGCTACGCCTTTGCGAAAGTTCGCTGCACGTTTGCTTTTGTCGTGAGAGGAGCGCAGCGCTGGCGCAGTTAGAATCTCGGTGATTTGCACGTAGGAGGCATTTGCACGCAATCTTTTAGCTGATACCTTCAGTGCTAGGTGCATCTACTCCAAATCATTACATCCCCAAAGCACTGGAATCGCGAAACAGTAGCCTATATACGATATGGGCGCTCTGCATGTAGGTAGGGGGTAAGTGATTGCTATCACATGTACTCGCTCGCACGCGTACGGAGTGAATTGGCGTAAAGCTTGCCGACTTACCGCACAATTATTCTTCCAAATCTCAGCCTGCGCGTCGCTTAGGCCTGGGCGGTGCTATATAAAATAATTTTGCCCTATTTTGAGCATGTTAGATGCGTTTTGCAATAGTGGCCAATAGGCAAGCTCTGAAATTGTTCGACACGTATGCATATTGCGTAAGAATTCTGGCCTGGTGCAGAGGTAGTGCAGAGTGCTTCCCCTTCTTCACACACACGCCCACACAAACATTTTGCAAAGTATATTTTACCTTACGCGCTGCGCTGCAACGGGCAACGGCGTACCCGTACGAAAGCAGTCGCTGTTCGTTTTAATCGAGACAAGCTGCTTTCTCAAGCTGATCCACTTTCAGGCGCGAAAACTCTTTATTCCTTAAAACAAACTGAACGTCTATATGTACCCTTGTTTCATCTTCAAATAGGCAGCGTTGGTATAATGTTGACACATTTTATAGCAAAGTTTTTTTGTTTTATAGCAAAGCACTGATATACTCGCACGATGCTGCTAACGAACTGACTGCACACCGGCATAAATCTTTCGTTGAATGCCGGCGTCACACTTACACGGATGCTTATCAGGTAGGGCAAAATCCAGTCTCAACAGTGTTTCCTGATTAGAACCGCTATCAATCATTGCAGCTCGTTATTCCACATTCAAACAACCGCGCCAAAAAGGGGGTCAGATACTAGCGCCACAAGCGGCTGCTTTACACAACAAAACAAGTGCGAAGCTGTGGCAGATTTGCGAAGCTTATGCGTGAGGAAGGGAATATTGTGAAGGCGGTGTTTTTTAGGACCGCACACAAAAAGAAAAGTAGGTTTTGCTAATAAAGCCGTAGAAAATTATTATGAATTCTGCAATTAGTTTGCAAATCTTTTATAAATTTAAATGTGGAAGAAATTAAGATGCAACTTACTGATTATTTTCAAATTTTCAAATCTGGGGGGCAGTGAATGCCGGGAAGCCTCCATGCCAGGAAGCCGTGTTGCACCGGGAATGCGCTGTAGCTGTGTTTCAAACCGTTTCTTTTTTTGTGGTATTACATTTAGCTGAAACCGTCCTTCCGTGTCGACGTCTGTCGTTAGCTGTGCCAGCGACTACAGTAGGTTTACTGTCAGCAGCGATAACGCTGGTAGTGTGTGTGAAAGAAAACTGGAAAGTTCGTTGCGCTCTCAGCGGTGGCTTCTCGTTCACTGTAGCGATTTTAGTGTGAACAGTGTATTGGTGAAATGACGCCTTCAGAATTTAGTCAAGGTGGCAGAAGTGGCGTCGTCTCAAGAAAGAGGTGTGCAACTTATGGCTCCCAGCTCGGACACACGCGGCTTCGGGAAAATGTTTTGTTGTAATTCTTCTGGGACACACTTCAGGTGAGTGTACGCTTAAAAAACTTTCCCTGCCAGACTATGAACTTCCAGCAGCTTCCAGTGTGAGGCTTGTGTTATTCGAACGATTTCGTGTTTTGTAGTGCCCCCAGCGCTTGTCCGAATGCAAACGACGCTTTGTTCACCGGGAAATTAATCAATTTATGTTAAAAGTTTGATTTCCCCTATAAATCGTGTGTTTTTGTGGTCCGCAATGACATCACAGACCGCCCTGCAGCCTAGGGTCCCTTGATTCACGCGTCCGCCGTACAGGGTGGCGACACGTATAGGCGGTATTCAATGAAAAGTTTAGCGGGGATTTCTCCGCCTGGCAACACTGAAAACCGCCATGTCGGTGGCCACCGTGCCAGCGCATGCTCTTTGCGCCGGCATCTCGATGAAGAAGAAAAAAGAAACACCAGCGCACGTCGTCTGCTGCGTTTCAGACCGATTATCGGTAGTGGCGTCAACAGGTATAATATTATTCGCACTCACATTAAGTGGTGGCGCTCTTCCTACCCTCGAGCACTTCGAATCTGCGGAGGATGAAACCGCGGCGGCGAACGGCATAAGTCCGACGCTGCATTTGGCTGCCGCCGCGGATATCGACCCAAGTGCACGCGCACCGCATCCACGACTTTGTCTGGTAGGTGCCCTCTAATACGTGGTTGAGTACAGAAACCGAATACTTTCTTTGGAGAAATGGTTCACGCGTACACAGATTTAGCGCTGGCTTTCTCGTGCGCTAAATGTTTCACACCCAGCAAAACAACTCACGTCTGACGTCAGAGCGCGGCGGCTGGCAATCAGCCGATCTGCGGCGGCTACTTCATACGCGTCTGGCGGTAGGTAGATCGTACTGTGCTGCACTCAAGTACACTTGGCGTCGACGTATTACTTTGTGTTCAGAGGGCAACAGTTTGCTAATGATGCAGTAGTTCCTGCTGTCAAGCGGACCACTGCGCTCACGTTGCAACCTTTGTGCCATGACCGACTCGCACTCGCTCGTAGGTGTGCGCGGAGGCTGGGGTTGAATTGCAGATTTGGTTGTCACACTCATGAGCGGAATCGTGACTTTTCGTGTAACCAACGCTATCGCTAACCACCACACTATCGCGGCACAACTGACTATCGAATCACTCGCACACGCATTGCACGGGAACCCAAGGTGACTCGCGGCCCGAGGCTGCATCCTGCATGGCCTCCATGAAGGCATGGGTATGGTGTACTAGAAGGTAGAGGTGTGTCGTCCGGGGAGAAAACCAATGGAACGCGAGGGTCCCTTTTGCGATGAAAAATTGTAGGTGGCGCTGGCTGCAACAGGAGTTCCCAGGCGACGGCCCGCCGGCGCTGTGCCGCTTGGTGTGCCTGCTTGCTCCGCGGGTTGGTAGCAGACGACACGCGGGCTCCTTTTCACTTTGATTGTTCCAAAGAGTGCTCTTTCCCGTTATTTGACATGTTTTATGAAACTTGATGCAATAAAATGGATATATAAGACTCTCTAGTGTTATAAATGAATAAAAATCCTCACAGGCGATGTAACAGATGATACTTGTCGAACTGATCTGCCACCTCGGTCTATTGTCGTCTGCGGCTGCGTATCTGCGTCGTCGTTCTGGTGCAGGAAACTTACAGCCGTTTCGCGCATCGTTTTGTCGTTGTAGATTCAACACAGTGTGTGAGAAAAGTCTCAGGAGTGTGATTTGTGCACGAAATGACGGAAAGGCGCCGGGATAAGAGGGTCAGCTCTTGCTTTGTGCCGCTCTGCAACAGCGGACTGCGATC
Organism: Haemaphysalis longicornis; assembly: GCF_048455015.1. Classification (NCBI taxonomy): domain Eukaryota; kingdom Metazoa; phylum Arthropoda; class Arachnida; order Ixodida; family Ixodidae; genus Haemaphysalis; species Haemaphysalis longicornis. Next base: position 136,976,346 of record NW_027526295.1, on the reverse strand, counting down.
ATGCAAAGAAAAAAGGTCGCTTTTTCGGGTGCCCCTGGAGCCCGATCGCCGTGAATTGTGGTCCAGGTATATAAAAAGAGTTGACAGGCCACTAGACGCAGGCAGCGTTGTCTGTGAGAGGCACTTTGAACCCCAATTTATTAAGCGGAAATTCCAAACAACAGTGACCGGTGAGCTCGTGGAAATTGAACGAGAGGGGCCGTTGCTTACAAATGATGCCGTTCCTACGATTTTTCCTGACGCACCAAGCTACATGACGAAGTCACTTCCTAGGAAGAGAAAAAAAAGGAACCTGTGCGACCAGCATCTACCGGCAGCAAAACGAAAGAAAGGGTTGCGCCTCGAAAAGGAAAATTCTCCAGAACCAACTCAAGACGTGGAAAGTGAAGAAGCTTGGGTCGCCGAAAGGCAAAGGGTATCCTTCGGCAACCTAAAAATGCCCCAGTCCTGGTCCAAAATCACCCTTCCCAGCTGCCTAAATTTGTTCCAGTACGCCGAATGTGAGTCCGATGCTTCTGGAGAGGAGAGCAGAGTAGCTTTCAAGAAGATGGTAAGAGTTGAAGTGGCAGGTTCAAGACAGGATAAAAGGGCAGTTGCTACCGTATACCTGAACGGTAAAAAGTCGCAACAAAAAGAGGTCGCAACACCAGGAGAGGCTGAAGCCCTCATCAACGATGTGAACAGAATGGCCTTATGCCTTGGCGCAGGGCTACACCCGGTCGCGAGCAAATGCTCATCCTTCAACGGGAAGTTTTTTTTTTTCCAAGTAGTGTTCTCGCACAGTCAAAGATGGTCAGGCGAGTTGCATTCACTGCAAGTATCAGCGAAAGCTAATTCTTAACCAGCTTGCGCGAATAAGATACCGAGTAAAAGCTAGGAACAATACAGTTGCTGTTCGGCGGAACCTGAAAAAAATGAGGGCGAAGCTAAAGAAAGCAAAAATTAGCATAAGCCAGATGAAGGCGATGAATGAGCAACTGCCGGAAAAGCAGTTCTCAGAGAAAATCAAAGGCCTCCCCTCTAAACAACAGGCCGCCGTTCGAGCATGCTTTGAAGCAGCCAGGAGAAAGTCTACAAAGGGTATGAAGTACCGAAATGACTGGCTGCTCGAGTGCATACTAATGCGTATGCGAAGCCCGCAGCTGTACGAGCACTTGCGGCGCCACGAGATCTTGGTTCTACCTGGCCGCAGCTGCATAAGGAAAGCAATGCAGCATTTCAAAAGCGGCTTAGGATTCAATCCAAGTACCTTTGATGCCTTGCGTGAGAAAACAAAGACAATGGACGACTTCAGCCGATATGGGCTAATAGTATTCGACGAGATGAAACTTTCCGAGAACATCGAAGGCAAGTTCTCTTCATATATTTTACCATACCAATTAACAGAAATAAAGCGTTGGTCTTTCTGAGGTACACACAAATAATTGCAATCAGTTTTGTTCCTTACCGTATTAAACGATTAAAACGCAGGCTCCATCGAGGGATTCGTCGACCTCGGAGGGCTGGGAGAAGAGAGTTCTGGAGGCGAGCTTGCTGACCACGGCCTGGCGGTCGTGTTCCAGCCTTTCACAGGTATGGTGTATACACGGACGATGCACCATGCGGGATCGATACTGTGCGATATATCCGTTTGCCTAATTGAACTAAGTTACAATATCAATTTCTGCGGTTAAGTTAAATTGTAATATTCTGCTTTACTGTGTTCATTTTCCAGGACAGTGGATGCACATATTGGGAGTATTTGCGTCAAGGGGCAACGTCAAGGCGGCTGCACTGTCGAAAGTTGTGCTGGAGGCGACGTTACTCTGTGAACAGGCGGGCCTTTTTGTCGATGGTGTGTCGTGCGATGCTGCCAGCTGGAATGGCAGCATATGGAAGCTTTTCGGCATAAGGGGTACGTTTAAGCACAATGCACCTCGCGCTGGTAACGTTGGTAATGGGATGTCATGTGTCGAGTTCAAAATTATTTACTCGGTGTATTCTAACAGGCTGTATAAAACTTTGTTGTTGTTTTTTTCTGCATTCAGGTTCCTCAGCAAGCATCAAGTGCAAATGCCTCCACCCAGCTGATGAACGCCGCTTTTTAGATTTTTTTTCAGACTTCCCGCATTCGATGAAAAACGTACGCAATGGCTTTCTAGAGACCGGCGACGATACACCGAAGGGTAACGTGCATGCTGGCTTCATAAAAGAAGCATGGGAGAATGACCGCAGCAGCGCCACACTCAAGGTCATGCCTCACATAAGCAGGCTGCACCTCTACCCGAACGGCTTCGAGAAGATGAGGGTAGGCCCAGCTCTTCGCCTCTTCAGTGAAGAAGTATTAAAAGGCCTATATTTTTACCGCAGCCAAGTAGAAAAGGTCTATGGGCCTGCGCGTGAGACGGAAGCATTTATTTTGCGGATGTCGAAGTTGATCGCCATCATGACATCATGGTGTGCAAAGACAAGTTTGAGACCGGACTCTGCCAACGCCGCATACTTGAAGGAGTTTCTGATTTTTCTGAACGAATGGGAGCTCGTTCATATCCGCGATTGAAAATAGGTGTTCCTAAGTGCGAACACGGCGGAGGGCCTCCGCGTGACTGTGCAGTCAACGTTAAATCTTGTTGCTTACCTCTGCGCCGACTGCAACTTTAAATACGTACTCACATCGAAGCTCAGCCAGGACAAGCTGGAGAATCTTTTTGGAATCGTCAGGCAGTTCAACGGCACTAACGATCACCCAACCCCAGCACAGTTTCTGGCGACATTGAATGTCCTAGCGTTCTACGACTTGGCACGGCCACCAAAGGGAGGAAACTGTGACCCCAGACTATAACAGCGTTGCTCGGTGAGGCAAACGCCACGTGCCGTAAAAGCTGCCCTGATGTCGTCAGTAAGTTGGACAAGCTGGTGGACGTGGGAAATCTTGAGGATGCAGAGCACGCCATGAACTCGTTTGCATCGCAGGACCATGAATACATCACCCAGAATAGTCCGGCTCGCCTTGTCTACTATGTAGCAGGATACGTAGCCCGAAAAATGATCCAGAAGACAGACTGCCGACCTTGCTCTGAAAGACTCACTATTCCTGGGGAATCTGCTCGGTCAGATGCACGGAACGAGTTTATTGAAGAGTTTGACCATGGTGGCCTTCTTTATCCGTCTGGCGAGCTTGCCAGGCTTGTAACAACTCTGGAGGACTCGTTTACCGTCTTTTTTAGCCACAACAAGATCACCGCATCAAGCATGACAGACCTTGCCACCTTCTTGCAGGGCGTGCAGTTGACGAAAGTTGGCTGTTGCGACCATGAGCGGGAACTAACACTTGCAATAGTGAAGTTTTACATACTTTTACGATTCCGCTTCTATGCCAAGTCTTTGAACCGGGAGAGAGCGTCTAAAAGAGAACAGCTGAAGCACCTGAAGCTGAGGAGGTGTAACTAGGTCGCATGCTTGGAAGGGCTGGTCTTTCCCGCTATTATTTGTGTAAGCATTTTATGCATGTAAATGCGTACCGTTAAGGAAGAGCACAGTAGAGAGACTCCCATGACTTGATTTGAACTAGGTCCCGTGTGACGATGTCAGTTATTTCAGGTGATTTGAGCCTATTGTTACAGTTCTCGAATGAGCCTCACACTAGTTTGTAAATACGATTTACTTTTATTATCTTATAAATTTGTCTCTTTGTTTCCAATGATAAGAACCCTTGTATGTATACAAAATATACCAAGTTCACAAATGAAAACATGTTGTCTGCTGTTTATTTCACTTTTAGGCATGCACGCATGTTGTATCGTTTAGCACATCTCTTTGGTTTCTCTCGTGAAACGAAAAATTCATGACACGCGCGGAAGCGTACCGCACTGATGCTGAGAAGTAAAGTTCTTTAGGTAAATGAGCGAATTCTCTCGATGTGAAGGTAATCAGTAATCCCTCGTTAACAGTATGTTGTAAAATCCGCTGAAAATTTTGATATAAGCGGAGTGTCGATTTAATTGAAACGCTAAAAATTTGTAGTTACGGTAACAGAAGCTCTACTGCTTAGGGGAGCTTTCGTATACAGACAAAATAATTCGCAGGAAAAACCATTTTTGCTATTAAGGAAGAAAGAACCGCGTGGTGCTCGGTCTACTTCTCGTTCGCAACTATTCCCAGAAAAGCGTTCTCGAGCTGCTGAATGCATCGCATGTTGGTCGCCGTCGCTACATTCAACTGCGTAGCAAAGCTTGCGCAGCATGTTGGTTCTTTTTGCCGTTGCAGGAACATCCGAGGGCTCCTCGTCGTCCGCATGATCAGCTCATTTGTGCACAGCTATCTCAACGATGTCGGCGTGGGACACCATTCTACAGCGTGTACCCCGCGTAAATTCACCATTCAGCGTAAATTTGAACGTTCCGCGCATACTGGGAGCTAAGGGTTCAAACGGAGACGTTATCAGCTGTCTGTAACGGAGTTTTCCTTGTGTTCTCTACATTTCAAAATATTCGTGGCCTCCCGAAAAAACGTTTAGAGACAAAGGGGGACAAATACATATCGCCTATAGCAGCCATATATAATTGAGCGGTGAGAAAAAGTTTTCGACTTTAGCGATTTTTCGAGCCTTGCCATGGCTGGCGCCTTGCAGGTGTCGTGAAATTACCCCTCCTCCTCCTCCCCCTACCCAAGACTGGCGACCAAACATGCAATGCGCCACAGCTACTGCACATGTGAATATCCGACTGCCGCCGTCGTGATATCCCTGCCATACTTAGCGTCACTATTTAGTGACGCTAGCCATACTCTTGAAACGCGGCAACAAAAATAAGGCGCGCAGAAATTGCCGTACTCGCTCTCCGGCGCGCGCCCCGTCTCGCAGCCCGAACTCTCACACACCCCTCGTGGTTCTAAGTTTCATCCCGCCACCGCTTCCTGCCTTTGCATATTAGATGCAGAGCATCTGATTCACTCGCCTTGTCCCTCCGGCGTCGTCGTCATCGTTGTCGTCGGCGTTGTCCACCCCTCCCCCATTCTCCTCGCCGCGCCAGCTGCGCTCTCCGCCGCTCACCCCCTCTCCTCTCTTATAGCGAAACTTACACTGTTTGTCCCACCATTCTTACGGCTTTAAAGGAGTACTGACACGAAATTTCAAAGCTGAGATAACTATGTCAAACGCTTCCTTTTTATCAGGAGATATCTCCCAGCAAGTTTCAACAGCAACCGTTCAGCGAAACATATTTAAAATCCATTTTAATCTTCGCCCGCACGAGAAAGGCCAGAGCGGGTCGACGTGACATCATCTGCTACGTGCCCCAAACTGTCGACGTCGGGGCTCCCGTGACGAAGCCGACGCGCTGGCTGTGGTTGGCGCGCGCTGCTCGGGCGTGTGTACACGTCATGGTTTTGGGACTGACGTCATGCTGCCAGGGCCTGTGGGGACGGCGAAGACCTCGGCCGGTCTGGGCGCGCGCGTGCGCTCGCTCGCGCGCGCTTCCAGAGAGGCAGCGATACGGCAAGAATGGTGACGCCATGTGATACATGCTGTCATGGCGGCCGCTCGGCGTTTTTTGTCGAAACCGAAACTGGCACGAATAAACGACGCCGTAAATGAATGTTTACGCTGCGCTCGACCGCCTAATCTGTCATTCTATGATTAGTGGGCTGGTAGGCACGCATAGCAGCGAAAAAAACGTAACATAAAAATTTCGTGTCAGTACTCCTTTAAGAAGAATGTGCCCTAAATTTAAGCGCAAATGCTCGTTCAGCAAGCTTATAAACTCTGCCTAATTTGCGTTTGCTTTTGCCGCCCTCCGCCAATCGCAGAGCTGTCTCATGTGACATCATAGGTTCTGTTGCGGGAAATGAGCTAGTGGGTCGCATGGCCATTCCCTTTTTAGATGCGAAGGCATCTCATTCACCCGCCTCGTCCCTGCATCCGGAGCCGTCGTCGTTGTCGGCGTCCACCCCTGCCCCATTCTCCTCGCCGCGCCAGCTTCTCCTCTCCGATAGCGAACACTCTCTCGCGAGGGGCATTGGATTGGATTCGATTGGATTGGATTTGGATTTGGATCAAAGTGGATTGTGTTGGATTGTGTTGCGTCTTAGCCGCGGCAGACGCACTGGCACCGGCGCATCCCTTCAACGTTATGCGCGCTATAAAACGCGGTGCCTGCGTCGCTCCGCTCCATCGTTCCAGCGCCGTTCCTCCGCTGTCCTACGCTGCCTTCAATGGAAACGTGCTGTGAACCCCCTATGCGTCGCACCTACACAGGGGTTCCGCGAGGGGAGGTGGGAGTTTTTTCCTAATTATATAGCTTATTTGAGCGAAGTTTACGATAAAGGTGTTGTCGGTATGATTCTAACGAGGCAATCTTTTTAGTGAAATCGCCATTTCACTAAATCGCCATATTTCGAAAAAATCGCCATTTTTTCGAAATATGTTGTTTTTTTGTTTTCACTTGCCTTATCATCTTTGACTATCCCTCTTTCATGGTAAAAAAATGAAAACGAAATACGAACGAGAACTTAGTGAAAATCGTGTCTGAATGACTCGCGGTGAGCCTAGAAATCACGCAATCAAGTGGAATTTCGGTCGTCTTAGAGAGTTTTTGCTGCACGGCAGCGCCGCTGGCCGCCATTTCAGTCACTTGACAGAGGTAGACCATGGAGGAAACAATGAGGTAGACAATTGAGCCTTCTTCTCTCAATCGAACCGCTCGCCAGCTTCGTATCTCCGCGTAAAAAAAAATAACATTTCTTCCCGCTTGTTTTGGGAGCTTCCACTGGGTATTTAAATCACGTGACGCGAAATCGGGACCGCCATTGGCTCTCGCCGCTTGTGAGCCGCCATCGCCCGTGGCGTTCCGTTCGCTACTTCGCGCTATCTTTTCTATCGTGTGTTGTTAATCATGAACGGTGAGAAGAAGCATGACTTTCATCGCCCCAAGTCCTGGACTTCACGCCCGTACAAGGGAAAGCGGAAGCGGCGCGGCCTTGCGACGATTACGGCCAACGCCGGCACGACCGGCACGGCGAGGCCTAACGGCGACCCGCCTTCAAGCGCTGTGAGCGCGGATCAACCAGGCGAGGCTGGTTTTATCAGTGACACTATCAGCTTTGTAAGCGCATCGGAGAAGTTTCAGCCTTCCAAGGCGGGGAGACAGTCGGCAACGGGAGTGGTGCTAGCGCAGTTATCTCCGAAGTCGACGGTCTGAGTGACCTTGTGAGCGGCGCCGTGTGCGCGATGTGTGGGAAGTACGAACTCGTCGTATTTGAGGTCGCAAACAAGCGGGAGGGCCTCGCATTGGTACTGGAACTCAATTGCAAAAACGTGGAGTGCCCTGCAGGAGTAGTTTCTTCTATCTACTCGTCGAAGCGCGCTGCCGCCATCGGCCGCGGAGGCCGCAACCCGGAACTCTGCAGGGGAAGTCCCCGTGTTAGTTTCGCCATCAATGTGAAAGCGGTACTCGCTGCACGCGCGCTTGGCATCGGACACGATCAGCTGTGCGGGTTTTGTGCTATTCTTGGTCTACCAAAACCACTGCACCAAAACACGTTCCACAACATTGCCAAGAAAGTAAAGTTCATGCCGCGGCCACAGAAGTCATCTCTGACAACCATGCTGAAGCAAGGCAAGTAACTGTGTTGCAAACTGGTCAGACTGGCGTCAGTGTGATGTTTGATTGTACTTGGCAGAAACGAGGACACAAAATCCAGAACTGTGTTGGCACTGCCATTTCTCTCGACACTGGTTTCTGCCTGGATTTTGAGGTGCTGTCAAACTACTGTCAAGATTGCAGCCACCCCCAAAAGCTTGATTAGCAAGAGGAGGAAGTGTGGCAAGCCTTTCATGCCCCTGTGCGTGAAAAAAATGTCGACTACTCACCCATGGAGACAGAAGCAGCACTGCGCATCTGGCACAGGAAGGTATCGTACAACCTGCAGTTCATTGTAGTGGAGACTGCCACTGCTCTCACGGTGTTGTGGTTCAACAGGGGCCACACTAGCTTTGAGCAAGTTCTCCAAGAACTGGGAATCTTCCCTTCAGAAGAACTGGTTAGACTAAGCAGTGCAAGTGACCAGCGGAGGATCAGGCAGATGTTTGCCAGGCTGACTGCTGCGGCTAGGTCCCATCGCCACAGCCTGGTGAAACGGGCCTGTACCGAGGACTCCACCCGCAAGAACCGTGAGGGCGCAACTTATGCAGCAGGAGCGTTCTAGTTTTAGTACCTCAATGTGGACATTTCAGACTATATCCCCACCAAGTTTCATGTTGTTTGAGCAAGAATTTCTGAATCTGCCAAAGCAATAAACTTTCAATTTCGTTTTTCTCAGTTTGATGTTTTTGTTCGTTTTCTGAGTTTGTGCACACTTATTTTCCCACTTAAAGTTGTTGTATCACGATGAAATTTTGCACAGATGTTCATTATAACACGTAGAGGGCACAAATCGTGTTCATTATGCAATTTGTGTCCTTAGATATTTCTGACGGTCATAAAACAAAAATATACAGAACAAAAAAGGCACACTACCAGTCATTTTTTTTTCGTGGTGAGGAAAATGAATATGAGGCTTTTTAGGTAGTTTTGTGCACTCTGCAGATCCTAAGGAACCACCTAGGCTATTTTAAAAGTTTCAGGAAAAATGTTTACTATAAAAGAAAGTGTGCACAAAAAAGCCATTTTTCTGCAAGTCATGCTGCATAACATTTTATCCGGAGCAGCTATTCTAAATCTGATTACATATATGACCAGAGGAGCTCAATCTCTACAAGATGTGAAAATTTCAGCCTCCTAACTTCATTATTAAAAAAAAAGTTGTTTCGAGGAGCATGTCCGCTTTCATAACGCCGTGTTCGCAGTTCTTAGTTGGTGGCGACGTAACTGCCTCCTTTCCATTAGTATTCTGATTGTGCGCCTTTAGGCTAAATAAAGCGAAGCTAAGCCGTATCTTTGCAAGGTATGACCTTCGCGTTGCGCACATGCCGTCATACAAGCTGAGGAATCAGCTTGTGAACGTGACAGATTGCTTGGACAGCAAGAGATACCCCGGTGTTGTCTACAAGATACCATATGCAGACTGCAGCTGCAGTTACATCGACGAAACTGGCAACTTCATCAGGAGATAAAGGAACATCAAAGGGACGCAGGCAAGAACAGGAAAGTGCCGAACACGCTGGCCGAGCACGCCAATAATCATGGTCATTCCATCGATTGGGATAATGCCACCAGTGGCGTAGCGAGGGGGGGGCTGACCGGGCTTCAGCCCCCCCCCCCCCAAATTTTTCCGGCCGTCGCCGTGCTGCCAGTATGCGTGGTACGTCGCCTGTGAACAAAGCTGCATATGCTTCGAAAGTGCCACCAATGGCACTTCCCACGAAATACTACGAAAATGCCACGAAAGTGCATCTCTGCCCTTCCCATGGGTGTTTACACAAAAGCACGGCCGGACTCGACTCTTTTTCCGCGCTGCGGAAAGGGAGTCGAGTCCGACCGTGACAAAACGAAGCGCCCGAGGGGTGCGAACCGCTGAGGGATGATTTCGGAGGGGTGCAGCCCCAAAAGCGACGGTGCCTTCGGGTAAGCTCAGCGCACGGTACGCCAAAGGCATGCGTTGTACCCCTTGTGCGAGACATGCAGCAAGACAGAGAATCTCAGCAGAGGAGATTGGCTCTGCAGGGGGAGCAAGGAGTGGACCGCACTAACTCGCGGCGGAAAAAAAGAGGGACCGCCGGCCATTGATGGTTGAAGACTGGTACAATGCAGGTCCGATAGGAAACAGACGATCTTTGTGTGTTAAGCAGAACAACGTGCAAACGGGAGTGGCTGACTACGGCCGCTCCATCTCCTAGAAAGGGAGAGATCAAGCGGCCATGGGCACACATTCAATACTCCTTCAAGGTAACTTTAAGAATGCGACGGGGCTACGTTATGGTTGAAACGTGCAGTTTAGCTGGATGAATGCCGTGCGCGGGCAGATGGCCTTTGCGAATGAGACACACAGCACGGTACGCCCCTCTTCCTCGCGTCAGCCCTTCATTCTTCCTTTTTCACGTTTCTGTCGAGCCCGGGAGGGTTTTGTTGGAGTAGACTCAGATTGCGCGCACTGAGTGTTGTCCCCTTCCGACGGCGATGTTGCGACAATCAATTTCACCCCTGCAATTAGGCAGCTTTGTTGGGCGGTATTCTCCCCTAACCTAGGAAACTGGAGAACAGCGGGTCGACAAAAAAGGCGCGCTGCGGCTCCTTGAGCTGGTCCCAGACTTTATCCTAAATATGAAGACACGACGGTCACCAGTCCTGCCACAAGCAGACGGCGTCGCGACAGTAACAACCATCAGATGACCATATTCTACCTCGATCACAACTAAAGCCCCTCCGTTGCGTCCACGACCGCTTTTTCCCTGGACGGCGGCTGCCCAGAGCAGTGTATATTCGGGCCGGAGTCACAACGGCGATATCGAATTGTAAGTCATTTTCTTCCAGTGAATAATATCCTTACATGATCACTGATGTCTTTTGACGATGGAGGTTGCATTGTACATTAAGTTGTGCGGCGCAGATCAATTATGCATTCTTTGATATTTAAATATTCATTTCCTAATATTTACACGATACCACAGTACCTTGTGTCTCCGAGATAAAAAATGCCTATCTCGTTTTATTTCGAATGCAGTATTTGCGTTTGAATAGGTAATTGAAAGCGCCCACGGTGGAGCGGATAGGCGACTTTTAATGAGGGAAAACGTAAATTCAACTCCTGTAAACGCCCAAATATTTTATTATGCACGAAGTTGGAGAGGATTACTCAGAGTGTATCGGGACAGCGTTAGTATCAGTACATGAAGAGTGAAAAATATATTTGTTCTGGCTGCAGTTTTAATAGTTTGCTTTTACTGGGACGAAACTCCATGTGAGATAGCCGCTGTCGCATGGTGTGCCCGTTATTGGGACTTTTGTTACCGCGTTTCATATCGACGCGTGCATCTACTGCTACACCCAATTTTAAAACCAAAGCAGCGTGCGCAGCGCAAGTGAAGGACCTTCGTACTGGTGGCGAAGAAACGAGCGTGCCTTTCTGATAGAATTTTCCTTTAACTCTTCCTGGCCTTCTTTGAAGTTCTGTGGGCGCAGGAGTATCGTTCTTTCAAGGCTCAATCGGTCGTGCATGACAACATAATTTTCTAATTAAATAAACGGGCCGCATACAACAGGCCATCTCAAGAGCACCAGCACACCTCCACCCGCCTCCTCCCCTCTACTCCCCCCCCCCCCACACACACACACACATACGGGTGCGCGCTGATGTGATTCTTCCTGGGTCCACAACTGCTACGTATACATTCTAAAATGTTGCATGAAGGACATTTTGAGCAATCGTCAGCATTTCTTAAGTAACCGAAACAACCGAGAATTACCACGGTAAAAACTTTGCAATTTTCATTCAATCTATCCTGTCGTAGCCTGAAACCATGCTTTAGTTTCAACATCATGGTCGCTGTCAACCAAGGAAATAGTGTAACTGTGTCATTACTGTCCACTTCATGCTAAAGCATGGTAGTCTTTGGTCTTTCTCGGGGCCATGCAAATACGCATGTTTTTTGGTGCACTCCGGGAAACAAAATGCTGACTTGTTTCGGGCATCGCACCATGCCCGAAGGTCATGCTGGCTCTGCACAGCTGCCCAATCCTCCGTTTTCTAGTGGACCAAGGAGATTTCAAACGTAATTTCCATTTCCCGCTTCTGCAACGAAATGTACAAAACTTCTGTGCGCCCTATACATTCCAGAGCCGCCCATGCTCATGAACTGCAAATACTTTTTTATCGTTTAGCTTTAAAACCGGCAGTGTGTTCTCGGCTGAAAAATGGCAATGCACGCGTCAGCTAAAAAACTATGTCCTTTCATTAAAGTTTGAAACCAAAATGGTAGGACAGCATTATACAGTCAAACCCGGCTATAACGAACCCGGATAGAGCGAATTATGCTATATATCGAACAAAAATAATTCAGTTACGGAAATACATGGGAAACATATTCCCTATAACGAAGTTCACATCCGACATATTGAACTCTGGGCGCCTAGAATGGCCACCGAAATGCATAATTTCGAGCGGCGATTGAGATGTGGATTGGCCGCGACCACGGAGCAAGAGCCGCGACTGAGACATTGCGCCTCGCACGGAGCGACGTGACGACCAGTACTTTCCGTAACTGTTTCCGATGCGCTGGACTCGCGACCGGGAACCCGCCCGGTCAGCGAGTCCGGACCAAGACAGCAGCATCGGTGAACGGTGGGAAGAGCTCGCCAACGTTTCCGATGATGTCGCGAGTGAAATCCGTCCGACGCTTATATTGAAGCGCTTTCGGCAGTCGATGTGCTCCGCCAATGCTTCTTAGATTTTTGAGGACGCGGAATCGAACTGGTGCAAACCATGTTTTGTGTCGAGAATGCTGTGCTAGTTGAAGCCGCCAAAACGAAAGTGAAAACAAAAATCACCGTTTTTTTGCAACGTGGGCAGTTAAGGCGGAAAGTAGCTTTATTACTTGCAATAAATGGATTATTTTGGTATGGTAATGGCTACTGTACTGTGTTCGTTTCTGCATACGCGGATGGCGGAGTTGGGGATGGGGGCGGGGGGCTCCTGCGGATTGCGAACTCGTAACAATAAGCTCGTTATAGGCGGGTTCGGCTATATCGAACTATTGGATATACCGAACTAATCGCGGTGCATATTGCAGTTCGCTATAAACGGGTTTAACTGTATATAACGAACAAAAATACTTCAGTTACGGAAATACATGGGAAACATATTCCTTATAACAAAGTTCACATCCGATATATCGAACTACGCGCGCCTAGAATGGCCGCCGAAATGCATGGTCTCGGAGCGGCGATTGAGATGTGGATTGGCCGCGACCACGGAGCAAGAGCCGCGACTGGGTCATTGCGCCTTGTACGGAGCGCCTTGACGGCCGACACTTTCCGTAACTCTTTCCGACGCGTGGGACTTACGATGGAACCCGCCCTGTCAGCGAATCCGGACCAAGACAGCAGCATCGGTGAACTGTGGGAAGAGCTCGCCAACGTTGACGATGGTGTCGCGAGGGAAAGACGTCCGATGCTTATACTGAAGCGCTTTCGGCAGTTGATGTGGTCCGCCAATGCTTCTTCGATTTTGGAGAACGCAGACTCGTACTGCTGCAAATATGTTTCGTGTAGAGAATGCTATGCTAATTGTAGCCGCCCAAACGAAAGTTAAAACAAAAATCACCGCTTTGTTTTTCAAAATAGGCAGTTAAGGCGGAAAGAAACTGTATTAATTGCAATAAATGGATTATTTTGGGTATGGTTAATACCTACCTTACTGTGTTTGTTTCTGCATGCGGGGATGGTGGAGTTGAGGAGGGGAGAAGGGAGGGGGCTACCGCACAATGCGAACTCGTAACAATAGGCTAGTATAGGCGGGTTCGGCTATATCGAACAATTGGATATATCGAACAAATCACGGTGCATATCGCAGTTCGCTATCAACGGGTTTGACTGTAACTCTTTCCTCAGATCTCACGACAAAATTCAAAACGCAGCAATATTTTGCTCAGCTTGCACAGAACATGCCTAACCGCAACAGTATGGTCAGACATCGCCGTATATGCGTTATTATTTTTTCTTGCTAAATATAAAGTTCGATACAGCATTGAATTGCGAACTTTGCAGTGACTTGCTCTATCTCATCTGGGAGTGGTAACTAAAGGGGGTGGCTGCTCCAGAAAAGGTATAACTTGACAGTACACGCATTCAGGCAGATAATAGGGCATTTATGCACGAAGCATTGGAAACTTGACCTGTAGTAATGCAACTATTTGAGAACACCAAGCTCATTACAGCAGACTCTACATTTGAGCTGTGCGGAAATGTCAACCAGATTCATTATGTTACAAAGCACAAGCTTCTCATGTGCGTCCCGAGTCCTGGTAGAAGCTATAGTATACGAAATGGACCACGTTGAGACTCAAAACAGAAGCGCAAATTTAAACTGGCATGACTTAACAAATGCCGATGGCTGAATTATTCCGCTTTGCGTGTGGACTATTACTGCCAGGTTCGTGTAATTTTCGCCCTTAACAGCGCTGTTCTTGCGCGTGGTGTCTGTCTGTTTAGGGTTGATATTTGTTGAAATATTGCTGGTGATGTAACGCTTCTTGCTTGCATAATTCATAGCCACTCATGCATAACTCATAGCATGCATAATTCATAAGACTAGCGCTACACATAACTCAAGTGCTAAGATTCGATGTATACTGCACAGAATGAGCTCCATTGGCTTTACACTGGCAGCTAATGTACGGACGTTGAATGCAAAAACATTTTACTTTGCATTGTGGGCAAGAATAACTAAATAAAAAATCTAATTCTTACGGCCTACGTCATTGTATTGCTGATGTCACACTCATCATACTACACACGTTGAAATAAAACAAGTAATTGCATTAAACTATGACCGTTTAACGCAATGCCTGCGCAAGGTTCCCGTGCGTGCAATGTACGTCCCGTATCACGGGCATAGATTTGTACCACCCGGTCTGCGTATTTTCGCCCAGTTTACAACTTAACCTGGCACAAATACAATTATAATCAACACCAATATTATGAGAGAACCTTAAAGGGCCTTTTAAAGACAAAATACAACCTTGTTCAATTGAATAGCAACTAGCCTTTGGTATAACTCGCACAGCTCCATTCCAATCACAGGCGTTTTTTCAACCGAAGCAATGCAACAAATGTCAGAAATCTTCAAATTTAGCGCTGCAGTGAGGTGATATCGGCAGGAGTGGTATATATATAGGCTGGCACTAAAACGTAGTTATGAGTGTGTTAACTGCACGTTAGAATTCAAATGATAAGATCAATGGAAGATACAATCGCGCAATCATGTTACTTGGCGGTGACTTAAGTCGTTGGGCGTCAATCGTACAAACAAGATCCTGAACTGTCATAGTGAAATCGCCGCCGGAAAGGGGGCGGGGATTCGCCATTGCTTCAAACGTTTAACTTATATATCGAATATTCCTTTGAAGTTTGCGATAAAACTGGTATCATTGTTGTCGGGACAAGGCAGACTTTTTAATGAACCAAACATGAATTTTATCTTCATAGCCTTTAAGGGAGCTTGCAAACTACCGCGCTTTTTTTCTTTATGGGGGGGGGGTGGGGGGAGGAGGCGGAAAACAACCTTAGCCCCCCCCCCCCTCCCCCCGAACAATACTCCTGGCTACGCGCCTGCCTTTCAGTGCCAGCAACCCAAACAACAAGTGAAACGCTGTTTTCGACAGCGGGTGCCATTGTAACCTGCAGAAGGGAGCACCTCCTTCCCCAGCATGTGGAAGAACTAGTTTTTCTCCATGAGAATTTCTGAATGTTGTTTTATTAACTGTACCTTTTACTTGCATGTAGATCTGTGATATATGTTTGTTGAAACGTCATCAAACAAGTTCCTGTTTGTTTTTTTTCTGTGTGTGTGTGTGTAAACTTTTAACTAGTAGATATGAGTGTCTTCTTCACTGCATGTGGAGCTGATTGATGGTAGGGCTTAACTCGCCGACGCAACGCAGGCGATGAGGTGCTCCATAGTGGAGGGCTCTGGATTAATTTTGACCACCTAGGGGTCTTTGACGTACACCGAAATCTCGGGCACGGGCGTTTTTGCTTTTCGCCTCCATCAGAAAAGCGGCTGTCGCGGCCGGGAATGAAACCCGCGAGCTTAGCAGCACAACGCCTTAGCCACTGTGCAACCGCGGCGGGTGCATGTGGAGCTGCTAGTCTATATGCCAATGTTTTTTTTTGCTTAAAATATGTAGCCAAATTTTCAGATTTTCTTTGTTCTGTGTTGCAACCTTGAAACTAGTCACAGGGAACGTCTTCTTCACTGCGTGTGGAGCTGCTAGTCTTTAAAGGAGCCATGAACAGAAAATACAACTTCGTTTAATTTGAAAGAACTAGGATTCAGTATCTCACTCAGCTCCATTACAGCCACAAAAGATGTTTTTTTAACGAAAAAAGCAAGTAGTATTTAAAAACTTTCAAATTTTGCGCCACGGTGACGTGTTATGAGCAAGAATGACGTCATACGGGCCAACAATAAAACATAATTTTCAGTGCGTTAACTGCACGTTAGCATTCAAGTTATGCGGTCAAATGGAACTAGAGGCCCCATTACAGACGTCCAGTCATGTGTCGTCGCGACAGGTCAGTTAGGCGGCCGCCAATCGCACAAACAAGGTTCCGTGACGTCATAGAAAAGTTGCGGGAAATTGGATAGGGGGTCGCGACTGCTTCACACTTTTTTAATATCTCCGTTATTTGTTCGAAGATTGCGATGATATTGTTATCATTGTTATTGGGACTAAGCAGTTTTTCTAATAAACCCAACTTGTATTTTGTCTTCATGGCTCCTTTAAGCCATTATTATTTTACTTGAAATACGTTATCAAATGATTTTCTGTGATGTTTTATGCAGGTATGTGTTGTAGGTTGTTTACCTGTGTAGCAGGAAGCATGCTCCTTCTACGACTTGTCTGTATATAGAAATCTTTTTTATCAGGTTATCACAGGATTCTCTGTGATGCCTTTGTATGTTCTAACCTCACAAATAAAAACTTTTGCATAGAACAACTTCAACTGTTGTTTTGTTATTCGCACACCTGACAACTATTCGAATTCATCTTCGCAGCGCACAAATGACAGGCAAAGAGGAGGAAAACACTGGACAAGCGCTGAAGATGAATCCTGCCTTTCCTCCCCTTTGTCCTGTCATTTGTGCGCTGCGAAGATGAATCTGTACCAACTAGCCCGGTTTTCTACGCGACTATTCGAATTCGCTTCGAAAATATTCGACCCCAGGACTATTTGCTTCGAATTCGCTTCGAACTAAAATAACACTCTTCGCACAAGCCTAATATTTTGTCATTGCAAGATGCACAATTTTTCCAAATGGTCAGGTGTCCACCACACAAAAAATTCCCCCGCATTTCCCCGAAGGGGAGTATGAGGAAGTGCGAAGCACGGGGTGAAGCTATGAGGGGGAGTTTGTTGAAGTTTGGTGGCATTTTGCCCGTTAGTTACATTAACACCCCCTCGTGATCACGTTCGGCTTAACACGCCTCGTTTGTCCCTCTGCGGAAATCTTGGTGAATTAACGTGTATGTTCGAGAGATGTTCGAGAGGGAATGTAATCACGCACACACACACACACACACACACACGCAAAGTAAAGTGAAACGACAGTATTTATTTCAGCACTTGTTTGTGTTGTCGTTGTATGCGACGGTCATTACGACCGCCTTGTGGTCGCTAAAGTGGACCGTTAAGGGTTGTTGCAGCCGCTATAACGCCGCTGAGTCGCCAACGCACGACGCTGACGACGTAGTTTGAATGCGTTAAAGATATAAGGCGCGTTACTAACACTGATATCAGCGCCTGAAGATGGGAGACGAGGAGCTCCGTGTTCTCGCCTATGCGGACGACGTGGCCTTCATCTGCACTCGTGGATCACAAGTGGGCGCGGTAATTAAACTAGCAAACCAGTTTTGCCGCTTTTCGGGAGCAGAGATAAATTTACTTAAGTCCAGGGGAGCCTGGGTGGGTGATTGGGCTTCCAAACCAAGTTACCTATTTGAATGGCCTGGGAAGAGGAGATGTCCAATTACTTGGGAGTCAACCTCAACCAAAGCGTCGCAGTCAAAAATCGGTGGAAACCCAAGATGTCAGCTGCGGAAAGAAAGCTTCAACCATGGAGAAATAGAAACATTGCTCTGTTCACGAGGGCTCATGTGTGCAATGCGATTGCATACCCCGCAGTGCTGTACGGGGCCCGCATAACTTCCATCGACGCAGACACCCTGAATAGGCTGCACCGGTCCTGGGCGGTGTTTCTCTGGCGGTCCACATTCGAGCCCATGCGCAGCTCAAACCTCTTCTAGAGCCTAGAAAAGGGTGGATTTAGGCTCGTCAACGCGGAGCTCAAACTCACTATCCAACGATTCTTGTACTTTCTGGGTCTACGCGATCCGTTCCTAGTGGCAGCCACGCAGTGCCTGCGCACCAGACACTTGGCCCCGTGGCTTGCCACGACAGCATCACTCTGCTTTGACACGCGCGGAACGAGGTTATACAAATAAATCGCGCTAGCCTTAGCCCTGCTCGAGCAGCATGTCTCTTGGGATTATCTGCTCAAAACAAAACCCAGAAAACTATACTGGGACCTCGTGGAGAAGGTCCTGCCGCCCCCTCTCTACCGACAACCCCCAATACCCAACGATGTCTTGAAGCGAGTAAGACGACTCCCTGTGCCAACCGCCTCAAAGGACTTTTTCTTCCGCCTCCGCATGGGGGTGCTGCCAGCAAAGGCACGTCTGGAGGATACGGGTTTCTTTCTCCATGGCGGCGCGGGTTGTCTCCTCTGTGGAAAACGCGAGACGGCAGAACACGTCCTCACAGATTGTAACGCCGCGGCCGTCTTCTGGGACGAGCTGCAGACCGCGTACACCGAGCGATGGGACCTGTCGTGGTCAGGCCTCCGGCACCTGAGTGCGCCCACAGAGAACAAGGCGCTTCGGGACTGCGTGCTTGTCCTGGGGCTCCACTCGCTGTGGAGGGCTCGAGTGGATGCAGTGGAGTGCGCCAGGAACCCCAGGCCTACCTGGAGGCACTTCACGGCAAAGGCTGAATGGACAGTGAGCGTGTTGGGGGCATCAGATTCTGACACGGAGCTCCGCGACTCACTACAAAAAGGATGCCAAGCACTGCAGCGCTTTAAAGAAAAAGAAATGCAGCGCTGGCAACGGCTGTGATCTTGCCTCACTAGTACTTTGTAGAGACGCTTTTCCCCTCTGAACAGGCTTTGTACATCCTTGCCCAGAGTTTACACTCATATGTGAACATGTTACCTTCACACGATTCCCAGTTCATGTACTCTGATATTACACTGTCTCAGGATGTCATATTTTCCTGCTTGATTGTTCGTTGTTGCCACCGCAGTTCCACTACGTTGCTTACTCTGCGGCTCAAGTGAAGGCACGCCTAAAGGTGATTGGAGTCCCTGCGGCGACAGTATGTACGCGTATTAGCATTGGTCACCGCATCGAGCGTGCCAGTGCATTATGTATATATGTATATCCTTGTAAATAAAAAATTGTGTTTGGGAAAAAAAAAAGTCGCGTCCGTGGCTTAGTCAGTAGAGCGTCGCGCTGCGGCCGCAAAGTCCTCGGATCGAAACCTGGCGCCGGATGCTGTTTTTTTTTATATAGTGTAGTGGCCTGGCTGGCGCGCCGAGAGAGGGTGTTGCGAGCTGGAGAGTAGTAAAGGGCTTTAAGAGAGTAGGCGAGGGGGGAGAGGAGGCGCTATGCGAGCGCCCTCACGCGTCGGAAATCAGGCGCCGTTGCTAGGCACGGTAGCTAGCTCCGTTGCTAGGCTGCGGATGGAGGACGGCGGTGGAAGCAGGAGTAGGCCCGACTGAGAAGTGCTTCGCACTTAAAAAAATGTTCCATTGTGGGCAGTAGCCTGAAAGAGAATGCAGCCAATATTCCACACCCCCTGTGTTTGTGTTGCCCCTCTTCTAAATTTGATTTAATATTGTGAAAATTGGTGAAATGATTTTATGCTGCTTTATATTGCCTAAAATAGTTGTCAAGCAACGTTTTACTATTTCCTGCAACTAATTTGGATTATTAACCTGACGTTGTCATATTGGGCATATTATTGGCATCTTGCATAAGTGGCACTCTGAAGCCTCTTAAATGTATACCCACTAGCCCCCTTCCCCTATCATCAGTCGCTGTGGACTTCCCCTACCCATGGCCTTCCATGTATCAAAAGGAAAGAATGGTTCATTAAAATTTTTTTCAGCAAGAGTTCACTGGTTACCTGTAAAATAGTAGCTACCTTAAGCATTTACCTTTGCCCTGCCTTGTGGTCTAAAAAAGTCTCCTTACACAAAAATGTGTCCATCGGGTGTTTCATTTGGGTGCGTGTCTGTGTATACTCAGATTAGTGTGTTTACCTCATCGCAGGAAGGTTAACCCTCCGTCATCGGATCAGCCTACCTGGATTTCCAGCACTTCAAACATCATCAAGACTAGGCCACTTTGAATAGGTTTTCACTGTAATGCACATGTTTTGATATATTTTCGGTGATCCCTAACTTAATTTTTATGATCATTCTTTTTAATTCTTGCAGTTGACTTTTTTTTGCTATAACATTGAAAGGCTGAAAGGCATTCAGTATCTAGTCATTTTTTATAAGCATGTTTTAATTGCTATGGCAGCCAAATAGAACGGGTTGTTTCTAATTTTTGCCTTTTATGCATATCAAGTTTTTTTTTACTCCCACATCTTTTGGCCACCTTTTATTCTATTTTGACTTGTCATGTGTATTTTGAATAATAAAATTGCTAGTCTTGCAAAAGTTGCTGAGGGTGCTTATTGCTGCATTTAAGGTGTGTCTAGACGCTTTAGCTCAGTCAGATTTGTCAGGCCACACGAAATGCAGTAAAATGTGGTTATGCTGTCTCATCTATACAATTTCAAAGTTGTTTTAGATGAAATAAGTTATATATGTGCACTCTTATTCTGATAACCACATTTCTATATACCCGTGGGCGTAAAACAGGAAGAGAGCTATAAGAGTCGTCTTGATGACATCTTAATAAGATGATAGCAAGATGGCTACAATGCCGCTGGCGTAAACTGCTGTGAGAGGTTTTCCTTTATGTCTCCACAATTACTAGAAAACATCTTCACAAGACATTATGTCTCTATCTGGCATGCTTAGAAGTCTTCTCGTCGATTGCTATTCAAAATTTTTGAGAATGTCGTCAAAACGGAGAATAAACGTTTTGTTGCTTTCAATCCAGATAGCTATGAGGTGTTTAGTATTCGTCCTGTAAACGTCTTGTTGTAATTTTTAGCAGTCTCTGAGATATCATCAAGAATATCTTGCAAGATTTGTAGCTCAGGCATAGCGTCGCGTTAGCCGAGCTACAGGATGGCTATCTCCAGTCTTGGCAATGTCTATAAAAATCTTCAGGTGTTGCGTAGACATCTTGGAGGTCTTGCCCAGATGTCGTATAGAAGTGTGGTAGCTGTCCTAATGTGCAGATCAAGATGTCTTGGACAGCTACACAAGATAAGTTTGAGAATTCTACAAGACGTGCTTGCGTTCACTGGGCAGTGAACTGCGAGCTCAGAAACTTATCTGAGCTATTCGAAGCGGGCGTTTTGGGAGCGGGTTGAAACGGGAAGGGTGTTTTGGGAACGGGTTGAAACAGAAAGCGGCCAAACGGGAAGGGCGTTTTGGGAACGGGCGTACACGGGACGGGCCAAACGGGAAGGGCGTTTCGGGAATGGGTTCAAGCGGGGCGGGTTCAAACGGGAATGGGTTGTTTCGGGCTACACCCGAACATCTCTGCCGGGTCGATGTCTCCAATGGTGTGCATTTATTGAGGGGGCGAATAGCCTCGAGCTGATGCGTCGACTAAGCCGGCGGGCGAGGCATGGTAGCGGCTACGACTGGCGAGGCTTAGCTCACCCGTCGGTGTGTCACAATCTTCTTGTGGCAATAAATGGTATTCCGAAGGCATAAAAGGTTCCCTGGTAATGTCCAGTGAGTCCTTGCACATTTCCCGTTCACCTAGATTACTTATTACTGTTTGACAAACGAAGTTCGTTCATTTAAAAGGTGGAAACACCAAGCTGATAAAAAACGTGTCTGCGTTATTCGGCTCCCTAACGGCTCTTCACCCAGAGAAAAACTGGTCCTACATCGACGGGTCTCCTTCAAAACACGACTGTGCATGAATTCTCGGCGCCCAGAGTCGTGCCAATGTTCGGCTGCACGCCGCTTTCCGAAAGAATGACGTATAACCTGAAACCTTAGGTAGGCTGGTCTCCTCTTTAACACCGGTTGGCAAAAATTCTGCAGCCGTTTGCTTGCCGTAAATCGGCCGAGGACCCCTAACCGAATGAAAAATGTATATTCTGGAGCCGTGCGTCGGCCGGTTTCCTGTATAACATCAGTTGCCCGAAGAAAACGAATATTCTGCCTCCGAACGCGCGGTTCACCGTTTAAAGAGCGAATGCGAGGCAGCCGCGCTCCGGCCGGTCTCCTTTCGAACCCCAACTGCCACAAGAATACGGATATGCTGTGGCCGGTCGCTTGCCGTGCTACGGCTGAACACCGCTTCCCGTAAGAAAAACGGATGCCCTAAAGCCGTTCTTCGGCCGTTCTCTTTCTCAACATCGGCAGCCGAAAGTGCACTCAATATCTGGCAGCCGGGTAGCTGCCGTTGGGCGTCTGAACACGGGCGACCGGAGACATGCTGCTCATGGTATGATCAGTGGCTGCCAGAACCTGGATGCTGGCCGGACATGCCAGAAAGCGGCCATAGACGGGCCGGTCTTGGGACACACTTTCTGTGCCGCCTGGGTAGCTGAATGAACCTCGCTTTGTTCTTGCAGATAAACATGGAACTGCCTGTTTCCCTCCCACGCCGTAAGCATCTTACTGTTTGTGTAACGCCGGGTTCAGACTGTTGCTGCAACTGTCGTAATAATTTTAAAGAATCAGTTTATTTCACGTCTCAGATGACAGAACTGTGTGAAATGGCATTTTTTTACGTCTGTAGTGAACGATACGGGTTTTGCGTGGGTAATCTGAACATAGCCTAACACAGAAATCCAATCCGCTCTACCACTAAGGACTCCGGACAGGTCCCATCAGGCCGTTTAACGTTTGAGTTTAAATCTCGCACCGGCACAACGGACAGGCCATCCATCAGCACGGTCATGAATCCTAAAGCTGCGCGTGCACGCCTACCCTATTCCCTCCCACTATTCTCAACTACAAACCTGCGCAGGCATAAACGGGCAACCGGTCATGTGCGCGTGCTTAGAAGTGACAGAGGCCGTCGAAAATATCCCCGGAAAGCCTTCTAAAGAAGTGATATTGGCTCGCGCCGGCGTTCCAAGCGGGAAATTTGCTGTTCCTCCGGAGGGATTCGCCGGTACTCCACGAGCTAAACTTGAGGCGGTAACGGCGGTGCCAGCAACTTCTTGTTGTTTTTGCAGCCATTCGCGCTTGTGTTCGGGCGAACGCTTCGATTCTTGCTCTTCTTCCAACAAACGAACGGCTTGCATCCGTTCCATAACGATTTAAAACATGGAAGCCCTTGAGCTCTATTCTCGCGTACAAACATGTGGTGCCTGTTTTTCTTCCCCCTCGTATGCACACTACTGTGTGTGTAAGGTGTCTGCGTCACACATTAACCCACACCCGAACTACTAGATTGAAGAGGACCGCGGACTAACGGCATTGAGCCATGTAATTTGAAATCTAAATACCAGCACAACCGGCATTTCATCGGTAGCGGCATGAAGCCTAGCTATGTGTACACGCCCCCTCCCCTTTTCTACCCCCAGACCATGCACGCATAAACCGGTAACCGGTGAAGGGGGGCTTAAACATATACTGCTTTCTAGTAAAAAACACAATTGCTGATCATTTGAGAATAAAGGTAGCCTAATGCTATGACATTATTGTTGTGTTTGCGTTTCATTAATAACGGGAAAGAACACATTTTTAACCTACCGGAGAAGTGATGGGCTCTCCGTTTCGCAGGCGCTTTTCTGAACGTGATTAGATTGCTTGAATGGCTAAAAGCTGCGGCGTCAAACGACTAACCCGAAAGCGCACCCGACTAGCGCTCTCAAAATTATTTTACGCGAGAGCCGCATGCTCAATTCACATTGGCTCAATTCACAACAAAATACGGTATCGCGTTCTGTACCCATTAAAATATAGCATCCCATAGCGGCGAAGAGTTGGCAAAAAATTGGTGAAAGGATTGCTGCAATAAATATAAAATGGTTCACATGCGCAGACAGAAACAAATACACGCAAGTGTTGTACGTACCTGCTAGTTAATTTGTACGAAGGATTAAAATAATAGCAACAGTCAACAAGACAATTTTAATTGACTGCTTCTAATGACGCATCATTTTCGTCCCAAATATCTCTACGAAGTGTTATGGAAGGATTGTCGGCGGATTTGTTTTACATTCCGAAGCAAAGTTCCTCTCTGATTACTTTTTAGGACGTTTATCTCATTGGTCGACGCTAGCCTTCTCGCCGCTGCTTTGATTTGTTTCGTGGCGCGCCTATCCGTCACGAAAATCGTCCCATAATTTTATTTCAGCGACCGTGATCCAAGTGGGCTCCAGCAAATTACAACTTGAGGTAAAATTATTTTTGACTGTAAATAAAATAATAGTGCAATGCGGGAGTGAGCGGACGTGCCTCACCACGGCTCCCGTAAGTTTCACAATTACTGCAGCGCAATCATTAGTTAACGCGTGATAATTGGTACCAGAGTGTTCGTGAAGGTACTTGCATCGACCGATACCAGTTTCGCCAAAACAGTACGTGATTCTCTCAGATTTTTCGCACTGAAAGCTGCACGGTGTGGGCGTGCAGCGAAGCCTAACGGTAGGCTTCCCACGAGTTCGGCCCCCGGGGCCGCCGGGCGCGGCCGCTAGGCCTAACCCGATGAGTGCGACCAAGATAGCGGTGGCAACCGCAAATATGGAAGTGTGCGCGCCACAGAAGCCCAGTGCAACGCCGGCGCTATTCGTCGGCAGTCACGGAGGAAGAACGAGCGTCGAGGTCCACGGCCACGACATTAAACCCGAAGAAACGAGCAGCTGGATGGCGGCCGGTAAGAGACTCAGGCAAGTCACCACGCCATGTGAGCGTCTCAACGAGCCCCGCGCCGCGTCGGACCGACAACCTAGGCCTAGAGAAAGGGCTAACTTCGCGAAGCGAGTGGCCGCGACGATGACGAAGGCAGCACGCATGACGGCATCCATGCCGAGGGAGGAAATCAAGATAGTGATGCGACCGCGCGGCGGCCTCAACGTGGCCAGAACCGAAGCCTCGATCATCATGTCGGTTGTCATGGCGGCGGCCCGAGTAACGAAGGAGGAAGGAAGCTAAGAAAGACACCATATGCACGAATGCGGCGCAGAATATCATCGTGGTCAGCACGCCCGACGAGTGCCGCGCCAACGTATTCTCCAAGATCAATGCCCTTAACATCGGAGGGTCCTCTTGCGAGATCAACGCGTACCGCACGGCGCCCGAAGGCATGGTCAAGTGAGTCATTCGCGGCGTGGCGATCGAAGACACCCCAGCAGAAATCAACGACAACATAGTTAACCAGTACAAGCCGCTAGCGGTGGAGGCGCACCGGATTGGCAACACGACGACCGTGATCGTCCTCTTTGCGGGGCAGAAGGTACCCAACTACGTGAAGTACGGTTCCATGCTAGGGCGATGCGGCTTATACCGCAAGCACTTCGAAATCTGCAGAAAGTGCGGCAAAGTGGGACACAGGAGCGACGTGTGCCCATATCCTTACACCAGAATACGTTTCGCGTGCGGAGCCGCCAACCCCGGCGCCGACAAGGAGAAAGTGTGCAAGCCCCACTGCAAGCTCTGCGGGGGGCAACACCCGATGGAGCAACAGGAGTGCAAGAACAGATATAAGAAGCCGTTTGTGGTAACCACGAGACAGTGGGAACGCAAGATCGAGACCCTGCAGATACAGCGATAGGAACGGGTACCAGAACCGGTAGATTTCCCGCCACTCGCACCGAGGCGAGAGTCGCGTCAGTGAAGTGCCATCCCGGCGAGACAGGAGCAACAACGCGAGGTGGGGAAGGAGCGCCAGCCGTCGGAGAAGATCGCCGTCCTAGCCCCGGGAGAAGGTAGCGTGGACCGACGCGGTCAAGATGGCGCCCACGACGAGACTCCAGTCCCAGCAACAGCAAGCTAAGACCAAGACCCAGGAGGAAAGCGGTGCCGTTACGGCTCTGCGCTCGCTAAACGAGACGCTCAAGCAAAAGATTATCGAGCAAGACGCCACCACCCAGGAGATCAACGATAAGCTCGCCATGCTCATCTCTATGCACCAACAGCAGCACCAGCAGGCCGTGCAGGCAGAAACGCCGCAACCACAACCCCAACCGACGCTACAGCGACACCAAGAAATATTGACCGAAGACGAACCAGAGCCAGAAACTATCTCTAGGGCGGCGCGCCCGTCGCAGCCGAACCCCAAACAAGGGCGGTGGAGAGCGCCAGAGACCTCAAAATCAACGCAAGACTCAACAAGAAAGACGAGCGCCTGGATCGCCTAGAAGCCGATGCAAAGATCAGCAACGAGCGACTCACGGCCCTCGAGCAAACGACTCACGCAATGAACAAGAGCCTCACGGCCTTCGAGGAAGCAGTGCAGGGATCACAGAACGCGTTCACGCAACTACAAGCACAAATTCAAGACCAGATACAGGGACTGGAGGACCAGATCATTGCCAAACTCCAGCAACTAGGAATGGGACAACCCGCCGTAGTACAGCAACTTCCGCAGACCCAATGCCAATAAAGGACCTCCTGGGCTGGCACTGGAACTGCAACGGGTTCTCACAATGAAAAGCGGTGCTACAACACACAAGGCAGCTCAAGCGCAAGCCCGACGCAATACTACTGCAAGAAACCCACTGCGGCAGTCTCCCGCCGAGATTACAGGGGTACCGTACCCACGAAGAACCCACTACGGGACACAGCGTGGTGCTCAACGGCAAACGGCGCAGAAGCAGAGGTACATGCATTCTGGTTCGGAGGGGGATCGCCTTCATCGAGCACACGCTCCTGACCAACAGCACGGCAGAACACTGCATTGTCGAGCTGGTTACGGGTAAAAGGAAGAAGGAAAGTGCATTCGTGTTGAACGTATACAGTAACCCGCTCCACCACCAGCAGCGCTTAAAGGCCCTCATGCACAAGGCTGCCCGGCTCGCCGGCGTGAACACGGTAGTGGTATGCGGCGACTTCAACGCCCCATACGCCAGAACGACGGTTAAGGCAAGAGAACTATTACAGGACGTCATAGACGCGGGCTTCAACATGGTGACGGACCCGACGCAACCTACAAGAACCGGTATGTTGGTGGTGAGGGATTCCACCCCAGACTTGACGTTCGTCGAGATGGGGCGGCGTGCTCGCGTGAAGCGCTATGGCGCAACAGTGGAGCCGACCATGGCAGCAACCACATGATAGTGGAGGCCCGAATCCCGCTCGCCAGCCGGAACAACTACGGCAAGAAAACGCGCAAGCTCACGGACTGGAAGGCGTTTCGCAGGGCGCTACCCGAAACGCACGACGACATGGAAGACAGAAGAGTGGACCACTGCTGTCACAAAGATGGTTGACTACGCTACTCAAGAAATAGAAACGGACGCGGACATTGACAAGATAGACAGGCGCTTGGCGCTCCTTCTGGAAGCCAAGAGCTCACTGAAAGCCCGCTGGCTCAAACAACGCACCAACCGTCGGCTGAGGAAACGGGTCGCCGAACTCAACAAACAGTTCGAAAAGCACTGCAGGGTGCTATGCACCCAGCAATGAAACCAGGCATGTAACAAGGCGGACGGGATGATGCACACGGGCAAGACGTGGAACATGCTACGACACTTCCTGGACGAGACCATGACCAAGAGTATTCAACACAACAACCTTGCCCGTATGCTCCACAGGGCCGTCAAGGAACTGGGAGAGGACGAGGTCAAGAAAACACTGGACGCCAAGTACCTCCCGACCACCCCCACCGAGGACCACCCGGGTTATACTCGGAGAGGAGAACGCGGTGCTAGACAAGGACATAGAACCCTGGAAAGTGCGCGACGCGCTGCAGAACCACAACAGAAGATCGGCGGCGGGACCTGATAGGGTCACCAACAAGGGCCCAGGAACCGAAACGACGCGGCAGTGGAGGTGCTGACGCGCTACTTCAACAAGTGCTGACGCGCAGGCTAACTCCCAAAGCAGTGGAAGAAGGCCAAGACGATCCTATTCCCAAAACCTGGCAGGCCCCCGTGAATAGAGAACGTTTAACCGATCACGCTCACTTCGTGCGTGGGGAAGGTGCTGGAGCACGTCCTCATGAACCGGTGGCAACGCTACCTAGAAGACTTAGAGCTCTAACCTAACTCCCTCATAGGATTCAGAAATAAGGTGAGCACGCAGGACGCCATGATCCTGCTAAAAAATGAGATCCTCGACGACGACACGACGACCCGAGACAACAGAGCGGTGCTTGGCCTGGACCTGCAGAGTTCCTTCGACAAGGTTCGACACTCGGCAATCCTAGGACAAGTCTCTAAACTCAACATGGGACGACGGACGTATGACTACATCAGGGACTTCTTGACAAACAGAACGACCAAGATATGCGCGGGAGACCTGCAGCTGCCCGAAAACAAGCTCGGCAGCGTCGGCACGCCGCAGGGCTAGGTCTTTCCCCGCTGCTCTTCAACCTGTTGATGATCGGCGTGGCAAATTGGTTGGAAAGGGTGGCGGCCGTCCGCCACACCATCTACGCCGACGACGTCACGCTGTGGGTCCCAGAAGACAGCGACGGACACATCGAGACCACTTTGCAAGAAGCTATAGACGCAGTCGAAGAACAGCTCGACGGATCGGGCCTCGTCTGCTCTCCGACCAAGACGGATTTCCTGATACTGCAACCGAAGGGCGTTAGGAAACGCAAAAGAGACGGCAGGTCAAGCATCGTCTTACACACGGCAAACAGAGAGGTCAGCCCGGAGGTCGACCAAATCAGGGTGCTGGGCATGCTTCTCGAACGAACGAGGGTCAACGGTGCCACGGTAGCCAAGCTCACTACGAAAGCCGACGTGGCCATGCGCCTTTTCCGCCGAGTCTCCAACAGAAGTGGAGGCATGAAGGAGGAGAACCTGATGAGCTTTGTCCAGTCCTTCGTCATAAGCCACGTCGCGTACGTCGCCGCGTTTAACAACTGGAGGGCGTGCGAGAAAGCCAAGATCGAGGCAACCATACGTAAGGCGTACAAGACAGCTCTCGGCCTCATCAGAAGTACGAACACGGACAAGCTCGCGGCGATTGGGGTGCACATCACCCTCGACGAAATCGGGGAAGCACAGAAGATGGCGCAGTTTGAGCGCCTATCGGGCACCAGAACGGGACAGTATATGGTCAGACGCCTGGGGTACCTGTCCAAGGAGTGAGGACAACCAGCAGGGGAACCGCTGCCCGAGGGAACGCGGGGACGGCTCATTGTCTGTCCGATCCCTCGGAATATGAACCGAGAATATAACAGGCAACGAAGGACCGCTCGGGCGAAGGCCATGGTAGGCGGCGAGCGTTCGCGCCAAGAAAACAGATCAGGCCGAGGAGGTAGCGATGGAACTCCCCTAACAGACCCCGGGTGCTCGACGGTTCTTTGCGACTCTGAAACGACGATACGCAACTATGCCAAGAACAGAGTGTACATTGAGGCCGCGCGCATTCTGCGCAAAGCCGAAGCTAACGGCAGCTTCAGTAGAGGCAGTGTGGTGCTCAAGTGGTTCTCGACCCACAGCGGTATAACCATGGCGGGCCAGGAGGGCAACCCGAACCACAACGAGACGGCCAACGCCATCGCACGAGGACTTGAATGCCGCGGACGAACAGCGACCAGGTCGCCTCGGGCGACAGGGACGCAGGCGCCGAAGACTACGACGGAACCAAGGATATGGTGAGCAGCTACAACGAGGTTGTGCGGTGGTACAGACTATGTCGACGAACGATGCCGCCTCCCCACCCGAGGTTGACTCGGGAGGAGGCCGCATTATACAGACAATTACAGACGGACTCCGTGATAACGCCAGGTGCTTGCGAGGTACATATGCCCAATGGTGTACGACAGTGATGTGTGCAAACTCTGTGACTGAGCGGGCCACGCTGACCCATCTCATGTGGGACTGTAGAATCAACGCGACGAAGGCAACGGAAGAAACGACGCTTCCACCACCCTTAGAGGCAGCGAAGTGGACTTATGACTACGACGTGCAACTCCAGCCACTCTGGTAGGTCCCGGCGGCCCTAGGCTTGCAGCGACCGAGCGACCCCGCAGAGGGGAGGGGGAGCGGTGGCTCTCTCCGACCCGAGCGGGGAAGCAAGGGCGGAGGCCCTGGGGTCCAACCGGGACGACGTCCAGGCCGCGTCACGGCTAGGATGAACCTCTCATGAGAGGGTCATCCGAAACCACTCTCAAGGCGACTCAATGAAGTTGCTCTCTCTCTCTCTCTCTCTGACTGAAAATATGACATGAGTTCTTGACTGATCAAACATTCTGCTGGCTGACACAGTTAAGTTGACAATACGTTTTATACAGCGTTGCCTGGAACACCTGGGTTTGGTTGGGTATGCTTCCATCGGCGGCAACGGAGCTCAGGACTCCGCTCCAAGGTGTGCGCTTAACCTTCATGCCAGACGCACAGTTTGTTGTGTTTGGCGTTCTTATCGGAATAAATGAGAAATTATTTGTTTGGTTGATTAGTTGATTCACTGATTGATTGGTTGGTTGGTTGGTTGGTTGGTTGGTTGGTTGATTTATTGATTGAGTGATTGATTGACTGATTGATTTTATTTGGTTGTTTGAATTTGTTACATAGTCTACATCATTGAGTTCATTCGGCGTTTTATAATCTGCTTTCAGATACACCTTTGAGGGAATGTGCGGATCCGTCGGTTTGTAATGCTACTAGGCATGATAGTAGGCTCAGAGGCTTCAGGGTGCGCGCACAAATTTCTCGTGATCGACATTCGTAGAACATTCAGAGCGACCATGGCACGCGAACGTATGATATCGATATTTCATGTTTTGCATCTGCTATACCAGTGTCCAAATTATTCGAGCTGCCACTCGAAGGTTCGTCAATAAATGCTTATTACTACTACTGCCACTCCGCAATGTAAAGCATCACCCCGATGATAATTTAGGCCGCATTGATCTCAACAATGAGGTCGCAAGAAACATACCGGGTGACCTTATACCTACCGGGAGGCATCGAATGCTTTTTTTGCTCTACCCAACATGTCAGTCGGTCATCCACCACGTAGAGTTTCGGCACTTTATCCGTGTGGGCACACCACCCAGTAAATAAAGCCTTTTTGGAGATCAGCAACCGCGAGAGAGTGGACATCACGACTACAAACGCTAGATTTTCTGGCGGTATCACCATCACCACCTAGAATTTTTCGCTGGGGAAAACTGGGTAAACAAAAGTTCGCCCCCGCCCCCGCCTCCACCGTGGTGTCCGGCAGAGGAAGCTTTCATATAAAAAAATACATAAATTGTGGCGCCCTAGTTAGGAGGCGATAGACCTGCCCCTTCCCGGCTCTTTTTTTCTGGGAAAAGCCAGCATGAATACAAAATGGCGACCAACCGAGGTGATTGATCATAATTCGCCTAAGAAGAGGAAGTGTCATAATGATGAGCATGTACAAGAGAAGACAGACAGACAGACAGAACTTTATTGAGGTCCAGAAAATCCGTGGCGGTCTTAGGGAATGCGTCCTGCGGATGCGGGCCGCACGAGCGCAGGGGGCGGAAGTCCTTGTTCCTCCGCTCTCTCGCAAGCATTCTAGACAGCCCGGAATCGAGTCATGTACTCTTCACTTCGTAGGGCTTCTTCCCACTTTTCTTCTGTTATAAAGTCACCGCGCGGTAACGCAGGGCATTGCAAGAGCATGTGATTTAACGAGCATGTGGTGCTACTACATTTTGTGTAGTGCGGTTGGATGTCGTGTGCGAAGTGGCTAAATACTTTT
This sequence comes from Haemaphysalis longicornis, assembly GCF_048455015.1. Classification (NCBI taxonomy): domain Eukaryota; kingdom Metazoa; phylum Arthropoda; class Arachnida; order Ixodida; family Ixodidae; genus Haemaphysalis; species Haemaphysalis longicornis. Next base: position 136,944,645 of record NW_027526295.1, on the reverse strand, counting down.
CTCGAGGGGAATGTACCCGTTTGGAGCATTCTAAAGGCAGTGGATTGTGATCGCTGAAGCTTGGTGTGCGTGTCTGGATATTTCTCTCTAACTTGTAGTGTGCCGTGATCTCTGTAAGGTCCACTTGTGAGGTCAGTGACCAGGCGCGCAGGCTGCGCGTGACAACCAGCCACTCTGTCTGGTGGCTCAACACTGTGGACTCTAAGCGGCTGCCGTCGCCAACTCGTCACGGCACGTATGCGCGCCGGTTAGTCCGGCCAACGGGATTCCGCTGGGGTTTTTCCCAATTCAGGACGCAGTCGGTGTCGCCGGACTTGTAAGACCCACTGATGAGGTCAGTGGCCAGGCGCCCGGCCACTGAGAACTCGCCACTCTGCCTGGCGGCGTAGCACTGCCAACACTGCAGAGCAGTCGACACCAATTTGTCACGGCACGCACGGGAGACGGATTGTCTAGCCGTCGGAATACCGCGGGAATAATCCCTCATTGAGAACGCAGACGGCGCCGCCGGGTTCCGAGAATCCTCGACGTGGCACGTGGGGGAGGTGGAAGTCCAGCGTCGGAGCGCGCGCCGCGCAAGACACCATTGTTAACGCGGTCCCGTCGGAACGGAGCACAGTCGCCGCCTTTCGCCCTCACACCTCGGAGTCGCGCTTGCTTGCTCGCCCGCGTGCGGGCCGTTGACCAAAGATGGTGACGCCTCATTGAATATTCCGTAGTGCGCTGAGTGACCGCTGTCTACGTGAACTTGGGCCCTCCCTTACGCGGGTACAAACACTACAGGGGTGTTCCCGAGAGAGCGTGATCTCGAGGCGTTATAAGGCCGAACTTGGCCGTTAGAAATTGTCCTTGTCTGACCGCTGAGCTGGGCAGTTCCCGGCGGGACAAGGTGTCTCGACTATTAAAGCTAGGTTGGGATTTGTGAGCCCCCTAGGCTAGAGGTTTAGGATCGTGTCGGACGTTTAGGGTACAGCGCCGTACCGGGCAAATAGACGGATCTTGCGGCGAGAACAGAGTCTCGGCTGTCGTTTCTCGAGCGGTTTGTGTACGCTCCGAGGATAGGAGAGTTAGACGAAGTTTGAGAAGCTCCAGTGATTTGTACGCACGTAGAGCTAGCGTCTAACCGCAGTTTGAAGGGTTGCTCTTTATTACTCATGTACCCAGTTTTCCTACTGCAAATAGCTGTATATAAACTCTTCGTTTCATTTAATAAACCCCAACGCCTGGAGTTCGTCAATTCGACCGCCGTCTCCAAGAACTTCAACACCATCGCACTGCCAGCCCCCTGCCAAATCAACCGGAGCCCGAGCGATTGGGTTCCTGATCGACACCGGATTTCGGGAAAACGAACCACAGCCATATTTACTATCTCGTTGAAAGTTTGTAGGGTATGCCTATACTCTTCCCAGTCACTGCTCGACGAGCGTCCTCCGCTGCCGCGGCGGGTGATTGCACGCGCGCAGTCGCCGGCCATCTCGTTGGCGTTGGGAATGTTCTCGTGTATTTCATGTTCCATGTGGGTAGGGAACCACGTAATGTAGTGATAGTCGTCCTCTCTTCGTTTGTTAATGATTCGCGCTGCTTCCTTGGCTATCGTTCCTTTGAGGAACGCACGTAATGCTCCCTTGAGTCCGAGTAGATGTTCGGTCTCGAAGGATCGGCCATAGCCAGGGCAATCGCCACTTGTTCTGCGATAGCGGGTTTGTGGGTAACTACGCATGTTGCGTTCAGTAGTTTTCCAGCAGGGTCGGTGACCACCGCCCCGTATTTGTTGGAACGGCCGTATCGTGCTGCATCCACGAACGTGGACGTTCGCAGGCCTTCTTGTGCAATTTTCAGTAGCGCCTTGGCCCTGGCCGCCCTCCTGCCTTCGTTGAATTGCGGGTGTATGTTGCGAGGGATGGGCCTGGTTTCGAAGGTCTCCCTGGTTTTCCTATCGAGTGTCACTTGGTATGCTTCACAATATTCGGGGATATTCCCCGTGGTGAGGAATATAGCCCTCCCTGCTCTCGTAGTTAGGAGTCTTTGCCTTTTGGATTCCCTTTGTGCCTCGATGATCTCTGTTAGTTTGTTGTGTACGCCCAGTCTTTCAACCTTTTCCGTCCTGGCACTAATAGGGAGACCAAGAGGGTACAAGAGATGAAGAAGGGGCGGCCGCAATATTTGCGACCAGCAGCAACTATAATACCGGTGGTGATGATGGTTGCGGTCCAAAGTGAGGAACCACTTTGAGTCGAATCAACTCTCACGATTTTTTCCATTTCCTGTTTCCCAGAAACCGTCGATCTCCTTTTCCCAAAGAGGAAGTGCCAATGAACTTACAGCTATTTAAAAATGTTTACGGGAAGAAAGAAATCTAGTTGTAGGATTTCTAAAGCATTGCTGTGTGTCGTGAGTATCAAAAAAGTACAATTTTTCACCATCTTAAACTTACGTAAACGGTCATTTTCCCCTGTACGATAACCGAGGGTGACCGCTTCAGTTGAAGCTGAAGGAGTGAGGATCATTTCCGCCTGTGCGTCAGCAGCGACGGCATGACTCGTTGGCGCTTCTCCTTGTCAGCGCCGGCGTTCCGAACAACGTCCTTCAACCTGGCAAGACCTGCCGTTGACACTGAAGAACCGCGCGATACACCGCCCTCGCGGGACTCGTGCAGGTCGCCGACAACGTCGCTGCTCTACCATTTCTGGGCCCACGACCCCGCACACCATGGATTGGAGACCGGGGACGGAGACCATGAGTTTCCCACGAAGACCCCACCTGCTCGGCCACAGAAGCAAACTGATGTCAACTCCGCGTATTTGAAAAACGCGGCCACAATCACGTGCATGCTAGTCCTGATGGCCTGCTTTGTGCTCGTCGTTATTGTCACGGGAACGCTCCATCCGCCCAAAGATCTCGAGCAAGACAGGGACAGCTTTACAGCGAAAGCCTCCTTGCTTGGTGAAGAAACTACAACCAACAATCGAAGCCGCCTATTGCACAAGATTCCCGAAACGAGAAGCTTCAAGTCTCCAGCCTCGACGACTACAGCGAGCGGCCCGTTACCACATGCCACCGCGAAGGCTCAACCCTCCGGCAAGAATTTGTACACTGTTTCTATTGAACAAAGTCTGAATAGCGGTCGCAAACCACGATTTTATCGGCCGCAATTCGTTATTTATGCCAAGAACGACACTGGTAATTCTCCAAGAAGAAACCTGACTTTAAACCGGAATTAGTGATGTCGCAACAAACTGAATTCTCTCTGAGAAGTTTTCTGTTACTCAAGTCTGCGGTAGGTTCTAAACCGGAGTAGTCGAATACTAAATAAATTTGCTTGGTAAGAAAATTAAACCTGCAAAACTAACCTGAGCAAAAATCTCACAACGCTTGGTTCCAATGTTCCTTCGTATTCACCATATTTAGGTATTTCCTATTGTCACGCAGCCAAAGACGACGCAGTTGACTTCGAGGAAAACAAGTTTATTGGAGCGAACTTGTGCTCCCCTAACAGCACAAAGAATACACAGTGGGCGAAGAAGCAGTCAACAAAGTAACTTGTGCAGGCCAGCGTCGGCGAGTCGAATGCCGCGGCGTCTGCACTGCGGTTATTTATCTTTGGGGGCGAGTGTTTCTCGAACCGTCGATTTTATACAGAACACTGTAGATCAAAGCAGATTATTCTAGGCTGTTGACGTTAGTTCGAAACGCTCTCCCTATCAAAAGAGATAACAAGTGCGGCATAAAAATAGAGAATGGAACACGGGCTTCACTTGGCACACCGATAACACAGATACCACAGCCCGGCGCAGCCGGTCGGCAAAAACACAACATAACCAAACCCAATGCATGGTTCGGGGCAATATAATTACGAATAATCTTGAGCGTGCACAAAGGCAAGGTTTGAATTAGCGTCTCCTGTGGAGTCAGTTGGTTCAATCTGAACTGCCAAAACAGCGCAAATGACGAGGACTAAGAAAGAAGGCACAGACAAGCGCTTGTCTGTGCCTTCTTTCATAGTACTCGTCATTTGCGTTGTTTGGGAAATGTCAAGATTTAAATACAGGCGGTAAAGGAAAGTTAGTGCGTACGCGATCCCATACGTTTGAAGGGATATGAATATTTAATTGCCGTTTGACAACACCAGCTGTGGCGCAGTAATTGGCGCTTCTAACTGTTATAGGGATTAGTCAAATAATAAAATTTATACAGATACTCCATACTGCTCATATGTGCAAATATGGAAAAATACTTCGTTCCTGTCAGTTCCTCTGTGTGTAAGGGAAGGTCTGTCAGGATTATGCCATCTTCTGTTGCGGCAATGTCCTCGTCATCAGTGGGACATAATGACTGCCGAGTAATGTAAGCGTCGTAACTATAGCGGTGCTGCCGGCTAATGGTGGATTTAGATATAACTATTGCCTGCCTTTTGCTCGCCGTGTGGCATTTTTGTGTTGCCTCACATCTTCTTCCTATGCTTACTTCCGTAAGCTACCACATGTCACAGCTGCCGCCGAGGCGGACGCTTCGGAGTCCGTTGCAGTAAAGACAACAATGACACACAGAAACGTGTCCGGTGACGCGAATGTGGCCTATCATTACCATAGTCATGATACGTTTCCCACTGCGTCAAGTTATTCTCCTTGCGCTTTGCCTGCCAGGCTTAGCAGAGCGCCATTTTTTGTCCTAAATATACGCTATTAGCGTAAACGTGGAGGAGGAATAAATGGTTATTTCTTGAGCTCTGGGTGCTGTTAGGGCACCCGCCCGGAGGGGAGGGGGGGCGTCCCTGGTCCGGGATGCCTGGCCTTGGCTGGAAGTCCAGGCCCTCTTCACCACTATGCGCTGGGACCCAGGGTCCGGACTTTTCAGGCAGGCCACCCACTGCTCGTAAGAGGGGGAAGCATTCGGGGCAGGCCTGAGGGTGTGTCCGCACTCCCATGCTTGATGGTACATGGTGCCGGGAAAGGGACAGCAATTGCAGGCGGCCGGGTATAGTGTGGAGTAGATGGCATGAAGAAGGGTGCGATGAGATTAGGAGTTTGTATTTTTCAAATGCTGGTGGCTTCTTGTCTGGATAACTGGGGATGTGGAGCGGGAATATTCCTCCGCTTTCTGCAGTTAGCCTACTCAGATTACCCCTGTAGGCAATGGAAGTGTTTGGGCCTGTTGGTTCATACTTCACACAAAAAACAACGCTCAAGACGGGACAGAAGGAAGGAAGGCTACACACACAGCGCTGAGTGTGTAGCCTTCCTTCCTTCTGTCCCTGTAGGCCACAGTAGATATCTCTGACGAACAATTTTAAGTCGAAGGCCAGAATGCATTAACTAGGTCCACCTCCAGCTTGCTGAATCTAAGTGTGGACCGTTGAGTACAGGACATGTGCTGTACTCGAAATTCGTAGGCCACGGTTCGGACTCCCAGACTGATTTTACTCAACTTTCTTTTCTTTTTTTATATTCTAATTTACTGTGGGTCATTTTAGCTGGATTCTTGTACAATGGCGATACGGGGCATTTACTGATTTCGCATTAAAGTGCGTAATTGTGGGAAAGCAATATTTCTTCTTCAATTGGGTGTTACTTAAGGAACGTAAGGGGTTATGTGTAACGAGGATTATGTGCTTTATAGGCTAATTTCTTTTATTGGGTATGTCTTCAAGAAACATAAATACCCGGGTGTGAGCTGCGGACAGTCGGCGTGGTATACTTGTGGCGCTTTTATATGCAAAGCACGTACATAATTGGCCGTGAAAACATATACTGCAAGCTTAGATGGTTGGTAGCTCGAGAACCATCATTGCAATCAAAAAAGCATAATATAGTGCGCCAGCAATGTATTTGTATGATGTAGTACAGCCAGCATTGAAGAGATTCGGGGTGTGACGGTGATAAGAGTATACTGGGAGTGCATAGTCAGAATAGGAGGCCTGCATGGCCCCTGGCAAAGCATTTTTCCTGCAGCGCGTTTTTTTTTTGTAAAACAGTGAATACGATATTAAAGTAGTTCGGCGCAGAGACGAGCGACTCGAAAGGGTGCTTACGCAGGAGTCGGCCAGTGTCGTCTGAAACAAGCCCAAAGCCCCGCAGTCCTGTGCAGCCAAACCAAGCATTGTGCGCGCAGTACCGCCAGCAGTGGTCCCGGGCTCGAATCCTGGAGAAGGACGAATTTTTCTTCAACTGCGAAGTTTCCAAGAAAGCTGTATAGCTTTCCTTTGTAGCCCTAAGGCTGCATTTAGGTGGATGTCAAACTTTCCTTTACAGCAGTATACCCATCGGTACTTAAACGTTTACGTGTGCTTTCGTAACTTCCACTGTTTGTCCCACCATTCATAGTGATATAAAAGAATGTGCCCTACATTTATGCGCAAATAGCTCGTTCGGCAAGCTTATAAGTTCTGCCTAATTTGCGTTTGCTTTCGCCGCCCTCCGCCAATCGCAGAGCTGTCTGGTATGACATAGGTTCTGTTGCGGAAAATGAGCTAGTGGGTCGCATGGCCATTCCCTTTTTTCCTAATGATGTAGCTCATTTGAGCAAAGTTTACGTAAAAGTGGTGTCAGTATGATTCTAACGAGGCAATCTTTTGAATGAACCAAACTTGTATATTCTCTTCATGGCTCCTTTAACAGCCAACCATAGCTGCCTCCTAGGTTGCTCGTACTGAGTACTCAAAATGGACTCAAACACAAAATGGACTAAAACTCAAAATGTACTCAAACTCAAAATGGAGTCAAAAATCAAAATGTGCTCCGAACTCAAAATTTACTCAGAACTCAATATGTACTCAGAACTCCAAATGTACTCAAACTCACTATTACTCAACACTCAAAATGTGCTAAGAACTCCAAATGCACTAAAACTCAAAATGAACTCACAACTCACTCGGTCTCAGGCGTACTCAAACTTGGTCGGGCTTACTCAAGCTCAACTCAAAATCAAAATGTACTCAGACCCAAAATTTACTCAAACTCACAATGTACTCTGAGATCAAAAGTACTCACTCAAAATGTACTCAGAAATCAAAATTTACAAACTCAAAATGTACTCAAAACTCAAAATGTACTCAGAACTCAAAATGTACTCAAACTCAAAATGTACTCAGAACTCACTCGGTGTCAGGCGTACTCAAACTTAGTCGGGCTCACTCAAGCTCGAACTCACCATGCCACACTAGTCTCGCGCTCGCTCAAACTCAAACTTACGCGTGATTGTGAGTCCAAATGAGTCTGAGTGAGCGGACTCATGAGTGAGTCCGCTGACCTCTGCATACCGGTTGGTTTGTGTTTATTTTTGTTTTCTTTTCAGTGTTTGTTCTGATTTGTTATCTATCGGGTTTTTACGTTCGTTACTTACCCTTCCCCGCCGGGTAGCATGTCGGTGCCACATTCAGGCAGCCATCTCGGCTTTCTCTTCTGACAAAGGTCTTTCTGTCCCACACATTGCTGCAATATTGATTGCTTCAAGTTGGGTTAACTCTGTCTCAAGCAGATACTGGAATGGAGCCTGGACACAAGTCGTGGTTGTAGTACCAACCGTTCCACGAGACGGGCGATATAGAGCAGGAGCCACTCAACCTCTGTTGCAAGTGTCGGACCAGATGAAGCATTGTCCTCACTTTTGGCTGGCGCAAACGAACCACATAGCAGCTGAAGTTAACATGCTAATGTCTTGAGGCGTGACTTTGCGGCATAAAAACTGCATTTTACGCGTCAAGAAATACGCAGGAAAAACAACGCTTTAAACCTCCTGCGTCCTAAATATAGGCACCATGAATTTTACAGAACTTCAAAAAACTTCAAGTGAAGACAAAATGTTATTGTTTATAATGGCACAATGGTGCCAACACTTGACCATAGCCGTTTTGACTAAATTCAACAACCGCATTTCTCACATTCATGTTCAATAGCCACTGTCGCTTGCGAGAGATTTGCATAGAGTAGCGCAGGCATAAAAAACGATACTTCAAAGCCACAGATACCTATTAAAGCGCGACTTTATGACGGCCTGATCCAATTAACTTAACACGGAACAAAAAAATACAGTGCCCTTAAACTCTCTGAAGAAGGTCCACCAACGAAGATGTGGTGATCAATGTTGGACTTGTGTTACCGGCTAATTGTCATATAATTTCTGGAGGTCACCCAGCACTGCGGACCCCCTGCATCTGAGAAAAAAGCTTGCCTGTGAGAAAAAAACCGCCATTCGCTTCTAAAGCATGGCACTACGTCGTATATGAATCTGGACTGGCCTGCTAAAATACCTAATACGTAAAACTTGGCTTTGTGTCGATAACGGTGTGCGAGAGCAAGATGTGTCACTTAAGAGTAATGCGAATACGCAATTACCGACTCATGCTAATAAGCAGTAATTGTAAGCGACGTCTTCATTAATATTCACTATACTTTCGATGGCAGTACGAATTGCGCGGCACTTAAAGTCGTAGAGCTGTACAACATAAAGGAAGTAACAGACGCTTCCGTTAGAGTAACGACCGCCACAGTCTCGACTACTAAGATGAAACTCTTATACATGAATACATAAGGGGGACCCCAGAATACTTCCCCCGCCTGGTTGCTTCTCCCGAGTTATCAAATTTTGGTACATTTGGGGGATTCTCCATAATAATAAACTAGTTGGAAGCTGACGCTCATTTTTAATTCCCTGTCGGTCCGGCAACCAATATTTTACTGCAGAAGCCAGATTTTCCAGAATTCGCATATAGTTTGCGGCGGATGCAAGTAAAGAATAAGAAAATGCTGCTGTATATCGAGGTATACTGGCTCTGTGATGATTCCACAAGAGGAGCGCGGCAGCTCGGCATTGAACGCTTTAGACAACAGTAATAAATGTGTGAAAACCGCGGCCTTACACGTACAAAGGAAACTTTAATTGTGGACGAGATACAGGGTTAAAATGCTACCGAAATTCTGGGAATTTTCTATTCCCGTGTAAGCATTTTTTCAAGTCGCTTGTCTATACACCGAACTACTTTAATTTCGTCTTCACTATTTTACAAAGACATGGTGCAGGGCAAATGTTTTACCTGGGGCCAGGGAGGCCTCCTATTGAAACTATGCACTTCCAGTACTCCTATATTACCGCCACACCCCGAGTCCACCTCTTCAATGTTGGCTCTACTACTTCCTACAAATGCATTGCTGGCGCATTATATTGTGCTTTCATGATTGCTTTTATACTGAACTGCCGATTCTCGAGATATATGCGTTCACGGCCAATGATGTACGTACTTTGCATATCAAAGCGCCACATGTTTACCACGCCGACTGTCCGCAGCTCACACCCGCGTATTTTCTTTTCTTGGAATACCACAATTATCGTCATCACAGGGCCGCCCGAAGGCATACTCATTCGAGGGAAAACCCAATATTTTCGTTCCGCATAAACTGCTATGTCACTTAGCTGGAACCTAATGAATGAAGAAATATTGCTTCCCCACAATTACGCGCTCTAATGCAAAGTCAGTAAATGGCCCTTTGTGCTCTTGCGACAAAGCCCGGCTAAAATTACCGACAGTTAATTTCAATGTAAAAAACAAGAAAATTGGGTAAGATAAGTCCAGGAGTACAACTGGTGGTCTATGAATTCTGAATGGAGCACATGTCCTGTACACAATGGTCGACCTTTGGCTCCAGCAAGCTGGAGGTGCACCTCGTGAATGCGTTCTGGCCTTCGAGTTTAAAATGTTCCTCAGATATCTATCGTGGCCTACAGGAGTAATTTGACTACGTCGACTGCAAAAGGAGACATCCACGTTTATGATAACAGCGTATCTTTAGGGCTAAGAATGACGCTCTGCAAAGCTGGTCCGTCATGGCGCCATAGCACCAGATCAAATTGACTCGGCCGGATGGGTACCATGATTATAGCATTTAGATGACACATTGCAGCACCGGACGCGTGATTCCGTCTCGCTGTGGATGGAAGCCAGGGAGTACCGTTGACGTCACCAACGAACAAAACACCAAAGTAAACAAAACCTACGCAATCAGGAAAGTTTGCAAGTCAGGTTTACTTGTTAACCTAAATTTTAAACTGATTAAGAACTTTTCAATAAATAAAACCTTCCTTTCTACGAGTACCTTCAGAGGTCGTTTACGCGTGTTGCGCCATCTGTTAATACATAGAGAAAAAAGGGTCGAATGTCCGCTGTATTGCTCGGCACGGGCGTCGGACGACAAAATCGACGAAACTTCGGGAATCAACCATACCATTTCACGCCTTTTAATGAGCTGCGTAAGCACTGTGGCACGCCAGTGGCACAATTTGGGTGTTTGTAGGCATGCCGTCGCGCTTCACCCACTCAGATGAGCTTTCTGTAGCAATACAGTCAAGGCTACAGAGCCGAACCACGCCTTTTCGCTGCGCACGTGGAAGTAGTTCACAAATAAAATTGTCTGGTGGCCACCTGAGCAATTGTAGAATATATAATTCTTGTGCCTTAGACTTGAATTGATAATTCGGCTAAATTACTAGCCAGAATATGTTAAGCAGGTAGCATTAATCTTTATTTTTGGACTTTTTTGGTCGAGGCTGTCACCGCTGGGGTTGCAATGGTTCCCTCCCGAATGAAGAAAATACGGCGTTCTTGTCGACGGCTTTCGGCGGCTCCCCACTTCATTCTCCGCATAGGATTTTCAAGAAGCGTCGCTGTCCAAACAAACGAAGCGAGTGGTTTGCAAAGTGTACGCCCAAGTGCGAGTGATGTAACCCGGGCTCTCCGCCGTTACCGCAATCCGTTCGGTTAGCCACTTTGCCGGCGTAAGCGAGCATGTACGTAAACATGTGTGCACGCTGCTGTTTCGGTGTACCGCGCCCGCGCTATGTAAGTACGCGATACATATCGGTGATACTGCCCAGTTTTGAGCTCCAGAACAGTTCACAAATCAGCGCATGCCGTCAGAACTGCAGCGCTGACAAAATTCGCTTCACTTCTGAACGGTACAGTGTTGGGTGGTATAGTCCACGGTCGGTCCGAGTTCTCCAGTCAAAGCGTTGGCTCGTGTTTACAAAGAAATGAAGCGTGGGGAAGAAGACGCCGATATGCCTGAATGCTCGGTGATCGTGGTTCAGCGCACTCACTAGGGAGCTAATGCGAAGAAATGAACTGTATCAAATGCCTATCTGTCACGCTGAAACTGAAACCGGAACTAGTTTATTGAGAACTACTTTGGTGCACTAACACGGAGCGGTTAGCTTCCCTTCCTCCTCCCCTATAGCTCTCCCTCCATTGTGACAGAAAGTTTTCACCCAGTTTACGTAAGACAAAAACATCACTAGAAGAGGTTTTAGCCTTCGTTAGAGATTCATCACACCCGCAGCACCACCTGAAGATGTGCGCATCTTCGAGTTCAGCGTACATTTTTTAAGGTTGTTTGGCAGCGCGTACTCCCTTACTCCGTCAGGTAAAAAGTGGACCGTCGCACTGTCAAATAACCCTTTCAAAAGAAGAGCGGCTAACTCGCTAACTCATAAAGCCGGGCTTTGGTGGGCGGAGCTCTCTATCGGTTTTTATTTTTCCTGTTTTTCACCTTTTTATCTAGTGCTCAGCAGATGGCGCAACTTGCGTAGACGACATCCACAGGTACTTGCAAAATGAAAGGTTTTATTCAATTGTAGGTTTTTATTGATTTCAATTGTAGGTTTGCAAATAAACCTGACTTGCTAACTTTCTTGATTGCGTAGCTTTTGGTTTATTTTGGTGTTTTTTTTTTGTTGGTGACGTCACCCAAACTTCCTAGCTTCCGTCCACAGCCAGACGGAATCACGCCCACCGGACACGTTTCAGTGTGTCATTGTTGTCTCTACTGCGATGGACTACGAAGAGTCTACTTCAGCGGCAGCTGTGACACGTGGTAGACAACGGAACTGCGCATGGGAAGAATGTGTGAGGGAACACAAAAATGCCACACGGGGAGCAAAAATGCAGGCGCTAGCAACAGCTAAGTCCACCACCAGCCGGCAGCACCGCCATAGTTACAAAGCGAACATCACTCGCCAGACATCACTAACCAGACTCGTCCTTCTGATGACGAAGACATTGCCGCAACAGAGGATAACATAATTACGACCGACCTACCATTTCACATAAATGATCTCATATTTAAAAATCAAATATCATTCTTCCATAATTGCACATATGAAGAGTATGGAGTGTGTGTCTGAATTTCTTTATTTTGATTAATCACTATACACTTAAAGAAACCACTTATTGCGATGCAGCTGCCGGTATCAAACGGCAAATAAATAATCAGATCTTCTAAGGTGTACAGGCACGCAAACGCCCTAACTTCACTTTGCCGCCAATATTGAAACCTTAACTTTACTTTACCGCCAATATTCAAACCTTGCCTTCGTACACGCTCAAAAATATTCCTAATTATATGAAATGCCTAAACAGGATGGATACGCAGGAGCGTTGGCACCAAGTACTATCATGTTGTTTCTCGGGTAAGTTTTGCAGGTTTCATTTCCTTCCGCAGCAAATTTACTTAGTATTCGACGCCTCCGGTTTAGAACCTATAGCAGACTTGAATAACATAGGAACCTTCTAGAGAGAAATCAGTTTGTTGCGACATCACTAATTCCCGGTTAAAGTCAGGTTTCTTCTTGGAGCATTACCAGTGTCGTTCTTGGCATAAATAACGAATGGCGGCCTATAAAATCGTGCATTGCGACCGCTATTCAGAAAATTTTCAATAGAAACAGTGTGCAAAGTCTTGCCGTACGGTTGAGCCTTCTCGTTTGCATGTGGTAACGGGCCGCTAGCTGTAGTCGTCGAGGCTGGAGGCTTGAAGCTTCTCGTTTCGTGCAGCTTCTGCAGTAGGCGGATTCGATGGTCGGTTGTAGTTTCTTTATCAAGCAAGGAGGCTTTCACTGTAAAGTTGTCCCTGTCTTGTTCGAGATCTTTGGGCGGATGGAGCGTTCCCGTGACAATAACGACGAGCACAAAGCAAGCCATCAGGACTAGCATGCACGTGATTGTGGCCGCGTTTTTCAAATACGCGGAGTTGATATCAGTTTGCTTCTGTGGCCGAGATGGCGGAGCCTTCTTGAGAAACTCATGGTCTCCGGCCCCAGTCTCCAATCCATGGTGTGTGGGGTCGTGGGCCCAAAAATGGTAAAGCAGCGACGTTGTCGGTGACCTGCACGAGTCCCGCGAGGCCGGTGTATCGCGGGGTTCTTCAGTGTCCCCGGCAGGTCTTGTCAGGTTCAAGGACGTTGGTCGGAACGCCGGCGCTGACAAGGAGAAGCGCCAACGATTCATGCCGTCGCTGTTGACGCACAGGCGGAAATGATCCTCACTTCTTCAGCTTCAACTGAAGCAGTCACCCCCGGTTATCGTACAGGGGAGAATGACCGTTTACGTAAGTTTAAGATGGAGAAAAATTGTACTTTTTCGATAATCACGACACACAGCGATGCTTTAGAAATCCTACAACTAAATTTCGTTTTTTTGTAAACATTTTTAAATAGCTGTACGGTCATTGGCACTTCCTCTTTGGGAAAAGGAGATTGACGGTTTCTGGGAAACAGGAAATGGGAAAATGGTGAGAGTTTATTCTGCTCAACGTGGTTCCTCACTGTGGACCGCAACCATTATCACCGCCAGTATTGTTGTTGTTGTTCCTCAATATTGCTGCCGTCCCTTCTTCATCCCTTGTACGCGCTCATCAGTACTGACACTTTCCCTCCTTTGGCGATTCATCATCAGTGACTTCTGTCGGTCGCCATTTTTCATTCCTACTGGCTAATCTCTGAATTAAAGAGCCGGGAACGAACTGGTAGATCGCCTCCTAACTAGGGCTCCATAATTTTTTTTAAAGCTTGCTCTGACGTACCCCGCGGTGGAGACATTTCAGGTGAACTTTTGTGCACAGACGTTTTCTCAGCAAGAAATTCTAAGTGGTGACGGTGATACTGACAGAAAATCCTGCCATTTTAGTCGTGACGTCCACTTTCTCGAAGTTGGAGAGCCCAAGAAAAGATTGACTTACTGGGTAGTGTGCGCGCATGGATAAAGTGCCTAAACTCTACGTGGTGGATAACCAACTGAGATGTTGGGTGGAGCAAAAAAAAAATGCACTGGATGCCTCCTGGAAGGTATAAGGTCACCCGGTATTTTTCTTGTGACCTCACAGTTGAGATCCCTATGGCCCAAATTATCTTCACGCTGATGCTTTACATTGCTGAGTGGCAATAGTAGTAATAAGCATTTATTGACGAACCTTCGAGTGGCAACTCGATTAATTTGGACAGTGGTAGAACAGACCCAATGCATAAAACATTGAATTCATACGTTCGCGTGCCATGGTTGCCCGGAATGTTCTACGAATGTCGACCACAAGAAATTTGTGCGCGCACCCTGAAGCCTGTGAGCATACTATCATGGCTAGTAGCACTACACCCCCACAGGTACGCACATACCCTCAAAGGTGTACCTCAGAGCAGATTATAGAACGCCGATTAAACCCAATAATGTATACTAGGTAACAAATTCAAACAATTAATAATTCAATCAATCAATAATAATAAATTAATTAATTATTATTGGCCAATCAATCAGTGAATTTACCAATCAACTAAACAAATAATTTTTATTTATTCCAATGAGAACGTCAAACAACAAACAGCGACTGGCATGAAGGTTAAGAGCACATATTGGAACCGAGCCCAGAGCTGCGTTGTCGCAGATGAATGCATACCCCCCCACGCCCATGTGTTCCAGACAACGCTCTATATACGAATTGTCAAATAAACTGTGTCCAGCAGTAAAAGGTTCCATCCGACAAGAACGCATTTCATAATTTCTGACAAAAATAATTTTACCTCAAGTTGTAATTTGCTGCAGCCCACCTGGATTGTGGTCGCTCAAATAAAATTATGAGACGATTTCCGTGACGGATAGTCAGGCCAAGACGAAGAGAAAAGCAGCGGCGACAGTGCTAGCGTCGACCAATCAGATAAATGGCATAAAAAGTAACCAGAGAGGGACTTTGCTTCGGCACGCGGAACAAATCCGCCAAAGGGTACTCTGGTAGCACTTTGCAGAGATTTTTGAGACAAAAATAACGCGTCATTAGAATAGGTAAATTAAAACTGTCTTGTTGACTGTTGCTATTGTTTTGATCCTTCGTACCAATTAGCCAGCAAGTACGTACAACACTTACGCGTATTTGTTTCTGTCTGCGCATGTGAACCATTATATATTTATTGCAGCAATCCTTCCGACAAGTTTTTCGCCAACTACTTGCAACTATAGAATGCTATATTTTGATGGGTACCGACCGCGATGCCGTATTTTGATGCGAATTGAGCCATTGTGAATTGAGCGTGCGGCTATCGCGTAAAAGAATTTTGAGGGCACTAGCCGGGTGCGCATTCAGGGTTAGTCATTTGACGCCACAGCTTCCAAACCATTCAAACAACCTAACCACGTTCCGAAAAGCGCCTGCGAAACGAAGAGCCCATCACGTCTCTGGTCGGTTAAAACTGTGTTCTGTCCTGTTATTGAAAAAACACAAACACAACAACAAAGCTCATGGCAGTGGGGTATATTTGTTCGGACGGACGCGGTCAAAGCGCGCGCCTATTAAGTAATCTCGAAATAAAATTGCAGGAGACATTTTTATTTATTTTGCGATATCGTATTCGTAGAAATTTTAGTAGCTGCAGTAAACTCATTTAAGCAGAAATTTATGACAGTCGTTTTTTTTCACCTATTTATTTATTTTTTTCGATCATATGCGCTATCTAAACAGTTCCGCTGTTGTATTTCCACGTGACAGTCACTTTTTGTGTTTAGTTATCTCACCGCCTTTAGAAAGACTTTTCTATCCTGGCGTGGTGATTTGATTTTTTGTTCAGTTTTAATATTTTCAATTAAATATTCGCGCGATAGTTGGCTGCGTGCTACTGTATTTCTGTCAGTGCTCATAAAGCTTTGTTTGGGCTAAATTATTGTTAGCATGTGTGCGCGTACGACCAATGCTATAGCGGTATAAGTCGTCGGACTGTCGTCTACATACAGGCTTCGTGAATGCGCCACGACTTCACACCTCGAGATTTTCATAACGTGGGTGCGTGAGCGTGGTTTAAGCAAAAATAGTGAACGGAAACCACAGACGTTGGTGGAAAGCAGGTGATGCGCGGAAGCCTCTCGGCATCACTAGAAGTGCACAAAAAAGGCAGACGAAACGTAGGAATGTCAGTTTAGTGGCTCATAAATGATGTGGGGAGTTATCAGTGCGCAGCGTAATTGGTACCTTGTTAGCACTTGTCAAAGAGCAAATTGAGAACAAGTGCCATCGACCACGTAGGCTTACCACTGCGCGAGTTCATGGGCACTCTTAAAACCACCTTAAGAAATCTTTTACGACAGGAAGTTACGGACAAACACTTTATTATTTTTGTCCGAGAGAGGTGAAGTGAAGTTTCATAGCAGTGTGTCCAACCAAAAACGAAATACCGGTTCGGTTACAGTGCGGGTTTAGCGGAATTTGTTTCGGTCCGGTTCAGTTCCGGTTCGACGAAATCACAACCCGAACCGGTTCGCCAACCGTTTTGGAGAGTTAAATTATTAGCGAAATACGAAAAACTAATTTGTAGTTTAAAGCCACCACAAAAACTGTATACAATTCTGATGCATTCGAGACACTGCTATTCAATGTAAACGTTGCGCAACTTTAAATACAATAGCAAGCAATTCGGCCATATAAAGACAACGGTTGTAGTGACGATTGACGAGCTGGTTTTATGACAAGCCCGTATGTTGTCCTTGGGACTATTAGGGCAACCACCAGTTGTCCCGAATGTGTGGGATATACTTTCTCCCGTTTCCTTTGTTTTGTAGTTGAAAAACACTCCTGTTCTTCCTATCACACTGAACATAAAACCCCTGCGGTCGGGCCTGTGTGCCGGTGCGTCACCTCCATACATCAGCAGAGGACGCGCTTTTAACCCAGCGATGTACTTTTTTTCATCAGCTCTAACATCAGAAAGAAATACAACAGCAGGCAGTTAAAAGCTATCTATGAATTCGGTACTTTGGCCGCATTAAGTAATTTGCTAGCAATCATCTTCTGGAGAAAGTGAGCCAAAATTTTGTGAAAAAGTGAGCTTTAGTAACGCCCAGTCCCTCGTTATTGCTGTGATAAATGGAATGAATTTTCATCGATGTGCGCGTCAACACGAACACGTCTCCGTTCCGGCTAACCATCGCCTCCTTTCCGTCCACTAGGTTGTGGAATCTTCTAATAGATTATGCGCTTACACACTGAACGGGTGATTCAACGCGTGAAGCCTATACGGAACGTTTTTGGGAAGGCGCTCTTTAATTTGTCGACAGCACTACTTCCACTCTGAAACCAGAAGCAGCGGCAGCAGAGTAGCGAGTTAACTACTAAGTGAAGTGGAACTCCGAAAACAAAACAGCCCTTAACGAGAAAAAAAACAGCAGAACAAACGCAAAATATCAACATTGGGCGAATGTGAAAGTGCGCGACCGGCCTGGTTTTATACACGTGTCATCTACTTGTGCTGTTTTTTATCGAAGAAGAAATACGTACGCCTTCAAGGTTGGGGCATACAATCGATTGCAAAAGGAGCAATTTCATGTCATACCCTAACAGTTTTGTGTGGTTTATTTATTATGATTATTTGAATATGTAACAAAAGCGGAGATTTAGTCTATGCATCCTAAAAAAATGACCGCGTATCTGCTTCTTCGCTGCAAATTTCCCCCGGAAAGGAGTCTTCTGCCGTTCCTGCTACGTAACTGTCTCCCCTCTCTCTTTCGCCTATTTTTCACGGTGTTCCGCTCCTGTCTCGGTCGTCCCGTAACAAACAGAATGACGGTTGCCTGAGTTCAATTCAAATTTCCCGCGTTCGCACTGCCGCCGCGCCATCTGTTGGGACCTTTTGTTACTATTGCGAGCCACGAGCTTAAGGCTTCCTTCTTGTAATGGAGGAAACAATACTCAGGAGAGGCCCCTAGCATCCCAATGCATTGCGAAAAGTGTGGAGGAAGTGATGTCATTTTTCTTGAGCCCATGGACAATGTTGCTTACTTGTTTACAACTGTGGCGGCCAAGTTTGGGCGAATAAAACCGACAAATTTTTAAGGCGCTTGTTATGTGGCTGCCTCGCTACGCTTGCAAACTAGCGCAGTCGCTACGACAAACGTTTTTAGACTAGGCCAGTTTGAAAACTCCGCCGTCGGAGGCGGCCTTAACTCATACCCCGCAGCGGCGCTTACGTCGCGTCGAGATCGGCGGAGCGAGCCGCTGCCGCCGCCGGCGACGTGCCGGGAAAATTCCCTTCGCTCAGCGTTGGCGAGAGCCACAGTTCGTTCTTTGCTCACTGTGTTTCTTCGTTGTGAAGTGAAGTGAAATTTATCGCTGCTGAGACGTAGCGCGCAAAGTCCGCAGTGATGTACCACCCCAAACAATGCTCCCGTCGTGTGCGTTCGCCATCCCGCGAGCCTGTCGCTATGGCGACGACAAACGCTACTTTGCCAGGCTTAAGAGCTGAAAAATCGTCCTTCTATCTCAAAAGCGAAGGCCGTTTTTCGATTGAAACTTTGGTTGAGGGTTAGAATGGGCAAATTGAAGGCGAAATCAACAGCTTAGAACATGACATCGCACCAAGGAATTAGCGACGAAGCTGTTTTCGCTTCGAAGCGGGAGGGCAGGGCGACGCCATGTTAGTCATATCAAACCGGAGATAGCAAAGGATGATGGGATAGAGTGCTGGGCTCCGTGGGCTCAAGTCATGGCGGGACTCGGCTTCACAAATGTGACGTCAGGGCCTCTCCTAACCTTTTCTTTCCTCCATGCTTCTTGTATTCTGGGGCTGAAATATTGTTTTAAGGCGTTGTTATTCGTTTTCATTTCGCAAATATTACGCCGGCGTCTTTTTTGAATTAAAAGAATATTACAAGTATCAGTTATGTATCATTGCTTTACCTCAAATATCCCCAATGCTCGATTTTTTTTCTGTACAATTTTGACACGTATGAAGCATTGTTCCAGCTTTATTTGCTTGAAAATTGTTGTGCCTATATAGTCGTCTTATTCAAGAGTTCTCTTAACCTTCAGCCCGATAGCTGAAAAAAGGAACGCACAGACACATGTGCACGCCAAACTTTTCTCGTTTGAGTAGGCAAAAAACAAATATCTATAAAACTGACCATTATACCAGGCACCACGGCGCTCGCTGCCTTTGCTGTGATGACATGTTTAAATGTGCCAAAAAGTGGCGAAAGAAAGGATCGTCTAGAGAAAAATGTCCTTTTTCATGTATTGCTTTTTTGGTGGTTGAACGCAGCTAAGGAGAGGAGAAATTGTTCAAGTCGGAAATCGGCGCGGAACAAATAAAATCACATGGTAGGCCTTTTCTGTTTTGTTTTCCCGTGGAAACACATTTCTCAAAATACTACTCGCGCGTTTGATGCCCCGAAGCTTCTCCTCTGCAAAAAAGCACACGATATTTCCGGCGGGCACAGAAATATAGACCACCTGGCGATCTTTAGCGTGCATCGAAATCTGGGACCACGCAAGTCTTGTTTTCTGTCTTCGTCGGAACAACGGCAGCCGGGTGAGGTTATCGAACCCGCATCTTTGTGACCAGGAGCCGAAGGTTCAGCCACCGAACAGCTCTTGGGGGTCGCAATCGTCAAGTATTTTCACTTTTCAGCTGTGCGACCTTTTTAAGGTAAATTCAGAAATACAACAAGCACGCACATTTCGGGTGTTGGCCTTCGCTGTTGCGCAGTGCATCAAAACTGAGGCCCGATTGTCTGTAAAGAGTCGCAGCGGGGGAAGAGAAAAGTCGATGCTTCATATCGCCTGCAGGCTGCCGAGAGTGTGAAGTTTTGATTACTCAGCCTTTTACTCTGCTCGCGCTGTTAGAAGCCGCACATCATTGTAACATTGGTTCACATACCTTTCCTCATCTTCTAACGGCGAAGACAGTGTTGACAGTGTTCTCATTGATATAAAAAAAGTGGGTGAGAACTTACAGAGTTCATGGTGCGTGAAAGAGAAAAGCCCCGAATGGCGTTTGCCGCTCATTATCAGCACCGGAACACCGGAAGGTTTCGTCGTGAGCCAGTAAAGGTTTCGTCGTGAGCCAGTAACTGTTACTTCTTTTTTACGTTCAGTTCCACATTGGGTTCAGCGTGCTCAAAAAATAGCGAATCGGGTTCGGGTTCAGTTCGGGGAAAAATACCGGTTAGGTTCCGGTTTACGGTTCGGTTCGGTTCCTGTTCGACATCCTGGTAATTAAATTGCTTAGCAGCTCTGAATGCCCTTTACGTTTGCGACTTAGGAACTGGATGAAATCAAATCAGCAATAAATCATTCAAAACAGCAACACTCTCACTTCTGTTCTCCATGCTATCGCATATACCCTCCTCTGCTTTGATCGATTGATTCAAGCCCTTATTTCAGCCAATACAAGTCTCCGACGCCGCGAATAAGAAATGGGGAGGGAGGAAATGACGAGACAGCCGACGGAAGGTTCTGTTTCAAAGACGTGAATATCTTCAAACTTCGTTTTTTGTCACGTTCATGGCGCTAATGTTTTTCTAAGCACTAGCACTAGCGCTTATTATACTAGCGCATAAGCACTAGCGCCTATTTAAGGGCACTGGCCACAAAGTTTTTGCATTTCGATTAGCTCGAAACTTTGCTTCTCTCAAAATTCTCAGCGCTTTTTACAACTTCGAGTTAACGATTGATTACTGAAATTCAAAATAAAAAAATTCGCATGAGGGCCCCGGTACAGTCATTGACATTAGGACTTTTGTCTGTAGTGCCTTTAGTTATGTATTAACTCACTTCAATAAACTTCTTTGATTTGATTTGATTTCAAGTGTGCCGGATTAACATTTTTTTGCTACGCCGAATGGCCAAACAACGCACTAGTGACACCCATTCCTTGTGGGAAGGCTGCAACACAACTCCCATTGTATGCGAACAAAGGTATGCTGTTTTATGTCGTTATCATTTGCAGTGACTTTATGCAGCTCCAAACAAACGCAGCGTGGTTACGAACTCCGGTATGCGCTGCCCTGACGTCTCTATCGGCTCCGAAGTGTTGTGTGGCTCCACAGCAACGACGTCATCATCGATAAGAAGCCGACAAAGCTGCCGAGGCACGGCGGAAGTATGGACGCAGTATGCGCCCGCATGGCGTCAAGTGTGACGTTGCGGGCAGCAGCGTTATCATCGTTTGGAAATCAGCCTAATTGCGGACTGTGCAGCACAAGGAGTACGAGTAGGCATGCGGCGGCCAGGCATTAGGCCGGCGACAACCTGCCTGTGAAGTTTTAGGAAGGTGTTGCCTAAACGTTATTACATCTTCATGGTATATCAGTGTAACGTCATTATTACCCATTGCAACTGCGTTGTATCTCAGAAATTTGACGAGAAGTTATGTTTACAATTCCCAAATGAATCTTTTAAATGCGATCTTCGATCTTCTACGACCACGTGGTCCTTTTAGAAAGTACTGGTGGTGGGGCGCTTCCGGCCAGAGCAAGCTCTTCTCCTGTGGGTTACCCGTGCTCCGCGTAAGGGATGTCCAGTCCAGCCCTCGGCAGACGTCTTTCGGAAAGAGATCCCGAGCAGCGCACATAGTTGCGCATCGGTTTGATCGCGTAATGCATTCCTGGCGGGCTCAATTGTGAAAATGCGTTACAACACTTCAATGTAATAATTGCACGTGTCTGAGCACTGAACGAGCGGCAGTATAACCCAACTACACCCAAAACGACGTAACCTTTATTGCTACCCATATACTCCCCCAACGTACATTTCCACGGCTACAAGCCAAATTAGAAAATGTTAGAACCTTTTAGCGTGACCTAATTCTTACGGCCCAAGATTTATTAAAATTTAGCGATTACTGTGTGGCGCTGTAGTTGCAATTACTAATTTTTAACCTCCAAACCACATTCTTGACCTTTACGCACCGCTTTACACACCGCTTTACACACCGCTTTACGCTCTTTAGAAAAAGTGGGAGGTTTATGGCCACATCTGGCCACATGTACCAACATGTGACCTCTGGCTCTTCCGAAAGCCGGGTCTCCGCACATCGTGTGGGTCCGTAACTCTTGCCGCGCTCAGCAAAGTGAAGTTTGCGCAACGTTGAGAGCCTCGAAACCCCGTACGTCCTATGTTACGTTTCCGGCCGTGCCGGAGATGTCTGAAGGTAGGCGTGACTGCCTTTTTTGTAGAGCATTAGAAGCAGCGGGAAAGGCTGGCAAACTTATGTGCTGCCTAAGCTGCGATAAAAGTGCGGACAACGCGGCGACAGCGCACAGCACCAAGACGTTATTCACGACTCAATAACTCAGCAGCGGCCTCGTGGTCAGTGTACGCGTTAGGCATTAATGGGTAACATGTTTCTGGATATTCTCTATAAATTTAGGTATACTCTTTTGAAGGAACACTACAGCGCAGACAACGCCTTCTTTGTCTTTTGCTTGTTTTTGGGTTATGGCTGAGGGCGCTCGACTAGAGGCATATTTGTGGTTTCGATATTTCATTTTCAGCTGTTTTGTTCTATCGCTCAAGGGCACTGAACTAACCTTTGCGATTTCGTTACCTCATTCCAAGTTTTTTTTTTTACTTTCGTGGTTTTTTTCGTCTTTTGCAGGCTCAGGAAACAAAAATGATCCCGATTTGTCGATTAGTCAATAAGTCCGGGAACCACCCTACTTGGCTACTAATCGACAAATTCGACAATTTTTGCTTCCCTTGCTTGTATATTGCTTGTTTTTTTTTACTTTCATGTTTTTATAACCAGATTATCTGCATTTACTCTTTTTGTTAAATAGCGTAACTCAGCTATTACCCACTTTTGGGCACAAGCAAGGTGTTACACTGATTCAGTTGGATACTCAACAAGGAGTGCTTACGCGTTAATACTCTGCTGCCAGTCATCACACACGTGACCCAGCAAGGAGAGACTGCGTCACATGAGGGGTAATTGTGCCAATATGCCGCATAGTTTCATCGTGTGTACTCCGGTAAAGCAAGAAATGCATTTAAGATACTTTAGTTATTTACCTAAATAGCATTTTACCCCCTTTTGTGCCCTCAACGACCACCAAATTAGAGGAGCACGTCGACGCGCTCCTGAAGTCTCCATGGCGCTGAAACTCAACGCCCAGTAGTAGATAAACATGTGTGACACTAACATTACAATGCTGTGCAGGCATGATGTGCTCGTGAATGTGTTTAGGGTACTTTAAAACGTCTCCAAGCAACGAATCTATTTATGTTTTATTGATTGTCAGGAAGCACGTTTTAGCTGATGGCGAGAATATATTTGGAACGACATGAGGGTAGCACGTTATCGTTTATGACGGTGGGAACAGTGCTTTCAAGAATGAGATGGAGAATGCCGTTTACGACGGTGTCTCCACGGGTTGGTTGTGATAAAAATTTAAAAGGCGTCCAGAGTTCGAATGTTGCAGAGCAGATTGCAACACCACGCTAATTTGCTTTCCCTCGAAAGAAACTGCAATGGACCGGCTAACTTCAGTACAACTTACTGATTACGCACGAAGGCTGACAGTGCCTCTTGTTGGAAATAAAAGTATTTCTTTGTTCCTGGCTACGCCACTGCGACTCATTATCGCCGATTTGGCAGGTCGAGATGTCTCCTTAAAGGGGCATGCAGACAATACACAAGTTGGGTTCATTTGAAAGATTGCCTCATTAGAATCACACTTTCACCACTTTTAACGTAAACTTCCCTCAAATAAGCCACATAATCTGGAAAAAAGGGAATGGCCATATGCGACTCACTATCTCATTTCCCGCACTAGGACATATGACGTCATATGTGCCAGCTCTGCAATTGGTTGAGGCCGGCCAAATCAAATGAAAGTTTGGCAGGGCTTATAAGCTCGCAGAACGAGCACTTTCAATTAAGTTTAATGCTTATTCATTCTAAAACAGTAAGAATTTCGGAGTGAAACAATGAATGTTGCGAAAGTACCCTTAACGTGGAAGTGCCAGTGCGTACTGCTCTTTTTACTTCGCGCATTATGCTTGTTGTAGCTACACTGCAGTGCAGCGCTTTGAAGTTGCCTCAGAGGCCACTCACCTATTGAAGTAAGCGACATTGTATTACGTGACCATATTTGCCGAACATACCCCATGTTTCATGAAACAATTACTACGTATCGTAACAAACACAACAAAGTGCAAATACGGTCACAAAAAAAGAAAAGGTGAATAGCGGTGCGGAGCAGTATGGTTGCGCCATCTAGGAGGCCTGACGGTAAACAAGGCTCCGCAGTCCGCTGCAGTCTGAACAGCGTGCTTGGAGTTCGCTTGAAGACCCGTCCATGTGAAGTCATGGCAGGCATCACGAAACACGCTATTTGTAGGGAGAATAAAAATTGTAACTTAAATTGATTATTAATCAGTGAATAAAGTGTCACATGGTGTCGTAAAAGCGCTGGGAGCAATATAAAACACCAATTCGTTCTAATAAAATAAACATGTTTTGTCTGCATGTATCCTTTAAACTACACGTGCTGCCTGCAGCGCCGAAATATGTTCAAATAACGTCACCTTAGCGCGCTATCCTCTTATACCCCTGTCACACGGGCACTTTCAATCGCGATTGAAGTGAATCGCGATCGAGTTTTCGAGCGCGCTCGACATACTGCTGCGGCTACACGGCACGTTTCAATCGCGATTCAGAAGTTGCACGGGTTGCGCTCGTGTTCGCCAGATGGCGCTAACCATGTACTTGCGGCCGGCGTCTGGTAACTTCGCGCGGTCGTAGGTATACGTAACTATGTAAATATTACCTCACGCTTATATGGGTCAAGTTATTTGACACAATTTGTGGTGTTAGTTGAAGTTGTCACATTCTGTGCCATTACTGAGCGGGAACGAGGGTATCGCCGCTTTCGTTCGATAGCGCTTGGAATCCTCGATCGCGCTTGAGAAACCAGGATTGAGTTCGAGCGGGATCGAGCTCGGTCGCGATTGAAACTGCCGTGTAGCAGGTGCCCGATCCGGATTGAGCTCTATCCGGATCGACTCAATCGCGATTGAAAGTGCCCGTGTGACAGGGGTATTACTTTCACATTTCGTACACACGACGCTTATTGTTTTTGGCATTGTTAACGTTTGCTATTTGTTCGAAGAAAGAAAAATCTTCGCCGATTTCCAGTTTTCGCTTGCGCAACAGTCCAACAGCGTACAGCTAATAATCATCCCGAATCTGCTATACTCCCGCTGACGAAGGTTGGGAAGAGTGCTATTTGCACAGCTCGAATTGCATGTAGTCGCTTTCAGTTAGGCTGAGACGTCTTTCAAGTTCCGCGGCAGAAGTGTCCGACGTTCACCTATCCGGGACACGCGCGCCACCTCTTTTCAGGACAGAGAATTTCGCGTGCCGCGCGTGCCTTTGGCGGGCTTTCTGTTTCTGGGCTTTTGTATCACTCCCCGAAAAGAATGTTTTTTTTTTTCTCAGACACAGAAAACACTACAGCCGACGAACGTTTAACAGCGTTAGCGCAATGCGGCTTGCGGTACAGGGTCCCCAGGATAAAATACTACTTATACATCCGTCATTCGCAAATCTCGCTATTTCCGCTCGTAGTTTTCAAATAGAAGCAAAAGAATGTTGTTGCAGGTCTGCAGTTTTTACAAGCCTTCGAAGGTGATTAAAGAGCTGTTATAATATTCGTGCTAGTACAGCACGCCTTTCCACACTTGTATCATTACACAGAATTAGTGTGAGCCCATCTGAAGCCGAAATCAACTGCAAAGGTATTTTAATCTCGTTGTGAGTTTCTTTCAAACGCCAGGAGGTGAAGGTGACAATGCAAATTTTCACAAAATCCATCCACGTCGCGTCTATTCATTTTGGGGCCTAGCAGGGAACGTTTTCAAATATTGGTGGAACCCGGGAACATCATCACATTCATCATGGAACAGTTAAATCCCGCTTTAATGATGAAATGTGGCAGCGCTTTTTTGTATGGTAAGTTATCGTCCGCTAGGCAGAGCACAAAGAATAAAATTACACCATCTTCCCGTGGGGAACCCTGATGAGGATGCGAAGCATCATGGGGTTCCGTGTAGTTCTATTGTGTTGCCGTTATGTTGAGTGATCTGGTGTTTAGTAGCGCCAGAGGAAACTCCGCGTCTGGGTCCACACCGGTGGCAAAGGCACGCAAGTACTGTGGTGTTACGGTGAGTAGGCAGTGGTTCTCGAGGCGCGGAAACTCGTACATCACGTTCGTGTCGATGTTGTCGTCCCTGTGGTAGAATCGGTAGTCTCCGTCAGCATTGGTGAGGTAGTGGTTGTTGACGTTGATGCACCTGCTGAGAGCAACGTACACGCCCTCCTCTTCGCAGCTTTGTCTTCTTCTTCAGCGGTTCCCCTACGGGAAGATGATGACGGTGGTTGAACGCAAAGCTACCTCGTGATGAATTTTTTGGTTGGCCAATCCTTAGGGCATCCTGCCACAATCATCATCAGAGGCACTGCGGACGAGGCACGGACGCGGGACATCCCCCCGAGCAAGAGATGCTTCGCATCTAAAATACCCACGTTCACTGTGCGGCTTTGGGCGACCGTGAGAGTTGTCCCCTGTAATGTCTTTTATCCTTGCAGCGAAGCGTTTATCAGCGGTATTGCTCTGCATAGATTAATAATAACGAAGATATTAATAATCACAAATAACCCGCCGCGGTGGCTCAGTGGCTAAGGCGTTGCGCTACTGAGCACGAGGTCGCGGGTTCGATTCCCGGCCGCGGCGGTCGCTTTTCTGATGGAGGCGAAAAGCAAAAACGCCCGTGGGTACGAGATTTCGGCGCACGATAAAGATCCCCAGGTGGTCGAAATTAATCCGGAGCCCTCCGCTACGGCGCGCCTCATCGCCTGCGTTGCGTCGGCGCGTTAAACCGCCACAATCAATCAATCAATAATCACAAATAATAACGAAGATTCACTAATCTGGGTTATTTATGTATGTGGCACTGCAACTTCAACGCTGCTGCAAGGCCTCTTTAAAGGCTACTTCAAAGTCATATAGTGTAATCGGGTACGATCGGAGTGAGGGTGATGATGCTCGGGGGCACATGTGATGAAGTGAAACAATGTGACGGCATACCGCAAATAAAGTTACAAGTGATCGTCACCATAGGTTATTCTTGCTCTAGTGACGTCTCTCTCGGGGACGTCGCGCCAATGGCGTGAGGGTATACACTGCACGGCCGCAGCAGTGGGTCCGGAACTGCGCTAAAGTAGCCGTGAATGCAGAAATTATCGGGCAATGCTTATAAACGTGCCAACACATAGATGATGATTGATGATTGCTATTGGTTTCCCCTTTGAAGCGGGGTGATGACATGTCATCTTACCAAAAAGGACTAATATAACCATGTTTTACGCTCTTGGTTTATTACTAGCGCTGCTTAGGGCAGGCACTAAAGCTTATTAGGCCCGAAATACTTTCTTTTCCCTGTTACAGGTGGTAACTGTCCTAGGCAATATTCCCCTCTCTGCTTTTCGTCCACCAGCATTCTAATCTTCTTTTCGTCCCGTCGACAGCCTTGAAGTTAACTTCCTCTCTGATACCCTTAAATCCTAGGCTTCTGGAAGCCCAATATTCCCTTCATGTAGATTTGGATGGATATCCTCACATTCTAACACTATGTGCCGCATAGTTTCTGTTTATTTTCCGCAGACCACACATACCCCATCATTTTGTGAATACTTCCCCACAAAACTCTTAGTTCGCAGGCAGCCTGCTCTAGCCTCAAAAAGCAAAACACTGCCCTGGGAAATATCGTAGAAATTTTCCTTTGTGATGTTCATTTTCTCAGCCCTGTACATCTCTAACGACGTTTTAGCTTCCATTTTTTCCCTCAATTGATTCGTTTCAATCTGCCTTGCCTCTTTTTTGGTTACCTTGGCTGTTTTGGATTCTCCACTGTTCTCTCCGTATTTCATCGTTAGTCTTCTAGTCTTTCTTAACCACTGCGTGTCCACGGTTTTCAAGTATAGGTACCTAAAAACCTTAGCTGCCTACCTTCGTTAATTCATTGCCCTCAACCTTATCTCAAAGCATATTTTACTCTGAGCTTCTCTAACTTCAAACGACGCCCAGCCCATATCTTCCTGAACTGCTTCGTTACTTGTTTTTCCATGCGCGCCTAAGGCCAAACGTCCTAGCGTTCTCTGGTTTACTTCAAGGACTGATAGAACGTCTGATTTTAAGCAGAGTACAGCATTCGCAAACGTGAGACCCGGAATTATTACTCCTTTCCACATTCCTCTTACTACTTCATATTTGTTATACCCCCACAGAGCTCTATGCTTCATTATAGCTGCCTTTCGCTTTCCCTTAACCTTAAGTTGCTCCTCGTGAGTACTTAAGTAGTTATCCCCTTCCTTTATCCACACTCCCAAATATTTATATTCCTTCACTCTAGATAATTGGCCTGGCTGGATAGACACGACGTCGGTGGTAGCGTCATTGAAAACCATTATTCCTGATTTTTCTGCACTGTAATTTAACCCGAGGTCAGTGGCTTCCTGGCCGCTAATATTTATTACAGCTGCATATCGGTTTGGTTATCAGCTAAAAGAATGTCGTCTGCGTATAACATTCCCGGAATATGCTGTTCTACCACTTCGCCTTCGGTAGTAGTACTAGTAGTGGTAGTAGCAGTACTAGTGGTAGCAGTAGTAGTAGTAGTAGCAGTAGTAGTCGTAGTGGTTGTAGTATTAGTAGTAGTGGTGGTACAGTAGTAGTACTGGTAGTAGTAGTAGTGGTGGTAGTTGTGGTAGTAGTAGTAATAGTAGTGTTGGTAGTAGTAGTGGTGGTGGTGGTAGTAGTAGTTGTAGTAGTAGTAGAAGTAGTAGAGGTAGTAGTAGTAGTAGTAGTAGTAATAGTAGTGGTAGTACTAGTAGTAGCGGTAGTAGTAGTAGTAGGAGTGCTGGTAGTGGTAGTAATAGTAGTAACAGTAGTAGTAGTGGTAGTAGTAGTCGTGGTAGTGGTAGTAGTAGCAGTAGTAGTAGTGGTAGTAATAGTAGTAGTAGTAGTGGTAGTGGTAGTCGTGGTAGTGCTAGTAGTAGTAGTGGTCGTAATAGAGTAGTAGTTTTAGTTGTAGAAGTAGTAGTAGTAGTAGTAGTAGTAGTAGTAGTAGTGGTGGTGGTGGTGGTGGTAGTAGTACTAGTAGTAGTAGTGGTAGTGGTGGTAGTAGTAGTAGTATTAGTAGTAGTGGTGGTAGTAGTAGTAGTGGTGGTAGTGGTAGTAATAGTAGTGGTACTAGTGGTAGTAGTACTAGTAGTGGTAGTAGCAGTACTAGTGGTAGCAGTAGTAGCAGTAGTAGTTAGTAGTAGCAGTAGTAGTGGTGGCAGCGGTAGTGGTAGTGGTATTAGTAGTAGTAGTAGTGGTGGTAGTGGTAGTTCTAGTAGTAGTAGTGGTAGTAGCAGTGGTAGTGGTAGTAGTAGTAGCAGTGGTAGCAGTAGTAGTAGTAGTAATAATAGTAGTAGTAGTAGCAGTAGCAGTAGTAGCAGTAGCAGGAGCAGTAGCAGTAGAAGTAGTAGTAGTGGCAGTTTATTTGGAATCACGGAAACCGCCGTGGATAGTGGTCAGGCTGGCTGGTGACTCGCTGTCGCTTAACACGTGACTGAGGCTCGCTGGTGACTTGTACAAAATGTAGTAGCACGCCAATGATCACGTAGTATTCTTGAAATATTAAATAAAGGCGTTGAAACGACGCAACCCAGTTCCTAAGTCATCGAATTGTTCACGATTGACCCCTTTAAAATGTCGTATAAATGTAAATAATTTTACTTCACTTTATTCCAAACTTCCACTTGTTCCTGTGGTTGCTTTTTTTGGCTATTATCACAGTTATTTCTTTTTCGCTCACACATCTTCTTGGTGTACGTTTTGCGAACTTTTCTTCCGTCACACAATGCAAGGAAGACCTCTTCGCACACCCGTGTCACCCTGCCAACTTCTCCTTTTTTATGTTGCTTCACCCAAATACTGCAAAAGGGCAGGGGTTTGATAGACTTTTTCTCCGCAATACCAGCACCTGAAGGCGTTTCTGCAAAAATAAGGACACAAAAAAAGATACCTGTAGTGCACGTCACATCTACAAGCATTTGACCGGCAAAAAAGAATTATCCGAGAGTCTGGTAAGCAGAAGCGGATAATTGAGGCCTGTTTCTGAGTAGCCTCAGAAATGTTTAGGATATAGTTCTGGTGCCGTAAGAACGAACGCAAGCTAGTCACAACAAACAAGTGTTTTGTCGGAATTCCGATGTATATATCGAATAAATGAACTGGAACGACCGTACCCATTAGGTTACAGGATAATGTGGCGTATATCAAAACAAAAACACCCCCAAGGAAGACAGGAGGTTGGCGACGTCTATTCTCCATTATAACATAGAGAATTATTTCTGCAAATTTCAACGCTCGCTAAGCTGCACTGTCGCTGTGAGTGCTAGGAAGAAATAGCGCACCAAGTAAAAACAGACAAGTCAATTGCTCTGTTGTGCCGCGAATCATTGCCGTAAGTCCCGCGTTTTAACCAGCCACAAAACAAATACGAAACTCAAACAAACAGTGACACATTCAACCTCTTTTCTTATTATTAAAACAAGATGAAACACAGCAGCATAAACACGCCAAAGCACTTCTGCAAATCGCGCGACATCTTTTGTCACTCACCGACCACTGTGTTGTTGAAAGAGACGAGTTCTACCACAGAACAATGTTTGCCTGTGAACAGAAATCTTCGTGCGAAAACAGGACCCTGTGCTGAAAAAGAACGGAAACAAACATAGGTTTCAAATCTACTTTCAAAACCACCGCGAGTAGAAAACTACAGGATGCGTTAACATATCGGGGCAAGACAATGTACCCTTCGTCAAATATTACCCGCCGATTAGAATAGTACAAGGAATATTGTACAAATAGGGGCCCAGTGTACCCCGTATCAGGCCTAGATAATCTTCCCTTCATCAAATATTAACCTATTAGAAAATCACAAAGAAAAATCTAGGGGAACACCGACAATACACCGTAATAGGCAAGGTACAATTTAGTTACGCACTTATTATCATCTGCCTTCATCGCCCATACACATAATAAGTAAAGAAACCCAGCCTCAACCCCAATTCATTCGTCGAATCAAAAGAAATGCATTCCTAGAATGACTTCCACTTGCTAAGTCGGTCACAGCAGTTTCCATTGGCTTGGAGATACGTAAAACGTGGTACTTCTCGTTAACGTTAGAAGGTGAGCGGTATAGGCGTACGGGAAAAATTATTATACGAGGCTGTAATGATGCCCTCGCCGGCATACGTTATATCCAAGAAGCACCACGCTCAAACAGCACAAAAGAAAAAAAAGCTTTTTAGTGCTGCGTACGAAAGCTTTTTAGTTCTTTTAGCTCGGCGTTTGCGACGTTTTCGCTCGTCGTATTAAACGTTTCTCTGGTGGATGGCTGGTTCAAAGTGACCTGAGTGCAATGGGCATTCTATGCACTTAAGACATAAATAAGACAATCGTGACACGCCAATCACCGTTGTTGAATTCCAGCAGAAATTCTCGTTCGTGTAAGAAGAGTTTGAGCAGAAGGGTAGTTGTGATGTCTTACCAATATTGGGCCCCTTTTTTCTCTCAAAATTGTCGCTTTTTTCTGTAGTGTTCCAATAATCGTATCGTCCTGGTTCTTCCGAGTAGAACTGCAAGTGTTCCTTGAAGCTGTGCCTGTAAAAACATTCAGTCAGAAAAGGGGGCTTAAATACCTATAAACAATATCTGCCAACTAATTCGTCGCACAACACTGCGCAGACATACCCTCTCCTAGACTATCTCACTACACAATTAAATATGGCATCAACATATTTCTTCAAGTGTGAAGTACAGATGTACCTGGCAATTCCCGCAAATGTTGAATGAGTCGTAAATAATGCTACCATTTTTGCCAACCAGAAAGATTATCATTTCTATTGCACGCACTCGATATAAATTAATTATGGAGCTCAGAAACATAGTGACACTAAATTAAGACAAATGGTTCTTGTACAAAACGGCATCCTCTTTGAGCATAAATGATGAACCCGCAAAAGCCCTCTTTTCAAGCGTATATATTTTACGCACTTCTGTTGGTAAGCTAATAACATTTTTTAAGGTATGAGCCTCTTTGTGGATATACGGCTCAACAGGAGCCATTTTCTTTTTTGCCAAGGTCTCTCAACTCCGGCGAGTTATGCCCTTACGTTTTTTAGAGGGGGCTACTACCACTGCGACCAGTACCGCGAAAAAGAATCGAGGGTTTTCATGCAGAGAAATTCACTCCTTGAAACATTTGTCTGCTATATGAAAACAATGGAGATTGAGCGCCCTTTTAACAGCATACCTGTTCAAGCTTTAATTCCGCCCTGGAGAGTCACGAGAAAACTCCGCCTAGCCGAGCGCCCCTGAGCGTGCGCCTCGTGAGGAGGGCCCGACGCCGTCCAGGCTTACGTGGGCCTGCGCCACGTGCGGAGCTCACACACAAAAAAAAACAGAAAAATGCCTAGGGCACGTGACCATGCGCCTCGTGAAGACTGGTCGGCGCCGGGCAGCTTGACCTCCCAGAACACTCTGCCCAGCTTTCGTGGCATGATCTATCGGGCACTGTTTTTCTCGCCAGTTCACGTGCGTTCGCGCCTCAAGTGGGAAGCACTGACGCCGAGTGCGCGCTACAGACACCGAGTTCGCGAAGACAGTTGCCGCGTGCTCTAGTGCGTGCTAAAGCGGTGCATTTTGGGAGAGATGTTAAAGCCTGCTAGCAAAACGACCTAGCTCTGCCAGTAATGGAGAAATTTCACCGGCAAGTTCACAAATACATGCTAGGTGCAGCAGCCGGGTCTCCGACGAAGGGAAGACGGCCGCCAGCTCTGCTGTTTCTCCAGCCTTGCACCACTAGAACTAGCTGCGGCATTTTGTTGATCGTTTTTGAGAGAACCGATTCGTAAAATCACTCCTTTGGTGCGCTAGGATGCTACGACCAGCAGACGCGGTTGTGTGAGATAATGTTAATATATAAAAACGGTAAGTCACCTCTGTTTTATACCTCACTGGCACGGGACAGCACTGTTCCCAGTCGAGTGAATTTCGATCAAACGTTGCCTACCCAAGAGTCGTCAATCATGAAATACTCTCCTTTCGTAAGTATAAGAGTATCATCAATCGTAAAAGCACATTCAGATGTAATCAGCAAACGCTTTCCGGGAATATCACTGATAAGAAAACGCGCCATATTATTTGAGACTTTCGTGGTCGCCTGCTCAATGCTCAAAATTTTTTTTCAACTGTAAGCGACTGATATTGAAATAAAACCAACATATACAAAAATTTGCTCACCATTTAGAGTTTGTGAGATTCAAGTATTCAAGCTTCACAGTAACACGCCGGGTATGTAGGCACTTATGCACTGTTCTAAGCCTCCAACAGGCCGTTGTTCCATTAGTGAGGTCATAATCTTGCCAGACGTCATGCACCATCTGTCCAGGGCGCAGAAACTGCAATGAAAGTTTTTGAAATATGAATTGATACGCTGAGATCCCGCAAGAGAATTATCACGTGTTCTTATTCTGGCTTAAGGGCGACGCGCGGGCATAAAAACATGACAGCACTACGCAAACGTTCTTGCGTAGAAACTATACTTTTTACCCAGTACTAAAATAACACAGCAGCTTCTTTACACATTCAGTCAAGGAACATGTATAGGAATAGAGATAAAACCAGAAATAAACGAGAAACTTTCAGATGCAGTAGAAATTTATCCGTTTGACTGGCCTTGGTAATTCGAATGTACATAATATATACAAAGAGGAAAATCTCAAACAGAAAAAAAAACAAGGCAAAACTATGTTTCTTGTGTTGGTCATATGCTGTGATGTGTACAGTGGTGATGGCAGCGGATAATGACTTAACACCGCCATGAAATTACATTAAAAAAATTTTGTCAAAATCACTAATGCGTACGGATAACATGAGACTCGTACATTAACTGTCCTTAGCGCCGTGATAGCCTAGTGCTGCATCTAAAGTGTTTTACATTGCTTTTATAAATTACTAGACTTCATCGCTGAGAGGCAGCTATTCCTCTGCCTCTGCGCCCACAGGTCCGTACGCACACTTCTTCCTGAGGGCTCTTTCATTCAAGGTTTTCTGCCGTGTCTATAAGTAGTAATATAATGAAAACCCGAAACCTACCACCAACTTAAAATATGTAACCTTACACGAAGCAGCGTGTGCTATTTATCATGACATTATGTTACGCCGGGCTATAAAAGAGAACATGATTTCTGAAAAGACATACGAAAAGAAGTACCACTTAAGATTTCGTTTTCTTTAAGCACAAAATTTGAATCCACAAGTTTTAGTGTTTTTGAGCGCTTGCCGAATTTCGATTTAAATAAATCCCGTTACATCAAAACAAAATTGCGATGTTGGCTGTCATCCACCGTTCAGCCTTATAAATCCTTAAAAAAGTCTATGTAAATTAGTCTCCAATGTGGGTTGCGTGTGGCAAAGCTGCGGGCTGCAGTATCCCTCACGGGGATACTGTTTTTGTAGACAACGTACTCGGCGCGAAACGAAGGACAACAAAAAGACTTGAGTTGTAATGGTGAATATACTAAATTCTTAAATCCTGCAAGCCTTGTTACTTACGACATATGTGCTCCACTGGTATGCATGCCATAAACAGTAGTTTCGAAATTGTATTTAAATCTCTGATGAAATTAACTAGTGTAGTACGTTCAAGATGTGGACTAATTATTCATGCGTATCAGGTGACATTTGACCGTACAAGGTAACTGTCAGCCGTTCATGGACACCGAGCTAAAGGTTCAACAGATATCAGAAAGATAAAAAATAGACCTCCTTGCGACCACACCGGAACTCATCGTTATAGTTAGATTTTCAGTCTCGATGGCCAGGCAGTCTTTTTTCAACAGAAACCGAGAGCAACGAGACTCAAACTTCATTGCAACTCAAACTTTTTCTTCGTAGAAATTTTTTTTTTGGGGGGGGGGGGGGGGCTGGAGAGAGGGGATTTTAGCAGTTCTGCCCAAACGCATGAGCGAGTTGTAACAATATGACTGAAGTTTATCCTGTATTCCAGCTCCGTATTCTCTACACGATCTGTTCGAGAACTTGGCATGACGCCACCACTTGTGTTCAGTTAGTTGGGTTACGTAGAAGTTACAAATAAGACATCGGTTTCAATCACAAACAATTACTGCTGCATCCGCCGTTGCTAATTTTATAAACCGATTCGAAACCATGAACTGACGGCCACGTCTTCAAGTAGCCCCCTTTTACCTTTTTCTTCAATCTCCGCCACCGCATTATATAAATTTAATCAAATGTTGAGTAAGTTTGTTATCCACGAGTGTAAATTTCCTCGGTATTCATATGTACCTAGAAATCCACAAAGTTCAAATCACCCAGAATAAGTCTCAACCCATTTTCTGGTAGCACAAACAAATGTTACAACGGTGTAAGTCAGTCGTAAAGTCAGTCACCAGACGCCACCCCGCCTTGCTTGTGAAAAGATGGATTCCCGCCACCCTGTCTAGATGTGCGGTTAGATTCGTCGCAGCGTCTCGTCCCGTCGTTCCCCATGACGGAGAGCCCGCAGGGCTAGCGTGGCTCGTCGCGACGGAAGCGGCTCCCATCGAGTTAGGGGAATTCGCCGGCGCGAGAACTAGTGGAGTTAATCGCCGTGGCAGGCTCGACGGACACTGCGCATCAGCCCAAGTACTTAGGGTACCGCTTTCGAGCCAGAATGGACAAGTTTCTTTGACAATCACCTTTGTGCTAATCATTCCGCAACAGTAGGGTTGAGTTATGCAGTGCGTCTGCGCTACACCCCCCCCCCCCCCCCCCCGTCCTCCTCCTCAAGAGTCGCAGTGCGTTTCAACCGCCACGTGCTTGTTCGCTTCCGCATGAAACGTGCAGGCTTTTAAAGACGGTAGCCTTTCTTGGACTACTTAAACACAGAAAGTTTGGCCTGTCTTATGTCTGTCTGTCTGTAACTCAATTCAGTCACCCGGCCTAAGTAAAATGCTTACTGCGCAACAGTCTTATATACTCACAGCCACATGTAAACGTCTAAACCCGGTTTATATGGTCATACTTGTCAACTTTGTTGGACAAGAACAAGACATTACGCAAATATAAGACAGGAAATTAGTACACAAGGGATATTTAGTGTTCCTTTATTAAAAAATTCCTGGATGCTTGGTTTTTCAACACCAAATGATATTCT
Source organism: Haemaphysalis longicornis (assembly GCF_048455015.1). NCBI lineage: Eukaryota > Metazoa > Arthropoda > Arachnida > Ixodida > Ixodidae > Haemaphysalis > Haemaphysalis longicornis. The sequence goes on along the minus strand of NW_027526295.1, from coordinate 136,908,301 downwards.
ACATGTACTGCAGAAAACCGCCGCCAGCTGTTGCCCTCGCCACCTCCTGGCAGCATGTGAGAAATCACGCGGAAACAGCAAAGAATGGTTCCACTAGCTAGGTTTCACATTCTGCTTGGAACGCGCGTGGAGCATGGCCACGCGATTCTATAAACCTTTAAGTCGGCTGCCTTCATCCACGCGCGTCTCCGCCGTACTGCAGCGCTGGCATCGAGGAACCCCGCCAGTAGCAGTCGAACGCGGTAAATTCAAATCGTCTTGAGAAAACCTTTAGTGTGCTTACCTTGGGATGAGCGCGACGGAACAGGAACAGCATGAGTGGAGAGCGGGAATGCTAGGGGAGCATTTTGGGGGCAAATGTCTACAAAGAATATCATCTTTTGACGACATTTGCAACGAAAGGAGCGGATACGCTGCCAATTGTTTTGTGGCCCGTGAGCGGTGGCGGGTAAATAATTGCTCGGCAGCCGACTGTGAGCGACAGCTGTCCGTGTGACGTTCGCCCCTTCCCTATATAGAGAAAGCTGGAGACATGTAACAGGGCGAAATAGATAACGAGGTTTTATAAGGGCGAACTTTGAAAACAAGAGAGGAGTTTTTGTATGAGCATTCAAGCTACGCCGATCCCGAAGAGAAGTAGACAAATGGGGTCTCGACAGTAGAAAACAAGTTTGGTGTGGCTGCTCACCGGGCAGCGCATTCACGTTACATATCCCGTAGGGACTAAGAGCGCATTGCTTCATCTAGAAGAACGTTTGACCATATATCCATGGTATCTTTACGCCTAGACCAAGCAATAACGGGCCTACTGGTCTCGTGGTCCAAAGGTTCCGCTCCTACCTACCAATTGTACGTACCAGGTTCAAATAATGCCGCAGGTGCCGAATCTTTTTAAATTGTTTCCTTTAGACGAAACCTTTTTTCATAACACGTGTTATCTGTTTATGGCACATTTGTGCACACTAAACAACGTTTCAGCATAATTTGTTTCCTTTGCGTCAGTTCCATCTCTTGTTTGGTACCTTTCTTTTCTTGTGGGGTTTAACGTGCCGACACGTCACAGGCGATGAAACACGCCGTAGTGGAGGGCTCCGGATTAATTTTGACCCCCTCTGGATCTTTATCATGCGCCAAACTCTCGAACACGGGCGTTTTTGCTTTTCGCATTCATCAGCAAAGCGGCCGCCGCGGCCGGGAATCGAATCCGCGTCCTCGTGTTCAGCAGCAGAATGCTTCAGCCACTGAGCCACAACGGCGGGTGTTTTGTACGTTTCACTGTCTTGTTATTATTTAAGTGGGTTTGTGATACTGTTTTGAATGAATTTAGACATTGGCGTGCTTTTATCCATGGCTAGATTGTTTTTGGATGAAATGTTTTTAGTTTGTTTTGTCCCATTTAGGTCAGTTTGAATTGTCCCGTAGCTAGCTGAGAGAACGCCAGCTGCAGTTAACCATATATGAATGAATATTTTTTTAATACTGGCTTTGTTTTACCAGTTTTATGTTGGCTATGCCTGTTATTATATCAATTAGGATGTTATATCAATTATTATATCAATATTATATTATATCAATTAGGATCCTCATTTGGTAAAGTTTCTCTGCTAAACGTACCCCAAGCAGGCGTGGGCTCCTACGGGATATGGATTGCGAATACACGACCGGGCAACCAGACGGATCTCGTTGCAGAAGAAAAAGTCCCGGCCGCTGCCGCTCAAGTGGTTTGGGTACACATGGCGCACAGGAGAGCTACACAGACTTCGAGGCGCTCCGTAACTTCAGTTTGAATTTTTCTTTTATTACTCTTCACATAAAGTTGTTGAGTCCCTTCATCGTATGAAAAAAACATCTGAAGTCCGCCCATTCCAGCACCATCTTCGATATCTTCACCGCCATAAGCCTCCTGGCAAGAAGCCAGCGCGATTGGGTTTCTGATGGACACCAGACTTCCGCGCACATTTACTGAAGGACTTGCACACATTTAGAGATACACTGGTGTCTACACGCCTATTTTCCGACGTGTGTGCACAGATTGTACAGGCACACTGCATTTACAAGCCAAGCAGAACAAGTAAGAAATGTACAAAGCAAAAAATACACTATAACTGACAGAAAACCAAAGATGAAGCGCAGGGAATACTTTTCTCCTAAAGTAATTGGGCAGATTCCCAAATACGCATTATGGAAATGTTTAAAATTGAGGCAAATAAAAATCTAAGGATTGGTTCCTGTTACAGTTGTCTCCTGTTCACATGTCACGATATTCGATATGGCTTTTGTCGCTTCAGAAGTGGTTTCACTCGCGGCGGGCTCGACAGGGCATGGGTGGCCGGTGTAGGCGTGCACAGTGGCCGCTTGAGATTTAAAAGCAGTTCTCGTTCCGTCGGTGACAACTCCAACTTTGAAGTTAGCCTCCTCTGCATAGAAACATTATTGTGGGAAAGCCATGGCTTGTTGACGTAAACACTACCGTTTTCAGCGTGAGAGTGCCTAGCGCCAAACTCTTACGCTTAGACCGCACCGCTGCCACGCTCCTACTTTGTGACGCAATGACTACGTCCCGAAAAAACGAAAGGGAAATGGGAGAGGCAGCTGCCAGCTTTATTTATTCATTTCTCAACAAAGAATATATCGTTTCTCCTCGAAAAAAAGACGGGAGAGCTACGAAACGTATGGTATTTCAGTTAAACCAAAGTTTCATTCAGTCTTTGGTGTTAATGTTCATGGACTATTTTCTAAGCTGATTACTAATATGAAAACTGCTATTTACCCTAATGGTATTAGTTAGTCCACAAATATAAATCCCTCAGTCTCTGTAGGTATTACTGTGCTATCGTTTGTATGGAACCATCCCAAGAGTTCTAAAAGAACTTAGTTACAAGTAACCTATATGTAACAGAAGTTTGCGCCTGACCAAAGCAGAGTAACATTGTCGGTGTCTGTCTCAGCTACATTATGTATTAAAACAGTAAATAAAATCGTGCTACAACACTCCCCTGAGGCACACTGCAAGCCAATTATAAAACAAAGAATACTTGTGATCATGAATGTCCACGCATTGTCGTCTGTTTACGAGTAAACTATTCACCGAAAATATAGCTTATTCACAGATGCCTTTTTGAAAACCTTCTTTAGACGACTTCCCAATTGTTGCTGTAAAAAGCTTTGCTTAACCAAGGAATACGCGTACTGTAAGGGGATACGTTTTTACATTTTCCAGAATATTGTTTCTTTTCGGCGAATAATGCCGTTACAGTACTTTTGGCTTCCCCGAATTCTAATTGAAAATCTTTTGGAATACTATTTTCTGCCGCTACAAGGTTCATTCAACCCTTCTATCACAGCCACACAATGGCTTCGCCCTCAGGCCCGTGTCGGTCATACAGGAGAACGGGTTAGATTTGCGTCAACGGGTAACTTCTTTTGCTTTGCTGTTACTTTAAACTGTCGCGGGGAACTCCATATTGTCGCACAAAAGCCGCAGTGTACGTGTGCAGCCTTGCGATTCAAAAGAACCATTCTATGTCGATAAGTAACAAAAGGATTGAGAATATACCCAAACATCTAAAAACCGTTCACTGGAGCTGTATCAAATAGAAATAATAGTCCCGATGATTAAACTACACGATAACCTCAAATAACTGTGCTTCGTGTAAGCAGGCTGCTTGAATATTATAAGATCACAATATTTCACGAGTTTTTTTTTATCCCCTTTTGCGCGATGTTCTGACTGGCCTACGAAATAGGCCATCTTTATAGCAAAACAGCCACTCTGTCCAATCTCTGCCATAGTCCAGATAGAAAAGAGAGGCTGAGGATGATAACTTTATTTTGCCCAAAACTGGGTGAAAGGAGGAAGGGGAAGTGGGAGCCTTCCTGAATTCCTCCCCCTCAGATGGCTACCTGCAGGCCCTGGGCGCGAGCGGCATTGTCGGCCAGTTGGCTAACTTTGGTCTATTTTTGGTGTCGGAGCTAAGCAAACAGGTCCCCAACTGCTCCGCACTGGTGATTCGTAAGCATGCTCGTAGAGTTGGCGGCTGAGCGTCACAAGCCCAAATCATGTGAGTGAGTGTGGCTCATTGGGTGCACCACTTGCATTCATCATTGTAAAATTCAGGATAAATGTGGCTGAATAGTGCAAGATTGGGGGTTGCATTAGCCTGCAGCTGACGCCAGGCTACATACTGACGTCTCTTGAGCGTGGCATTCGCTGCGGGATATTTCTGGCGCTCCATGCGATAGTGTTGTGTGATATCCAGGTAGGTCACTAGGCTGTCCCTAGCCCCCTGGTCTGTGCCAGCAGCGTCAGGGCATTCCTGGGAGCTGAAACGTCGGGCCACCTCATGTGCTAGGTCGTTACTTGAGAGATAGGCATGGGCCGGTTTCCAGACTATTTAAACGTTACGCATACGACCGGCTTGAACGCAGTGTAAGATGCGTAGGGCTGTATAGAGATCCTGCCAAGTTCGTAACTCTTGAGAGCTTTTTTTAGAGTCGCTCACGATGGTTTTAGCCGTTGTGGAGGCAATGGCACGCGCAATGGCGGCCTCTTCTCCTCCCTCAGCGTGATTAGTGTAAATAGAGGCGTATGCTAGAGAGTTGCCTTTAGCATCTATTGCCACGATGACCATGGCGCGCGTGAAGTGGTACTCAGCAGCGCAACATAGCATACATAAGGGTAATCTCTGAAACCCTGGTTCAGGGAAGACGCTCAAGCGTGACGGCGATCCTGGTGGTGTACCGGGTACATGTTTCTGGGTATGGGGAAACGGAGATGGCCTTTTGAAGTTGAGGAGAGAGTGAAATCTTGGTTCTATGTTAACAAGCGTACGGTGCTTAGTTTTTGTAGTAGAAGGCGTCCTGTGTGATTGCTAGATAATCGCTGGTATTGCGCTGTACGCTGCGCTTCTACGAGTTCCATTAAAGTATAATGAATACCCATAACCATGAAGTGTTTGGTAGATGCTGTGATGGGAATTCCCATGGCCTGTTATAGGCTTTGCGTATTATGCAGACAATTTTACATTGTTCAGCTCTTTTGAGGTACAGGTATGTAGTGACATACGTGATACGCCTTATAATGAAGGCGTTCACTAACCGCATGAGGTTGCGCTCCTTAAGTCCGTGGTGGCGGTGCGCAATTCGGGAAATAAGGCGGCTTAGTTGTAGTAAACTTGCAGAGAGGGCTTTGATGGTGTCCGTATTGTAGCCTGATTGATGAATGCAGAGTCGAAGGACGAACACGTACGCACGGTACGGTGGGGATAACGCGATCTTGTCATGTCAGCTGAATGTCTGGAGTACCTGGACGATGTCGCTTGCCTGAATGACTGTGAAGAAGACGTTAGACGTTTGGACTTTGCGGAGAACACATTAGACTGGGTTCTTCGGCGTAAGCTTCCACTATGTAGACAGCTTGTTGTAGGGGGTCTTGGATGTGCACGTCCCTGCCTCCAGCCGTCCATATTATGATGTCATCCGCGTATAAACTGTGATGTACATGCGGGATAATAGAGAGAAGATGAGGGAGTTTTATCATTCGTACATTGAATAAAAATGGCGATGGGTCTGATCCCTGAGGGGTGCCATGATTACCTAGGGCGATGGTAGCCGATTCTACGCCCCCAACCCCAAGTTCTCACGTGCGGTCCGTAAGAAAGGCCTAATGAACTCGTACGTTTTAGGGCCCACATGGAGGTCTATCAGATTGTTTAAGATCGCATCGTGCCGTACGTGATCAAAAGCTTTAGTTAGGTCGAGAGCCACGATGGCTCTAGTGTCCCCTGCTGAGCATCACTCGGGGTTAGTGATCTGATGTTGAAATTGTAGCGTGACAGCTTGTGCAGAAAGTCGTGGCCGAAAACCGAACACAGACGGTGGAAATAGCCGCCAAGTTTCCATGTAACGATGTAGGGGGGTCAAGACGACGTGCTCTATAAGTTTCCCTACACAGGAGGTCAGCGTGATGGGCCGTAAATTATACATGTGAAGGCTCTTTCTGGGCTTTCGTGTGAGAGTGATCTTGGTTGCCTTCAACTCCGGTGGGAGGGTACCAGAGTCCCAGGAATGGTTCATGTACTGTGTGAGAGCTTTCAGGGATGAGTCATGTAGATTAGGAAGCATTTTGTTCGAAATTTATTCGTTCCGGGGGCGGATTTGCTGCGTAGCCCTCGTGCTGCCACGCGCACTTCTGACACGGTGAGACAACTGTTCAGTTCCGGATTAGGGCTACCGGTGTATTTGGTTAGGGGCTGTGTGGGCTGAGCACACACAAACCGGCGCTGTAATTCCCGCACACTTTCCTTATCGGAGTCGTAACAACTGTGCAGCAGAGCTTTGATATTGTTCCACTGTGTAGTTCTGCGACCTTATGGGTTTAATAAAGAGCCGAAGGTGTTCCATGTCAGCGCAACTGCCATACTATGTTCTATGCGATCGCAAACAACCTTCCAATTTTGCTCGGTTAGCCGGCTTGCATGGGCTTGAGTTTCTTTATGGGACCGAGGCAATCGTTTCCTGTGAGAGCGATTGTGTTTTTGGTGTTATAGTCAGCTCTGTATGCTTGCCCGGAATTACGACATGTGCACTAGACGACTATCAACTTCTGTCAGCCCAGCCTTCTTTGGTATGATTTTGGTTGCCAGATTGAAGTGTTCCTGAAGTTCTGCTACCCATTTCTTGATATCCTTGATGGGGCCACCATACGGTCGGGGACCGCCGAGCGCAGAAGTCGGAACGTATCCTAGTCGGTAATGTACAGCTTTCTGCCACGCTGGAGACGTGGGTGGGCCGCCACTATTGAAGTTTCCACGATGTGATGATCACTGCTTAGGTTTTCGTAACTATTATTCCAGGTGGCTTCTGTGGCATTTTTGGTGAAGGTAAGATCTGGGGTATTATCTCGCGTGACCCTATAGGGACCGGTCACTGTTCAGAGGGCGCGACGAATAAGCACACCCAGAGCCGCCTCGTCGAAGCTTGAGCAAACTTTGGGTCGGTGAGAGCCAGACGCCGGCCGCGCGTTGGTATGTTCGACACCACTCGGTTGTATGATTTTGCAATTTTGCAATTGTTTTTGAAAACTGTCTCGTGCTTGAAAACTGCTCCGGCAAATTGTTTCCCCATGTCTCAAGTGCTTCTGTGCGGTTTCCGGACAATTACGGGGCTGGGCTACCAGTTTAGGCCTGGTGTGCACGAGAAGGGATAGAAATTGTACGTCGCTCGGCACGCGTACGCCGTGAAAGAAATTGACAGCATAGACATCGTTGCGAAGTGTGCATCTCAGCAAGCGAAAAGCGTATCTGCAGCACTTTTATCCAGGTCAGTACCATTTTTTTGTGTATCGCGGCCTAATAAAATGACTCCAGTGTATACAACGGCGCTCCACGACAGCGGCGTGTTTGTGTTGTATTCTCTGTTCGCGCGCCACCACCCTACAGTTACTTTTTCTGTGGCCCTTCTTCAGCTCGGTTGGTGTTGTCACTAACTAACAACGCATTTTAAACGTTATTAGCTGGTGACAAAGTAACCAAAACAAAGTTCCACCCAGTGTGAAATCTGCTGATACAGCGGATCGAGCTGCGCGTTATTTACGAAGATTACGTTTAGTTTAGACTTCTTGTGAGTAATCTTAGAGTCGTCTAAGCGGCGAATTGTGATACAATTTGTTCAGGGCATTCAGAATTCTTCATAAAATTATTTGCTCGTCCTCCCTCTCCTCTGGCTTAAAATATAATAACCTCTACTTTCAGAGTACGCAAATCGCATTGAAGGAGTCAAATAACGCGTGTGAATGCCACCTTGCTTTTGATGTCTTAACACGCTCTAGTTCTAAATACGTGGCCGAACTGTGTACACTTTGGGGAACAAAGTAGGCCAGTAGGCGAGATGCGCCTTCACTTTGCTTTTGGCACCACCTGCGAAGTGTCATGAGCATATTCTTGTGCTGTCTTTTGGCGTCCATTCGGTGCCGTGAATGTCGCTGAAAAAAAGGTTACTGCTGGTAAAACAATAGTGGCAGAAACCTTATAACCTTGTGTTATGCAAAAACTGCAGCATGAGATTCACAAATATCGCAGTCTGCGATGTGCATGGAACACTGAAAGCAAACGTTTTAGTTTAACAGTACTTCGCGCCTTCGCTACAGATAAACGGTAATCGTACGCACAATTTTACTCATTTCACTGACAAAAACTCCCATGGCTTTCTTACTTGCTTGAATATTAGTACTACAGAAATCCATTTCTTTTGATGCTCTTTCTCCCACGGCTGCTGGGGAAACCTGTACAAAACAATGCCAGGCTGCCCTTCGCGATTGTGGCAGTCCTTCACGCAGCAGAAGCTGCGCTGCCAAAATTCTTTCCTGTAGCAGTTTGATCATTTCGAACACTGCAACTTGCCATTATAACTATGTTTCTTAAAAAAACGTCTGCCACACATCGTCGAACCACACGCAGCGCGCATGTTTTCACGTGCGCTGAACGGCCGGTCGCGACATCCACCGGCCCAAAGTTGCTAAGCGGCGGCGACAGGCGGCGCTGCAGTCGCGGGCAAACTTCAGTGTCCGGTGCCTTATTGCCAAGACGAGTAGCATATGTGGGATCAGTGAGAACCGTAAGACCCAATTGTTGTGCTTCTTGCTATAAGATGCGTCCTTTTTGGCGTCCTTGACGTAGCCCCAGGCTGTATGAGGAGAGTTAAATCCCTCAACAACAATCAGTGTGTTAAGCTGCGCAATATCAAGCATCTGCCAAAATATTTTCGCAAAAGAATGTTGCTGGCTTTGGCTACTGTACAAGTTAAGAATAAATAGGCTCTATCCTCCTCGTTTTTTGTTGGATGTGACTTCGGCGAGGACGCATTCAGTATTATCTTCAGTAGGGGGATGATGCATGACCGGTTTGTTACATTTTACACGGGTGCTTAACCACTGATGAAGGTTCGGGGATGGACGGTTACTAAATGAGGCATATCCCGATAATGAAGCAGGATTTCCCCTCCTATTGCAGCGCAATGACTTCTGTTTCGCCAGTGCGATGGCATTAGGATACGTTTGCAGAAGCCCTCGTTTAAATTTGTGCCTTCGATACTTCCATTGCCAGATTTTGTTCTGACTTTCAGTTGTTCTCCGCTCCATTTTCGGTGCCGGGGGTATTCTGTGGTGTCTGATTGTCGACTACTGATGGCCGGTGGTACGTCTTGGTTTTATGCAGGCCGCCGCCTGATGGGCTGTGCCCTACCACGTGGCGCTTTTCTCGGGCGAGAATCCCTCCTCGTGCTGAGATTTGCATGTTGCTGCTTCGTAAACGTTTCGGCAAGTGTGGACAGCATGGCTTCGAGCTTGCACAAGCGGTTATCCCACTTGTCAGCCATTTGTCCCAGATTTTGAGCTTGCTGAGCGTTAGCAACAGGTGCTGCGGCTTTGCGTTTTTCGGGCGAGGCGCCTCGGATGTGGATGCCGTTGCTATAGCCATGGGGTGAGAAACAGCAGGTGTGGTGACTGGTGGGGAGGTTGCTGTTGCGTCTATGAGGGAGGCATCTGGTGTTCTGGCGCGAAGTCGAGCGTTTTCTTGTTTGAGTTCTTTATCTTGAGCCAATATCTCTAGCATTTGTTTTAGTTGCCTGGGTTCACCCTTGATCGTAGCGAGAGGGTCGTGTACTGTGTGGGTAGACGGGGACTGCTTGGTGTGAGAGTGGGACACCTGATTCGCCCAGCTTACCTAAGCATTTTTCTTGCTTCATTGGCCGAAGGGGACCTCGAGCCAATTTCCTTTGTGCTCGTAGCACAGGTCTCAGAGCGGGAGCGTCGTCCGCTCAACGAGGCCACATTAGACATTGTTGCAGCTTTCCGAACTGGTACAGGAAAATTGGGCGTCCCTAACTAGCATTCCCGCGTCTGGTGGTGCCGCAGTACTGCCCGTATTGAAAGAGTCGCGAGACCTTTCATTGGATCCACGGACACGTGGCGACGGTTAACGCCCTCGACGCTGGCTTTCTATGAAGGGCGTCTTGTAGTGTTGGCGGCACTAGCGGTCCCCAGCTAAGTATTTCTTGCCTATCAGGGCACATTTCGGTGAGCAGGCATGACCTGGTGGCGTATCAGTTTTATTGCACGTTCGACGGTACTCACTGGAGGGATGCGGGCACACGTACGCCCTGTACCAGGCCTCGCCGCAGGTCGTGCATACTTCGAGCTTGTTTTTGTGAATAAAGAAGCGATATTCAGCACATCTATAACATACATAAAATGGAAGTCGTCGGCCGTCAAAAACGATGAGGTCTGAGTTTGCCTTCCCAAGCGTCGAGCTTTTTCGTGGAGTAGACCAGGCTGCGGGTGACGTCACATGCTTTATTGCAGTAGGAAATGTTGTGAATTACTCTTTTGCTGTTGTTGTCCGGTGGGTCGGTGTATGCTGTTGCAGTGTGGCAAGAAATAAATGGCTGTTATGGATCAGCTGAGAGATCTGGATGGCCACAGAAAAGTATACTGTAAACGACGATATTGGACGTTGGTATAAACCATTAGCAACTGAAAATGGGAAGGTAGAGGTGATACAGCCGCGTTCAAATGCGGCGTCTCGTATGTTATGCGCAATTTGGTGGTCAGTGGTTCTTTGTATAGGAATGTATCAATGTCACGGACATCGTGCGCGGCGATTCCGCCGAATTTATTAGTGCCTGAGGGATACGTAGAGCCCGACGGAAACATTTTTGCGTCGATCACGTCGCTTTGCAATCGAACGACTGACCGAAGACACAGATCGATAGACTGTAGATATGGAAATAGAGTGTAGAAGGGCCGCCTTCGAAAGTCAACACAGCGGCGTTGCCAAGGAGATATAATTGGAAACAGAGTTTGACACCAGCCTCTGTTGACGCACTGCCTCTGTCGTGCGCCGTCTCTACGGGTGTCGTGACTTTTTTCAGTGACTACGCGCGTTGTAAAATAGAGTCCAGGGCCAATGCAAGTCGGGAAAACATAAAGTGATGGCAATGGAGACGACAATATGCCCATACTGATGACAAACCGAAAGGGCGAGAGGCCCCAAACGCAGCTGCTAAAGCGAGAAAATATAACCACTGAGACGGAATGAGCACTAAGTATGGTTCTGGAGGTGTACGATGGACGGGCGAGCAACGCCGCATTGCGGACCTCGAAAGCGGGAAGAAGGCGTGCGTTTTGCTCTGAGCATCCCGTTTGAGAGTGAAAAGGATGAGACGTTTAGGCACTAATAAATGCGCTACTATGGATCTTCAAACATTTTTACGTTTTTCAGCCCTCTGGAACTTGAGAAAATTTGGCTAATGAGGCAAAATGTGTTTATTCTGCATTGTAATTCAGCCTCAGTCTAGATAATATCGTCGGTGAGTCAATGTAATTATGCGGGAAACATTGATCTCATTTAAGTAGGTGTTGTAAAAACTTCTATCTATTGCTTATGCAACTAGGAGGTAAGCAAAAGAAAGCCTCAATAATTACGCTTTTAGATAGGCTTTCTTTAACCCTATGTGATACCAACGCTTTCAAACAGATATTGTAAATTCCACACGTAGGCAAAACATAAATAACTCACTCAAACATTTCTTTCACATTTTTTTCACAAGCTCATACTCGAAAAGCTCATCTGTACTAGAAATAACTCGTACTCACTCATCACATCCTCATTTGAAATCGTACTCATTCAACTGGTTAGTCCCCACAAGTACTCGTACTCAATGTGTACTCTAAGCACTCATACTCAATATGCATTCATACATTTGAAGTCATCCGTACTCACTTGTACTAGTACTCAATCGGTAGCTACTTTTACTCGTACTGAATCCGTACTCATTTGCACTCGTACACAATGTGTACTCACTCGTGCTCACTCTGTATCCGCTCAGACTTATCTGTACTTGCGCTCAATCTGCACTCACATTTACTCATATTCACAAGTGTTTCTACTAATTTTTCTAGCAATTAACCACTGCACTAAGCCATAGTTAGAGATCATTTCCAGCCTGCCCCAGTTGGTTCTCCCGGTTCTGTTTGCATAATTTTACCTAACTGAAAGATGCAAAAGCTATTCTGGCTACCTATTCTGAAAACGGAGAAATAGTGGCTTCAACGCGCGTTGCACATGCAAGCAGCGTCCCCTTCCCTTCAGTTCGAACAATTTGAACTAAGACACGGCAGAAAAGCCACCCATGCTTGCCCAGGTTTTCACTAGGCAACCACGTGACGAGCGGTTGCCGAGATCTGCAACACCACGTACGAGGGTAAGGAGAGAGCTGCAGACTACCTCCATGTCACTTTATTTTACCTCCTTTTAAGGAGCGTCGCGAAATGCGTGAGACTAGCGCGGGCACCTCGCGGTGAGAGTGCGGGACCAAACTTACCACTTTTTACTAGCGAGTACAGTACTTATTAGTACTACTAGCGAGCGCATGTACCCGTGAGTAGTACTCGCGAGCGTACTGCACTCATGTGCCTATACTCGTGAGTACAGTACTTTCGATTACTGTCATCCCAAGTACATGCACACGCGAGTAGTACCCATGAGTACTGTACTCGCGGGTACATGTACTCACATGTGTACTCACTCGTCATCATACCTACATTTTTGTCTGTGTCTGTACTCAGTCATCGTCGTAGCCAGTTTTTTGTCTGTCTGTGCTCACTCATCGTCGTACTAACTTGTGAGTTTCAGTACAAATGAGTGTGCTTATGAATGAGTACGCCGACCTATGGTAAATTCTTATATTAAATCTTGAATGTTTCGTGGGCCGATAAGTCTTCTAAACAATGCCTAAAATGTACTCTACGGACCGCAGCTACAAGTGGTCTATGAAGCCTCTCGGAAGTGGCACCTCCGGAATTCTTCGAACCACATGGGTCGTCTGGCACAATGATATGTTTTCATCTCAATTAAAAGCACTGCATCTCAAACAAAAACGAACCGTCAATTTGATGTTGAGTAACAAAGTAGCTTGAGTAACACAGTTGAGCAACCTTGACGAGTAACTGACCAAGTGTGTTTCGGGAGGCGTTTGCCCCATGATTTACGATCGCATAATAAGGTTTTACTTACGTGCCAGCCATCAAGACCTCGGTGTCGGCGCTTTGCTTCGTTATAATGAGTCAGCGAAATGAACAAACATAAAATGAGCAGACCGAACCTTAGTTGAAGAGACATGTTTCCGCAAAGTCAGCGCCTCGCCATTGTTCCCGCCTATATTGCAAGAAGGACAATGGATCTTCTATGTGATTTACCCAGGGTACAATGCTTCAATAACAGCGGACGTAAAACGAGCGGCTCACATCTGTCGGAACATTCTCGGTGCCGTCACGATACCTATAAAAAGAATAGCCGGTAAGAAATTCTGTGAGTATGCCTCGGTAGAACAAGCGACTGTAACGCGCTTCAACATTGCACTTAAAATATGGGGCATTCACAGACTTGATGCGAGACTGCACACACGACAAACTTCGGTGCTAGGCAAATAATTGTAGTGGTCATCACAAAGGTTCTTGCCCTGCCTCCTTATCATATATCGATTCTTTTACTTTTCTTGGTACACCCTTTTTTACCCAGTGCAATATACTCGCAAGTCACAGGGCTCTTCAAGCGTTTAATCATATTTCAGAATAATGGTTTTGAACGTTGGGTCAGGATTACCTCGTAGGCTTTGACTTCAACAAGTGGATGTGCTTTACAAACTGATTTTTCAATACGTTTTTCCCGTCAGACAACGCACTCAATCACTGATGGTATCAGTTTGCGCAGCTGCCTTTCTTTCGACTTTACATTAGTTGTGTATTTATTCAGATTGTTTTAAAGTATCCATTCGCACTACGTCATCAGCTTTTGTTCTGGTGAAATACTGGGAATAGATGATTTTCAGCTGTCACGTAAACATTAGCTCTACGAATTGTTTCCACGTTCTGCAGTCCGCGTTTTCCTCGAAATAACAGGCACTTTTTCGCGAGAATTAAAGTTGTAAAATACACTCTTCCAAGTGAAAACCACCCGGCTGCGGTTTTGGTACACGCACAACGGCTTTTCTTCCACAGAAAATAAAAACAGAATATTTTTCATCTCTTTCAAGAAGTTGGGCTTACTATGCAAGAAAAAAAACAGATATTCTGCGAAATATACCAAAGGATGGGTTATTTTTTACAGAGCTATAGAAAAGTTTATTGTTTAGACAGTTCTGGACCGGGCCGTCGTGCCACAGTCTCTTCATTAGAACATGGCGGGTCCGTACCTCTCCAAGTGTCTCTCACGAAACTTAAAACAATAGGCAGCCTCGCGTTCTTGGGTCGACCCAACGAACGGTACGCCCTAACCCGATTTCAGTCAGTGCTACGAGGAAGCGATGCGGGAGCTGTGGTGGAGCGATACGTCTGATGGATAGTCCGCCTAGTAAAGGTGTCGTATAACGGATGGGAAGGGCAGTTGGGTGACTTGCAAGTGAGGCAGGTGATACCGCGCATAACGTGGTATCATTAGTGGGATGTGCCACGAAGTGAACGGATTTTTTCCAGCGATGGCGTCTTTCCTTCCGTTGATTTACCCAATCTTGGAGAGCTCCGACCCGGCACAGGCGTGAGAGCGTCTAGAAACAAAGGCACAAAGTGTACGAGCGAGCCATGAAATATCACAAGAAAGAGGATGAAACGCGGATACCGCTGCTGCTTCATGTCGGCAGGGAAGAACGTCTAACGTACAACACCTTCTAGCTCTCTGATGACCAACGAAATTCCAACACGTCCTGAAGCGGTTCGACCTTCACTTTGAAAGGAACTAAAATACACCGCATCCATCCGGCTTTTAAAACAACATGAAGCAAACAACAGATTAAACATTTGAGATGTTCGCACGGGCGTTCAACAAAGGAGCTGATCGATTTCGGCGAAGGACGCCACAGAATGATCACCGACCAGCTCAACAGGGTATCCGGGGCACTGCTCTAAGAGAGCACTTGCTGCGCGACAGGATGCTCACTCTCGACAAGGTAATGGACCAGTGCATGACCGCTCAGCTCCCCAGAGCTTACGCCAAGGATATCCAACCTTCGAGACCAGAAGTGGTCGCAGTGTATCTTCGGGAACCACCGAGCCCAGGAGACGCTCAAGTCATGCAGGACCAATCCCAAGCAGCAACAGCCTTGGGCCGCCTGCCTCCACAGCACCAGCCCTACGTGCGAGGAACCTCTCCAGCCTGTGTGGCCCGCAACATCACGCACGGCAGTGCCCATCATTTGTACAAGAGTGCCACAACTGCGGCAGACCCAATCACCATGCGGCACTGTTTCAACTGCCCCACCAGAGCCACCCGCGCGCTGCTGGTGTCGTTCGAGAGATGCAGGAAGATAGACCCTTGTTCCTGGCCGTGCTGACGGTTTGCGCTGTGCAGGGGACTCCTCATGGCTTCAACCAGTCACGGTCATCTGTACCCCATCTTATTTAAACTGTACACCGGATAATATGTCAACCTTGTACCTGCTTGGCAGTTGCAGAGGTGGAGAGATCCACCAGCCTTGCGCAGCCCTGGAGCCCATGTACCCACCTATACCGGGGAGCCACTGTCATTACTAGGGGA
Organism: Haemaphysalis longicornis; assembly: GCF_048455015.1. Classification (NCBI taxonomy): domain Eukaryota; kingdom Metazoa; phylum Arthropoda; class Arachnida; order Ixodida; family Ixodidae; genus Haemaphysalis; species Haemaphysalis longicornis. The sequence continues at coordinate 136,892,717 of NW_027526295.1, read as the reverse complement.
ATGCTTTCTCCAGTGCATCACACCCGTTGCATCAGCAACATTTACGTTCTGCATAGTTGGCATGCCAACTGCTGCTTTCTTGGGTTTGGATGTCTGCCAAAGACTTAATCTGATGCAGCGACTTGACAAACTTGACTAAAACACGGGTGGGCACCTTCAGGAAAAGAAAAAAACAGCGGAAAGTATCATCGACGAATACAAGGATGTTTTAGAAGGGATAGGTTGTTTCCTCAAAGAGCTTGCAATAACTCTGTCAGAAAACGCACAACCTGTGATTTCGGCACCTCAGAAGGTTTCTTCAGCCTTAGAAGATAAGATGAAGCAGGACCTGCAGCGTCTGGAAAAAGAGCAAGGGATCGTTAAGGTCACTGAGCTCCCTGGATAAGTCAGCCCTCTTGTTGTGCACAAAAATGGCTTCCTGCGGATCTGCCTCGACTCCAGAAACTCAACGAGGTCGTACGCGCCCTCAGTACCAGATGCCGACATTCAAAAATTTTCTATCGAGGCGACATGACTCTACCGTAGTTACTCTGCTGGATGCGGCCTAGGCATCACATGCGGCTCGATGATGCCAGCTCTCGGCTGTGTACATTCACAACTCCGTATAGACGGTACAGATTTCTGGTCCTGCTATTTGGCATGCAATATGTGCCGGGGATGTTTCAGCAAAAAATGGATAAAGTGTTCACCTCGGACGAAGAAATTCACTCATAATTTGATGACATCCTAATCGCCTCAAACTTCCTGTCCGACCATCACACGCACCTAGGAAGGTGTTGAAGAAGGCCCGGAGTGACAACGTTTTTTGGGTAAGGTATCTTTTATTTCATTTTGTCTTTAGTACATCGCATGGCCGAGGATAAAAGCTGCATAGAAGTAGCTTGAAGATCGACAAGGACAAGCTGAAATTGGTAGTGCCAAAGGTCAACTACCTTGGTCACGTGCTCACTGCAGAAGCAGTCAACGCAAAGGCTGCACACTTGGCGGAAAAGGCACCACAGGTGACCTCAACCAACAAATTGGCAAGACCTCCACCGCTTCATGAGCAAGGCTACTTTCTTGACCAAGTGTGCCCCACAACTAGCTCAGTGGTCTCACCAACTCAGGCAGCTGTTGCGGACGGGAACTCCTTGGCCGTGGAACGCAAACACACAGAAATGCATCCAAGAGGTAAAACTATCACTCTCCACGCATTTTATGGTGCGGCTCAGAAAACAGCACTGTCAGTTGATGCCAGCTCGTACGGCTTGGAAGTGGTATTGCTCTAGCTTGGTAACCCTGTCGCCTTTACATCTGGAACGCCATCAAGGGCTCAATAAAATTACCCGCAGAACACGAAGGAACTCTTGGCCATAGTCTATGGTGCAGAACACTTCCTCTATCTTCTGTATGGACGACCTTTCGCCGTGGAAACTGATAATCGATTTCTTCTGAGTTTATTACCTAAGCCGTTTGATGCTGTGTCTCGAAGACTGTAACGCCCCCTGAAACGCCTACAATCCTATTTCGCACAGCTAGTGTTCGTGCCTGAAAAAGAACTTGTTACAGTAGAGTGTAGTATTGGTCCATAATCATTTTGGGGTGTTTTGAATGTCATGTTTCCGGCACAGTTGATGTAGATTCCTTATCGGTTCGAATGTTTTATCGCAGGTGTGTGCATGCGTGTGTATAAGTATCGCATGTTTCTGTAATAAAAGTTCAGTTGGAAGTCAGCGCTCGTCCTGTGTGCCTCAGCTTAAGTCGTTGTTTCTGTAGCGCTGTATTGTTAAGGTTTCAAGCAAGCGCAGTGACCAGAGCAGCTCCTAGAAACATTATTGGTGGCCACTGGCCAGTGAGTTTGCCTTCGTGTTATTGCCTCGTGTGAGACGCTGAACCTCATCCGCCAACAGACGGCTGCTGACCCCATCCTTCAGCGCATGATCCAGCACGTACAGTAATTTTGGCCAGCGAGGCAGCAAGTACATCCTTCAACACAGAAGTTCACGGACTTCCGAGAACTTCACTTTGGAGAAGGACTGCTCTGTCATGGGCATTTCTAGCGTTTTCTAGCATCCTCTGTGCCCATTATTCGATCTCTTCTATGGGAGTGGTTGGTGTCGATTCAAGGAATTTCTGCGAATTAATTATGCGGGCAATGCCGATCTCTTGTGATTCAATACATTTGCAGGTTTCTATGTATCATGTGCCATCACACACGTCATATATTCGCGTGTACCAGAGAAAGCAATCAGAAAAGCCAAAGAGGCATTCAGCAAAGCAGGAGACTATGGAGAGCACTTGTAAATGGCGCTCTTCAACAGCATGAGTAAGTGGATTATGGATAGGCCATATCCGCGCCCGATGCACACTGGTCTTGGTGATCCAGTGAGCAGGTGGAAGTGTGTTACATGTGTTCGGCCTATCCGTAACGTTTCTGTTGGCACTTCCGTGTGTCTGTTTTGTGGGTCCGTTGTGTATGGCTTTATTACATGTAGTAAGTTGTCTGTCTGTTCACTTCAGCCAGTTTGCCGTGTTTTGCGCAGGTGTTGTCTAATGCGTGTTTTTAGGTCAGTGTAGGCTACCGTTGTTTTGTCTACTGTGTTTATGAGTGCAGCAGCAGTGGCTCCCTCATCGGCCAACTCGTTGCCATTAATGCTAGCGTGGCCTAAAACCCAGACCACAGGCACATTCATATTTCAGGTATATGCCGTCATAAAAGGGCTAAAAACGAGAGTGGTGACGATATTTCGAAAACCAATGGGATGATGATGCACGCAAAACGCTTAGTGAATCTTTAAAAATTAAGCACTGAGCGAAATGATTTCGACAATATTATACAAAACAAGAAATTCCCATATGCTTGAATTGTAAAAATGCTGGTACTTTCATGGTTTTACATGCATTTAGGTTGGCTCCGTCTACAGCACTACACACCGATGTGAAAGTTCTTGACGCATCGCTAAAACATTCTGCAGTGTCATAGTTTTCCTGTAGATACATAAAATGCGGCAAATTGGCAGTTTTGGGTACCGTGCTTGTCGTAAATTGCGGCAGTCGGCGAACGATCCGGGGCTGCTAATCAAGGAGGCCCTATGTCTTAACAGATGCGGTGGTGTCGGCGGATGGTTTATTCGGCTGCAGACAGCACCTTCCTCTTTGTTTGCAGTGGGCCATTTGTGTGCTCCTATATATGCCTATGCCATGTAGATTCGCACCACCAGGGACCATTACGTCCCCAATCTGCTGCTGGAGCAGGCCCTTCACAGTCCATTGCAGTAGGTGAAGCACAGACACACAGAACTGTTTTCAAAACTAACGCTTAACAAAATGCTTTGTTCGGCGAGTTGGTTCATGGCTTCAAAGAAATGAAGAAAAGCACAAAGGACGAGGACTAAGGAACACAAGTAGAGTGGACGTGTAAATAGACTGGACTAGTGTGTAAATGTATGCCTTTATTTTCTGAGTTGAAGGTACGGGGCCGCAGCATAGATACTGAGCCACGCGAACTTTTGGAGGCGTATCACATAAAAAAGCGGGGCACAGATCTTGTCAGTCAGACATCGGTGTGTTTGCGAGAGGGTGAGTTTTACCTGTTATACCGCCATCATTAGCAGTACATGCGGCTGGTTCTTCGGGCGGTGTATGTGCAGGAGCGCCTGTGAGTAAAGAGCAATTTGTCCGCTTGGAACTCCGACGTATGCCTATCATGTTGTGCAGCTTCAAAGCTTCCGGGGCGACATTTTCGCCGGTGTTTTTCACGTCTAAACACGCGGACATCACCGGTTACCGCTTTATGCATGCACAAGTTAGGGATGAAGGGTGGTGGAGAGAGGGAGTAGTCCACTCTACAGTAATGCCTTGTTCATTATTTTTGACTTTTTGGTTTCAAAACTACAACTGGCACCGCAGCAAATTTACTATGAAGGTGTTTGTAGCGTCACCAGCTATTCGCCGATACCACCCATTACCCAGTGTGAGCATCCGGTGGACCACAACCAGCGCTTCAAGATTTGAGGTGAGAGAACGCTGTTAACCCTAATTTCTTCCTGGCAGTGCGCGCAGCAGCTCCGCACGCCTCCGGGCACGTCGCGATTCATATCGGCAGCATTATACTCCTCGTTCACGCCTCAACTTGCAATGAATGAATCGAACAATATTTCATCAACGCATGATCCCGCCAGTGGACGCACACTCCCGCGCTATGATCCGTGGCACCAAGTGCTCCATGCCCGCCATCAACGCAAGAACCCCCGCTAGCCGATCAACCGCTTCCAGCTACTCCCGCCCCACGCAAGCCCACACTCCCAAAGCTGCCCGCAAACGATACAAGACCATTATTCGACCTCGAGCCGGCCTGCGAGTCGACGCCTGGACAGCGGGACAGTTACCCACCAGTATTCAGCAAGCAAGCAACATTCCTATACAGGTCTTCTGTTCAGAAGTCATCACGTTTCCTCAAGCCGCTTAGAACCTCATCACGCTCAGCGCACCCAACGAAGCCTGCGCAGACGCACTACGCAAATTTGCTAACATTCACTTGGGCACCCCCGAATATAAAATCACGACGTATCTTAAGCACCCTCCGGGTACTTATCGTGGCGTCATACAAGGCATAGATACCGGCACATCATAACACTCATCACAACTACAGGACCTCAGATACTGGAAGCTGGCATGCTCGGTATGTCCGACAAGGCGACCATCACCTTCAACGGCCCCCAAGTGCCTTTCTACGCGCGTGCTTACGGAACACTTGTGCGCTGCAAACCCTACCGTAACACCTACCAGTGCTGTGCGCGCTCTAATGACCTCGGACAACGTTCCGATGTGAACACCTCTCCCTGGCCGAGCATCTTCCCACAGTGCCACACACAGGATCCTTCTCGCGACCACTCTTGCCGCCCCTCGTGCAAGCTCTGCGGACTAGAACACCTTACTGCCAGTAAGGAATGCCACTGAAAACTACGACCACCTCCACTCCCTGCACACGTACGCATCCGTCAGCAAACACAAGAACTTCGACATCCCGCCCTCTCCACCACCAGAAGACCCTCACCTCTGAAGCCGGATTCCCAACGGAAATCACAGGTCAGTTGGTTATGCGTCGCCGCCCCCCTCCTCCCACTACAGCCGACTTCCCACCCCTTGATCCCCATCAGAAAACAACGCCAACTCCAAAGTTAGACACCTTACTCCGTTGAAACGCCCAGTGGAAAGCGCAAATAGCTGACAATAAATGTCAAATAACCCTACCTCAAGTACAAATAACAGAGTTGCGAACAATACTTCACACAAGCACCCAGCGTACACACCAGTCGCCCACCCACACCAGCCGACGCCCTTCCCTCTACCTCACCTCTGGCAGCCCTTACTTCTTCCATTTCCGACCTTAAACTACTGTTCCAGTCAGAATTCATGCCTTGGAAGAAAAAGCAACTGACACCACCAAACGGAAGAAACAACGTAAACCGGGCACTGCTCTCACCCCTACCTCATGCGCAGACGCCATTATGGACGACGATGCCTCTTCCGCGCACTACGCGTAACCGCCGCGCGCCTGCCCAACCCTTCACAATATGGCACAGGAACTGTCGATCATTCTGTAAAAAGAAAGCCTCCCTCCAACCATATACATCGCAACAACTCCCTGCCATCATCACCCTTCAAGAAGCTGGCGCACATAAGCCGACCCTTCGAGACTACACTACCTTCATAAACGACTCATCGTCGTAAACGACGACTTCATAAACGACGCTAGTCCACAACCGATATAGTGCTTAGCAGTATACCTCGTGAAAAATATTCTCGTGAAAATATTACCAACTCGAATAAGTGACCACGACATTTTTGTGCTAAACGTTTACAGTCCCCTTCAACTCACTCTGGCCGACTTCCCCTCCCTTTTAAAACAAGTACTTTCCCTTGCTAAACACCACCAACGTTTGATCACACGAGATTTTAATGCACCGCATATGGCCTGGGGCTACCCCCGTAATGCCTGCAAAGGCACCATCGTATGGGACACTCTGAATCAACAACCGCTTACGCTCTGCAACCTCCCGAACACTGCCGCAAGGATAGGCAACAGTGTATCAAGGGCTACTACGCCAGACCTCAGTTTTGTTTGCAACGTGACGGAATACATGTGGCAATGCCTCCCTGACACTTTTGGTAGCGACTACCACATCATATGCAGCCCCTTCACGCATACGCACAACCCGACTCACGGCCTGGAAAGCCCTTCGCGAACATCTACCCGCGGAAGAAATTACGACCTCGATAGATGGACGGCCGCTCTTTCGTACGTACTGAAAGCCCACTCAAAAGAATTCCCTCTCACCACCGACTATCCAGCCATCGACCAAAGCCTCAACAACTTGTGGGCTACGAGAAAGAGCCTCATCAAGCGTTGTAAGCGCAACGAAACAAATCGGAAATTGAAATTACGTATTGCACACCTTACACGGCAAGCTGAAGAATATGCACAATCCTTAAGGCAACACAACTGGATGCAATGCCGCGATCGCTTACAGGGCACTGTGGGCACCCGTAAAACATGGCACGTAATACGCTCCCAAATGGAAACGAAAGAGACAAAATCGGGCACTGAACAGCGCATACACCGCCTTGTACACAACCATCTAAGCATCGAGCAAGAATTATTTGACTCCTTACAAAGGAAATTCACACGTGACCCGTCACAACCTTCTCAATATCCGCTGTACTCGGGCAGCCACAATGCCGCACTTGACACACCCTTCACCATGCAAGAACTCGAAACCTAACTGAGTCAACTCATTCAAAACACTACGCCCGGACACGACCGCATCCCCAATAAGCTCGTCCACAATCTGGACGACTTGGCTCTTGAGAATCTCCTCGAATACATCAATGACAACTGGGCCCACGGCACGCTCCTACCACAGTGGCACTGTGCCGACATCACACTTGTTCCAAAACCTCAGAAATCCGTCTCCCTTTCCAACATTCGTCCTATTTCTCATACCTCGTGCATTGGTGCGCTCATGGAACATTTGGTTCACACTCGATTGACTGAATTTGTAAAAGACAACGCATTACTACCAAATTTCATATACGGCTTTAGACCCCACCTGTCCACTCAAGACGTTCTACTTCAACTAAAGGAAGACATCACCCTTCGTATTCCCCAAAACCACAAATACTGCATTCTTGCTTTTCACATCAAAGGAGCCTTCGATAATGTCACTAACGACGCCATCCTACATGGCCTCTCTACCCTCAACCCCGGTACGAACACCTACAACTAGGTTAAAGCGTTTCTAACAGAGCGCACGGCGACAGTGGGACTTGGACACCTACGCTCTCCTACGTTTACCGCTATTCCACGCGGTACCCCACAAGGGTGCGTCATTTCCCCACCCCTTTTCAATATCGCTCTCAAAGATATATCTATGCAACTTTCTACCATACCCGACGTGAAGTATGCTTTGTACGCAGACGACTTAACTTTATGGACAACCGCAGGATCCATCGGAGACGAGCAAGAAGCCCTTCAAACAGCTGTTGATTGCAGGTGCAGATACTTACAGGAACGCGGCGTTACATGCGCACCTGAAAAATTGGCCCTCCTTACCCTACGACAATGCACAAAGGACAAAAGAATCTCTCCAGTACCATACCCTAAACTCCATATTCAAATATTTCTTATTCCAACAGTTACCAACTTGCGCATACTCGGACTCACCATCCCACAGGACGGATTGGGCTCCCATACAATCCTACAACTTCAACGCACCATGACTCCGCTAACCCAATTAATTCGCCGTATCACGCACACACAGACCGGACTGAAGGAACCAGACCTCACCCGTCTCATTCAAGCCTTTGTTACCAGTCGTGTTACGTACGGTACGTCTTACCTGTGCCTCAACCCAGCCGAACGGCGAACGCTAAATATTCTTATCCGACAAACATACAAGACGGCCGTCGGACTTCCTACATGCACGTCAAACGCCAAGCTGTTGCAACTAGGCTTGCACAACACCTGGGAAGAGCTCTGTGAGGCGCAACGCACTTCACAACTACAACGGATCCAACTCACTAATGCTCGAAGTGCGACTTTGGTGCGCCTTGGATATTCATCGCCTCCGGTCTCCCGATGCAGAATACGTGCTCCACTGTCTATACGGAAACACATCCGCGTTACCCCAATTCCTAGAAATATGCACCCTACCTACCACATTGGAAGACGAAGGGCCCGCGCCAAGTATCTTCAGGCAAAAATTCAAAATCAAAAGGATGTGCTGTACACAGATGAATCTCCCTACGTAACCAAAAACGCTTATGCAGTATCAGTGGTGAATAATACATTTAAGACCGAAGCCACAACCACTGTCCTGACCACGGACACTGTCATTGCCGAGGAAGCAGCAATGGCCATGGCAGCCACCACAACACAGGAAGACTACGTTACAATGTTACCATACTGACAGATTCCCCAGAAGCTTGTCGCAACTTCCTGCGAGACACTATCTCTCCAGCACCCCTCCATATTCTCGAAAACAAGATTCACCCACCTGACTTCTGCATTATCTGGGCGCCAAGTCATTCAGGCATAGTCGGCAATAAAGCGGCACATACCGCAGCTCGAGAAGCAGTACACCAGGCCATTGCGTACAGCCACAACCCTCTGCGAACCACCACCACTAACTATGCGCCCAAACCCCTGCTAACATACAACGACGTCCTCTCTCGCTACCGACTATGCCGCCAACAGTTTCCTACCCCACATAAACAACTCACCAAAGAGGAAGGAGTGATACTTCGCCAGATACAAACTAACACGTTCCCCCACAATACACTCTGGCACAAAATATTCCCCACCCAATACTCCCCTCAGTGCATCTTCTGCCCCACATCAGGAACACTATACCATATAGTGTGGGCATGCCCGAACATCCCAGACTTTCCTCCTAATCCCTGCCCAACCCCTACACAGTGGGCGACGGCGCTGACCAGCTCCGACCCCTGCTTCCAGCTTTGGCTGGTGAATAGGGCACGATAGGCCGGCTACAGCCAGGGAGTCCTGGACTGACACACCCCTAACTGGTCCGGAGTGACTGCATTAAATGAATGGGATAGATAGTTTTTCCTCTCTCTCCTCATAAAATTGTTAACATTACCACATCATGCTAATGCAACCGAGGGGTCGTTCTGAGGTAAACAGTAATACAAAGGCAGAGAGTAGATGATAATAATACTAAGGGCACCGACGTTTGCATTTTCATCTTTTTTTAATGTAAGTAGCAAAGGCGAGAGGCAACCTAGCAAGAAAATAGACAAATGAAGCTGCCAAGTGGCCCTCTCGGATACCAGTAGTCAGAATTTCACAAAATCGAGGAACATGCGATTGTTGGTGCTCTTAGTATTGCGTGAGAGCCATGTATTATTCTCTGACTCAAAACTATGTCATTGTTGCTGTAAAAAATATCTTAAAGTTGACAATGACAAATTGGCGTTCTGGAAAAAGGGAGACATAAGCGTGAGTTCTACGTAGGAGGGTTTTATTGAAGAGGCGTTTCTGCAGAAATCTGGCGTACATATTGCTGTGACAATTGCTTTTTTATTACGTCACATTTTTCTCAGTAACGTAGATCGAGCCTTGGGAAACGTTTTCTGATAGGTTAATGATTATTTATTTCCTGTTGAAAAAAATGGCGCCCTTCAGAGCAACGTAGATGCTATAAAACTTTGTAAAGAGAGAAGTGTAGGGCTAACCTTCACTTCTGAAGACATAAAACAAAGTTTTATCGGGCTTCTCCGCCATTTGCAAAGCTTCGATCCGTGCCATATTCCCCTCAAGATCCTTCGAGCTCTTGGTAAACTACCAATGAGGACATAAAAACTGAGTGAATTCTTTACCCTTTTTGAGCCTTTATTCAGCTTTGTTAAAGTCGTGTGCACCTTCGGTTGGCCTGACGTTTCACGGGAGAGGTCAACAAAACTAAAGGACGCAGTATTTTCAACTAGTACATTGGTATCAGTGTACGAAAATCTTATAAAAATGACAAGAGGATTCAGTAAGCATGGCGCGCAGAAGCAAGCAGAGCAACGAACAGAAATTGCTGGTGTATCTGCAAATGTCATCGAAAGGCAATAGTCTTCCGTCACCTCTGCCGCGTAAATGCCTCTTTTATTCTTTCTCCCTTAAACCATTCACGTACTTCCCCTGCCATCTCACCAGTCCAATGACAAAGGCGGTGAACGTTTGCTCAATTCAATTGGATTTTCCCGCATTCTATGGCTCCACTTCCACCTGTTCAGATCTTTTGTCAATGCTCCGCCTGGCACTCGAGCCCCGAGCCCAAACGTCAATGTACAAGGTTGAGACACGCCGGCAAGTCTGTTTTTATTTTGCTACTAAACTATAACTTTAATGTATTTTTTCTGATTTCTATCGCGGGAATTGCACCAACACGTTTAATAAAAAGATAATACTACATGTACCTGTTATGAATTTATGTGTTGCCTCTAATATATTTTTCTTTTTAGCGAACAACACGCAATGTTTAAACTTTAAATTTGAAACTTTTCCCGCGACTGTGCTTCCAGATTCAGCTGTTTGGAACTGTTTCGGCTACATAAATTCGGTCAACCACTTGGTCAAATACGCCCCAGGTTGCACTGTATTGTTTAACATATACCCTCACCACGTGGTCATGCTTATGTTGGCCACAGGGGCCAGTATTCGAACTCGCACTGCAGGAAATACTTCACTTCCTTAAAGTGAACTCCTACATCGCTACTGTCTGATCTCTGTCGCTCGTGTGCATGTAGGCCTCATCTTGAACAAACTGCCGTTCTGTACAAACGCCCTAATCAGCTCCTACGGCAGTTCATAACGGCGGTAAACGTACAAAAGGCTCGTAATAGCGCTTTTATTGTATAAGTACACTCTACGAAATCGTTCGATACCATAGAATTTCTCCTTGAACAGTTGGCATTCCCTTTCCCGCCCAAGCTTACAGTTCGACGCAAAGCAAGGTTTTATGATGCTACTCTGGTATACTTTGCTCAGATGCCTACATTTCACTTCCTCCTCTCCGCACGTCTGCATCACCCACGCCCCTGGCCACTGCGGGCCTAGAACCAGCATGTACACGCCACGAGCTAACCCTAGAGACCTCGTCCATGCTTCGGTAGACAAGGTGCCTCTTCTGCGCCGGTTCTCCACATGACGGTGCGATCGCAACTGCATCAGGCGCGCTGATTAAGGCAATTTCGTAGCCTTCTTAAGCCTTCTTAAGCAAGCAAGAAGGAAACACACTGCGATGCATGATGATAAACCCCATAAAAGCATAAAGAATAAAATGTTTGTTTGTTTTGGTTCCCAAACTGCAATTCGAATAAAAGGAGCCCAATCCCATTGAAGCACAGTCTAAAACCATTGTCTTGTTCAACAGCAGTTTCGCGGACCCACGCCTTCAAGTATTTTTTGGCTTGGGAGGGACAGTTATTGCTTGTGGGGGGGTGTCTATTTTATTAAAGTAAAAAGGAATGTGGAACAACCGTGTTTTCTTTCCATAGCCGGTTAGTACTCGAGGCAGCACTAAACGTTCAGTTTAACGGAGGCATCTTGTTTTTACATTATCAACTTTGAAAGGACTGTAAACGAATTTTTTTAACAAGATATCAAAAATTAGTTGTTTTCTCACGTGTACAATATCTGATTCTTTCACAACAATTTCTGTTCGGTCTCCATGATGTCTAGTGCCATACATAATATTGTGGGTTTTTTTTTGTGCGGGATGCTATTAAGAGTGTTCAGTTTATAGGAAGATGCATGTCCACAAATAGTTGATTCATTGATTGTGGTTTTAACGCGCCGACGCAACGCAGGCGATGAGGCGCGCCGTAGTGGAGGGCTGCGGATTAATTTTGACCACCTGGGGATCTTTAGCGTGCGCCGAAATCTCGAACACACGGGCATTTTTGCTTTTCGCCTCCATCCGAAAAGCGGCCGCCGCGGCCGGGAATCGAACCCGCGACCTCGTGCTCAGCAGCGCAACGCCTTAGCCACTGAGCCACCGCGGCGGGTGTCCACAAATAGTTAGACCATATCTAATGACAGATTCTCCTAAGCATTTAAAAACCATTCTTTTCACAGCAAGGCAACAAACCGATCGAAGCGCATACAAATTAACACATACCGCTCGCAAGCGTTTTGCAAGCTGTTCTTCTCATCAACTAGAAGCACTTCGTTCACAGTGTTTTCGCAATAATTGAATTGGTGGCAAGCTCAAGTAGCCGTCACACAGGACGGCACCAGGTGAAGTCCCGACAGTTTCTCCACAATACTTCTGCATATAAAAACGATTGCACGCAAATGACCATATTGAGCACGCCACTCTGTTATGGCCTTTTTCAGGAAAGTGGTGTTCTTCGCCCCGAATAACAGCAACGCAGGCTGGCTCACCCACGGGATATTCGCTGACATCGGCGTCACCAACGTGGCCGAGGTCCTCACAGAGAAGCATGGGCAAGAAAAGGTACGCGAAGTGGCGAACCAATCCATGCCCAAGCGAGTCCTCGTGCTGGACTACAACAGCTTCGCTGACGACAATAGAAGCAAGGCTTCCGTAAGCCTACACGTGTCCATCTTTGCGGGAGTGCTACCCTTTGACATTCATGTGGGCGCGAGCTCCTTCGCAGTCACGATTGCATCTAAAGCACACTGGGTGTCTTCGACGGGGCATGTATCGGGAACCAGATGGCAGTAGTTGAGTGCCTGTGCCGATATCGTTGAGCCCGCACTCCCCACTCGATCTTGCTTCGACACACCTTCCAGAACACCAGGCTTTAACTTGCGAATTCATACAAGATAATTTTCAGGTCTTAATAAACACACGCTAAAATTTTTTACACCCGTTTTGGCTAAAAAGGGCCTAAAACTCCTGTCCGATGGCGCATACGTTTAACAGGTGTTTTGGTTAAAAACCGATGTAGGACTGAAAAAAGGGTGTACCATTGCTTAACAGCCTAAAATAAGGGTGGGGTAGCACAGCTATTCGTGACAATTAGGATCGGCTGAGCACGCAGCATGACATAGACACATTCAACACGCACAAGGTACACTTGGACCACAAATGAATTGAGCAAGGAAACCAACGGGATGCACGAGGAAAGTGGGTACATACAAATACATCTGCTGTTCTTGCTTTTATAGCCAGTAGAGGAAAGTCCTCCTGTACAGTCGGTGAGCTTTTCGCGAAAATCGTGTATTTTAGCGCTAGTTTTGGAATTATACATTGTAATGTAAGCGTACGGGTACATGTCAGCACCGGGAATTAAAAAAACGTCTAAATATTGAGGTGGATATTATGTTCAATTGTCATAGAAGTTTATTAAATACAACACACCTATTCCACACCATTTCGGCACGCACCCAGAAACGTGTTCAGTATTTCAGCACCCTTTTCCCGCGAGGGAGTAAAGCTACAAATTATATAGGGTGCTGTAAACTAAAGAAAAACGGTGTGAAAGACCGCCAACGAAGAAAAAAAAAGGTGGTTGGAAAGGCTTTACACGACACCCACAACAATTGCCCATGCGACGCCACTTGAATTCACACACGTGGCTCTACAAACAGTGAAACCAGAGATTCTGCCAGCCGTTACCTGGAATTCGCGGGGGCGGCATCCCGAACGCAGCAGCAGCATCGGCCACGGGCGCGCGAGAGTGGCGGACGCCGCCGCTGTATCCCGGCCGTGAGTGGGGTGAAAGAAAACTGAGAGGACCGTCTTTCCAATGGTTAGACAGCGGAACCTAGCCATCCTGATGTGCTGGCTTCGAGCTACAGCACCGCGAGGCACAAGCGCAGACACCGAAAGAGTTAGGCATGTTAGCTTAGTGATTCCGAATTATACCGATTTAAACAAGCTAGTTTAGTAAGTTTGAGAATTGCGAGAAAGCTGAGGAAGCTCTTATAATCGCCATTTATCAGAACCACTTGCTACTTTCGCCTTTTGTAATACCTTTTACAGCACAACCGAATTGGTAATCACCAATTCAGAAAACGGAGTCCCATGCGTGGCAAGCAGTGCGCAAAAGGTAGCTATTCTCTAGCGGCCAGATATCTGTATGTGGTTCTCTACATTTTGTTTTCCTACCCTCCAAAACAATCCTTAACGTATCTTTGCCGCATGACCACTTAATTCCGTCGGGCCCGGGTTACCCAGGAGGTGCTGTCGAACAAATTAATCAAGCCGTGTGACGGAAGCGCGCAATGAACGCAAAGCTGCGTTAAAAAAGGAAAACAACCGTCGCTAAAGCAGGCGACAAAGCCGTTCCGACGAAGCGCCGCCGGCGAGAAGGCACCTCCGCGCAAAGAACGCTGGGTAAATTCGCCGCGCCATCTACAGTGTGCTCCTAAAGTTCGATAGACCAAGGGCTGCGCGGTGAAGGGGTTCTTGTCCAAGAGGCGTTCGAGAAGCGTATTCAAGACTCCATCGTGCGATGGACTAAGCCATTCCGGGCCTATTCATCGTAATCTTTCCCCTTTGCCTTCGGCGTTACAGAAAAACCTAGTTTACTACTTGCATAGAATCTACATAATCGTTATTCAGTTTTACGTGTACTGGAGGATGACCTCCTCTCATTCCTCGCAATGTGCTACCCGCATAAACGCTTTGCAACCAAATATTCTAATCTTATCCCTCCATCGAGTTATCTTTTCCTATTCTTCAAATCCGCCTAAGGGGTAGCCACTTTGGGCTGTCTACCGGTTATCAGTTCTCATTACATGCCTCGCTACCCGGTCCACGAAAGTGTCGTCCTTAATACAGACGGTCGCTTCCTATCTTTCAGCATTTATCAGTATTCTTTCCTACTACTACTTCTTTCCATGGTTAATTAGGCCTACCAAAGTTTTCTTTCCAGGTCATGAGTAGAGGCTGGAACATTAGGCACGAAAAATCAAGGTTTTAGGCGCCTGTATTAGGCGCTGAAAAGTTCTATTTATGGATTGAGAGGCACCAAATACTATCGTTTAAGTACGTATAACCTCACTTCATCATTACTTTAGAAGCTTATTTTACAAAACGTTTTTGACTTCCAGCAGAACTATCGGGTACGCTTTGTACTGAGAGTAATGTTATTTATTTGATTGATTGAAAAATGGTGAGGTTTAACGCGCCTGTGCTACACAGGCGGTGAGGCATGCGTGGTCTAGGGCTCCGTAATAATTTTGACCACCTCTGGATATTTAACGTGCACCGAAATCTTGAACACGTACACGGGCGTATTAGCTTTTTGCCTGTATAAGAAAAGCGGCAGCCGCGGACGGGAATCGAACCCGTGTTGCCGGGCTCAGCTGCACAAAGCTTTAGGGAGTGAGCCTCCGCGGCTAGTTTGTGAAAAGTAGAAACACAAGAGTTGCTATTTCAACAGCTTCACTAGAAATGCGGGGTGACTTGACAACAAAAGTAACGCTTAGAATCCATGGAAAGTCGGATCCATCTCAATGATTTTGGGTTGTAATTGAACTTCACTTCAGTCGATAATTGTCTGCGAAAAAACAACACTCAACGTTTATTGAACTTTGACAATCAGAAATTGCCAAGGTACTGAGGCAAGGGGCCGCTGTAATAGCCGCCTGAATAGGCCCCCACCACCTGACAGTGCAAGCAACACGAACAGAAGCAGCTATACATGCCTAAATAAATAGAAATATGCATACGCAATTTTAATGCATAGTACAAAGACATATAACTGACGAGAGATACATGCTTTTCTTGCGTAACGAAATTAAAATAAGATTACCGTGCAACCACTCGGCTCTTGCAAAGGAAACAAAAATAGCGTAAACATTTACAAAAACACAAAATTACAAGAACACCTTACGCATCACGTAGAAAAAATATATTGAGAGACAGAGCTCCGAGATGCTGAAGGACCACTTTTAATTAGGCTTCCGAGCATAGGCCACCGAAAGACGGAACTGTCCGGGGATGATGATGGTTATACACAGATGACAGTGGCGATGGGTTTGGATGGGTAGAAGGAACAGAGGGAGTGACCCGCCGTGTTCCACATTGGATATAACAATGGTCATGTCGCTTCCACGCATAAATATCACAACAGTACACCCCCAATGCCCACACATTTCCCCCCGCTGCTGAAGGCGGCCGCCTGGCCGTACGGGGTTACAGCTGGCGACGGGTGAACGGTTTTAACCGTGAAACGTGCACTATTTCAGTTCCACGTCGCCGACGGTCCGGTGAAGTGCCCACTGGAGACACGCGATAATTAACTGGGGAGGTCTGTTCGATTATAACGTAGGGGCCCAGGTAGCGGTGAAGAAACTTTTCGCAGAGTCCTGGAGTACGAACAGGGGTCCAAAGAAGAACTTCGTCTCCTTTGGATAATTGAACGGAGCGGTGTGATGAGTCGTACCGGGCCTTCCGTTCTAGCTGGCTGGATTCGGCGCGGTCTCTGGCCACACGACGACAGTGAGCGATCCGTTGGGTGAACTGATCGTGAAAAGGCGAAATGGCGGGGATCGGAGCCGAGAAAAAGGCGGTGTCCAGAGCAAAAGAGGGGGGACGGCCGTAAACAAGAAAGAAGGGCGAGTAACCGGTGGTGCGCTGGACAGCTCAATTATATGCGAACGTCACGAAAGGTAGGATGACCCGCCGCGGTGGCTCAGTGGCTAAGGCGTTGCGCTGCTGAGCACAAGGTCGCGGGCTCGACTCCCGGCCGCGGCGGCCGCTTTTCTGATGGAGGCGAAAAGCAAAAACGCCCGTGTGTACGAGATTTCGGCGCACGATAAAGATCCCCAGGTGGTCAAAATTAATCCGGAGCCCTCCACTACGGCGCGCCTCATCGCCTGCGTTGCGTCGGCGCGTTAAACACCACAATCAATCAATCAATCAATCAAGGTAGGATGATGTCCCAGTGGCGGTGGTCCGGGCTGTCGTACATCGAGATCATGTCGGGCAGAATGCGGTGGAAACGCTCGGTGAGCCCGTTCGTCTGGGGATGGTAACTAGAAGTCGTTTTATGGACGGTGTCGGCAGCCCGAAGCACTTCCGCAAGGACGTGGGAAAGAAATGTCTTGCCACGGTCACTCAGCAGGACCCGAGGTGCGCCATGTCGCAAGATGATACTGCGTAATACAAATTCAGCGACCTATGAGCACTACCCCATTTAAGGGGAGGGGTCTCAGCGTAGCGGGTCAAATGATCCACAGCCGTCACAATCCAGCGGAAACCATCGGTTGTTGGAGGTAAGGGCCCGTACAAGTCTATGCCTGCGGCTTCAAGCGGAGCGTAGGGGCATGGAACTGGTTGAAGCAAACCGGAAGGGGGTGACGTCGATCGCTTGCGGCACTGGCACGAATCACAAGAGGCCACGTATTGTGCGACACTGGCAGAGAGGCCGGGCCAGAAAAATCGACTGCGAACGCGATCATATGTCTTCTGAAACCCGAGATGTCCAGAAGTGGCATCATCGTGAAGCGCCTCGAGTATGCGTCGCCGGAGGTGACGGGGAACAACAGGAACCCATTCGTAGCCGGCAGGGTGGTGGTTGGCGCGGTAGAGAACTCCATTAATGATCCGAAATAGATGAAGTTGACGTCGCAAGCGGCTATTGGGTGGCTGGATAAATCCATGAAGGCGGTCGATTAAAATGCGACAGTAAGAGTCTGCGCGCTGGAGCGTTTGCAGCTCTGGATCGCTCGAGCTACCTGCGCCGGACTGCGCCACTTCGAGGCCGTGGCCGCCGCTCGCCCAGCGACCGTGCTGGTGGTATACGCGGCTCACTCAGTGCGCCTGTCGTGTGCGCGGCGCATTTCCGCCTCCAATGTAATAAGAAGCAATACAAATAGAGTCCCTCAACCGCTCTAGAACCTGAGTCGCGGCCAGCTGCCCGACGAGCCGACGAAATCCCGCCGCCTCCGCCGCCAAGCATCGGATCTTTTGTGGCTCGCGAGCAGAAACTCCGACTTCCAATCGGAGCGGTGCGCTGGAGAGAAACAGTGACGTAGGGGTCACGTGGCGCGCACTCCTAGGAGCAAAACGGCGGATTTCTCCGTCGTACGAATATCCCTTAAACTGTATAGGCTGATTGTTCAGCATATTAGAAATTTGCCATCGAAGTGTTTGAGAGTCGTAATTCATTATCGTTTGTACCTTTATGTTTTTATCCGGATATTATATGCCACATCAGTGTTAGTGTAAAAAAATAAAAGTTCATATGCTTTGAACTCCACAAAAATCGTTTCAGCCAGTCGTTGATTAAACAAAGGCTAGACATCATGTATGCAATCTCGTTGAAAGTATAGAAATGTGTTGGCATAGCTTGAGAAATAATGGGTAAACCGCAAACCATACTTTTACATGCGATTCAAGCCAACCATGAACGATTTTGACGCAACTCCCCATACAAGTGAGCAATAATGTAACTGTGAGTGTACATAGGCAAAAGAAATTTGCTTTTTATTCTCGTGAGAAAAAGTGCTCTAAATGTATTCGACATGCCAATGTGTTACGCAATATTCCGTTTTAAATAAGTAGTATGACATCCCCAACCACTGCTCTAATGAAAGACTGCATTTAGAAACTTGTGTTCCGGATCTCGTTCCGAAGGTGTAGGTTCAAAAGTAAGTGGATTAGTAAGAGCAATAGTTTTTTTTCCTAGAGCAAAAAAATAAATATATCGTTTATTTAATGTTCAGCTGAAGCTGATTGGAACTAAACCGACGCGATAGGCTGTCGAGCCATGCATTTGTTCAGGTAGCAAGAGAGGATACGTTCCGCAATGAAAAGAAGACGTGTGTCATCTTCGTGAAGCACACTTTCATGTGCGTGTGGGACAGTAACTATGCAATTGATATTTAAAATACGTTATTTTGGTCTCGATATTGAGCTTTTCGGGACACCAAATTTTATATACCCAATATCTGCCAACATACGATGAAAAACTTCAAACTGCTTCGGTTAGATAAAAGACTCCATAGCAACTCGAGCGCAATACCTCTTATTTCGTGATATGGCAGCTTAACAGTCATCGTCATCATCATCATAATCATCATCATTGTCAGCTTATCTGCGCCCACTGCAGGGCAAAGGCCTCGCCCATGGACCTCCGTCAATCCCGGGCCTGTGCTAACTGCGACCAATTTATCCCCGCAAACGTCGTGATCTCATCTGCCCATCTTACGTTCTGGCGCCCTCTGCCCCGCTTGTCTTCTCAAGGGATCCACTACGTTACCCCTAATGGCCAGCGGTTATCTTGCCTTCGTATTACATGACCTGACCACACCTATCTTTTTAATTTCTACTATATTTTTAACACGCGTTTCTTCCTTTACTTACTAAGCTGTCTTCTTGTCCCTTAATTTTGCACCTATCATCTTTTGTTCCAATGATCGCTGAGTCGTCCTCAACCCTCTTAGTGAGGCTCCAAAATTCTGCCCCGTAGCTGAGTACCGGTAAGATGCAGCTTTCATAGACTTTATTCTGCAGGTACAATGGTACGCTGCCATTCATTTTCTGAAAATTCCTGCCGAACGCACTCCACCCCATTCTTATCCTTATAATTATCTGTCTCGTGGTTGGGATCCGGGGTCACTACTTGGCCAAAGTAGATAGATTCGCGTACCACTTCCATGGCCTCGCCACCTATCTCAAACCGCTGTGCTCTCCCGAGGTCATTAAGCATTACTTTAGTTTTCTGCATATTAATTCTCACGTCGATGATTCTACTCTGCCTGTCTAGTGCGGTAGTCATGCTTTGCAATTCGTCCCGCGAGTACTTAGCAAGGTAATGTCATCAGAAAATCTGAGGTGACTCAGGTATTCTCCATTAACCTTTACGCCTACCCGATGCCAATGCAATGTTCTGAATACCTCTTGTAAACATGCTGTGAATAACATTGGAGAGATTGTGTCTCCCTGTCTGACGCCCTTCCTTGCAGGTATTTTAATGCTGTCCTTATTTAGCACGATGGTAGCAGTAGACCGATTGTAGATATCTAATATTCTTACGTAATGCTCGTCTATACCATGATTCCGGTATACCTGAATGACTGTTGGTTTCTCAAAATGCTTTCTCATAATCTATGAAGGCTATATATAGGGGTTGAATATACTCCATGTATTTCTGTGTCACTCGATTGGTCGTGTGAATATGGTCTATTTTTGAATAGCCGTTACGAAACCCTGCTTGTTCATTAGGTTGACTGAAATCTAATGTGGAAGAGCTTCTGTTAGCGATTACCTAGGTAAGTACGTTGTAGACGACTGACGGTAAGCTGATTGGCCTGCAATTTTTTATATCCTTCATGTGAATTTCTTATGAATTGGGATGATGTTCGTGTTCTTCCTAAAATCCGGTATACTCGCGGTCGTTAGACCTTGTGTATACATGTTTTGCCCGATTTTCTAGTAAGATTTGCCCTGCATTCTTCAAAAGGTCTGCTGTTATCTGATCCGCACCAGGTGTTTTGCCACCTGGCATTTTTTTCAAAGCCTTATTTATTTCTTCTGTCGTTACTGGCGGGATTTCTATCTCTTCTGAACTACTTCCTTGTAAGGTATTGGGATGTCGCGCTTACTGTACAGATCTCTATAGAACTCATCGGCTACTATAACTGTTTTATCCCTATTTGCGATAACATTGGCTCGCTTGTCTTTAATTGCATGCATCTGTTTTTTCCCCACGCCGAGACGCCCCTTCGCTGCTTTCAGGCAGCCTCCATTATTTACGGCATGCTCAATCCCCTCCATATTATACTTCCGTATGTCAGCTGCCTTACGCTGATTAATTAACTTCGAAAGCTCCGCTGCTTTATTCTGTCAGCTGAGGTGGATGTTTTCATGCTTTGCCGTTTCCTGATTCATTCTTTCGTCTCCTGGGAAAGTTTACCAGTATCGCTGTCTAGTGATCGTACCTCCGATTTCTACTGACACTCCGTGATAATACGTGTAACATTGTCGCTGGCTTCCTGTGTCGTAAATTCTGCTTGTTCGGTTAGAGCTCAATATCGGTAATGCAGCGCGATCCTGAACTCTTCAACTTTCCGAGTTGCTGTTAGCTCAATGATCGGCTTCTTTCGTACTAGTTCGTTACGGTCCCTCCTTAAATCTAGCCTAATTCGGATCTTACCATACGGTGGTCACTACACCTCACCCTTCCGAGCACTACACCTCATGCTTCCGAGCACTTAAGATGACCTAAACAAAATAGTCTAGGTATGGCTGAGACAATTCAAACAGTGTCTGATTGGGTAAAACGAAAACAAGAATGGGCGAAGGAGGAATCCAGTGATTTATTTTTAGAACTATTACATCTAAACATGCGCAGTATGAAGAAAAATTGGGACACGCTACTTGTATTGCTAGGTAGAGTCCTGCGTAAGTTAGACGTTCTGATATTGACGGAGATCAACATCACAGAAGAAGAGTGCGCGTTGCTTACAATACCTGAATTTCAGTGTTTTTCTTTGTGTAGGCAACACAGAAAAGGAGGTGGTGTACTTGGGTTCGTTAAAAGTGGCTAGTTTTGTGAAAGCATTGAACTTCTGGTCACTGAGGCAGAAATCATTGCAGTGTCCATTAGTAAGTGTAACCAGAAGTTGTAGTTTATGCCTTGTACAGACCTCCGAGCACCAATATTGCATTGTTTCTGGAAGAGCTATCAAACCTCTTGAAAAAACATGGAAGAGAAGACAAGGTTATACTGGCTGGGGACTTCAACAATAATATTTCTGGCAAACGTACCCCAGCAGCAAATGATTACCTCACCCTTATAGCAAGTCATGGTCTGGAGAACGTTATACAAGATTACACAAGGGAAGAAATTCTCGGTAGCAAATTAACACAGACTTGCGTAGATCACATTGTCACTGGGTTGCCGAAACATGAGAAGTTTGGATGCGTTATCAAAGAGAAGGTCGCTGACCATTATTTCATTGCACTAACTGTCTTTGACATTAGGAGTTTAATGACTCCAGTCATTAAGCAAGAAAAATTAATTATGAATGCCACAACTGTTGACAAAGAAATACGGCCCTTCAACTGGGACTTTCTTATTTGCTTAGAGCATCCCTTGTAAAACTATCAGGCCGGTAGTTACACACTTTGCGGCAAACATCTACACGTACGTCGTCTTAGTTCTCACCATGAGTTGTCACTCATGTGTGCACACGTCAAGAACCGATGGCGTGATAGACAATCAAAATGTGTTCGCCGGGGGGATTAAGACATCAAACGTTTTGTTGTTACGACTGATATTTCTTGACGCACTCGCCGCTACTACGCTTTTGGTCAATTCTCTCGTAGGAGTGGGGTTCGTCAATTTTTCTTACCACGTAATGGACGACTGCAGTTATTGGGCTGAATTTTCCTTCGCAATGAACCCAGCACAGCCAGGAAGAAGCTCAATAAATGGCTTGCTCTACAAGGTATTAGGAAAGGGTTTCAATCAGAATTAGTCGGCGAATTTACAGATGCCGAATTCGGAGTTCTTGACAAAACAGAGCCTCCGCAATCTTCTGTACTGTGCATATTATATCCAAGCCAAGCAAAGCAGGCATGCCAGGCATACACGTACACACAGTATGCCAAAGGTTACTGAAACAAAATGAGATTCAAATTATTGATTTACAAAAATTAAACATTGAATCCGGGTCGTGCTCGAACACCCGTTCGTGTTCTCTTTTGTTTGCGCCGCTTTGAAACAGCGGGACTGAACCAACTAGCCCAGATGTGGGAACTTACAACAGTTTTCGCACATGCTTAAACATTTTCTCATTAAGCACTCCTAGCGGTGTGGAACTATCTTACACCATGCCGTAGGAAGCCGCGTTGCTCAGTACCGAGCCGTCGATGCCGGTTCCGGCCGTGACAAGAGCACTGAAGCTCACTCGCAGACATGGTCTTGTCACCACCGCTACCCTTGTGAGCAGTTACTCACCCTCTGTTACCCCAGTTTTTTTAGTACATTCAGTTTCTTTCATCGATAGCATTACAACGGCCCTGGAAGTTTTCCTCAGGACAAATTTCGCGCATGCAGATAAATTTCTTCAAAGTCACTATCTTTGCTCCTATTTTAGCTGTACTCAAAAAGGCCACGCATTTTCTTCGAGTACTACTTCTGAATGACGCTACACTATTCAACAATTTTTATACGCACGAAAGCTGTGTTATCAGCAGATCAGCATATTATCAACGTCGTGAGTTGTGGGCAATGATATAATCAGAGGTGTTATATCTAATAACTAATTATTATTACTGACTGTAACTTGCCTCCACTGGGGACATAAAACTTGCGATGACGTCTCTGACGAAGTCATTTCCCAAATTTAAAGGTGCGTTGGGCGAATGGCGGGAGCGGCATCTCAATCGGGCGGAGTCACTGCAGGCATTATAACATTATCAAAGTGGCGCCGGTACTACCTGAAATTCGGCTGCATCCAGCAAGTAGTTTCTCCAGTAAAGTGGTCCATAGGTCGGATTACTGTAAGACATCCCGTTATTAGGGGTTGCTCGCAAACGCCTTGCTTCACGTCTAGCGACATGAAATAGTCGTGGTTAGCTGGAACCGCGCGACTTGGGCAGCTAAAGTTGCACTGGAAAATGAGGCAGTAGTCACTGTTTGTGCCCAAAATCATTCAGAATTATATTCGAGCATGTTACCCTTTGTTACCCGGCGGAAGATGTTCTGTGGTGATATCACAAGAGCGCCGTCGACTGCACCTGTACCGCCACAAGGTGGCCCGACCTCGATGGCCACTTAAGGCTGATGTCGTGTCAGCTTCGGTATCCGGTAATCGCCAAGTTTGCTTTTCGAGTTTCTTACATTTGCAACAGCTGCACCCTAATCACGTGCAAGGGAGACGATATTACTGCAAGTAGTAGTAGTAGTAGAAAACTTTGTTATTAAAAAGTCATGTTATTTAGCTCTCAGAGGGTGCTGCCCTTACTCCAGGACCCCATTTACTGCTGCGATCCGTCTTGCCCGGTCGATCAGTCCGCGCTGGTCGTCCAAGGCTGAGCTGGAAACGGCGGCTTTCCATACAGAGAGGGGAGGGGGGCTGGGCATAGGTAACTGGTAATTAGGTCGGGTGTTGGGGCATTCCCATGTATAGTGATACAGGTTTCGATGCCCTCAGCAAAATGGGCATCTTTCCCTAATACACGGCAGGGTAGAATGTGTGCCCGAGTGAGCGGCTAGGAAACGTGTTAGTTGCAGCTGGCGCCATGGAGCGGCTATCTCACGAGTGAGTTGCACGTGTGGCGGAGGTAGTGTCCCACGGAAGAATCTCTACTATTGTATTATATGTGTGTATGTGAGTGGGATGCTTTGTCTTGTCTGGTTTGGGTTGGTCTTCCACTGGCACCCGGAGGATGAGGCTTCGGGCTACCGCATGAATGCGTTCATTGCAAGGTAGACAAGCATGGTGTGTTCAGATCAGACGGACTGGTGGAATGTGTCGGTTTCGCTGGAGGATGTGATGGGCGGTCGCGGAGATACGTCCTTGCGCATAATTTTGGCATGCCTCTTGCGAGTCGGACGTAATATTTATTGGGTTTCCTGAAGGGCGAGTGCTATTGCACACTCTTCCGCTTCCGTGCTGCTCCCGGAGCGTATGGTGGCTGATGTTATCGCCTCACCCGGCCAGTCGGCTACCGCTGCCACCTTGGCGTTTATGGCTGGATAATTTTCTGCATCCGTATAGAGGGCGTCGGGGTAACTTATGATTAGAGCCTGCACGATGCGTAATACGTCCGCTTCTTTAAGGCCATGGGGGCGATTGGTTATCCTTCGTATCATGTGGAATATTTGACTAATTTGTTTTTCAGTAGTTCCACGGTGAATGTGGCCTTCGCGTTCGTTTTCACATGCATCCCTAGCAACCGTAGTCTGCCATCTGTTAATTTCGCGCGCCCTCGACAGTGACCGTAATGTCGGGCGGTGGGTCGGTTTTGCAGCGGCATTTTCTGACTTCGAGCAGTTCTGATTTTTGTGGGGTGCAGGTTAGTCCTGTTGCCCTTGCATACTGTTGGGTGGCGTTCACTGTTTCATGTAACGCGTCTTGTATTCCTCCATCAGAGCCGCTGAAGGCCCAAATGGTAATATCATCCCGGTATGACATCTAAAATGAGGGTAGGGGCGAGGGAAGTCAGCTCATTGTTAAGTTAGACAGCATTGAAGAAAGAACCGACCCCTGTGGCGTGCCTTTTCCTGCTAGAGGGATGGTGTCTGATCAAATGTCCCCCACCCGTATTGTTGCTGTGCGATCTTTTAGAATTGTTCGTGCGTTCTTGGGGCACCCTTGGTTCCTGCGAGGTTGCCGAGTATAAGACCGTGAGCAACATTGTTGAAAGAGCCATTAAGATATAAGGCGAGTATGGCTGTCGTTTGTTTGTTGTTAATTCGGTCAGTAACGTCTTTTTTAATTTGTATTAGTACATCCTGTGTGGATAACCCCGGTCGAACCCCAAACATTGTGTGTGGCAGCGGCGCGCGTTCGTCTAGGTATGGGTGCAGTCTTGCTAAGACGATAGACTCAAGTAACTTTCCCACGCACGACGTAAGGAAGATGGGCCGTTGTTGTTTTAGGGACGGTGGCTTGCCCGGTTTCAGTATCATGGTTATGTCAGCGTGGCACCACTCTTGTGGTAGCGTTGTCTCCTGCCAGTGGTATTGATAATAGGTGGTTAGTTCCTTTTTCGACCTGTCTTCGAGATGTTTTAGAAGGCGATATTTTATGCCGTCTGCCTGCCCCCGGCGCGCGGTGTTTCTTGCTATCCGGGGGAGTGGCTCTCTCCTGCTCTGTTCCGCCTCTCTTTAATTCTGTGGTCTCCGCGTGCGGATAATCTTTGTCGGACGTTGTGGCGCCAGCGTCTAAGTAGGTGTTCTTTAGCTCCTCTGTAATGCCTGCTTCGTCCCCGGGTGTCTGAGAATCATTTGAAGACTTTTGGTCTTCGTTGCCTTTGTTTGATTGGAATTGATAAGGGTTCTAAGCAGCGCCCACGTTTTAGCCGTGCCGAGGGATCCCTGCATGCGATCGCAGAAGATTTTCGAATTATTTCGCGTCAGTTGCATTGCGTAATTTTCTGCTTGTGCTGCTATTGCGGCTATTCGCTGCCTCGGCTTTCTGTTGTGTTTTTGCCTTTGTCATCGTTTTTTCAGGCTATTGCGGACATCGCAGAGGTGCATCTGCCTCAAGTGCCTTTCTACATCCGGGTGCTCCGGGGACGTCTCTATGACTTTGGTTGTTTAGCTTAAGTCTGTTTGAAGCTGACGGACCCATTTCTGAAGAGTTAATCTATTTGTTTCATCCTCGTCTGGCTCGTTATCACGTTGGAGCTCGCGCAGTTCCCGGAACTTGCCCCAGTAAGTTATTTTTACTTTGCGCTATTTGATTTTTGATCGTGCTGCCATACGTTCAGCTACTATAATATTATGGTCACTGCCTAGGGTCTCGCCTAGGTTACAGGTTACGCCATCCCTAATATCTCATTTTTGATGAGTGTCAGGTCCGGGCACGTGTCCCGACTGACACCATTGCCCACCCTTGTCGGCTGTGTGGGGTCAGTTTGGATGGTCAAGCCATGCTTTGCAATCGTTAAAGCTAGCCGCCGGCGCTTTGGGTTTTCTGTCTGACAGCCCCATGTAGGGTGGGTTGCATTAAAGTCTCCTAAAATATCGAACCTCTCCTTAGCTTTTGTTCGAGCGTATGTGAAACGTCGGCCAAAAGAGTCCGTCCTATCTTTAGGCGCACTATAGACGTTGAGTTCAAAGAAGCTGACTTATTTCTATCCGCTGGTAAGATTTCAGTCAGCACGTGCGGTATACGTTTGGTGCTGAGCGTATGGTTTATTATCGTTAATTTCTTTGAAACCAGTGTCGCCGCTTTAATAGGAGTGTTTTGGGAGCCTGTGTACACGAAACTGATGTAACCTGCTAATTTTGGTTCCACGTATGTTTCTTGTAATGCCAATATATCTGGTGTGTGTGTTTGTGCGTGTATGAATTGCGTGAGAATTCCGCGTTTCTGTTATAACTGCGACAGTTCCACTGCCAGAGTCGGATCGGTTCTGTCTGTACTTTTCTTTCATGTGTAGCCATGGTTTATTGCGTGCAGTTTGAGGATGAGGGCGTGCGTATGGGTGTACTATGGTATCATCAAGTGTGTCCTGCGTGCTAGTCCGGGTGCGACTATGGGTGTTGGCATAGGGGATTGCTTGCTTTTCATATCGTATCTGTTGCTTAAGTTCTTTGGCGAGATCCGCGAACATATATTGGAGGGTATTTTTGAGCTCTTCCTACAACTCCTGCCGGTATTGTTGAAGTTCTTGTTTCAGTTGATCTCTGTCATGTTGCATATCGTTTTGGAATCGTTGCCTATCTTTTGTCAGCTCGCCCTTAAATTGATGCAATTCCTCTCTTAGCGAGCGTGCTAATTCGTCAACCAATGTCGCCAACTCATGTCTAAGTGATCGGGCTATGTCGTCGGTCATTTCTCGTACCTTAGCAGTGGTGGCGAAGTTACACCAAACACCGACACAGATTACTGCAAGTGCGAAGCTTGCAGACAGCATTATTTCAATTCTGCTGCGTGCAAATAATGCTCATTTCTGGTTCGGACTTACGATCACCTCAATGAGGAGTGATTGGCTGGGCAAGGTGGTGCATAATGTACTTGAAAAGAAGCAGCCAAAAGGATCTAGGCGTTGGTGTTGGTTGGTTGTTGTAGGTGTTTGTGTGCCTCCTTTTTCTCGTCCTGCCTCCTTTTCACTGGTTATGTTTAGGTACTTAAATGGGGCTAGTAGCTTCAAGGGATTTGTTAAATACCTTGTTTTAGGAAAAGACAACACAACAATTTGAGATAACACTCATTCACGCTATCGGTTCAAGATTGTCAGAGCTATCAGAGTTCTCAAAAACTGAAGTAGAATCTCCTTAATGGTTCTCGAATACCTTCAAGCATATGTTGCCCGAAAAACAGTCTGTCTGATTTTAATCGTAGTAAATACATTTACAGTGTAAAGGACGGATTGGATTTCTACAGGGTGGCGAACTCTTGACATTTAAAAGTAGGCCAAGTAAGGAGGTGGTGATCATGATTGGTGATTTCATTTTCTCATGTTGTGTGTGAGAGAGATCCCTGGGCAATAGTTTTGTTGACGAAGATTTTCACACAGAGAGGTATCGCGGCAGCCAGAACCAAGTAGCCAGCGGAAATCACGGACTCAAGACGAACTTTCCAGGCATGGCGTGCGTGGTCAACTTGAAGACGAGAGTCAGGAGAAGGGCGCGACGCGTCGTCGTCCAACGGAGAGAACTAGCGAGACAATCCCGTGCAGCATCGTGTGCAGCGTGGTTGCCCCCATCCTGGCCCATGTGACCCGAAAGCCATGCCAAACGGATACCATTACGAGTCGGAATGAAGATCATGCGTTGTATTTTGTATATAGCTGGGTGATTGCTGAAGGACTTTCAGAGTTCTTGAAGTGGTGATGGAACTCCGTAAGAATCCAAAAATGGTGAGGACGCGGTGTTGTAATATTGATCCAATTGTTGTAATTGAGCCAAGTGATCCACAGCTGTCATACTACTCTGTAGGGCTGCTTCCAAGAGGGACGAGTGGTTACCTGGGCAAGTGACAGAGCCGGCGAAGTACCTTCGAGCTGGGCAGCGGCGCCAGGCGAGGCCAATATGAGACGGAGGAGGGCTGGAGGCCGTGTTCATCTGGCAATTTCGGGGTGCGGACGTGCTGGAGTGCTTTCGCACGGGCAACAGGATGGGAACAGAGGATACCGGTTCGTTGGTAGGCCACAGTAACAGGCGGGAGTTACCAAGGGGGTGGCGCGGGTGAGGCCAATGGAAGTGTCGGAAGAATACGCAAGCCCTTTTTCGTACCGTGTATTACTGACTTGTACATTGCAAAATAGGGCAGCCAGTTCAGCCACCAGGTGAGCAGCTGTGGTGTATTAAGACTTTCCTGTTACACTGAACTCTTCCGCATAGCTCACAAGGGCTGCAGTTCACTTCTGGGACACCTGAATGCAGAAGGCTTCATTACTCAGACATAAAAATCTCTAAATACCACATTGAAAATATGAAAAGGACGTTAAAATGATGACAATATCTAAACACTTTTGCAAACACCATACATCCTGTTCGTACACTGCGATAGGACAGAAGCGTATGCACCCTTACAACTCAGGCCGCCCAGTTAGTGAAAAGGGCCATAGCTATAGTTTATTTCCTCCAAGCCTAAAACCGTGATTTAGTGTCTTCTCAGAAGACAGCTTCCGTATACATTTGCCACATTTGCTATCAATGTTATATTCTTCGCAATGTAGTGTGTCCAAACCGTTAGTGTCCATGGCGTCGAAGCCAAACAAAAAGCCTTAAGAATGACAAATAAAAAACACAAAATTAATCATAAACGGAGAAATACATAGGCCCGGCCTATGTATTTCTGGTTAGTTTCTTTAGGGGAAAAAGCGACCTCTATCTGAGCGAAGAAAAATCCAGGGAGGGGTTCGCTCAGTTCGCCTTGCGCCCACAATTTCCCTTGGTCGTTGTTTCGTATACACGCGTAGCGTTGCTTTCTTAGCCCTGTGTTTGGGCATCAGCCTGCCCATACAGCTGGTCAAACTACACAAACGGAGCATTTCAAAAATTTTTTTTAGTGTTGTCTCCAACTAAACTTTTGGAGGAGCCTTACACTACTTTTGGTGCACTTGTTGCACAACATTTGAAGTTAAAATAGGTAAAATAGTGTTTTATTAGTACTAATTGGGAATAATAATAGTAATACCAAATAGTAATAATAATAGTGATAGTAAAACTAAATAGTAACAGTAAAAACAGTATTTTTATCTCCAACCAACGAAAATATTGTGCAAAAAGTGCACCATGGAGTAGTGTAAGGCTCCTTCGAAAGTTTAGCTGGAGACAAGACCAAAAAAATTTCTAAAATGCTCCGTTTGTGTAGTTTTATCTACTGTACGAGCAGCGTTGGGAAGGCAGGCTGGTGCCCAAACACTGGGCTAAAAAAGCAACGCTACGCTTGTAGGAAACAGCGAACCAGTGAAATTGGCGACGCATGGCGAAGTGAGCGAACCCATCCCTGGCTTTGTCTTCGAGCAGATACAGGACTTTTTTCCCTTAAGAAACTAGCCCATAGGAGAGATTGTAGAGGTATACAGCAAGGTATCTGGCGACTCCGGTGCTTGCTTGTGTTAGCACTCTGTCACCGCCTCTAGGCAACTACGAAATTGCATTTTTGCAAAACACGCTATGGCCCTCGCCAAAATGGATGAAAGTAATGTAAAGAAATAGCTTCGCAGTCAACTTCTCCATTTTATTTTATCTGGCCTGCAGCCTCAGGCTGCAAACAAAAATGGCTTGTTTGCACCCTTTCCTTTGTTTTGCCTTTTATTCTACCGAACTTTCATCATTCGCACCGTCTAAGTAGTCCAACGTATTAAAACGTAGCACAAAATAATCAGTGCCGATGATAGTTCCATAGCTGAAATTTCCCCATCGCCGATATTATAGAGTTTTAGCTTAGCTTGTTACCGTACCGTTTCTGTAGTGTCGGGACCCGGCTGGACATGTACCCATTCGTTCCGGTACGGGAACTTACCTCGCCGTGTTCGAACATTCGTTCTTGTAAGCGGTGGCCCGCCTCGACGTTCCCCACCAGGCATTTGCAGTAAGGTCCCGGTACAACAGAAACGGTACGTTAACACGGCGGCACGCTAGGCTGTAACTTTCCATTATGGCGCTCTTACGGTGCGATGTATGCTATTAAGTACGACATGGTTTTAGCGCTACAAACGGACGAACACAAGAAAGAAGACGGGAAAGGCGCTACTAACAACTGGTTTTATTGCCATGACGTGCAACTAAATATATAGGAAAAGAAAGAAGCAAGATGCGCAGAAGAGGTGTGCGCAGACCTCCACTAACCAATGTAGGATGCTACGGAAGGGTGGTGTCAAATCAACTCATCTCGCAGGCATACGGAGATATAGACGTGTCGCTAACACAGTCGCCTCCTTTTCTCTTTACTTGATAGGCCTCTAAAAGTTCACGGGCTGTTTGGTCCCGGCTTCTGCCTAGAATTTTGGCCTGTCGAAACATCGGATCACACGTTGTGCATTTATTGTAGTGAGACGCGCAAATGCATAAATGCACAACGTGTAAGCCGATGTTTCGCCAGGCCAAAATTCTGGGCAGAAGCCGGGACCAAACAGCCCGTGAACTTTTAGAGGCCTATCACATAAAGAGAAAAGGGGGCGACTGTGTTATCGAACTGTGTATTTCTTTGTATGCCTGCGAGATGAGTTGGTTTGACACCACCCTTCTGTAGCCTCCTACATTGGTTAGTGAAGGTCTGCGCACACCTCTTCTCCGCATCTTGCTTCTTTCTTTTTCCTGTATATTTCGTTGCACGTCATGGCAATAAAACCAGTTGCTAGCAGCGCCTGTCCCGTCCTCTATCTTGTGTTCGTCCATTTGTAGCACTAAAACCATGTCGCAAAGTTCGCACCAACTCGCCCAGAAGCACGTCCTTCTCAAGTGCCATTAAGTACGGCAGGGTACTTCATATGAAATTCTTCCACACCAAAGCACTGCCTCCACAATGGAGATCAGTCACTTTCGGAGTGAACTTTACCGCAAAAGCTATGTTTCACACTAAGCAGTTGTAAGGATTTCTCTGTCAGCCTGTCCATAGAAGCAATGCCCTGGCCCTTGTGACCGTGGAACCTACGTGACCGAACCAAGGCGCTCATAACCCCATGGTCCTCCATGAATGAATCTTAAAAAGTTGCATTCATTCATTACTTACCCACCCGGCGTTGGGATTGCAGCCACAACAGGACAACCAGAGCCCGGCGATTTTGCAACAAGCTTCCCATTCATGACGTAGATGAAACTGATTTTTCGCTGCACTAATATACCACAACAACGTAAATGCTCCAATTTTTTTCTTTAAGAAGAGTTTGTTTTGGTATAAGCGTCGTTCTAAATCGATTCCTTTCGCAATACGTAAGGGGGTAAGCATATGCCTAATGTATCGTGCATTGGCACACCAGAAATTCGCAAGTTCAAAGAAAAGCTACAATTACTTTTTTTACTTTTCATTGGATGCCCAGTTATAAAAATAATGAAGCAGCCAACCCGAACAACTTTTTCTTGCGTTTATTTTCCTCTAACTCAAATTATATCCCCAGTACAGACGCCACGCTGGGTGGGAGTGTGGGAGCTTTGGCTTTAGCGACGGCGGCTTCCGCCGCTGCGACGGCTGCTTGGGTGGCCTCTTTGCGCGAGACGCTTATAAAGATCTGCTGGAGAGAGGTATCGGTGATGAAGAAGTTTTGTAGTTTGAAGTGTTTCTTGATCCGTGCCATTTGTGTGAACATGTCGCTCCACAACATCTGCACTCGGGACAGGCGGAACTCCAACACCTCCTGCAGAATATTCGAACACACTCGTCTTCGCAATGACTTTAAGTCTCACGTCACAGAACAATAAAATATGCGCCAACACGCTGTCCTTCACATGACATATTCAGTCTCCAGTAAAAATTAGTTTGAATGCAAAATCGTCGATGGGAATTTTTAAGAATGAGGCAGCTTTCCTTGTGTTTTTGGAAACTTTCCTCAACCAGGCTTCGCAATCATTACTACCCCTGAGTTGTACCAGGCTCATGTCGCCTCCGTTCATCGGGTATCAGAAAACAAATTAAGATATTACAAAACATTAAACACTAATCCTGACGTACACGCCTTGGTTTATCCTTTTTAAAGTTCTGTTAAACTGTTTCTAAGCAATTCAGCAATTAATAACTCCTAGCGCATGTGCAAGGCGCGCACACGCCCACTACACAAGCCGTGGGCGGAGCGCACAGCGGCGAAAAAGGTCGCGTGACGCTATAACGCAGCATTCAGCCAGAACGCAGGGGGTGAACCCGCAGATGTGCTCGGTGAGTGCGCCGTCTGTCTCTCCCGTGTCCGCGTTGGCTCATAGCTCGATTGATAAGACTCCCTCCATTTCACTATTAGTTTCAGGTTCGGTTCCTGGTGTTGCCAGTAACGTCTTTTATTTGTTCGTATAAGTTTTGTGTTGACACCAACTGGCGCAGCTTGCACTAATGGTGCAAGTTTGTAGAAACAGCAGAGCTGGCGGTTCCTCTCTTTTCGTCGGAGTCACGGCTGTTGCCCTTTACATTTATTTCCCAACATTCCGCTGAAAGTTCTCCATGACTGCCAGGCCTGCATCGTTTCGTCCGCACGCTATGCGTCTCTTCCCAGGGGAACCGCGTAAGCACGATACAACCCGCGGCCAAGTCCAAAGCCAACGCCGCACTACGAACCCAGCGGAAACGCTGCACGCTCGGAATGCGGTGACCGCTCAATCGGATAGACTCCGGTTTCATAACGCGAGGGGGCCCCGTTGTATTAAGACCACGGGAAGCTTTTTTCTTTTCTTTTTCCTTTCCAAATGGCTCACATGTTATTCTTCCCCGACGCTGCTAACCCCGTACCTCTCGGGCCTTCGGGGTGTACGAGTGCTTAGGTCGCCGTTTCACGGGGTAAAGGTCCCGGGTTCTTTTCCCGGGACCTATCTAGCCACATTTTTGTTTCATTCTTCGAGGTTTCCTGGCGCAATGGAGGGACAAAGGCCCGGCTAAACAGCTCACGTGTTCTTTCTTTCTTTCTTTCTTCCTTCCTTTCTTTCTTTCTTGTCATTATTTCATTGTGGCCAACTCAGAGGCACCCTGTTTGAGGGCACTGCTTTAAGCTGTGGGCGGCAGCGCCGTCACGTGTTTTTTTTTCTCCATAATTCGCCAGGTTCCGTTATTATCCAGAATAAATGAGTCCACAAGTAGTTTGTCGCTGAAAATATCGCAGTTAGATGCCTCGCGTGGGTACCTACAAATATCTCAGTGAGACTTTATTGATTAGAACAGTAATTCTCGGGGTAGATGACTAATTATATTTATATCTCATTAACGACGAAATTACTGACCGCTACTACACTGAACTGGAAACATTGTAAAATGGCTCTGGTCTGTGCTAGTTGGTACATCTTCGGTGGGAATCAGCTTGAATAAAACGAACACAAAAGGAAGAAGGAGTAACACGACACATTGCTGGTCGTGTTACGTCTTCCTCTTGTGTTCGTTTTATTCAAGCTGATTCCCACCGTGGAAACATTGTGCTCTCGGTTTTCTTTGAGTAACGCCATTGCTCTTTTTTAAAACCTGGGAGCATGATAGCTGCGACACCCTATATAAAGGCTTTTAGCTAAGCGATAACCGTATCTCCCTCGACGCGGAATGATTCGCGTGACTGGTCGTTTCGCGCGCGTGTGTAAACCAAAACTTCATCCTACAGCAAATATAGGAATTTGTATTTGGTCGCCCAAACAAAGCAAAATACCGTGTTTCATGGCCTCATTTAACCTTTTTTTGTATAATGTAGTCGCGACATGGTATAATTTTTCTAAATAGCAACAAACAAGCCGATAAACTTTGCAATAGCCAAGCCAAGGCTGTCTTTCTCGGCGCTGCATAGAAGCAGCCCCGCGCTTCGGTCGACGTTTTTCGCTTCCGTTCTAAAGATCTATGAGGTGTGTGGCACCATTGCCTATTTGGAATCGCTTTCGCGTCTTCGTCGGTCGCGTTTCAACTGAAGAAACGAAGTTCGCCCTAGTGCGCTCGCACCACGGGGGCAGCCATGCAAAAATTCCGCACGGTAGCGTAAGCTGCCGCGACGGTCCGCTAGGAGGCCCCGGTTAGCCGAGCGTGGCCCCGCTCCGGTATCGCCAGTAGCGCGCTAGCGGGCCACGCATGCGCAATGGCGCTCCTGCTTGCTATCGGAGCGGAGCGGACTGTCAGAAACGGTCAGCTAAAACTCTATTGCTGCGGCCACCCGCAAACCACCAAGGAACTTAAAGAACAGAAAACTGCACTTTTTCAGGATTACTCCTTGCAAAGAATACCTGCGAACTTGGCGAGCGAACTTCAAACCCCAACTGCTTATCCCCAAACTTTAATCTTTAAAACGTTAAAACTTTACTCATATCTTCAGTGTCCGTTATAACGAAAGCCTCTTTGAGTGTTAACTGCGTGCCCAGCAAAAAGTAGCGCCGTGCATATTGGCGTTCGTAAGGAAGTACCTCGTAATTATGGACCAGCTCGGCGTGGGGAAATAGTCGGCACACACCATGGATCACTTGATACTGGTAGTCGTAGTCTTCCCGCCGATCGGGAAGGGTCTTAATGGTGATGGTGTAGCCCTTGCCAAACTTGTCCTTTAGGTGCGCCAGCGTGCCGAGGCACTGCAACCGGCCTTCGGTCAAGATCGCGATGCGGTTGCACAGGAACTCCACATCGGTCATGCTGCAAGAATTCCAGTGGCCCGGAAAGTTAGACGAAGTTTGCTGCTGCTTTAACCATGGCAAAGGGTGGAAAAGCATCGCGGCAGTACACAGCACGTGGACAGACAGTTGCTGTTGACACGCGTTGGGTCAGAACACGCGTTGCGGGTCAGAAAGAGAGTTACAATACAACACTCCTCGCGGCATTGAACCTCCTGCGTACTGCACTGAAGACGCTTCGAACACGTTTACTGCTGCAATCCGATCACAGAGGGCCAAATTGCAAACCTAGAAATAAAGGTTTGATTGACAAACAACCCTTATTTTCGGAAATCAATATTTTTATGCGGGACTTTACCCTCCCACTTTCCACAACCACTAACGTATGGCGGTCGTGAATGCAATTTAATATGACTGTGCAAAAGAGGCACCATGTAATTTTTGAAAAAAAGGCATATTTGTGTATTTTGTTGCTCGTTGGCCCCTGTCTGCGCCGATGAGCGTATGCTGCACTAGATGCGCATCTGTATAAATTATGATTGTCAGAAAGCAGAATTGGAATGTTTAGCCTATGAAGGCGTTTAACACTGTTTCTCAGTGGCCGATGAGATGATATGGCTCTCTTTGGAGAAGAACAATGAACACGTAGATGTTACTACATAGCGTTCAAATATGAAACTCCGTGCTACGGCTTCGAATCACCACACTAATGCAACCCGAGTTTGCACTTCACAATGGATATGGAAAATTATCGAAGTGTGCCACTATTACAGACGGTAGAAGTGACATTGTGACTGGTACTGCTCAAACCATGTAAAAGATAGGTACTTTTATAATCTATCGCAGTAATTTTTTAAGCAGGAAATAGCCACGTGAAGTCTCGTATCTTTCACACCGTGACTCGGTGGCTACCAAGTAGGGGCATGCCAGTATACAAGAATTACTTTAACTTACTTTTATGACGTACCTCGTTGTGGAAGACTGGTAAAACTACACACTGCCATACCCACTGCAATACTTGTACCTCAAAAACGAATACCTTGCGCAACATTATCAAGTGACCATGTTTTAAGTATTTTTAGTACTGCCCTCGTTGTGGAAATGTTCAGGTATACTTGAGAATTAGAAATATTGACATGACTATTACTCCAGGATTTACCAGTAGGCAAGTGACAGCGTCACAAATATCAAATAAAGTCATTTCATCTGCCCAGTTTGATGTCATACGATGTCAGAAATAAGCGATAACACTACAAAAACCATTCACAAATACGCACATAAATGGAGCGCAACAAGCAGGTCTTACTTCAAAATTTTAAATCCTCATTTGCCTCTAATTTCTGATTCCTTTCTTCTGTCGAGCTACTATGCCCTACGCTAGAGCCCGCTTGGCTTTTCCCATTTTGTCTTGACCTGAATTTCATAAGGTGGGTTAATAAATAAAACCTATGCATGGTAACCAGCCTTGCAACATTTGTTACTGCTATGCTGCGTCCACTAACCGACATTTTTTTGGCCCGCCTTCAACTTGTTTGCGGACAGTGCTGTTAATTCTGATACCGCTCAATAGGTTGTTGCCATGTAGATGCGCCAACCAGTTGCTGCTCAGCAATTTTTCCACTTCTACTCAGCACAAGAGGCCACTAAACGTGGCCGCCTAAAAAAATCTGCGGTGCCCTACATATTGACGCCTCACTTGTGTGTGCTCATCAAGATGGACGCCTTGGTCAACCTCTGGAAGGCGCTGATGTAGTTGACGATATGGCGACGGGCGGAGCTGCCGATACCCTTGTACGGTTCGTCCAACAGCAGGACTTGAGGTAGCCCCATCATTGCGACGCACAGCGACAGCTTTCGCTTGTTTCCACCACTGGAATTGAGCGAGACGACATAAACATTTTGACCAGTATTGCAGAGCCAAAACAGTCGGAGCGGTCGTTTCAATGGCACGGGAAATCAAAAAGCCCTGTCTACCTGTGATAGTGGGCTGCTTTGTATTGTTAAACTCAAGCAACCACTTATTTAAATTTCAACTGAAGGTGGGGTCGTGTGAAGCTGTTGCTTAAGAATCATGTTCGCGCCGCCTTTTAAGCTTCTTGTCTTCGCTCTGATAATAGTCACTCGTTCCGCGCTTACTAGCCCAACCGTCCGCTCCAGCTCCATTCATGTTCCAAGCTTTCAGAAAGAAAAACAATTGGCTTCTTTCCTGTCCACCCCACCCACCATGGCAATCACGTCAAACGTATTTCAAACCCGTTTGGAGCCTCGGTATGTCTTAAAATTCAGGATATTAGACCGTAACTCGGATAACATCACACTTATTTTACACACCGGTTAAATCTTTTCACGATCTGGTAAAGTTGGCCCCGATGACACTTGGTTGCGTCGTCACTGCTTACGCCACCAAAGCTGTAAGGATGACGGCGGATGGGAAGCGAACATTTTAAGCGTGCTTTGCGCGTGAGAGCATAGGCTAAAGCGGTCGAAGAAATAAATCTGGCCTAAAACGTTTAACGTTTATAGCTTAATTTTTCATTAGTTTTATATTGCGTGAACGCCCAAATCCTACTTCATCAAAAATGACCTTGACACCTACTTCAAGATATGCTCTCTGGGGCTTAGTTTTAACTTATAACAGAACGACTTCCTTTCAATGGCGCATAATAAAGCAGCAGTCTGCTTTACTTACAAAAAAAGTTCATTGTATGCTTCAAGAGCCAGACCTTATGAACCTTTAATAAACAAAAGGCAAGCTGCAAGATTTATAACAAGATTTTGGAGGCGGTCTCCTTTCAAGTCCTGCAAAATAATGGCATCCAACTGCTAATACCCTGATAAAAATTGAGGTTATAGATATTGTTACGCATTAGTAAAAATTATATTTTTCTATGCGTTCCCCTTTTTAATTCCTTACCAGAATATTCAGGCACCGAAAATGGTTTTTTTTATAACTTTAGCGTGTAATGAAAGAATAGGATAAGTTTATTAACCGCCGATATCAAGGCCATATTCGTACTTTCTTTGCTTGCCTGTCTTGCAGTGTAGTGGCGTGCAGGTCGTGCTCAGCTTTTCTGGGCCCAGCTTTGTCCGAAATAGGCAGCTGAGGGACCAATAAATATCATCACCCAACCACAAGTCCAAATAAAAACAAGAAGGGGCACACGTTCGCTCCAAGTCCTCTAATCTCTATAACACCAAAATCCTTTTAGGGGCAAAGCCCCTTAGGGGCCCGGGCTGTCGGCATCTCCTGTCATCTCATATATTCACGGTACTGAAACAGTGGGACACTCCTTTTCTCCGCCTCCTTCTGGAAATTAACTCGTACTAAACTAACACACCTAGACACTCGTTTTCCAATGACTCGCGCTAAAACGTTTCTTCTCCATGGGAAAAAAACGTGCACCAAAAACACACTGGGACACTCGTTTTCCAACGCCTCGCGCCACTTAGCATATTTCTTAGAATGCTGTGGCGGGTGACATGCAGACAACTTACGGCCAGTTCGTCTCTCATTTAATTGTTTAAATCCAGTTCAACGCAAGAGGCAGGGGTGAGACAGCTGAGCCAGATTTGGGAGCAGTTTATAGAGCAGCGAAATCTCGATTTTGGAGCAAAAGAACATTGATTTGGAGCAGAAGAACGACATTTATTAAAACTCGCTGTTGGGCTAGTTGGGACATATTTAATGGGGGCTTAGCGAGGCCGGTGGCAGACGAGACAGGCGCTTGTCTTGTCTGCCACCGTCCTCGTCTTTTTTTGCGCTCATCCCCCCATTCGACGTTTATTAGGAGCCTAAAAATCACATTTTTGGCCACTAGGAGGAAAAAGTGCACTTTTTAATTGGTTTTAGCTTACCAAAAAAGCCTTTCAAGAAATTTTTTTCTACCAGAGTATTATAAGGCACGACGTGCATTAGCTTTTGACAAACCATTTTTAAATTCTAAAGCTCTATGCATAGATAGTATGGAATGCCGTTGAAAACGTCGAATTAAAAAAAAAAACTAAGCAATCGTACGGCACTTTTATTATCATGTGTATGCCGAAATTATTTATGTAATCCCAGACTCGGCTTTACGCACAATTGTAGAGCCATGGCAAAAGTTGCGCTAAGCGAGGTGACAGTCGCCGCACCCCACCAGCCCTCCCATTTCAATCTCCAAGGTTCACGCTAACTACGACCGTAATTTGAGCTTTTAATGTTTAAGCCACCTCACTTTTGGCATTAAATTTCACTTCAGGCCGATGAACCATTATTACTAGCTTACGATAATTGCCCGTCCCATTATCGGACCCTGCTTGAACGTTTTGCGGCGATGTAGCCTGCGCGGCCACTTCGGTATTGTCGATCGAGTCATTCGCGCCGCTCGCAAGCTCGCCGTCAAAGGCAGCAATAATTGAGCGTTTTATAACACCGCAATGAGTTTGAAATTTTCCTTCAAGCACGCACCGCGCCTCACACTCAAGGCCGAAACACGGCGAATTCGCGGGAACTTCGTTGTTTTCAATGAACTCCCGTATTTCGAGTCACGCGACTTCCCGCGACACATCAGATGACTAAATGTAAACCCAGCCACCCCCACAACCAAAACCACGGTATAAATCTGCGAAGAGCCTTCTGCCTGAACCACGAGCAACAGCTTCGCCCGGCGGCCATGTTTTCCCATCTTCACCACACCAAGGTAGCGGTGCTCGGTAATGTCGTTCCGGAGATACGGCGTTCCGAAAACTGCCGTTTTTTTATCAAGTTGCACAAGTACTTTATTGTCGCCTCAGTACACATAAGTATTTTTTCTACGGGACTTTGCAGTGGCTTTCGATGGGAAAACCTTAAAAACACACATATTATAACACGTGCAGCTCGACATCATGACTTTTGAAACATCTATCTCGAGGACAATATAATGCCAATTTTTATTGAATGATAAATCAATTAAACCTTTACAAACAGCATCACCTTGGGGTTCTTGAAAAATTGTGCCATCAGTATGCATTTTCCCCTACTGAAACTGACTTGAGCGTTAAAATCCTAGGCTCTCAGACTGTTTTGAAGCAGTTTGGCGCAATTCTTGCAATTTTCAAGCTTTTGGAGCAGCGTGGCGCAGGAAAACAAATTTGTATCAAAACTGCGCAATATGCGGAGCTATCTCACCCCTGAAGAGGTGGCGCCACCGCATCAGCAAGCACACGATTGCACCTACCACCGGCGTTTCTCCTGCGCCCAATCAGCGCGGGCCATGTGGCAAGAAAGATACTTACAATGTTTAAATACACCGATAAACTTCATAATTCGCCACTACCCCGGTTTCACTTTAGTGGAGATGGCCCAGGATTTTTTTTACTTGAAACCCATTTTCGCTGTGCCGATTTCAGCCCTGTGTAATAAGCCGAAGGATAAAGTATGTACTATGTAACTATTCAGAACAATAGAAAGCTGGTTGATAGAGATTGATATCTGAACAAGAAACAGAACGCCGTGCTACGACGTCGGTTTCAAAGTTCATCTCCAGTGCTGTTGTTCCGCTGCTGTTTATTTTTTCGTGTAGAAACCGTTCTTACCCTCCCGGCCACTCCTGCTCGGCGTCCTATTCTGCCCCACCAATCATCTTTGTGTGCTCCAGTTGGAGTGTGCGTGCGTGCGCTGTGCGTGCGTGCGTGCGTGTGCGCGTGTGCACGCGTGTGTGCACGTGCACGTGTGTGTGCGTGTGCGAGTGTGCCTGTTTGTGCGCGTGTGCGCGCGTACGTGTGTGTGCTGTGAGTGTGCGCGCGCGTGTGTAGCTTCCAATACATTGGCCAGGCCTTTTTGGTTTCCCCGTCCATATAAAATGATGTAATACAGTGAGATCTCTAATTTAGCCCCTTCGCTTCTTTGCTGTGTTACTATATACATCCCAGTCTGTTTGCCCAATACCAGTTTCCCAGTTCTTTTGTGTATCAGACCCACCAGGTACGCACCAAATTTATATTTCCATATCCATGAGGTACACGCTTAGTTCGGAAGAATTAAGGAATACGACCCGATCCCCTGTTTTGTTAAAAGTCCTGACTCTCTCGTGTCCTATTTCGTAATCACGAAGTGTGTTTCGTTAAACAGGAAAGCCAGCACGAGAAGCGGCCACAGCTGTCAGAACTTTCTTAACATTTGATAGCCGCGAAACTCGGGCGTAATGCCCGTTCACGGACATCCCATCACAAGCGTTTTGTAACCTTTTTGTGCCAGCTGGAAAATCTTAACATGGAAAATAGAAACCCAAGCCGATTTTAGTTGTCCACGATTGCCTTCGCGCCTTGTAAAATCGTCATGAAGTCGGTTCGCATGAACTGGTTTAAAACAAACCTACCCAAAGTAAGAAAAGAAAGATACAACGTGGATCCAGGACTGTACTTCGTTTTGCGGCAGTGAAATATATAATACAGCTGGAGTGAGCCATAACCTCAATAACGGCGGTAACTTCCGCAGTGCGAGTCCCATCACCAGCCCTTAGGCAGGTAAAAGATGCTGGTCCACACCATGGGGTCCCTGATAAAAAGTTGAACCCGTTCCACTCAACGTATAAGCTGTCGGAAGTGCAGAGAAGTGATTCGCCATAATGGTCTATGGTGCCGTTATTCCCTCACTGCTACCACACCTCACTCTCTTCACCTTCTTGTCTCGCTCCTCTCTTGACGAATTGGACGGAGGTTTGTCCAACGCATTTCGAATTTCCGGCCTTCGCAGTACTCTTGCACCCCCTACCTGGAACAACGCAAGCTGGAGTTATGTTCTTTTTGTACCTGCTGTCATCTCGCACGTGCAGACCCTTACTCGCAGCTTGCAACGCGTCGATTTTTGGCAGCCACTTTTTTGGTTATTATCGTAAAAACCAACCCAACGGAACCTTCTACCTAAATAGACGCAGGAACTGCCCGTTATTTACCACGATTTTGCACTCAAATGTACCTGCAGAGTTCTTTGCGCTAAACAACGGGGAGACGTATGATAAGCGCCAGCGGTTCAAGAGTTTCGAACGGTTATGAATCTATAAACCGCTTGTTTTCGAAGCCTCAGTTTGGGTCAGTTACACCGCTACGCCATGGGGATCCGCTTGGGTTCCATTAAATGGCTTCACCGCCTTATTGTGGCTAGCCAGCGTGACAGCGAACGAGCTATGACGACAACGCTGGACCTTAAAGTGCTCTTCACTTAAAATGAAAGCAGTTCCACTCAACGCCAATGCTGTCGGAAGTGCAGAGCAGTGATTGCTAGTGTTTTGTTGTTATTCTTGTATCTTTTGTTTGTGTTATTTCTGCAATTTTCGTACGTTTAATAACGAACGCCGCCTGTATACCATTGCCTGACACAGGTGGCATTGCTCCTACTTTCGCGCCGAGAGGGCTGTGGGGCCCTTTCTTGACTAGTTCCAGTATCATCCAGGCTTTGACAACGAAATTAGTCATGAGGGGCACCGCAGCCCCTGAAGGGGCCAACGAAGAGAAACACTGGATTGAGTTTTTATTAATGTGGGGCAATTACTGCGTCAATTATTATGCTTTTTTGTTATTTTATATATTTGTATAATTATTTCCAACCTAGCAAAAGCAGCGTTCATGGCAACAGCGCAGCGCAAAGTTCACCCCCAACAATTTTGATATGAGTAACGTGTGCCCGTGTGGAGCAATAGGATAGACATTAGCTTCGTAACCCGACGGACCAACGTTCCATCAAGACGAGGGGATGCCCAATGGAAAGTGTAGCTAGTTGGACCTCATTCATATTTAAAGCGCAGAGAGACGATACACAAGCACTTATGTTGTGTTCTTGTGTATCTACCGTCTGCGCTTTAAATATGAATAAGGAGAA
This sequence comes from Haemaphysalis longicornis, assembly GCF_048455015.1. NCBI lineage: Eukaryota > Metazoa > Arthropoda > Arachnida > Ixodida > Ixodidae > Haemaphysalis > Haemaphysalis longicornis. Next base: position 136,849,504 of record NW_027526295.1, on the reverse strand, counting down.
GCGGGTTTATTTTCGAGGACTCTCTTTGGGTGCGTGACGCCGTGACCCCAAACGAACTCCGGGCCCCTAAAATGCTTCGCACTTAAAAGCAAGAGTGTGTCCAGTCAGGCTTCGTTGGCGCTGCGCGGTGGTGCCAGTGAGATGACCGAGACCTTGTACAATAGGAAGAGGAGAGTTGCACCACTGTACGGCTTCGTAGTGCTAATTTCTGCGGCGACTGAGTTGGAGATGGCCTCCACCGTCATCCCTTTCCACGGGATCCCACACCGATCAAAACGCCGAACAGCATAACAGAACTCTTCCATCATGTACGTGTGAAATAAATGTCTTAAGAAGCTTCATCTTCACACCTGCTTTCAAAACGACCCAAAGAGGCCGCTCGAGAAGAGCGTTAAAGAAATGTGAACGATAAATAATGTGTTGTATAAATCACGCAGTTGACGCAGCGTTATTCTGTAAAGCGACTTGTTCGAATCTTTTACAGCGCACGAGGGCGCCGTTCGATTCCAAGCTGCGGCGGCCGCTTTTCTTATGAAGGTGAAAAGCGAAAACGCCCGTGTGTACGAGATTTCGGCGCACGTTAAAGATCGCCAGGTGCTCAAAATTAATCCGGAGACCTCCACTACGGCGCACCTCATCGCCTGCGTTCCGTCGGCGCGTTAAACCCTACAATCAATCAATCAATCGAATATCTTACCCCAGGATCGCCAACGCCCTTTTCCTCTTTTTGCGAAAAGTGGGAGTACGCCTTGGTTCGTTTTCATGGCTCCATAGTCTCTCTGCGTTTTTTGTGGGGCTCAGATTTCAGAAATAAATTTGGCTACGCCGAAGCACCTTCTCGGTTGCAAGTTCCTCAACATCACTCCAATTTAAGTCAACTAAATGACTGACAGAAAAGAGACCAGTGGTTAGTCGGGGTTATTTTGTTTTCCCCACCATACCAGCTTTATGCTGACAGAGCAGCGTGGCCATTTGCTGAACGCAAGCATACACGCACCCACCTGTATGTGCTGACGAGCTGGTCAGCAATCTCGGTCAGGCGGAATATGTCTAGAAGGTCCTGCAGATAGTCGGACGTCGCGGAGACGCCCTTAAGACGGGCGAAAAGCCTTATCGTCTCTGTTCCGGTGAGCACGTCCAGCAGACCGTCTTTCTCAGGACAATAGCCAAGGAAGCGGCAGAACTGCATCCCGTAACGTAACCGTTAATTGACGCAACGTGTTCAGAGTTGATTGAACTAGTGGCAATTCGGATTGCTTACCATATTGTCGCCATGAGGGGATATAGCATATAGAAGCGTTTGGTGCGCTGAGTGAGACACTGACGTACGACGAACGGGAAGAACAAAAACACACGACGTAAAGCGCAACTCAATTTTCTTCCGAGTTCTTGTTCTTCCGGTCCGTCGTACGTCATTGTCTCACACTGCGCAACTTGCGCTTCGAAATGTTCAAAAACCTACTAGCCCACTGGAAGCTTTGGATGATATAGCAAATGCGAAATCCCACTAGTAGCACATCACGCTGCAGATAAAATACAGCTACGAATTAATGAATTCCTGAATGAATTCCTTAAATTTATCAGCGACACCTTTACGCATATCCCAGCAACAGTTAGAAAGGTAATCTCTTTGCGCCCACCAACAATTGTTACGTGAACATAAAAATAGAAACTTCAACGCAGATATATAAACTTGGTTCAAACGATGCAATACAATTTTAATATGGCGGACCTCATGACGGACACACACCTTTAGTTAGTATTTGTGGAGGGAAAAAAAACAAGAACAACAACAACTCCCTCCCACACAACCAAAGTAGCAGAGCAAACTTATGAAGCAGATACGAAAAAATATGCCATGAACACTAAAATACTGAGCGTGAGGACCTGGATTACAGCAATGTTCGTGGAGAAAATTCAAGCTGTTTATTAGGAACCTGCCTGTGAATTTGCTCACCATCAATGTAACCAGTGTCGTAACATGGTTCAATATTATCCAGGTCCACAATATTATGACAAGTCACAGCGAGAGCACGGGCATGATCCTCCCTTTTCCGTGACGCGAGAGTGGCAGCATAGGAACCGCACACTGATGACGCTGTTAGTAGAGGGCAGGGACATCTCACCGTACTCATCACTAATGTTAAATTGTAAACAAAGGGATTATTTTTGTCCTCCTTTTCAAACACCAATAAAAACGAACAACGCAGGCAGAGGAACTTTTGTTAAGAAACCTAGTAATGCTATCTAAAACAAAAGTAGCGACATTTAAAGCACACCGGATGTACGTGAGGCATCCATTTCTGCAAATGACGATGTCAAAATATTCATGAGCCTCTGTGAAGATGGATGAACAGTAATGTTTGAAACCTGAAACTGGAGATGGTTGATACATATCTTTGTAGGTAAAGGGCCATACGCGTCTTGCCCGGTGCGAGTACAGAAGAAGAGTGAAATTGCAAATGGAGACCTGTAATTTGTATTGATGGCAAAACCTCTGCCCCGAGGCACCTGAGGAAACTATACACGCGAGCACATGGAACGCCGGAAAACAGAGGGCGGTTTGAACGCTTACATGGCCGATTCGAGTCGCACGTCGGTATGCCTTTGTGAAATCTTTATTATCTACCTGATATTCTTCTTATCTACAAAATGGTGCCTAATGATAACTAATCTACTCAAAATGCATATCTACGTGACGAGACGTACACGCTTCACATGTTAATCATTTTAGATGCAGCTCATAAGCGCCCGCTACTAAGTTTTCGCATCTCCCCTTGTCGTCAGCCTCGTTCTCACCGAGAGAATGAAGGGGACACCAAAGATAAAAAGATGAGGCAAGCGGAGATTAAGAGAATAGTGAAAGTGTGAGGGGGAGGCGGAATGCCGAGGGCGCACGAGATGTGTTCCGCGGCAACGACGCGTCGAGGTAATGGCAGGGTAGCGCGCGGTCTTGTGTTAGTTGATGACGCGATCACATCCTGAAACGAAGTCCTTGCTGCCCGAGCAGAAGCTCAGCGCAGCCGACGCCAGAATTCAGCGGTGCATGCCGCCGAAGCGGCACCTATGCATCCCTGCCGGGAAGATTATGCAGCTGGTGCTGCGCACAAATTTCGCATTAGGGCGTATCTTATTCGTCAGCCAAATTTATTGGATCATGAAAAGAAGTCTTACCTACTGCATAACCTACTCAAAATGCTGTGATAAGTCGTTGGGCTTTACGGTCGATGTTTCTCGAGCGGCGTGCTACTTTGATGATGACCGCGTGATAGTATAGCATACACACCGGAACACTCAACACCTCGCCCATTAAAGGAGCCATGAAGAGAAAATACAAGTTCGTTTAATTTGAACGAACTAGGATTCAGTATCTCACTCAGCTCCATTACAGCCCCAAAAGATGTTTTTTTAACGAAAAAAAGCAAGAAGTATTTAAAAACTTTCAAATTTTGCGCCACAGTGACGTGTTATGAGCAAGAATGACGTCACACGGGCCAACAATAAAACATAATTTTCAGTGCGTTAACTGCACGTTAGCATTCAAGTGATGCGGTCAAATGGAACTAGAGGCCCCATTACAGACGTCCAGTCATGTGTCGTAGCGACAGGTCAGTTAAGCGGCCGCCAATCGCACACACAAGGTTCCGTGACGTCATAGAAAAGTTGCGGGAAATTGGCTAGGGGGTCGCGACTGCTTCGCACGTTTTCTTTCATATCTCCGTTATTTGTTCGATGATTGCGATGATATTGGTATCATTGTTATCGGGACTAAGCACTCTTTCTAATAAGCAAAACTTGTATTTTGTCTTCATGGCTCCTTTAAGCATCTTGTGCGTCAAACAAGCCACTTTACGTTCGCAGGCATGCAAAATATTGGAACGCCGTACCCATATCACCTCCGATAAAAATCCTTTCCATAGTCGTTTCCCAGCACAGACAAAAACTGATGTCAACTAGTGCGTGGCCTGTGATAGCAGCGGTAAGAATCCCTCTAATTTTAAACCCTCCCTAAAGAAGACAGTGTAATGTGATGTGGGCCCCTTTTATCATCTGTTATATTGTGTTGGGTTTCAACTACTAGGCAGAAACCCTTGGCCTGCCTAGAAACCCAGAAAGAAAAGCCTGATTCTGGAGCACATTTACTGACGCTTTATTGACCATTTAGATAATATTTTGTCCCCATTTGTCGGAAAGTCCGGTACTCACCTCACTGGGGTTCTTGACCAAGGAGACGTCGCTAATGTAGGCGTCACCATCGTGAGGCAGCAACTCTGCCGTGAGAATCCGGAACATTGTTGTCTTGCCCGAACCATTCACACCCAGCAGGCCGAAGCACTCGCCTTTGCGCACCGTGAAGCTGACGCCCTGATACAAGGATAGTGGCGCATGGTATTGCAAACCGTACCACGTATAAGGCGCACACATCCGCCTATGTTACGATTTCGCCACCCAGGCTCTAGACACCTGGCTGTAGACTTTTCATTCAAAGTAATTGCATTTCCCCAATGCCTTTCATTCAAACCGTAGCATCGTAAATTCGCCTGTTTTGATTTTCAGCCCCAGTTTAAAAAACACGCGTCACTGACCGTTTTAATTTTCCTTGATTCCATGTCGGCATTTTTTTTCGCCTATGACGCCGCAATTTTCAGCCAGGATCTAAGTCCTAGCAAAAGCTTTTCTGGGAGCGCGAAATGCATGCGAAGTGGGATAGCCTGTGTGGTTGACTCAGGCCCACATATCCCGACTAAAGTAATAAGTTTGATCAGCACCGAACGGCTATATCCAATAAGGGCACGAGGACTGCATTTCTGGGTGTAGCTTTACGGTTGCTGGTCGAATTGACACTGTTCAACGATGGCACATCACTGCTGCTGCTGCTAGCAAAACGTACACCCAGTTAAACCTAAAACTTTTCCAGCTTTTTTTGTGCAAGGCAAAACGAGATAACTATGAAGAGTGATTTATTTCCTGTTCGGTTTCCTTGTGTTGAGAACCCCCCTGGGGAACAGAGTATCAGAATGGTATCCAATTAACAGTGTACGGGCCAAGATGTTGGAAAGGACGTTCGGAAGCCGAGGAGACGAAATGACGAAATTCGGGACCTAAGAACAGATTCTTGCACAGCAGGAAAAGAGCTTTTGGCAATCTACGAGAGGAGCTGCCTCATCCAGTGGATATAAATACGCTCATTATAATCTTTTCTGCATCTGCCAAAGCAAATGGCCTTATTGCAGACACTTATTGCCTCACTCATACGGTTCTGTTATCCATGTACTATTGTGACACAGTGAAATACGAACAATGGAGCGCATGGTTTTCACTACATGCCGCGCATCCCGGTGACAGGCCGCGTATGCGCAGTAGAAACAATTTACCAGAGTTCATTACCAACCTTGGTATGAAAAGACCACCGTCTTTCATTATCTGTTGGGCGCTCGGGACGAAATAAAAAAAATAGAGGAATATAGCTGTGCCCGCCCTTTAACGCAGCTATATTATGAAATGCTATAAATGTACTCTCCTAACTTGTTCGTACTGCGCATACGCGGCTCGTTGCTCTGATGGGCGGCTTGTACTGAAATCCACGCACTCCCTTGTTGGTATTTGAAGGTATGACGATAATACTTTACCATGCCACACGAAACGTGTTATAAATACGCAGTTTGCCGGGTATTCACCTAAGGTCGCTGTCACATTACGCGAAAGCTTCAAACAGCCCATTAAGCGAAAAAAATGACGTCCCGGGTCCGTAACAGAAAAACGACTCCTTCGAAAGCGTGCTATCGTACAAAATGTTGTGGATCACCAGGTGTTCCAAGTGATGAGCTTGAGCGAAAAATCCGGCGTACAGGGTTGGCGATCCTACTAGAAAACGCCCCTTTAACAAGGCGATCCCCAGCACGAGCTTAGTCGGCAGTAGCGAAAGGTTGTCATTACCAATATACCACATATTAAAAGCCAGAAAGGGGAGACAACTGTCGAAATTCACCATAGTCGTCAACTCTCTCATTACGCGATAGTTGAACGAGCAGCGGCGCTACTCATAGGAAGCCACTCGAAAGCGTAAAGGGGCTAACAGGTGGTGATTGCAAACGCGACATCGCTAGATTACGTGTTTTGTCTTTGCTTCCTAATATGTGAATTCTCGTCGCCTTTCAAGGGACCACTGACGTAGCTCCTCGCGTGTGACGTAGCCTCTTTGACGCAGCGGGAGCTGGAGACTCATCCTCATCATCGCCTCTCTACGCCCACTGGAGGGCAAAGGCCTCTCCCATGGATCTCCAATTATCTCGCTCCTGTGCTACCTACGACCAATTTATTCCGGCACACATCTTGATCTCATCCGCCCATCTAACTTTCTGCCAACCCCTGACACGCTTGCCTGCTAAGTAATCCACTCTGTTAACCTTAATTACCAACGGCTATCTTGCCTTCGCATTACATGCCCTGTTCACACCCATTTCTTCTAAATTTCTACTAATATGTCCTCAAAACGCGTTTTTTTTTTCTGACCCAATCCGCTCTGTTCTTGTCCCTTAATGTTACACCTATCTTCTTCTGCTCCATTGCTCGCTGAGGCGTCCTCAATTTAAGTTAAATCTTTTTAGTGAGCCTCCAAGTTTCTGCCCTGTAGGTGAGTACCGGTAAGATGCAGCTGTCATACACTTTCTTTTTCAGGGACAACGCCAGGCTGCCATTCATTATCTGAGAATTCCTCCCGAAAGCATTCCACCCTATTCTTGTCCTTCTAATTATCTCTGCCTCATGGTTGGTATCCGGGGTTACTAATTGGCCTAAGTAGATGTATTTGCTTGCCAGTTCAACTCCATGCCACCTATATGTTGCTGTTGAGCATTACTTTAGTTTTCTGCATATTAATCTTCAGGCCCACGATTCTACTTTGCTTGTCCAGTGCGGTAACCATGCTTTGCAATTCTTCCCCCGAGTAACTTATCAAGGCAACGTTATCAGAAAGTATGAGCTTACTGAGGTATTCTCCATTAACCCCTACCCCCACCTCTTCGCAATCCAATGTTTAAATACCGCTTTCAAACATGCTGTAAATAACATTGGAAAGATTGTGCCTCCATGCTTGACGTCCTCCCTAATAGGTATTTTACTCCTCTCTTTATGGAAGACTATGGTAGATGTGGACCCATTGTAGATATCCTCTAGTATTCCTACGTAGTGCCCATCTACACCCTGATTCCGTAATGCCTGCATGACTGCTGAGGTTTCGACAGAGTCAAATGCTTTCTCATAATCTATGAAGGCTATATATAGGGGTTGATTATAGTCCGCGCATTTCTCTATCACCTCATTGCTTGTGTAAATATGGTTTATAGTTGAATAGCCTTTACGAAACCATGCTTGTTCATTTGGTTGTTTGAAATCTGAGCTGGAGACTACGACGCCGCTATTGGCGGCTTCCATCAAATGCTACAGCCAATCAACGCTTCCGGCTCTGGGGAAGCCGCACTGGTTTCGGCGGTTCGGGGAGCGCCTATGCGAGCGACACTACGGCACGGCGTATCTTTGCCGGAACGAATGTGGATCGGCGACATCGGTCAAACGAGCCTAGTTGAGTTTGTTCATATAGGGCATCGTTTACAAGATGTGAATAACGCTTAAAAGAACGGGCGTCTTCTGCAAGGGTCAACTCGTGCTTGCGTCTTCTGCTTGCCTGACCGCCGCAAGCATCTGCCTGCCATCGCCTGCGTTGCGTCGGCGCGTTAAACTCTACAATCAATCAATGAATCCTCTTCCTGCACGGTGGGCAAAGAACGTGCATGAATCTGCACACACCGCAGAACTTAAAAGTTGCCGTCCGCTAGAGCAGGACTATTGGCGTAAATCAGTTTACAAACGCGTGAAAGGAGGTGATAGTGCGGCGAAAGACTGCGCTGTGTTCGTCGTCGTAGCGGATTCGTAGACCGTTGGTCGAATAACTGCGGCAATGCTAAGCCTTTTCGGCGGGACTCTGCCTCGGAGGGACCTGTTCGCCGCGACAGCACCGCATGCAAAAGACGTAAGCGGGCCGTTAGACGTTGGTGGAAATCTTCAAGTATTGTCGCCAGCGAGCCTGTTATGTTTTGGGCCCCCTATCTGGCGTTCAAACACTTAGGTCCCCTATTCTCGAAATGAACTTGCCAACATAAACACGGCCGACGCGAAAAGCAGCGTTGCGCATCCAGTAGTAGACGGAGCATGCGGGTGAGCTGCCAAAGAAAGCATAACGTACGCCGAGCGGAGCCAATGACTGCGCGTATGTGGGAGCGCAAGGGCCCTGACATGAGTCTCTAGGTAGTCTTGCTTCGAGATTATAAGGTCGTATAATCCACAACGCTTTGAGGCGCGAGCAAGGAGGAAAAGCGCCCGGCCTGCTTGCCTTCGCAATTCTATTTAGGATCCCTCTATTGGTGTCCAGCGGCTAGATTGCGAAGCCTTTCGACAACACGAGGCCTAACCAAGTGTTTCAGGCGTTAAACTCGGCATTCATGCTGTCGCACTCCCAACTCATAGAAATGTTTAGGTGTCGTATGAATTTTTTAAAACTTATTTTTAACAAGCGTCAGGCAGGTTTTAGCAGCGGACCTGTTTAGGGGCTCCCAATGTCCACTGATGATGCCCGTCACGCCAGGCGAAGTTACTCCGCTGGGCCGGCAAATGGCGCCGCCGCCTCGACGGCCGTCCAGTGCGCCTTCTCGGCTTGACCGCCGAGGTACCCTTTGTATGAACTACCAGACGCCCGTAGGTGAGCTCGAGCTTCGAGGGTACAACCCGCGACGAGTGGCGCTGCCAACGACCTCAGCAGGACGTGGCCGTCAGCGTAGGCACTGTTGCCTCCGCTGTTTCAGCAGATATCAGAGGCGTGGAACTGGCTTTAATTTTTATACGTCACTTCCGGAATAATCGAACAGAGGGCACGCACCTCCAAAACTTGGTTATAATCCTTCCAACCATGACCACGGTGCAAGTGGTGCACTATCATGAAGGGCGGCCGGCTTTGTGGTGGCGACATTCCGCTTGTCATCACTGCCGACACGAGTCGCCGCTCCAAGGCGACGCCTGTGTCCTCCAACTGACCTGCGTTCTGCAGCGCGCCAGACACGGGAAGCAACAGGTTTTATTACAGGGTGACGTGTGTCTAACAATGTAGCTTGCAAAGTAAATAGTGTGGCGCCGGCGTGCTCATGACGAACCATCGTCGTTATCGTTTCCGCCTTTATTCGATATCGGCCCCCTGCTTGTTATCATAAATTTCTCCGCTTTTGCCGCCGTAATCGCCTGAAATGTTTGACACTACTAAGTCTTTCAGCGTTAAAACACACCGTTTGTTTTAAAAGGAGTTATAGTTTTACTCAACTATACCAGACCAGAGCTCTGTTACCAGTGTTTTTATTACGCTTCTGTCTTATGACGCATCCGCATCTTCGTTGGTCCGAATAACCCCTTTCTCTTTAATAAGCGCATCACCTGCTCTAAACGGCCGTTAGCAGTGGTAGATACCTCCCGATCCCAATACTCGAAGAGGACGCAACGAACAACACTTCGCCCCACTACGTGCACACTTTCACGGGGGCCCGCGTGCTGTGGAGCATTAATTTTGTTCGAATCTAATATATAAATGCTTCTTTACCACGCAGTATAAAATTCAATTGCTGTGGTTGCCTTGAAAACAATGTTTATCTGTATCTCTCTGCCTGTCTATCTCTCTGCCTCGGCCTGTCGCCCGCACGCGTGGACCCATAGTTTTATTCCGCGAAATTTTTTTCGCGGAATAAGTCCAGGGGTCCACGCATGCGGGCGACAGGCCCAGTGCTAACAGTTAATACGCGAGGACATTAACCTTGCGCGACACGACGCGACGCCGTGTAGAGAGGGAGGCGAAGGCGGGGAAGGGGACACCTCAAATGGGCTCCCCATTGGCTTTTCTAGGACCACCCAAAGTCGCGGAAGCTGCCTGGGCTCTAAATACAGTAAAGGGCCCCGCTTGCACTCTTGAACTTGCCGCTGAAGACGGTCGGTAGTCAATCCTTGTTACCAGCGGCGCCCATGTACACTCACTGCTCGTGGCGGCATGTGCTTTGTAGTTTTCCCGTCTTGCAGACACCGGATGTTTTTCCGGGCTTTCGCCACCCATGAACTTGTCGCATTTCCTATCATCCCCACCACTCGCGTTCACGCGGTATGTTCCTCCTCGCCCCCCCCCCCCCCTCCTTTTTCGTTTTTGTTTGTTTGTTTGTTTTTGGTGGTCTTTTCGCTTGCCTTTAGCAGAATAAGGTTTGTATGGTGCGTGTGGTCGTTTCTGTATGTGTTTCCCATGTTGCTTGTGCTTCGGGGCGCCGCCCCCACCCTGAATCCACCCGATATTTTCCCAAACCTTTCATTCCTGAAGAAGACCGGTCTCAGGTCGAAACGTTGGAAATAAAGTCTCCGAAGGGCGTAGTTTTAATTTATATATATCTATATCTATATACGTATATATATATATATATATATATATATATATATATATATATATATATATATATATATTACAATAGTAGTTTTATATATTATATATATATATATATATATATATATATATATATATATATATATATATAGCGAATCAGAATAGGAAATGAGGGGCTCGTTGAAAATAACACAGAAATAAGGGTTGGCAGTCGAGAAAACCTCGGAAAGCAAAGGGGAGGATGTGGTAGATCATTGAAACAGATTAAGAATTTGGAAAGAAAGAAAGAAAGTGAAGAAAAAATGCCCGCCAGGTGGGATCCGAACCCACGATCCCACGATATATATATATATATATATATATATATATATATATATATATATATATATATATATATATATATATATATATATATATAAGACAGAAAATAAGGGTTGGCAGTCAAGAAAACCTCGTGGGTCATAGAAAGAGATGAAGAATTTGTTGAGTCGAAAAGAAAGTGGTGAAATATATATATATATATATATATATATATATATATATATATATATATATATATATATATATATATATATATATATATATATAAGAGAACACTGCCACCGCAGTCAGCCGTGTTTCGGGTTGCGTGCAAGTGCGCACACAAAGGGTGGCAGTCGCTCCCGTCACACACAGAGCTCGCATTCTTCGCCTCCAGTCGCAAGTGTTAACGGGCCTTACCACCTAAACCTAAACGTCATCTGCAACGTTTTTGCATATAATTTCTCTATCTCATTTCGTTAAATGGACGCTTGTAAATAGTTGATTTCGCTTTCATAAACACCTAGACTATAGTCCGCGCTCGTGTTCCTTTCAGGGCGTTTTTCACTGTATATAAATCGTAACTAAACACGTTAGATTTACTTCTACGCCCACATGTATACTAAACAACGCCATAACTGAAAGCGTTCAACAATAAAATACCTCAGAATTTTCTTTAGCTTCGGCATAACCAGGAACAGACATATCGAATACATCACTAGCAAATCGATGGAAAAAGTTGGTCTTTTTAAAGGTCGCCTGAGGTGGATAAACTGAAACACAAAACTTCACTCATATAAGTGGCTTTCCCTAGAGTATGCGTCAACCCTATGGCACACACATACGGCTATATTATCGGACATGGTCGAATCTGTGCAAAATAAAGCAGCTACGCTTATTTCCTCTCAGTATTGTCGCAAACAAAGTAGATGGTTAGTTAAGCACTTGCCCCGCGTAGAAAGTTGTCCCGCCAACTTTTTTCCATAGCTTATATCATAGTGACACGACATTTGCCCGAACGTTCGCTCTACCCGGCATCCTACGTTTCTGCTTGCGTTGCTTATGTGCATAAGGTTGATCCAATACACTCACGCATCAAGAAATACCATTTTCAACCTCTTCTGTTATCACTAAACGAGTGAAACGCTCTACCCGCAAACATCATCGCCATTGCAGGTTCATCCTGTCTCCAAACTGCTCAACTTACTTTGAAGCTCACAATTTTTTGTAGCCACTGCTGACAGTTATTGTATGTGTATTATATGCGTCGACAATGTTTACCGCTGTTTGTGTAAATATGTATTCCGTTACCGCTGACTGCTCACTGTGTCATTATGCACTGTTTTATTAGCCACTGTGTTATTAGTACTGTTGCTTGGCGTCATAGGTCACTTTATTATTAGTATTGCTCCCTGACATGCAGTTTTTTTGGTATACTGTTACAACTTCATTTATGTACCCACGCCCTTATTGAAAACGTTCTGGGCTCTTAAACTATTTAAATAATAAAACCACAGTACCTTTGTGGAAATCTGGAAGGCTTCCTCGGACGGGGCCGGCGAACGTATACCTGTCGAGGCAGCGTCGGTGTCAGCGGACCGAGGGGGGGCGTTCATGAACCGGTCCAGCTTCGGAAGCAGCCACTCGAGCAACAGCAGTAGTACGAACACCACTGGGCCCTCGATGCTCAAGGTCAGAAATTCGTAGTAGGCGGAGTCAGTGTGGTCGGAGTCTAGTGGCTGAATTGCGTACTCCGCGGGGTCAGGTTCTTTGAGGTCTGCATAGTTTTTCATGAGGCATGATGTGTTACACATGGCCTACTGTAAAAAAACTACTATGGTACTGTAATCGCTGTACATTTTTTTGCTATTAATGCGTGATTTTTCTGCATTCTGTTTGTGAAGGACGCGGTCGGCACAGATAAAAGGAGCCGTGATGTACGGGGTCTACAGAAAATTTAACAAGGAGAAAGAAAGCCTCCTTTTTTCCCTTTCACTCCGGCACTCACCAACCCTTACGTATATGGCGTGCTTATAATGTATCAGCAACTTCGGCGCTTTTGTATTCGCATGCAAGTTCCTCAGCTTTCTTCACTGTGGCCTGAAAACTGTGTCTTGATCAGTTTGCGGTCGTTTCTCGGTCTCTGCAGTTTCCTAGTTCGGTTGTTGCCATATTCCTTCTTGTCCTTCGAACGGTGTCTGCCGTGTACTGATTTCTTTAGAATAGGTTGTGTTCGCGCAGTGGCAATCTTCTTAGGATATCTCTCAAAAACTTAATTTAGATTTTCAGTTTCGTGCGTTGCTTGACTGCTTATTACAAATATTTGTTATTTATCTTGCTGTTTCCCTGTCTGAGGAAAAGTGTGCGTGGTTTTATTCTGCGCACAAATGGCATACGGCACATGTGCCAGTGTTGCGGCACTAGGTGAGCAAACTGTCTCAATCGCGGTCCTTTGCTGGAACTCTTGAAACGGACACAAATATCTGGTATCTTTTGACTGAAAGTTACGAGCTGCCAACGAGCAGGTCGTCTTCTCACTTTCTGCTTGGGGTAGGACGTGTGACAGATACGCAGTTCCTGTCACCGAAGCTTCGTTAGAGTTTGTCAAGTCTTCTGGTTCAGAGGATTGCTCAGTCAATGTGACAATTTCCAAGAAGTTTGCAGATGAACGCAATTTCTCTATAATATGGCCCAGTTGTGTGGTGTCGTATTTTTGGGCTTTAATCAATAGCATATTTGGATCATAACGTGAACCATTTCGTCTTCATATTCAACGTTGCTTGCAAATTCCTGGTCTAAGTGAACGATGTCAATAAACAGTTCGGTTTTTTCATCCAATCATCTCAACTCAACTTCAGCTTTCCTTAGGTCAAGCAGACAACGCTTCAACGCGTCGCAAACATCAGTAGTCATTACGAACTGTTCTAATTCCTTTCTTGCCTCTCTCCAGAGTCGTCGAGTGAACAACCACGTTTTTTCTCTGTTTGTCTTTAGTCCATTCAAACGGGTCACAAACACATAAATACTCTCTTCGTGCTACACAGGTAGTCCGTCCTTCATAGTGCGATGCGCTGCGGCATTCCCCTCACCTTTTTACGGAATCGTTGCTGGATCCTCGCTCTTATCATCACAACGGTCTGTTTGACCGTTGCCGGCATCGATGGGTCCTCCTTCAAAAGGCCGATTTTCGGGAGCCTCCGAGTTGCAGAAAGGCCTTCATCCCGGGTATCGGCATGGTATAAATTAAGAGGAAAGACCCAGGTCCGGACGTCCCGGTGATGCGGTGGTGCTTTTATTTACAAAGATGACGATGAGAGGACAACAAAGAAGCCAAGATGAGAACTGCTTGCGTGTGATGATCGGCGCCTATGATGATAATTGAATCGGTGCCGCAATGATGATTATTAAGATTTAACATAGGCAATAAAGAATTCAAATCAGCCGGAACTTTTATTGTAATTCGTAAACCCAAGGTACTGGAAATAATTCTCACGCAAGGTGAACTAACACAGCGGTCAGCAGCACGACCACACATTTGCTATAGCTTTTCTGCCTAAGAGACGCAGTCGCTATTGCTAAGTTGTTCGTGAGGGTTTGGGGGACGCTTACTGCTGAAGAGTTATTTAAGCAAATGCTCATTTGAGTGCTGGGAATGCGGAAACTAAGAAAATACATACCTGCGCGATATATACTTCCATAGCCTCCTATGACACTTAATGTTTTCTTCCCGGCAACAGTGGGCGGTATTCCCGAATGGTTTGAAGCCTAACTGTGGTGCGTCGCAGTTCGCAGGTCCGAATCATCGTTTGGGCGTTTATTTTATTTTTCGATGGTTCCTTTTTATTTAGGTAGTGTTTTCTATACTGCATTCACTACTCTGCGCGGCAACATTCAGTGCTCCACGAGCGAGTTTGCCGACATGCGTCCCGACTGACACTGCCGGGATGGCTAGTTCTCGTAAGCGTGGTTTGATATAAGCACCGACAGCTTACGGGTACAGTGCCGAATATGCCGAATGCGCCGATTGTCGGCCTATTGCGAACACGCCTCTTACGACAAAGGGATGAGCCCGGCAAGCTCCAACGGTAGGGCGAAGCGCCTTGCATTTGAGCATATCTGATGACGCGAAGGGCTTCATGCAGTGCGTTTGCATCTGTTAGTGAACGTTAAGATTTTGAACGGTACTGGCGGCCTTATGCAACCCATTTCACAGTTGACACTGTGGCAGAAGCGCAGTATGCATATTCTTACAATGCCGAGAATGTTCAATCAACCATAACGTCGGATGCCAAGCATATTGTTACACGGAGCCGAAACTGAAACTGGTTTAAACAACTCCCTCACCCAAAAAACAATGGCCACACGAATACGCATCTCCTGTTGGTTGGTGTGAACGGCGCAAATGTCGCGTCGTATTTTTTCTTCTTTCAGGCTTTATAAATTAAACACTGCCTTATAGACCGGATAAATATAGAAAAGTCGGTTTATTTGAGCAAATCTATGCAATGAAAACAAAATCAGAAATCTGCTAAATTAACTTCAGTGTCCCTTTACGCGGCGTGCAATCACTGCCGCTGCCGCTACGCGCAAAACGGCGCTGCTGACGTGGTTCAGGTTACGCGACTCACGCCACTGCTGTTTGTGATTTAGCACGTATCGCGCACAAAAATATTTGCTCGCTCAAAAGAAAGTGCCACGAAGCATTCAAGTATAAATGCTATGCACAATGTGACGATTGTCGACTGAATTTTTTTACAGTCCAAAGGCAATGGTGTCGGCTTGATACGTGCTCTTTACGATACAAGAAAGAAAGAGGACAAACAACAACTCAAGAAAAAATGTAACAGAGAATTAGGGGCAGACATATTGCACCCGCAAGAAACCGCAGCTGTCATATGGTGCGTGATAATAACGGTAGAAGAGCCCACTTTGAATACAGCTTCAAGGTCAATCATTGTGACTGGTTTGTTTCTGAAGAAGCTGCCGGAGACTCATGAGCCAGCTGTCCACGACACCTTGTAGGAAAGAAAAATTCTAGACCGTAAACACAAGCGCACCGCTGAGTAACGCAATGAAATGCGGACGAGAATCTGGAGCATCGAGTCGTCCTCTTGTGGGAACATACACAGCCAGCTCTGCTGTCTCTAGTCGAGAGTTAAAAATGGCAGAGTGCACATGAAATGTGCAGTAATAGTTTCTGCGTCAGAATTGCTACCCAGAAAATGACATATGTGGGAGCTTTAAGCAGTTGTGCGTTTATTAATGTTCAAAGTGATGTCGCAGCTCTGTCCTCCACGTCGGATTGCAGCAAGATATGTTAATTTTATTTGTGATTGTCCGGCCCTAATCCGTATGATCTAATCTTGTATGGAACTTTTGATACACAGCCGTGGCTAATACTGAAAAGGGTCACTCCTGTATAGCAGCATTAGGTGAGGGCGCAGCAGACAGCATTGTTAATTTTGCTTGCTCATGCTACAGACGTAACCACAGCCATATCACGTAGGCACGCTACGCAGCAGCTGACACCACTTGGCGGAGAGCGAACCACTACCATCCGTTACTTTCACAGACACCACAGAAGGCCCCAAGCCGTTCCTCTTAATAAGCCCGTCCCGCATTACCAGAAAGGCTTCGAGAAGCGCAGATGCGTGAAGCCAGCGGGCAGCGGATTCTTCTCCCGGACACGACAGCCGACCACCTAACGGCCGTCTGACAGTGAACTCCTAAGCGTGTACCTCAAGGCCGGCGGTGCTGAGCGATGTGGCCATACTAGCAATGCATAAGCCATTCCGGATCTGGGAGTTTCAGCCCCCAATTTAAAATCATTCTTAGTGGAAAAGGCACACGCTCAGGGATGAAACAATTCATGCGCATAAGGGAGCTCATTCTCTATCTGCCGCCGTACAACCAGGAAAACACCGGGTGGTGTTCGTGCACAATGGAGCTGCATTATCAAGCCCATCCGCAGAACCGCGCTTTCAACTTTTTTTTCTAGTGCGAAGACACTGCAGAATCAATCGTTAAGCACCCCTGCTGAAAACGTCAGTAATGAACGATGTGTAGTGGAGGCTGCATCGTTTGCACAGCAGTATTCAAGTTCGCGTTCATAGATGATAAACTACTTCAAGGATCAACCTTGCAGCAACCGAGGGCACGGTCGTCCTATGCAACACCGGCAACGTACGCGGTGGCTAATCACCCCACTGCGGACCAGACAAAGAAAACGATAAAGTGGACACAATGCGCGAGCCACGCGCGGAACGCCACGGGGATTGGGCATTGGCACGGGACAGTCAGTCTTCCAGCCGGACTCCAGGCACGGACGCTAGGAAACCTGAATCCTTGGACGGCTGGGTGTCCGTCCTGGTAGCCACGGTCGGCTGTGCGAACCCGTAACCTCAACCACTGAGTGCATGAGTAGCACGTGTAATGCAGCTGGTGGGCAGATTACTCGCACTTGTTGCAGTAGTCTCTTTTACAGCCATCATCTTAACTAGGAGCCACGTGGTTTGCCGTTGCTTCGATTGTGACTGCCCTGACAGCAACATCATGGGGAAACTCACGCTGGCAGCATATCAAAAGCGACTTCTGGAACGTGGCGACCTTGCTGGTGCAGAGTCTTCTGAGGTTTTTCACTCCGCTCCGGCACAGTTCCTCCTCCTTGGCCAACTGCAGGATATCGGTCATACCTCGGGAGTACGCATTGGAAGGGATGATTCGCGACCCGTGAAGAAGCACTTGTACCATGTCGACCCACCATGCGCCCTCGATGTCATCGGCGTAGTACTCCATCAGCACCGATCCAAGACTGCCAGCAGACGCTGCAAAAATTGTTTGAAACAAAATTGACATTACGTGTTTGGGGCTGAAGCGGAACGCCCGCAAGCGCAAGACAACAACGGGAAGGTTCGTGGAACAATACGAAGCTCTAAAATAGCGTCTCCGCACTTTTTCCAAACGCACCGCTCTAACTAGCGGCCCTGTCACAGCTCCAGACCTGCCACCTCACTTGCGCAAGTCAGAAATGAGTATCCGGAGGGACCGGTACCACTTTCAGAAATGCCTGAAGCGAGATTGCTCGCGTCAGGCCTATGACCACACGCACGACCTATATTGACATGGTAGGCTGACCGAAACGGGCATACCGAATGTCGGTAAGGTCATTTGCGCTTATATCCACACCCACGTATGCACAAGGGCGGCTTCCCAAGCTGAGACGCTCGCTCGCTTGAAACTCTCTCTTTCGGTGTACGCACACGGATTACGTGCCGCAGCGAAGGGCTTTGTGCGAGGCCAGCAAAAGTGAAAGACTATAAGACGCAGCTGCAGCGTGGCCCCAGTCACCCCTGAAGAAGCGGAGCCGGCTTCGAAACGTCGGGTTTTGTCTATGTATTGGTTGGAGCATAATTAAATCTCGGTTCAGTAACTTCCCAACCAGACAGAAGTCTGTCAAAATGTTCACCTTCAAGCTGAGACGACATCGTTACGTCATATCGCTTTAGAAGCCAGCGGAACACCGGACCACAAATAGTAAATTGGTGAGATAATGGCTCATTCTCTCCCAGGACAATAACTTTTGCGCACTATTTATTAAAGGGGTCCTGAAATACCTTCCGCCGATTCATGGATGTACATGTAACCAGATAAGACAATGTATTAGCAATCTCCTCTCGCAAGAATTTTGTTAAAGCGATGAGTATAAGCTGAGAAATCGTAAATCAAAAACCGCGCATTATCGTCGCGCCGCGTTTCCTCCTCTTTTCAACTGTTGACGGCGCGCGAGCACTCCCTCCCATGATGCTGCGCTAGTCAGCGGTGACGTACTTCCGCATTACGCTCCTCCGACTGCCGTCTGCTACGGGCAAGATTTGTTGACACCATGAATTCCGCACTCCGCTCAAGGATGGATAAGCGAACGAAAAATCTGGCCGCATGTGTGCGGTGGCCTGGCCTTGCCCTTTGGCGGTGTGCGTTGCTGCAGTGTAGCACGTGACTTTTAATCGGCGGCGAACTCGCAGCCGCTGGGGAGGATCTTGCGCTCGGTCCCTTTCATGCACCGCGCACTGTTTATCCAAAAAGCACCGTATCAGATGTGGCCCCGCTGGTGCCGGGTCTTATTTTGCGGTGGTGGTAATTTCTGCCGGCGCCATTTGAAAAAGACATTTTAAACCGATGCAGAACCCGTGCACAAAACGCTTCAATCATGTGACCAGTTCAGCTTGGGGCGTCGCGTGGTGGAGAGCGGCAACGTTGGCAAAACTCTGAGCTTTCTAGCGCTGGAGCGAGCGCCTTTCTTTGACGATCTCAAACATCGGTTGCCTTGGCAACAACGCACAAACCGCCCCATAAGTCAGTTACGGTTGCGTGATCCCGGTTCAGCTCGGGGCCCCACCTCGCGACATGTGGGCACTGCAGGCGTACCACTCACTCTCATTAGGAAGTGTGAGATGTGTTTGGCATTACAGGAGGCGATGGTGTGTGCGTGTTGTGGACGCCTTAGTTTCGCGATGAAATGCGAAGTTGTGCTTATGCGGGTGGACAGTGCTTCCCATGGTCTGGATTATCTTTCTCGAGCGACGTACGACTCAACCTCGCATGGGGTATGTGCAGTCTGCGTGGCTAAAAGCCATCTCGGCTTGCGCGCCGAGTTAAGTGACTTGCTGTTCGTCCCCGCAAACCGCGCGCGAGGTGAGTGCCCAATTTACGACGGGCAGGAGGAGGCAACCCATCGTCTGTTAATCGCGGTTCAGACTTGCAACGCATGTTGTGACGTTGTGTTCGTTCGAAACGCATCTCTGGATTGTTTTGAAGTGAAAAAAAATGTATCCGTCAAACCCGGGCATTCGGCTCAGGGCGTTCTCTGCGATTGCACGAAAGAAGTGCCACGGGGCTTCAACGCTTTCTTTATGGAACGTACTCCGGTAAGAGAATACCCATGTCGTGTTATGGCCGTGTTGCATTCAATACAAACGGTTAAGCGTTTGTTTACACTTGTTTCGTTTCTCGTAAAATGTTCAAGCACTCCGACACTCCCCTGGCAGATCAGCCGGCGAGTCGACGCTGAGCAGACGACTCATCTCTTTGCCGGAAGTGCGTGAAAAAGCCGCCCAATAGCAGGATGTCTAGCTCATGACGAACATCTGGGAATCGATGATGTAGACATGTGAAGATGGCGGCGTCCAAAAACACGAAGGAAAGGGTGAGAAAAAAGCGACAAACTTTGCAACAAAAGTGTGAGCCTTCCGCTGCGCGTAAAAGAGTAATACTTGGCCCAGATGACCTTGACGACCCGATCTAACGATTGCGCTACTTCATTTAGAGTGCTCAAAATGCCTTTCAGGGCCCCTTTAACGCAGCCACACAGTGGTATGCTTCTTTTTTCTTTAGCATCGTGTATGCGTCCCTCTAGCATTCCCGTCGCCTCAGCTATCTCGCGTCGTACCGCGCCACCAGAACCGCTGGAAGCACGCAAGGGACGTTGCGCGTCGCAAGCCGGCTTTGAAACCGCATTCTCCACTGTGTGCACGTGGGCAGAATAACGCATGGCGAACTTCCAGCGGGTCCAGCTATGCCGTTATGCATGCATGCTAACCTGTGGAGTTAAGCAATGCTGAAACTCTATTGAGCGTGGAATGGAAGAACTATGTCTAAACAAACTAAACATACTCTCATCCTCGCCCTCGAATCGATTCAAAACCGCGCAGCTCGTTTCGTATTTTCTTACTATTATCGCCATTCTAGCGTAACTGCAATGAAGAAGTCGCTAAATTTGCCTGATCTGTAATTGCGTCGTAAGTGTTCACAGCTTTCACTCTTTCACAAAATCTTTCATCAAAACCCCATTTTAAAAGAACAGCTTTTCACAAACCCCTCCTATATTTCGTCCCGTTTGGATCATGGTTTAAAAGTTGGTGTGCCATGTAGTCGAACTAATCTTTATCATGACTCTTTCATCCCACGAACTAGCAGGGACTGGAACCACCTTCCCGCCGCCACCGTCTCCATCACGGACGTAAATAACTTCAAAGTCATCACCCAACAAGAAGTGCTTTGAATGTATTGTTTGCACATTTTTGTTCTAAAACCCCACACCTTTCTGCAATGCCCTTGGGCCCTGAAAGTAAATAAATGAAATGAAATGAAATGTCGCTCTTTCGAGGACGTTGTCACACATTCGCATTTTGAGATGGGATTAAATTGCAATTCGTGGCTGTTGGTGAAACGTGCAACGATAAGCAAATAGGTAGAGAGAGAAAACATTAGATAAACATTTTCCCAAATAAACTGAAATATTCCCGTGTAAACAGTGCCGTTATTTCTACACAAATAAATTGGTAATAAAATTTCCTCTGTGTCCGTAATCAAAACGCGAACACAGACAACACTAAACAACCTAAGGACATCCCGATTGATTCATTGTAGGGTTTAACGCGCCGACGCAATGCAGGCGATGAGGCGCGCCGTAGTTGAGGGCTCCACATTACTTTTGACCACCTGGGGATCTTTTAACGTGCGTCGAAATCTCGTACACACGGGCATTTGTGCTTCCTTGTTTTTCGTTGCTAGACTTGTTCTGTACCTCTAGCTGTTGATTATTTTACATTACTTTATTATACAAATAGTGTAGTAGGGGCATCACCGCAACAGAGCAAGAAAAAAAGACGCCGCAGATGCCGGAAAGCCGAATATGGACGGCTATAGGCAAAGAGACATTCTTGGCCATCGATGGTGTCACTAAATAAAGCTTTTAGCGTAGTTTAGTGGTTATAGGCCTCAAGTACCAGTCCCGCACTCCCCGGAACACAATCACTCGTTTCTCGCACGTATTAAGATGAAACTTTGTCTGAGGCTTTATCAGTACGTGCCAAAGTCCAGAGATTGTGCTCGCTACTGAGTGTGGTGTTTTTCAGAAATGATAGAGCGGCATAGCGCAAGTATTATGCGCTATAATTTACGCGTGTAATATTTTTCGCTGAGTACCGTTTCAGTGTGTGATGTGCTCAATTTACTCATCTCGCGTGATCGCCTACCCTTGTATGTGCTAATGATTGTGCTTCATTGCAAATGTGGCTTGCAGCCGCAACGTTATGGGCGCTTGTGAATGGGCCTGTTGGCGACTGCAAAACCTCCACAGCAAAGAGAATTCAGGCGAAATTTGCATCAATTGGCAACGCGATGTGGGCCGTTCTGAACAGGCTATTTTCAGCACTCAAGTCTCCACTCACCTATGTGGCGACCGTTTTAAAGAACTGGGCAATGTAGAAGTAGTTGCGCATCATGTATAAATGGGTGCGAAGACTGTCTTTACACTGCAGTTACTGTTAAGGGGCCTTATCAATTTGTCCTGAGCAGTAAAAACTGGATTTCACTCATTTTAATTGTAATCCTTCTGAGATTGTGCGGTGTCCTGTGAATATAGGTTTCGCTGTCAGTGTTCACCTGCGAGCAGCTTTTTTTGAAAGTTTCGTGTAGTCTTATTTCGATAGGCAGAGACTTGGAGATGCAGTTAGCAGTTTTTACAGGCAGCAATAAACCTGGTGGGAATGACTGGAAATGAGACTCCCGTGTCTAGTGTCTTCCTTGTTATTGTTACTCTGTCATATTTCATTGTGCTTTGCACCATTGGATCCCAAGGAAGACTAATGTAATGACGACAAACTTTGAATGGTAGATGGTCGCAGTATCTTGCGTGTGCGTGATTCGTAGCGCCAACAAACATGATTGTTTGTAAGAGCCAGCTGAAAATCTGAAACCTGCATTTTATTGACTAAAATTATTTCGTAAAATCTGTTTCATTTCTATCTTAAGCAGGCGAAATATTTAAGCAATCACAGAACGTAAAGGTCACGTTTATCAAACAGAAATAACGTGATTATCCACAAATCCGGAATGCAAAATTTCTATCACACAACAAACGCCTGCGTAAAAGAACCCGCAAGCTCTTCAGGGTTGACCATGGCAGCGGACTGTCAGAGTATTGTGAGAGTTCTGGCCGCAAGATCTATTTTGACTGCCGCACAATCACGGCAGCATTTATAAGGACGGGTGTTAAGAGAGGTCAGCGAAGCTTAGCACGTCTAAAACTAACATGTACTCTTGAAACATGCCGTTTTATCTATGGTGTGAAATCGCTGCATTAACATTGTTTGCTGTGGCTATTGCTGCTACATATTCTTAGCTATATGCTGTAAAGTCTCGCTAAGCGTCCATTTTTACCCCACCACTTCGGTAATGCTTGAGCTGTGTTTCTTATTGGCATTGTTGAAGCTTGTGTGTCAGCAATGTTATTAAACCTTATTACGATTTTATTATAAATTTTGTGCATGCAGCTTCACGAACAATGTAAAGCCACCCTAGCCACATCGAACTACAAAAGATAATGAGGCAGCAACACGATTCCGACGCACTGCGGAAAGAGTTGCGGCACTGAAAAAAACCTGTGGAGCTGGAATGCAGTTACTGCCGAGGAATGATATTAAAGTCGTATAATATCATTTTCGTGATTGTTCGTGTTTATTTGCCTGACACTCATATAAAGCATGTCCATTTTTGTGCAGTAAGCTATTACGTGACAAAAAACTACGGAATTCAGCGCATCTTCCCAGATTAGGGCGCATGGGCCAGTGCTACCTCAGGGTGTGCCGCCCGTTTTGGACGTTTGTATGGTAACTGCTGTGCGTCAGCTTGCACCACATACAAGGCTAATGTACCCTTACAAAGTGCACCCTGTCTAGTTTTGAGTGGTAGCAATATTTTTCATCTTACTGCATGAGAGACAAATTCAGATTTCCAACTCAAAAAATCCTATTTTGGTTCACTTGCCGCTGCATTTTTTATGAGTTATAGAAAACAGTTCAGAAGTTGGAGAGTTAGCTGTTGCTTCATAAGACATACCAACCTCTGGCGGCATGGGAAAAGTAAATTGGCTTCAAAATTTTTTAATCTTGTGGCTGCTAAACAAAAAAAAAATTGACTACAAGATATTTACATAGCTCAGCGCAGAGAATGATAGTCTTTATGCACATTCGCTGTAGACTTACTTTCTTCCCATCAATATTTGGCTGCATTTATTTTCATGTTAATTGCCAAGGTTAAATATCGAAATATACATCCATACATGATCCTACATTTTCAACGCTAACTCTTAAGTATGCATCCGTTTATATTTTCACATTTAGACCTAATTACGTAAAGGTAACAAAATGCAGCCAAATTTTAAAGGGAGGAAAATAAGCGTACAGCCAGCACGTGTACATCGTTATTCTTCTGCTGTGAGCGCTGTAATGTTACGTGTTAATCAATTTTCTTTCGTTAGCTTTTGCCCTAAAAAGACAGGTGAAAAACTATTTGGCTGAAAACAATTTGATGTCTACATGCGGTTAACTGGCGTGTCTTCTAAGTACACAGGAAACGTCCTCCATTAACATTGAATAGTTTTATATAATTTTTAGAGTGTAGGTACACGTGAACCAAACTATTACTTTCCAAGTCTACAATCATGAGTTTTGTTATCATATAATAGGTTTTTAAATATTTTATATCACCCAGAACTAGATGAGCTGGCCTTTCAAATGATTTTAATGTGTGTGGTGCACAGTGATGCTCCACGGCAGCCCCGCATTGTCCAAAAGTGGCTGCGCACCCTGGGAGGGTATGACTGCTCCCTTAATGGTTTTCAGTAACTTCCCGTGCACTAGCGTACTTTTCCTGTGTCCTATAACATGTTTCACGTTTTGGTATTTCAGAAAGAGCAGCAATTTCAAACGTCAGTGCTCATGCCATAACTTTCATAGAATTTAGGCTTGCTCCTATTTTTAAATGAATTATTCAGATGCATGGCTCATTTTTGATGTAAAAGAGATGATTCTTATCTTTCTGTACATAAGTAGTGCGAACTTTTGAATTTTTTTATGTGATAGTTCACTTCTGTGTCAGCTAGTAAAATTTATTGTCATAAACTGAAGCACAAGTCCTGCATGATGTTACAACGAACTTTTATATACGGTACTAGAAGTATATTTGTACCTTTAGAGCGCTGCTTGATTTTGCCACTGAAGGCTGTTTTGAATGAAATTCGCTCAATAAAACGGCTTTGCAAGGTTCTGCACAAAATTGTAATACTGCGTCCGAATGGTGGAAAACATTCATTGCAATGAAATGTTGAGCTATAACCACATAAATTAATCGAACGTCCTGAAAAGGACTTTCATGCACGTTTTGGGAACATCCCAAAACTTTCCTGTCTTTGTTCTACATGGGATGTTGGACCGCCCAGCAAAGTCCCAATCTGGGACATCCCAGACAGGTCTTTTTTGTATCACTTGGAATTGTTTTGGAACTTCAGGGGGATGTCCCTAGGAGTTCCCAAACTTCCAGGTGAGACATCCCTAGCACTTACCTAAAATGTATGGGCGTTGTCTGGGAAGTATGCCATTAAAGAAGTGTTCCTGTAACTGCACAGTGGAAGTGTCTTAGTGAAGCTATGCTTTTGTGCCAACGCAGTGGTGGCTGAACAAGAAGCTCGAGATATCATTTCTCAATATTACTGGTTGAAGTAAATTTTAGTTGCCTACGAAGCATTCAGAGAACACGGCGTGCTTATAGTTGTAACAACAATAATTAGACAGGATTCCATGAGCACTAAATGTTCACGTTCTTGTGCTAGATTAAAATAGCTTTCTTTCCTATTTATAGAAATTTTTCCATACCCTTAGGATATGAAATACAGAATTTCATATTCACTAAGCAGCACACGCTTATTAAATAGCCTCTGAAACAAGCGCATGATCTATGGCACCTTCAATGGTTGCTGTCTATCTCGTTTCACCAATGAAAAATTATAAAACTGAGTTCATACACTTTTATACAACAATTAAACCAAACATAGCCATAACCTGAACTGCAGCTTCCACCTAATCAGACTACCAATGAAATGGCAAATATCTATTTATGCAAATGGCAAATGCATCAAACTATAGGTTCTTCCTGTAGCTCTCACTGACGGCTCTAAGGACCAGAAGTCAATGCTCACCATTTGGTAATAAACAAACATTCATGCTGCTGTTGATAGCTACCAGAACAAACATAAGGAGTCCCATAAGGAGACGCAAAGCAGCTGCAGAGTCACTTAAGCAACGACACTACAGTTTTGACAACAAGTCAAGCTGTATAACGAAGGCAGCATATTGTAGACACAACTTACATAGCGCAGAATCTCCCCTGCAGGAGAAAAAGCCCATGTATACCTTCATAAGCAGTCGCGGTTCTGATGGACCAATGACATATTTTGGGCCTTGTGAAAACCGTCATTGACATGTCCTGCTTGTTCTAAAATCCTTTTGTCGCTGTGGTACCTACTGGACCGATATCTAATTATACTCGCGTACAGCTTGAGTACGACAACAAAAGTTGCCCCTGTGCCTCATTACCGCAGCCAACCCTTTCTCCATGCGGCACAAATAGTGCGTTACTGCGAGTATTTCCAAATTGACACGAGTCATTAACGTGATTTTCCTGACATAATCTGCGTATACAATAATGCAGCGACGGCAAACAAACTGTGTGAGAAGATCAGATGTTATCACGGAATAAACGCAATATTCTTTCGGAATATACAGGCATCGTGAAGTCCTGGTCATTTGCTTCGGTGGAGTGATATACTACATGAACTATTGCCGTACATACTTACACCCGAGTATAGGCAGCCGAAGCAACTCCTGTTGTACTATCAAGGAAATGTAAACCGAACAGATGGTGAACACGCAAAGAACCTTCAGAGTGACGACAGTGGCTGGTTTTTCCTCCTGTAAGGCGAAAGCCTTAGTTGTCTCACCAAACGTCAAAATTACGTCGTCGGCTTAACAGAATGATAATAAAAAGCTATGAAAAGAAAACTCAGATGAAAACACGTTTGTATTCTTGTGGGATTTTTTTTTAAATCCGGGTGGCAGGAGGAGCAGGGTCAGTTTACAGTGTTTGAACTCGGCACACTGACCATAGGAGATGAGTAATTAGCCTTTTGCTTGCTATGCAAAGTATGAACGTGGTAGCACATTGAAAATACGAAGCTTTCCGGCGCGAGGCGTAAACGAGTGTCCGAGTTTTTTTAGTACGGGTTACGAAACGTGTCAGCACAAGGCTTACACTAGTGTCCCTGCGATTTTTTTAGTACGCGTTACGAAGCGTTCTAGCGCGAGTCGTAAACAATTGTCTCGGTGTTCTAGCAACGTGACTACATGAGACGACGATTACAACGACGACGATTACGACAACGACGGCAAGAGATGCCAACAGCACCAGCCCCTGAGGGACTTCACCCCTAAAAGCATGTGGACGCACAGGAGACAGGAGGAGGAGCCAGCCATTGTCGTCGCTCTGAAGGCTCGTCGCGTGTTCACCAAATTTTCGCTTTAAATTTTCTTGATAATACAACAGAAATTGTTTCCGCTCCCTATATTCTTGGTGTTGGAAGCTACCACCAGAAAAAAAGAAAAAAATACCATCGATTGTTACAAAAAATTTGTAAAAGCGCGAAATCTAAAAGTGCATCCAACCTTCGCTGAAAGTGCGTCCAATCGATCGTGAAACCTTCAAAAACACAAATCGCAAAGGAGGAACCATCCCATGCGACGATTTTTGCGCGCACTAAGTTAACAAATCTACAAACGATTTAAATGTACACCGATACGTGGATCATGATATAACGGTATAGTATTACAGTTAAACCTGTATGTAACGAAGCTCTTTGCAACGAATTCCTGGATTTACCGGTTTTTCGATTCCCCATTGCAACCCCTATTAGATCTAAAGCCCATGTGTTTGCAACCTTCATGTAACGAACTCGCTAAACTGATCAGTCACAATTTGTTCCACTCACGCTGAAACATTGGCCGCAGAATGGCACTACGAAAAATTATCCGCAGAAAAGCAGCTATGAAAACGTATAGAATCGCCAAGAACAAAATTCTTCATGCTGATGATGACGAACAGAACCGCTAGCGCCGTCCCACGGCTAGCGTAGCACCCAGTTGATGTTTTGTTCGTACAGCGTGACACTAGGTGGCAAGAGTAACTACACTTTTTTTCACCCGCACCGCAAACTACTGTTTCTACATTTGCCAGCGGTGTCTGTTCTAGATGTGTTTTGAGTTGCTAGGCGTGCCTGGC
Organism: Haemaphysalis longicornis; assembly: GCF_048455015.1. Lineage (NCBI taxonomy): Eukaryota > Metazoa > Arthropoda > Arachnida > Ixodida > Ixodidae > Haemaphysalis > Haemaphysalis longicornis. The sequence goes on along the minus strand of NW_027526295.1, from coordinate 136,821,576 downwards.
ACCGTCTAGTATAGCGTCTCCGCTGCTATCTGTGGTGTCGCTTCCTAGGGGATGAGTTTTGCTGATGAAAATGAAACGTTTTCTCTTTTCATAACAAGCTCGGAATATTAAACGCCATCGCCGCCCGGTATAGTCTCCCAGCTAGCACCTTCGACCTCAACGACATTTAGTGCGGAAGGAGCATCAAGCACGCAGAGAGGCGCCTTTTCAACATAAGTTTACTTTTTGAAACGCGCTTGTAACCAAAAAGTGCCGAAAGGAAAGGCAAAAGTGATAACTAAGTTACATTTGTGAATACGAGGGTAAGCGACCATGCTACTGTGGAGCGTCGTGTAGTGCCCAAGCTCGTCAGAAAGCAGCTGGCACAAATCACGCAGTCTTTTACCGTGAAATAAATCTTTGAAAGGTCAGGTCACTGACTGATGTCTAGTATTTCGGTTTTGTATCTGGTTCATTCACGCGAGCCTTAACTGAAAACCTTCATGTACTGTTAAACCAGGATATTACGAAATTGGCGAAAATTCGCAATTTTCGTTATATGCAGGTTCTCGTTACATAAAGGTTTCGAGTTAACGCTCGCCTGAACGAAACAGAAACGAAACCAAAATACTACGCATGAGTGATGTTGAACTGACCCTATAGTATTAGACGCAATGCATTGCAAACAAACGCAATGCAAAGTATTAAATGCAGTGCATTTCACAGTGAAACACTGCGTGATTTCTGCCTGCTACTTTACCACGAACACGGCCCTCCAGAGATGAAGGCACTTATGCCGTGTTCACAAACGTAACTTAACTATTACTTTTGCCCTTTGACACTTTTGAGTGCCTTAACCCTTTCAAGGACCAAACGTTTTCTGAAAAGCGCCTTTTCGCGAACTTGATGCTCTTTGTCGCACTCTAATGTGTTGAGAGGGTGCTTGCTGGGATGCTGTACCGAGTGGTGACGTTCTTCTTTTTCGCCGGCAGAGAGGGCATTTAAAATTGCGGGCGTGTCTTGAGATGACCAAGTTTTTGTTTTTTGGCAGCAGAAATAATCACCAATGAACCGACACCACAGATGGCAGTAAAGAAGCACGACTACACGACGACAGGCCGTCCTGGCATCTAACCGACCCCACACTCACACTGGAAACGCACGCTAGTTTCCGGCGCAGGCAAATTCGCTAACTTAGTTCATTCCTCCAGCCGATATTTTAGAAAAAGTGCAACAAACAACGGCTCATAAGGTTAGCCGTCACAACGCCTTCGTTACATAGAGGTCACACACACATGGGTTTCAAAGGGCCTGGAAATGCGGCATTGAAAATCTTCGTTAAATCCAGCAATTACATAGAGGTTCGTTACATTAACGTTTTGCTATATTAACGAAAACCTGCATGTAAGAAAAAAATTGCGAGCTTTTCTCAACTTCGTTACATCCAGGTTTAACCGTATACTCCTTCATGATCAATGGGTGTATTGTTTTATCCATAAACATTCCTTTTTCGCGATTTTCAAGAAACAGTTTTGACACAATAGAAGCCAACTTTCACGCACGCGACGTGTGTCCAAAGATACTATCAGGACTTTTCAGTCAACCAACGCGTCCATGGGGAAATGCATTAGTTTTCTGGCAAGACGCCACCCGCACAACTAAGAAAGGTTTCGCTCTAAAAGACGCAAACAAGATCTGGCAGTAGGAAAGACGCTGATAATTGTTGCGCTCTTGCTTTAGGAGCACCTACGCAGAGTTAACCTCCGGACGATTTATTGCGTGATGGCAAGTGCCAGATACTTCAAACTTCCGGTGAATAGTATAACAAATACAGCTAAATCAAAGGTAAACCAAGTGAAATCAAGAATTAACCAGACTAAGCCAAGCTTTCGCCTTGCATATCAAGGATTAGCTCAGCTAAGCCGCATTTTTTACCACCCATTAATTCTCCCCACATTGGTGTTGAGACATGCATATTTCGCAACGTTTATCGACACAAGTAAGGACATCCACATGAGAACCTCTAATCAAAGCCAAAGGGTTACCTGGGGCTACCCTGTCTAGATTACACGTTTGCTATACCACGAACATGCTTTTGCGATCAGAAATTTCGCTACTCTGTTTCTCCACACAGTGGATAAGCGGTCACTTACCCAGCAGAAAGGTTGACATGGCCAGTATCATGAAACCAGCACTCGGTTTGTCAAAGACGAATGAGCAGGCGTAGACAACAGGAAGGACGGCAACGCCATGAAGGCAGTTGAGATAAAATAGCAAACCTGCGTAGCGAGTAAATAAAAAACAAGGTAAGGATAACATCTTATCTGCGGTGCTTCTTATAACACGTAACCATTATCCTTGCTAGCGTGAGCTTTAACTTATTTTAGCCCGATTCCAATCGGAAAAAGTGAAACCTGCGCTTCAAGAGGCTCCGCAGCACAACAATAAAGAACGGTTCCTTTTTTGGGGTAGTCGGAGACGGCAGCTGGCTTGATAGATATTTGAAACTAAGAGCTCCGCAATCTGCTTAAAATTCTTGGAGTGAAAATTCCATGCCGTCCAATTTTTCTTTCTCCTAACGCCTTTCTAATATTTTCAGAGCGTTGTGATACCAAACACTAAAACACACAAGAACGACTGGCGGAGTTCTTGAAGACCAAGCGTATTCTATAACAATTACATGCCCACTAAAATGTGCCGCCAACGGTTCGCAATTCGGTTAGTATAAATATAAAAATTCTAGAGTATTCAATAATGCTTTCTTCTCATTCCCATATAAAACAATGATAGCCCTCGCACTGCATTTTATTTCACTAAATTTGCAATCGTGAAAATTGCAAGGAAAAAACAATTATTAATGCAAATATTTCTCAGCAACGCGTGGTGCATTTTTCGCGTTTTCATATAAAATAATCATAGCCTTCACATCGAAGTGCCATTTTACCAAAATTTGTAAAAGTGTAAATTGCAAGGAGCAAAATAATCTTCTGGAATAGTTGCTGAAATCCTGCTATTTTCGCTGCTGTATTTGCCCCGCTGCAGGGTAATTCTGCCGTTGATGCTTGGTAAAAAACCCGCACTGCGTTTTTTTTGTACTTTGCGTTAATTCTACGGTATATATTACTCGGCCGCCATTTCTTGAATAAAATACCAAAAACTAATGGGGTTTACCAAAGGCCAATCAAGAAAAAAGCACCATTCTCATTATTATAGCCGTTGCCAATACTGCTTCGAAGGCACTAATCTTGCATTCTTGAATAGTTTTTTTACATGTACTACGTTGCCAATGATAGTCCACCAATAGCAAGTTCAATACACGAAGCCAAATATGAAAACCAAGATGACGCCGGATTCACAATACCTACGGAATCGCTTTCTTTTGCAGGATTTTCAGTTGTGAAAATGTAACACCCATTACCTGCATGCAAGATAAATAAAGCGCGCAGTGACGCAAATAACGCACTTTTCGTAGACATTACTCACGTATGTCGTGCGTGGTCAATACATCGTAGTGAAACGCGACCACGGGCGGCAGCACCAAAAGCGCCGTGCCCATGTAGAACACGAAGTCAAAAGCGAAGTTTGTGGTCCAGTAAAGCAGGGGGTTCACACCCGTGACCATTTGCAAGTGTTTTACCTGCACGAGAATATGGCACCGGTGCCGACTCACTTTCAGGCTCTACAGTTTCGCCCTTGGTTGTCTCGCCCCATACTGCATAATCTCAAACCCGCAAAGTTGTAAGAAAACATTGCTGCCACATTTGAACAAAGTGCGTGCTTATGTGGGAGAAAAAATTTGAATTTTTGAAATGTCTCTACTGCGTTTTTTTGGAACCTACCGTCTACGAGAACTTGAACCTGATAGATTTGAATTTTGTAGTTTGACATCGTCACGACAACTTCTCCCGAACCCAGAAAACAGCAGGACATAAAAGCCACAAAGTTAATACCCTTAAGGACCATACACAAAGGACATTAGGGTACATTACGATCTAATGTCTCGGAACTACATTTAGCTAGTATGTAGTTTATATGGGCGCTCAATCTATAGCTTACGCCTTAACCCCTTGGTTCCTCATAACCAAAGGTTCTGTAGGAAGCAAACTGACCGACAGCAACACCCAATACCCAGACAGCAATACCCGCATATTCACTAACAGTCGCTTTGTGGAAGCAATGTATCCAATGTATCATAAACTCTTCAGTTTGGTCATGTCAATTGAAATTATAATAACCGGAAAAGATAATAAACACACGCGTCGTATAAGGTTTCAATTCCAAATTCGTTCATTTCACCAATGCACATACATGAGCTCTCACTGTAGCAATGCAGAAACTTTGCCACGAACTGAATAATCTTGGACAATAAGTGGCAAAAACGCCGACCACAATGAACGTACGTCCGAAACATGACGTTTCGGCTTCCACACGGTCGCCTTCCGTGATACCGTGAACTTGAAGTAGTGAATGTTATATCACATACAACAAGATATTGCCACGTTTGTGTAAATCTGCAGAAGAGGAATTGCTTTCTTCTGATGCTCTGTGTTGACTTAGCTTAGAACTCTTCATTTAGTAAATACATTGGACATTTTTACTGCCAATATATTTCGATATAACTCGCAAAAAAAGCTACAGAAGCCTAATTAAAAAACCACAAATTTCAAATCAAACCATGTGAACTTAAGATATCTTTTTACACTAGATGTATAATATCTCTTGCAGTTTTCGCCATTTTTAAAATTTTACTCGTGTATTTCTTGGCACCTGGTCAAAACGCTGCCTGCAGAACTCTGCAACAGTGTCGACGACACAACGTTAGTAACGAGTGATTTACAAGTAACAGGGCACTGTGACATCGCACGTTTTGGGCTTTGGTGTTAAATATAAGTTTAAACTGTCATCTCCTATGGAGCGTCCAGGAACCGCCGTATATTCTTCACAGCAGCTTATTCCGTGCTTATTATTATTTTAAAAGTTGAAATCTTTGGTGTGAGGTTCTGGTGTATCTGCTCATTACCACCGACACTATTTCAGAATGGCAAATTGAATAATAACTGTTAAAAAATCAGCAAGCTCATGCTGCTGTTCGATGTCTTTTTTTTTTCAGAATAGACGTTTGCATCCGTGGTATAAATGGCGCAAAGGATTCTGTCCTGTGCCGCTTTATCATTTGTCGTTTCTACCGGCGTACACCTTCCGCCCACTGCTTTCACCGTCGCTGTATCTTCCGGCAGAAAAAATGCAATTGAAAAAATTTCATGCACCCCTTCGCCTAACGACGACGATGGTTGAACGCGAATGTCTCAGGAGAAGAATTCGTTGGTTGTCGTCTGAGTTTGGAGAAAGTTTTGAACATTCATAAATGGAGCAATCGGATAGGCTTCGTAACACGAGAGCAATCGGGTAGCAATCGGATAGGCTTCGTTCGCTTTTGCCCCTGAAGCATTTTTTTTCACTTCGCCTACGATAAATGATCGTCAGAGAAAGTTGGCTTTCCTTCAGGGCGCTTTCACGTTACCGAAGCCGTAAGTTATAACACTAAATCTTCGCATTAAAAGCGTGGGTACAACAATATCCCCCTGATATGCAATTTGTTGCGCGGCGTCGCGTGCCCTATCTTCTCGCTTTTGTGTTTTTTACTTCCGCAGGACCCACTGCAATCAACACCTGTAGCTACCACCACTGCACACCACTCCCAAAGCGTCGCCAATGGTTGATACGTTGTTACAGACGCCAGCAGCGTGATTTCGACCAAGTTATAAATTAATACGTCACTCGTAATTGTAACCTTACGTATGTCATTACAGAATTCCATCAGCCCCATTCGAGAAGACGGACAATATTTCAACCAGCGGCTTCGTGACACTTCCCTCACCTTGATGCAGCCTCTATATCTTCGCAATTCTGAGCTAACGCGACGGTCTTGGCGAAGTTTGATACTGGGAGAAGTTTGATACAAGAGTGACATGTAAGTTATATTCCCCAGATATCTTCCTATATATGGTTTCCTATATAAACTCGGCTTGATATAGTCAAAGTGAGCACAACCACAGCAATCGAAGCAATCGAAAAAATGGGGTGCGTGTAGCTCACAATTGCGGGAATATGCCACTCAGTAAGTCGTTTCCTCGTTTTTTGATGAATGACGGTTGGACAGGAAGGAAATTTTTCTTAAACGCAAGGACGTATATATGTCTTGCACCCTTGTGATAAAAGGGTAAGTTTTCCTTCACTTTCAAGAAAAACGCATTTTTCGTGTCACTGAGACTTTCAGTGTTCCTGGAGCCCATGTAGTATCAGGCGAGACAACAGCATAGTAACATGGGCAAAGTTTTGGCTGTTTGAGCGTACAACCATGACGTACCTGGAGCACTCTCTCTGCGATGGGGAAGAGAACAAAATTGCTGCACATGAGGCTCGAGCACAGCGGGAAGAACACGGATCGAAGAATATTCGGTAGCAGAACATGGTACACGCTCAGTGAATCGTACTTCGTTTCATCGGACTCGTGAAGCGCGTCTTCGTAGCCACTTGAAGTCACGTCGAACGTAAAGCTGGCCCGTTTCGATTGCGTGATGTTTTGCAGACGAGCATTGTTGTACAATGTCGTGAGCAAAACAGCCATGTGCTCGATCTCACCATTGTACCATAGCACGGTCCTGCGGCGGAAAACATCCCATGACTTGCTTTGAATTATTTTCAGGGAGAAGCCAAAGGGTCTGAACAAACGTAACAATGCAAGCAAGCACATAACTATGCACTTCCGTCGCCCGCATTTTGTGTTTGAGCGTTTGAGTGAATTAATCAATAAATCATCAAAAGATAAATCATCATCATCATAAGCATGTCTACACCCACTGCAGGGCCAAGGCCTCTCCCACATATCTCCAATAATCTCGGCCCTGTTCTAACTGCGACCATTTATCCCCGCAAACTTCTTGACCTCATCTTCACCCACCCCAACTTTCTGCCACCCCCTGCTATGCTCCCCTTCTCTAGGGATCCACTCTGTTACCTTTATTGATCCCCGGTTATCTTTCCTTCGCATTACATGCCCCCCACACGCTCATTTCTTCTTAATTTCTACTAATATGTCCCTAACACGCGTTTGTTCCCTGACTCACTCCGCTTTCTTCTTGTCCCTTAATGTTACACCTATCATCTTCCGTTCCATTGCTCGCTGAGTCATGTGCACGCATCAGAGTTCCAACTCTTCGCGCAATTAGGTTTCATTGCATTGGGGGAGATGAATGAGAAACCTTGCTTCTGTACAAGAAAAAAGAAGCGTGAAACGGGGAACCAAAACAAAAGAAAAAGGGAGAGAGAGATGGTGTAAAAAATGACGGCAACAGGATAAGAGCGTCCGAGGGGCTGTGAGGTTACACGGCATTTGGGGCACGTTTGGAGGAGGCACCAGGAGCAAATGTCAATAAAGTGTACATTTAAGGTGGAGGGAAGAAGTTGCATAGGGGGAAATAGTACTTGGCAAAGATAGTCTTTGGCAGAGCATAAAGCCATTCAAAATTTGAAAGCGCACAAATAACGTCGTTTTGAAAAGTTACCGCACAAAAATAACTATGGCTCCCCCAAACTTGATTGCATTGCAAAAATAGAAGCAAGTAATGTTTTCGATAGTCCCCTCTAAAAATGTTTATTCTGCTATTTATGTGTTTTGTTGGTTTTACATTGCACTGTTAGGCTGCTTTACCTAGTTCTTTGACACCTTTCCCTCCAATCTTGTTCAGCCACGTCCGCGAAAATCGGGTAAATAGAGTTATAGAAAAACTTCATTTATGTGATTACACTTACTGAAAACGTGAGATAACGTGACTATAAAGTAATTGCTCTTTAGCGCAAGTAATTAAAGTGCCTCAATGTACGAGAAGACCGAGAAGTGTTCTTAGGTGACCGCTGGAATGAAGAATGCATAGCTTCTTGCATAAACAACAAACTAGGTAGATAATATATTTCTGTCCCCGTACAACAAAAAATGGTTTTGGTGAAGCATTCCAAACAATAACTGATTTACTTAAACCAGTTTTTTCTGCAGAGTAATTGCACTACTATATGTTCTTAGACTCTTTAGCCCTGGAATCTCCGCCACCTCGGTCGTATTTCTCTTCTGGCGGCGCAGCACAGCAGCAAGAGACCTCTATTCGAGCTCATACTGGCGAACGTCACACTGGAGGTAGAAAAGAAGAGATGAAACGCTCTAGGTGATGAATGATAGGTCACTGTAGTGTACACGTGACAATAAAAGGCATGTGCTGTAATACGGAGGAGGACGGGCACTGTCCCTGTGCTTCAGCAATACAATGGTTATGAGAGTGTGAAGATTGCGGGGCATTGTTAACACGAACGAACGTGTCTATTTTGTCTCGTTTTATGTACACGTATGCGTGTTTCCTCGTTTCTGATGGCATAAACTGAGTTGAAGTCTCGCGTGTATGTTGTCCCTTTTTCCTTTCTTTCCTTATAGTGCCACGCTCGCTAGAAGTATGAGTTCATTAATTAAGTAACACACTCATCCAATTTGCGCTTTAAGTCTAAATTCGTTTCCTTTTATAACTGCGGAAAAAAATTACTTCCCTCCTCTATTCTAACAGAACTAATCAACATAAAGTTTAATAAATATGCTAAACACGCGCATGTCGCCTTTCGAACTCTACACAGGCCTGTTTCTTCGAGCTCTTCACCAAATAGGGCTGCGTATGTAAATTTGAACCGTACTCCTTATTCATTCCAATAAAATGACAACATAGGGTGGCAAACGACGAGCTAAAAACCACGGCAAGCTCTATCTCAGCTTAAAGAGACGACGATAGGAGTACTTCAACCTGAACACCCGTGACTTTCGTTCATCTATTAGTCCGACTTTCAATGTGAAGTTTGCACTTAGTCTTCAGTGGTACGATTTTGCAAACGATTAGAATATTCATACTGTTAATAACAATTTTCAAGGTGAACAATGCCGAACAAATCTTACGTAGAAGAAGCAAAGCTGCCGCAACAAATGGAGGAAGCTTATAAATTGACCGATGTAGAAAACAATGAGCAGATAGTAGGCAGAGTGTCATTTCAATATTGTTTCACTTCCCGGCTTAATAAACACATGGTTGCTACCTAAAGAACTGCGTTACAAAAAAATGGCAATATTTACATAAAATTAAAGACGACCAAAGAGATAAGTAACTGTTACTTCTTTAACTAATTAGATGTGAATCATTGCCTTCTACAAGGTATTGTAATCTTATTGGATGTCGAAATAAGCTTCTTTTAGCTAAATTTAACTTCAAAAATAATTATTCAACGTCTGTTATACTGATCGACGAAAATAATTTCTTTTTACGCAGGGTTGCACGAGAAACGAATTCAAACCGTTTGTGACTGCCAGAGGAGGAAAGCGATTAAGGTTGAGGAGATAAGAGAGGTAAAAGGTGAAAAACGTTTAATAAGCGCTCACCAACAAACCAGACAACGTAATTTTTTTTCGATTTATTGATAAGTTTAACGCGCTCAAGCTACACCTGGGCCCTGAGGTACGCTGTAGTGGAGGGAGCCGGGTATATTTTGAGCACCCTGGTATCTTTAACATGCAGTGAAGACTCAATACAATGGATTTTTCGCTTTAGCGCTCCACCAGAAAAGCAGCCACCACCACCGGGATCAAACCCGCGTCCTAGGGCTTAGCCGCACAACGCTTCAGCCACTCAGCCACCATGGCGTGTACGACTACTTTGAATCGATATATTTATCGCGGGCTTTGTTCCAAAAAAAAAACAGTGGCTTAGCTCGGCTATGCCAGGATATACGTAGCATGAACTAAGGTTCAGCTGTTTATTCTTAGGTTTCCTCGGTGTCTAGGATTAGCTGATTATCATGCTTACTGCCGCTAAAACGATTGCCAATGCAATTCAATCCAATCCAGTGCAGTCCAGTCCAGTTCAATTTAATCCAATCGAATCCAATCCAGTCGAGTCCTATCCAGTCCAGCCCAGTCCAGTCCAGTCACTGCTCCTCGAGTATGCCCAGCACGGCTGTCCAGGAGCCACGCGAAACGGCTATCAAGCGGCTCCGGCGCAGCGTCAGACTTGGCTACTGCGCAACCGAGGCGCACAGCTGGGCGCACGCCGGCGGTAGTGCGTTTGCAGCGGCTATGACGTCCCTTCTCTGGATTGCGCAGACCGTCGAATGTGCACACCCAATTCTCTGCACTCCCGTACTCCAATTTGGGTGGACTTACAATTCAATACAATCCAATCCAATTTAATTCAATCCAATCCAATCCAAGTCAAGCCAAGCCAATTCCTCTCGCGCTTGCGTATCACGCTCCTTCAAGGTGCACGCGAAGCTGCTCAACATCGGCCAGTGTAGCTGACGCTACAAAAATATGATCAGGTTGTGATCGTGCGTTCTAAAGGAAGCAAACAATGCTTACATTGACAAATGTATCTAACGTTCACGAAATGTTGAGTGGAAGCCCATCGAGATTGGTATTCGGCAAAACTATTTGAAAAGCACGGCAACACTGATGCATATAACTATCGTAGAAAGGAGATATAGGTAACGCTCTTGCAGCTTTATCATCCTGTCAATCTGACATTGCCTGATCACGATTAGAACCAAACTGTTTCTTTTGTCAGAATAGTACTGCATACCGATTTCGAAAGCTCTTCTCACTCGTGTTAAAAGCACTTTTGGTTACGAAACGTGGCACTGGTCGTAAAGATGCTGAAGAGGCATTGACACCTTAACTTATGAACACACGTACGGCATCGTCCGGAATCAAGCAGGAACAGGTAAGCTAGGAATACTGCCTCACAACTCAACTTACTAGTTTGACTTCAAATCTTCAATCAGTGGAGTTGACTGTTTTTTTTTCAAATTATATCCACAGATCAGGGGCTTGCGGCTTACCAGTGTCAGTTGTGTTTTCCGCAGCAGCCTTTTACTAGATTAAAATCTATACAAGCACTTGTTTTTGTTATCTTGGACCACAACGCCAAAAAGGACGCCACAACAATGACTTTTTTAAAGTTCGTGGTAACATATGCTATCAAACCGCTGCTTGCTGGTTTCTTCAACATGTCGATATTGTAATGCGCGAATTAGGGAACTCACCCAGTCTTTTTTGTCATCTGCACAGCAAAGTGCTCATCAAAAACATATTTTTTGAGATCCGTCTTGGCCACATTTATCAGCTCCGTTGCGATGTCAACACTAGGAGGAATTTGCACCACGTCGAAATTTTCGGGGTCAAACATCGGCATCAGCCACCGGTCAACAAATTTCTTTTCTACATCGCTTTGAAGAAATCCCTGCAAATAAAATGGTAGCATTAGAGAACCATCTAAAAACTCCCGGTCTTTTAAATCATGTCTCTGAACTCTTGGACATATTTAGTAATTTTAGCTTTACTTGAGGGTGGATTGTACCACCGTGGGTGCGGGTCTAAACAAGTGGTAAAGGTTTCCAGCAGCACCTGATTTCCTCTCCCATAAGCCTACCCTCAAAACACAGTGTTGAGAAAATCAACTTGTACGCATACTCGGAGCACATGTTCAAAAAAGACACTTTACCGCTCACGTGTACCGGCAGAAATATAACATAAGGGCGAAAATATAATAGAAATAAAACAACAAAGGACTAACGTGTACAAGAACAAGAAGTACATAAGGGCAATGCGGTTCCAAACTACTGAAAGAACTGTAGCGGCTCAAAAATATCCGCATTATACAGGCCAAAAAAGCTCCAGTAAATCTTAGGTAAGAATAAGAACGTCAGCGAGAGTACCAGGGTTTCTTATAAATAGACAGGTTAGAATGATTTTACCACGAAAGTGTTTGATTCGGGATTCACGAAGGTGTCACCTACGTCATATCCATCACGTAAGTGACGCCAGTAGAACGATGCAAGCGGCCTGCAAAGGGTGCGCCACCGCACACGTGGTCTTTTTGCGGGGAAGCCAACTTTAGTACTAAAGTTTACGTTATACTTCGGGTTTTCGTTTTCGGGTTTCATATTTTGACACGAAAGTGTTTCATGTCGGGATACACCAAGATTTTGTTGACGTCATATCCGTCCCGAAAATGACGCCAGTACACTTTTGCCGAAGCGACCCGTCAGCAGGACGTCGCTCGCCAAACACACCCACAAGACAGCCGCCGTCCCGCTAATCATGCTCAGCTGCAAAATTCGCTGCACATTTCACTTTCGTGTTTTACCGATTCCTATGACAGAAAAATCAAGCACAGTTTTTTTTGTGATAACCAATAAAACAACCAGCTCTTTAGAAGCGGTGTCAAAGAGAGTCCAGATAAATGCATATAGAAAAACAAAGCATGTCGTCTCTAGCTTCTCCAAGTACAACAGAAGCAAAAGGTCCGAAAGATGGCACGCGATTTCTAACACGTCAAAAATTATTTTAATTCAGCGAGTCATATCCATCATGCGAGGGAACAGATGGGAGAATAAGACCATGTAAGTCTGATGGGAGGGCAGGTAGCGGACATTACACGACAGGGGCGGCAGAAGACGGCCGTCTTTCAACAAAATTTTGCTGCAAGGCGAGCAGATACGCGGAAATTTGTTTAAATAAACCTACACTGAATTTCATCAGATCAATGCGGATTAATCAAACCGAATGCTGCTATGGGCGCAAACCGAGCCTACAGAGCGACCCAGCGTCTCTGTTCTCACACTTTGTTTCCCTTGTACTCAGCGCCGTTGAAACTTGCATCCTTTTAAGTGCGAATGCACTTCTTAAGCGACCCTGAACCTGCGTCCACCGGCGATGTCCGCATAGCATACCCACGTGGGGGATTGGCCAGGAATCTCCTCGTCTTCCTTGGCAACGGGGGGAGATGGGCGCCCGCTGCCTGGCCGCTGACATGGCACATACCCACGTGGGGGATTGGCCAGGAATCGAGCGTGAGAAGGGCTAATGCACCCGCTTAAAGGAGTACTGACACGAAATTTCAAAGCTGAGATCCGCTCTAGCAATCAAGTACAACGACAACACAAATAGGTGTCTGTGAATAAATGCATCTTTCTTTCTTTGTAGTTGTGTGTGTGTGTGTGATCTCTCTTTCGCGAACATTACCGAACCGCGCAAATTCAACTCGTGCATTCGCACTTTCACATTCTTCCCCTCGGGGAAATGCGGGGAATTTTTAATCTTAGACTTCTATGGCGCTCTGTTCAATGTCGCTTTTACCCGACATTTCATACGCTGTTATGTTCGTTTATGCACCCAGTGTTTCTGTTAAATGTGCCAGATTTCCTTTACGTAAACATGCTGTAAGGGTCTTTCCTATATGTACTTCGTATTCATGGAATTTCTTATGCCAACCATTGTACCTGTGCTCCCGTTGATATATTGGCCTTGGCATGTGCAGGAGCACAAACACAAATCAAGAAAATCGTGAAAATCGCATCTGCATGTTGTAGTTTGAGGAAAGTGTAATGACATCACGTTCCAAAGATAGGAGACGCAAACATCGTTGCAGCATTCCCACTACGCGAACTCGAACGAACGAGCATACCATCGCTTTTAATTTGCGCGCTGTGGAAAGAGAAAAAGTTCAGGAAAACAAACAGTTAAGTGTAAAAAACGTGAACATAACATCTACAAAGTCCCACTATTTCTTATTTTTGTACTTCAAGGGGTTATTGTTTTCTACATGCTGACATGTAAGCAAAGTCCCGTGTGGACATTGCATCTATTTCGTATGTTCAAGAAAGTGTATTATAACAGCTGTAGTAAAGCGTTCCGTTCACTCGTTCGTTTTGCAGACACCCCGGAACTGTCCTGTGTATTATACGCTGTAGGGCTGATGCGGAAATTCCACAATGCACAAGCTGGCCCAATTACAATTTTTTCAACCAATAGACGGAAACCAATAGACACCAACACGTCAAATAATATTTATGTGGCCAATATTTTATGCCAAAAATATACTGAATAAAGTGGTGTCCCTTTACGTGTCCCGCACATTTTTGCGTAGACGAATTCTTTAAAAGCTGCTCTATCGCCGTCCTCTGGTCTCTCAACTAATTTCGATAAAGTTTAAGGAACCTTCAGGTCTTGCATTTTGTTTGCATGCAAAACAGAAATCCACGTTTCCGTGAACAGGATTTTGGAGTCACCGAACAGCAACGGTTTGAAGTTGAAGAGTGATAAAATTATTTCTGTTTTATTTCCATGACCGGCTAACAACTGACGAGATCGCTTTGTGCAGGTTGGCAAGAAATGCATCCAATTAAGAAGACAACGTCGAATCTTGGGCCTAGTTTTCCACGAAAAGGTAAATGTTTGTACCAAACATGAAAACGCCGAAAATAAAATGTATGAAAACACTAACATTCAAAAACATATCTGACACCAAAGAAATGAAACGGTGAAGTCATGCATACAAATAAATCGGAATAGCCTAATTAAACCCATGCTAGAATATTGTGTTATATTTTACAAATAGGCGCAAACGTCTGTCTTGATACTTTACACCTCGTGACAATTTCGGACACCGACTGATGATGATGGTTTGGGTTTAATGGCGCAAGGCCAGCAAGGACAAAGAGCGCTAAAAACAAGGGTCTTTGAAGATAACTCAGATGTACAATGCACTACGAAATTTTCTCAGTAAAAACAAAAGTGGAGCAACTTAAAATTTATGAAGATGGCTGGGGTATAGGGCCAGGATGATTATGCATGATACGAAAGGAGCTGTAAAAACGACGTCTGATAAAAACAGCAGGACACGTCTGGTGGAAAACATTGGGTTGTCGGCCAAGTGTGATGGGTGTAGCGGGATGTGTTGTCTGTACAATTCAGGAAAATCTTTGTGTCGTGTTGTGTTGAGTGCCTTGCATTCAATGAGTATGTGGACTACGGACAGGGCCTCTCCGCACCTGCTGCACTGGGGTCTTGAAGATCCCGTGAGCAGATACGAGTGCGTTGCGTGCAAGGATGTGCCCGATCCGTAGTTTAGCTAAGGCGACTTCCCTATGCTTGTTGTGTGAGTCAGTTGTGTATGGTCCCAAGTATGGCTTTATTGCATGTAGTTTGTTGTTTGTCTGTTCAATCCAGTGCGTTTGCCATGTTCTACGCAAGTGTTGTCTTATGTGTGACTTGAGGTCTGTATAGGGTACCGCTGTTTTGTCTACAGTGTTTCTCGGTGCAGCAGCAGCGGCTCTCTCGTCTTTCAACTCGTTACCAACGATCCCAGTGTGTCACGGCACCAAACAGGGGAGCAGCGCCTGCTTTTGTGCATAGACAGACATAATGGCGTTGAAAACGGGATTAACTCTGTTTTTTTCTGGGCTTATGGAATGAAAATGCTTGAACAAAACTCAAGGAATCTGTATAGATGATGGAATTGGTAATTTGATTTTCAATAATATTTTATACAATTAGTAAAATTCTATATGCTTCTGCTGCAAAATGGTTTCGTGTACGCTCATGCTTCTGGCTGCATTGACATTCGCACTATGACAGCAGAAGAAGCGACAGTGACGTTTTAATAGCATCACTCCAAAATTCTGCAAATGGGTATGTAAACTGCAGAGACCGAAAATTGTGCAGTATTGCAGTTCGTGGTAGCCGATTTTTGTCAAGTTCTATAAAATAAACTTCGCAAAACACAAAGCTAACTTGCCAAGGCGGTAAAATGTATGAAAAGGATATGTACACATCTAAAAACGAAACGCGATATCCGAAGCTCTCTCTCTCTCTCTCTCCCTCTAAGCAAAAAGGGGAGAGCAGCGGACGGGCGATTTACAAACAGCAGAGATGTAGATCTATTATTAACGACAGGATAAAAAATATTGTCATTCAGCGATGAAATTTTAAAAGCATAAAGCGAGTTCATTCACAACCGTTGGTTTTCAAGGCACCACTTGCTACACTCGACATACAGACTTTGGACAGGCCTAGTGCGGCAAGCGCCCGACGCAAGACGAAGCCCGAAGTGTAGCACCGGGTGAAGCATTCGCAATGCTGTTTTAGTAACCAACCCGTACACCACATTGCCATAGTCCAAGCGAGACCCAACCAAAGCAGTAAACAAGCGCAGCAGGAGTTCT
The DNA here is from genome assembly GCF_048455015.1 of Haemaphysalis longicornis. NCBI lineage: Eukaryota > Metazoa > Arthropoda > Arachnida > Ixodida > Ixodidae > Haemaphysalis > Haemaphysalis longicornis. The sequence continues at coordinate 136,805,511 of NW_027526295.1, read as the reverse complement.
TTGTCGACACCATAGGATTTGTGGGAGACCCTTCAAGATATTCATTGTTTTCAGACATTTATGCTTAAGTTCCTTGATGTAGGAATAGAATGTGAGTTTATGGTCAAACACAACACCTAAAAACTTGTGCTCCTTGTTCACGGAGCTCAACATGCCGTTAAGAATGATATCTGCGTCTGGGTGCACTCCACGATTCCTGGAGAACACAACACAAGAGCTCTCTGCAAGATTAAGTTTAAAACAATTCCTGTCTTTCCATACGGAGAGTTTCTTGACGCCACGCTGGACTTGACGTTCGCAGATTGACATATTACATGATTTAAAGGATATCTGGACGTCTACATACATGGAATAAGAGACTGTGGGTGCCAATGCATTTCCAAATAGTTCATCTTAACTATAAAAAGAATAAAGCTAAACACTCAACTCTGAAGCACGCAATTTTCTGCCACGTGAATTTTAGAGTGCACAACCAACTCTCACTCGATATGTTCTCTCATACAAGTAACTAACAAGGGTGTTTAGCATATTACCCGAAACACCGAATGAATTGAGGTCATTAAGGATCCCGTAACAACAAGCGTTGTCGTAGGCCTTCTCGAGGTCAAAAAACACAGTTACACAATACTGTTTGTGCACGAAGGCATTCTTGATATACGTGTGAAGTGCGACGAGTTGGTCTTTCGTCCATCACCCCACCTCTGGACGGCAGTTCGGCCTGCCTGGCAGCTCTGGAGAAGACCATTGTACAAAAGGAAGTACACGAGCCTTCGGTTTATCATCTTCTCGAGGAGCTTGCACAGGCAGCTCGTCAGGGCTATCGGACGGTAACTTGAGGGGGACCACCGGTCCTTTCCCTCCTACCAGAAAGCCACTACTATGGCTGCCCTCCAAGAGCATGGAATGTGCCCCGAAAGCCACATTTTATTGTATAGATGTCGGCGTGTTTCAGGTGTGTGCATGTAGGTGTTGTATCATCGTATATGTGATGTTGTCTGGGCGTGGAGATAAGGGCTTACACGTGCTCAGAGCAGCCCTAAGCTCATGCAGTGAAAACTGAGTTATAAGAAGTCGTTGACCAGTCGTTATCAAGTAAAGGCTTCTGTCGGCCGATTGTTTGTTTTACGAAAGTATTTGTGTAGTGTGGAAGTGTTGTGCAAGTGTGTCACCCTGCTCTTCGATTGTGTCCCCTGTTGTATTCACCAGAGGCAGGCTGTGTGTTTGTTGCCCATAAGTTTACGTATTCCTCTCCATACCTGGCGCGTATATGAGTATGAGTTTATTGATGTTATTAATGAGAGCCAACTATGTTGTTTTCACACGTTTTCCAAACGCCTTTGCCCTTTCGAACAACAGAGGATTATCCGACGTGGGGTACTGACGAAGGATACCCCACGGCTTGTTCTAGGCCTCTCGCGCCCGCCTACAGTCATCATTCCACCACGGTCTCCTCTGGTTGCGGGGGGCACCAGAGGCGTGGGGAATAGACTTTTCACCAGCGTCGAGGATGTGCGCCGTGAGTAGTTCGGTAGCTTCTCCCACGTGTAGGTGTTTTATGGATGTGTGTTAAGTATGGATGTCTCTGTAAGACCAAATTCTGGATCTGGCAGTAGAAAGAGCAGTTCTTAGCGAAATTCAGATAACAGATCTCATAGCTTTGATACCAGAACACACCCGCCGCGGTGGCTCAGTGGCTAAGGCGTTGCGCTGCTGAGCACGAGGTCGCGGGTTCGATTCCCGGCCGCGGCGGCCGCTTTTCTGATGGAGGCGAAAAGCAAAAACGCACGTGTGTACGAGATTTCGGCGCACGTTAAAGATCCCCAGCTGGTCAAAATTAACCCGGAGCTCTCCGCTACGGCGCGCCTCATCGCCTGCGTTGCGTCGGCGCGTTAAACCCCACAATCAATCAATGATACCAGAACACTCACGGTTGTTCTTGAAGGTACGCGGTCGCGCCACTCTTATGACATATTACATAGAGGTAGCATCTCAAGGCAGCACAAGATGTAGGGCGTAACGGTGTTCACCATTGCACGAAAACTGATGAGGCATGCCGTCGACAAGGTAATGACGCTGAAGATTGCCGAACCGGCTGAAGGTGATTTAGTGTCATCAGTGATAATTGTGGAAGCTAAAGGTAAAGAACCGTGTCTTTGCATAGATTGCCGTAAGTTTAGCTCAGTGACAGTGACAAAAGTGTACCCCCTACCACACGTGGAGGACTGACTTAAAAGAGTGAGTGATCAAGGCCTTTAAAGTGCAATTCAACGCCCGACTTGGGGTGTGGTTAGTGGCAAGTTGCACACAGTGAACGAGCCACTAAATGAGCTGCTTTCTCGACGCTGTTCGGTACCTTCCTACGTTTGCTTCTCCCTTTCGGGCTGAAAAATGCTGAAAAAATTGCCATGCAAGGCTGATGAATTAAATACTAACAGGCGCGGAAGCATTCGCACTCCCCTATCTGGATGATATCGCAGGATTTTCTAACTCTTGGCCACGGCACATCAATCACCTGTGCAAAGTTTTCTGGAGGCTACAGAAGGCTGGGCTTACACTGAAGGCTCAAATATGCATGTCGGGTCGCTTAGACGTCGATTACCTGGGACACAGAATTGGCCAAGGACACCGCAGCCCACCAGATGTAAAAATTCTGGCGATATGAGAATTCCCCCGCCAAGAAACGAAAACAGAAATCCGCACGTTCTTAGTGATGGTGGGTTATTATCAGCACTATGTCAAAAGCTTCTCGATTGCCAGCCCGATTAAAGACGCCTTAAAGAAAGACGCGCCTATTCGGGTAGAATGCGGGGCAGCGAAAGAGGTTGCTTTTGTGTCTCTCAAGGCTCCGCTCATAAGTCAGCCAGTCCTAGACAGCCCGTACCACTCGAAGCCTTTTCTTGTGCAATGTGACGCGAGCGAAAGAGGGTTAGGTGCAGTTTTAAGCGCGGAAGACGAAAATGGACACGAACCCCCAATTCTCTACGTGAGCCGAAAATTATCTCCTCGAAAGCAGGCCTACAGTGCCATCGCAAATGAGTGCGCATGCCTAATAAGGGCTGTGGAGAAGCCTCCATGTTATTTGGCGGGTTACGAAGTTGTTTTTGTTTCCGATCACAGCCCCCTCACGTGGTTTAACAGATATCAAATAAAATCGGCAGATTGTTGCGTTGGAGCCTTGGCTTGCAGCCGTATGCATTTGTGGTTAAATATACGGAAGGATCCCTGCACGCAAATGCAGAAGGTTTGAGCAGGGCTTTCTCTTCCTTGGCCTAAGACGGCAATAATGCAGCACTACAACGATTCTCAATTCATTCCCCTGCCTTTGCATGGGGCAGGCTTTTGCGTGGCCGCGCTCGGCGGTTGTTTGTGGCGCTTCCGGGGGCTTGCTTTCTTGCCTATGTCCAGTATACTGGTCTTGAGCACGTCTCCTACAGACATCCCGCGACGCCTGAAGTTCTCAGCCTCTACCCACAAGGGTTGACGTCTCATGAACTAAAAGGTCGTCAGACGCTATGTGGTCGCCTGCAATCCCGAAGACAACCCCTTTCAAGCACCGTGATACAAATAGTCGGTGGTGCTCCTGTGGTGCCCCTTCCGAAGAGCTTTCAACCTAAGTGTCGGAAGTCAAACGTGGTGCGTTTCTGCCTACCATCGGCTCATCTGGCAAACTTTTTGTAGGCAACCCCCCCGTCCTATGCAATGTTCCGGCAGGAGGAGCTGTTGCGCTGTAGCGCAGACGTACCTTCACTCCGCGCCAAACAGCCAATCTGGCGAAGCGTCTGCACTGGAATGCTCGTGTTGGAACCCGCCAAACCGGCCGATAGCTGGGGAGCTGAAGCGCATGTGTGTGTGTTTGTATGTGCGTTCAACCAGCGTCGAAGAAAGACCATCGTTCCAAACCAACCGCAGTCGAGCACAGGTGTAAAAAAATTGGCCGCGTATCTGCCCCTTTTGTTGCAAATGTCGTCAAAAGATGATAGTCTTTATCGAATTTTGCCAAGTAAATGCCTCCCTTCGCTTTCTCGCTCACCTCTCATGTTGTTCCTCTTGCGTCGCGCTCCTCCCAAGGTAAATACGCCAAACGTTTTGCTTAAATCATTTTAAATTTCCCGCGTTCCACTGCTCCAAACCGGGTGTCTCGATGCCAACGCTGCCGTGCGGGGAAGACGCGCGTGAATTGAGGCGCCCTACTTCAACGTTTATAGAACCGCGTTTCCCTACGCCACGTGCGTTGCAAGCAGAACGTGGAACCTATCTAGTGGAACCTTTCGTAACTGTTACCGGTTGATTTCTTAAAATGGCTCCAGAAGCTATATTGGTCCGAGCGACAGCAGGCGACGCGGAGTGAATTTTTGTTCTGCAGTTGAAGAACCATTTAATTTAGCAAAAGTCAAGCATGTATAATTTTTTATAAAGGAACACTGCAAATATCACTTCTGTATTAATTTGTTGCCTTATAGTTGCGTAATGCTTGTTCTTATTCAACAATGTTGACAAGTATGAACATTACACCGTACTTAGACGGGTAGACTTAGCTGTTACTATATAGGACTATTGCATAGGCATTGTTTTACTTTGGCCGGGTGGATGAATCGAGTCACAGACAGACAGACAGATAGACAGACAGACCGACAGACAGACACACCAAAATTTATGGGTTTAAGTAGCCCAAGAAAGACTATCCTCGTTAAATACTGGAGACACCGACCAAAACTGCGCGGCGTTCTTGCGTGCCGCAGCGCACGTGGGCTAACTATGATTGTGCTGTTTCCCACTCTCCTTCTCGCGACGGCGGGGCTTAAAAGCAAACCCGAGCTCCACCGCTGGGTTTTTTTAACTGTCGGCAAGTGAGCCGCAATAAACGTGGCTTCTTCAGCGTCCGGCATTGACGTTCTGCGTTGGCCTCGGGCGCAGCTCAGCCAAAACGTAGCAGGAGTACTTTCTTCGTGAGCCTTACCCTGATAGCTGAAGAGGTCCCGGAGCTCACTGTCTGGTAAACAGACAGGGAGCCCATCCGCCGGAGCTTGACCTGGTCTCCGACGGCCACCGTTCGTGGTTTCTACCCTTCACCTTACAACACATCGTCATTGTAGGTTACAACTTATGTTTGGGGGCTAGGAGTCCGCGGTGTCGCCAATACCATCACTACGATTATTCAAGGTGCCCCGTGCGTGTTTACGACACAGACTGGTGAATGGTGCTTTACGCACTGTTTCTATACTGAGGTTTGGCGTTGAGTTCGACAGGCGATCACTTAAGGAAGAGCGTTCTTACACAGCTCTTTTATATGGAGTGAAAACATCACCTGCTCAACTTTTCTCAAACAATTTAATAAATGACACCTCGTGGTTCGGGTTGTTTTTGGCTGCATAAACCATCGTTCTTCAGCATTCCCACATGGCTCTGCATTGCACCAACTTAAGCTTACTACATAACGAAACATAACTTTATCTCTGCTTGCTGAAGCAACCCTGATTTCGTAACTAATAGGAGCAACAGTAAATTATTTGGTCCTGAATATTTCCGTTGTCCCTCGATCGCTCTATGCAATGTGCTTATTTGCACTTATGGGAATGATTTGACTCTTAAATCGAGGCTGCCCGAAATTTTCATGACACGAAGCAGCAATTAATAGCTAGCTCTCATGAAACTATCCCTTGATACAGAATTATATTTACTAGCCCCTATCCTGCGCAAGCTTAAACATGACCCCTAAACGCTACCATTATGTCGCATCTGTTCGAACGTGGGTTTTTTTTTCAAATTTAAATAAAAACCGGATTTCCCCAACGTTGTCCAACGAAAGCGCTCGTGCAAATCTACCACCAGCACGAGGGTCGGACATTTTGTTCGTAAAAGCTTTTGTCGACATCGCTTATATCACTTATGGATAACTGCAGATTTCATCATGCTTGCAGTTGTCGCAGAAGTGAGTACCGCTTGTCTCAGATAAATCAGCGTCGCCCTGCCGAATGGAGAGACTGGTAGGCGACATCTCATTTCGTCAGAAGTACAGAACCGACCCTTCCTTCGCGCCGGAAAGCATCAAATAAATCAGGCGATAGGCAACAAACTGCGCCCAAAGCATACCGAAGCGATGTTATTCCTGAAAATAGGGCTAGAAGTACACTTTCACATCAAAATCACTCAACATAAAAAATCGTGCAACACTGCAGAGGATCGATCGAACTTAGCCCGTTATAGAGTAACAAAAAAATTTACTTCAAAGCTGCAGTGTTCAGACACCGGGCCATTTTTAGCAGTTGCTCAAGAGAATGTTAGTGTTCAAAGTGAACCAATAGATGGCGCCAGATGCTTTCTGTTCTGCACCGTTTAGGAAACGGAATGTTTCTGCTTGTAACCCACTTTCAAACTCATACATACCTCGGAGAAGTCGACAACGCCGGGAAAGCTGTACCGCAGGGCGCTGCCTGTGTTCTCAACCACGCGGCCGGTTCCCTTTAGTGCCACCTTCTCAAGGATGAACAGAAGAGGCAGAAGTACCAGCGGCATCACCCAACTGTACAGCAGCATCTTCTTTTCACGCCACACGTGGATGGAGCGCTTGACGACCATGGCACGGACGCGTGAGCATAGTGTTGGTCGTCTGTCTTTCTCTCTGGCCATCATCTGGATCACCGCAACTGAAGTGCCGATAATGAGAGTGCAATATGGCATTTCCTCCGAATTCATTTTAGCAACAAACAATTGGATGAACAGACAACTAACCGCGTCAACACCCCGTACGTGAGGCCAGTATTAATTAACCTCCACGATTGTGTAATAGATCTTCCGCTACAAAGAAGCAACCTCCACAATTGTGTAATAGATCTTCCGCTACAAAGAAGCGAGTGAGAGACAATCACACCAATTCTGGGACCTGTGAGACACGCGTACTGTTTCTGAAATCCGACTGTCGAAACTGAACGGAATTTTTCGATCGAGCTGACTTATCATGTGGATAAGACGGACCCCAGTTCATTGTTCATTACATCATTGAAATGTGTTTTGGTGAAAATCTCAAGGTGCCAAAGTTACATTGTGGCCGCGGGCGTTCTTCTGCTGCGCGCAGAATTGATAGGATTCAGTTATGCGCTCCGGGATTGTTTGTATCAAACGATGACTGAAAGAGTCAGCTTGTAAAATTTTATGGGCATTGGCTCATAATTAAAAGTACCCTGTAACACTTTCAGTGAAAGCTTTCACTCCATCCTTTGGGTCTGAAAGCACTGTGAATGCTTAGTTATCGCCAGCACAAAGCGGCAATGCGTGATTTGCTCGTCGCATCACAACCACCTTCCGGTCCTGCTTGGCTTTTGTAGCGGTTTTTTAAAGTGGCTACCGAATACGTTTATTCCTGCAATTGAAATGAAGCCGGTCAATAGTCGCTACATTATTGTGATGACGTAATGCAAGCAATTCAAGAAAGCAACGGGAAAGAGGAAAATATTTTGAGCAAGTTTCAAAGGCATCTGATGGGCATAGATAACTCAATTAGGGCTAAGGAACTTCGTTCCCTGATTATAAGTGCTAGGTGTGTTTGTTGGCCAGTCTGGAAGCATTTAGAATTTAGAGAAAATCTAAGACAAATGTTGCAGGTTTCTTTAAGGCAGTCTCACAAACTTACAAACGCCGCTGACACCAAAACGCCTCAATTCGATTTAAAATTTCTTATGAGGAAAGCCTGAGCAACAACATTTTGTATCTGTACCCCTACCTTTATTTGTTTACAGGAAAAAACGAAGCTACTTTTAGTTATCACTCTCGGCGTGTCCCTTGGCAAAGTAAAAAAAAAAACGCGTGGTTTTCAATTGTTTGAAAGCTTGGGCACATGATGGATAAACCGCACGGATATGAACTTTACTGGCAGTTTGACAAAACGCTGAAGAAAAAACTCCCCAATCGTCGGTGGTAGCATCTCGTCAGTCAGAAACTGCAAATTGAAGAGGCTAAGTGTTACCCTCACCTCAGCGTGCTAGGCGATTCAATCATCGGAGCTCATGCCCATAGAATCCTCGCCTACTTAGACTAGAACACATCTCCGATTCACCCCAAAATGACAAGGGGCATTAGAGCTTCACGTTAGCTGATTTGGGTACAAACTGCCGGAAAAAAGGGAGGAAAACGGACGGAGACATGGTCAACCACAAGCGCTGGTGGACTCCAAAACATTTTACGTCGTCAAATTCAATACAATTTTCTTTAGTTGTTCATCAGCGCTTGCGGTTTCCCTTTTCCATCCACGTTTTCCGCGATGTTTTTTAAACAAACGACATTCTTTTTCCTCTTGTGCGAAAGCATCAGTACTTGTTGCAGTTCCGTTAATTGTAAACCGCAGACAAAATTCTTCTTAAAGGCTCGGAAAATCTCAAATTATAACGGATCTTTCATCAGCTGCTTTGTTGCTACTTCGAAAGGGCCTCTACAGGTGTGGATGATGGAGCCCCGCGTTGAACACATGGCTACAAAAACCATTAAAAATTTTAATAAAGTCTCCACCACCTCATTTCGCATTATCCGAAATTGATGTGCTACAGAACCTTCAACTCTTCTCCAAATTCTTCCTCCTCATACATCGACTCTCGTACGCTGGACATTAATTGCACACTACTCGCTCAAAAGCGGTCGAGCGCGAGCAGTTTAGAGCCGTGACACTGTTCTCCTCATCCTACGCGGGCTCTCCCGCTTTCTCCATGAGCCAACCAGCTTGATTGATTGATTGAAGCTTCATTAATTTTTTAGCAGAACTGTCGGCTCGAACTGTCCATTTTCAGGATGTCCCAAGCCAAAAAAAAAACCCACCCTCTACTGCCGCTTCCCCAGCTTCATATTGCAGTTTCCTGCTAGAATAAAGGCTCTCTCTCTCTCTCTCTCTCTCTCTCTCTCTCTCTCTCTCTCTCTCTCTCTCTCTCTCCCCTGAAATTCTGAATGTTTGACCTCAATACTCACAGTTTGCGTCAGTTTCGGACCCGTCGTCACCTCCGTCATCACGATGAGCCGCTGCCCTCTTCTTTGTGTGGCGTCGGTGAACGTGCTGCTCCTCGCCTACGCTGTCTAACACGTCCTCCAGAGAAGTCATGCTGACGCCCACGGACTCGATGCCCAGACTGCTTCCGTACTTCTCAATATCCTATACAGCGGAAACGCGGAAAGTACTTTTGTCACCGTGTCCGGCCACTACATACTTCTATGCGAACGCTGTTTTTATTGGTAAAGCATTCGTCTTAATACGGCATCGCAGGATAGAAAAAATAATTACACTATAAATACCTTCTGTAATGCTTCCATAACCCTGTATTTTGGTGACCATTTCGGTCATCGAAGAGGGCTAAACGAAGGCGCGGGTATGAGCCGATGTTCACAGGTCAACAGGTCTGCATACAATGCCCCAGCCACACTCAGGTTGAGAATATAAAAGTAACCGGGCTTCTCCCCCTTCTCTACTTGTTTGCTCTGTGCAGTTAGTATTCCTAAACGGTAAGGTGATGATTGGGAAGAGATCATAATAAAGCAGCTATCGTCTTCACCAGCCGCGGTGGCTCAGTGGCTGTGCTGCTGATCCTAAGGACGACAAGTAGGTTTCAGGCTATTGCCGCCTCTTATCATTCGGAGACGAAAGCAAAAGCTTTCGGGTATCGAGATTTCGGCACACGTTAAACATTGTAAGGTGTTCAAAGTTAATCCAAGAGCTCCCCACTGCACAACGCCTCATAGCCCACGTGTAGCGTCGTTGCGTAAAACACCAAAAATTTGAATCTGGACTTCATCCTCCAACGAAATCACCAGACATTTCACGCCAGCTACCTTATTGGCGTCAAGATAAGACATACCAAAAGCAGCAGCGTGGCTCAAAAGTTTCCTAGATTGTTCGTTTGTATAGACGCTTGCAGAAAGTCTGGCAACATTAATCATTCAGCTGTGGCAAAACTGGTGGTTAACGTGACGATGCCATGATATAGAGTGGCGCAGGAACGCCGTTGCGGCTGCACGGTTTGGCCTCTCGCTTCACCCCATAAAAGGATTTTATTGGTTGTTTTGTATACGCTCCTAATGTGCTTGTAGCATTCAAAAGCACTATGCCAACGCATTGCTGCGTACATCTTTGCAAGCGGTACGGATACGTGTATAATGACGGGCAAAAGGTTCGTACGACGCTCGTCTTTTCAGCGTCTCCTGTTTTAATGTTCAAAGCAATGCATCGTTGTCTACATGAGAGCTGCATGGCTGCGTTTCACGTGCCGGTTCCTATCGACACCGTTATAAGCGATGAAAATTTAGGAAGCAGCGTTGTTTCGGTGCAGGCGAATTCGAGACTGCGTGCGTACTTCATCCTGCAGCGCGCTGACGGACGTTTGCACACCTGTGAACCCCAAACACGCCCGCCGTTTTTTTTCGCGAATAGTTGTTTTGTGGAGCAGCTTGACGTGCGGGTCCCGAGTGCTGCAGGTTTAACGCCGAACGTTCAGGCAGAAGAGTTGTGGCGGTGCAGCCAAACATTTTAGCTTGCAGGCGTGTTTTGCTTTGCTTGTTTTCACACCTTGGCGGCAGTAGATAGGGAACGCGGAAACGCGAACTAACAGTGTATTTTGCGATCTTTTGGGGCGTTCAGCTACCCCGACATACTCCAACTGAATTACAATCGTGCTTTTCTATAAAGCTATTTATGTACGAATTCCTGCAAGTTTATACCTTGTATAACTTATTTGCAGGTGCCCTATCAACAGTGTCCAACTGAAATACAGATGAAGGAAGCGTGGATCGCAGCAATCAAGAGAGATGAGCAACAATATTTTACTGTCTGAAGGGCTAAGAAAGCTTTAGGAACATTGCGCGGAAACAAGAGAAGTGTTTTCATGTATGCTATCGTCCTTTCCGCGAGTGATTTAGAAGGTTCTGACAGTCGCAAAGTAAGCGACCAACACATGACTGGCCCCTCATAGTCGGTTCATAGCCGCTGGCCGGCACTGCCACGTGGCAAGGGCGCATCGAATAAACACAGTTATAACTCGATGACTAAACAGGCAAGCAGCGGTAAGGTAAGCAAGCAGCGGTATTCGTTCTTAGTAACAAATCCTGCATTCGTTTGCTGCAGTCCGTCATTACACACGACAGAATTCTACGCTGAAATTCTAAGATCTTGTAGGGTCTGTCAGTCGGCGACCCTCTCGATTAAAAGTCGAGAATATGGTGCTCTTGAAATAGAGGAAGAGCAACAGGTTATTTTCTCACCCAGTTATGGGGAAAACAACTTTACGAGAAGCGCATGCCATTATTGCGCCGCGGCGGACGGTAGCTTCTTTGCGTTTGCTGCCTTCTGGCTTCCCTTATGATGGCGGGGTGGTGTTGGCGGAGTTATTTCCTGCTCATGAGCTAGCGCTCCAGGCATTTGTCGAAAGGTCTATCAGGCTACCTGATGATCTCTTAAGCTTCTTCACCTAATTACCCCAAACATACACCGCCTTGTACCTGCCACAAACTACCTTCTCGGTGACATTCGCTATTAAAAAACTGATTCCTTTATTGGTGCTTATTCCAGTGGCTTTATAACAAAAAATATTTTTTTTCGCTGTACTAAAAGTGATGCAAATAGCGGTGCGAAAAACTATATGGCTGCGGATTGTCTTGCATGTGGCTCTGCTCATTTGGCGAGGGAGCTTCCAATCTACCATAAAGCGGAATTACCAGCAGGTTACGCCACTCAGAGTCCGCTGAGGCTACCCTAACGTTCATCACGGTCCCGTTGCCAGCTGTCTCCTGGACTCTAACGCTTTTGCGCCGAAGCTTGACGAAGTCTCAGGCGTCCACAGTTCGTGTTTCCGACCCTTTGCTTTCAAACTCGTTTTTCTTTTTTAAAAAAAGTCGTGTTTTGGAACATTTGGTTGGCAGCTGTAGAGTTAGGTGCGGTATAGGCTGGGCCAGGCATATTCCAGAAATATTAAGCATTTTCCTTTAAACGACGTTCACTGCGGCCTTCTGCTGCCCGACATAAAAACAACACTCACGAGCGCATAGATATTTTGTCGCGGGTTAAAGAAAAGGAATACGGCACAGGCGCTGGCATGCGCACTCGTGTAGTAGAACAATGGTAATTGCAATCGAACACGCGATACCCTCAATGCTACGATTTTCTAATCTGCACGTGGGCAATGAACATCCCCCTGTGGGTTTAATGCGAATGTCAAAGCACCTGTAAATTGACTGATGATTTAGCGTGTTAGAGGGCATCTTGCAAAAAGAGAACATTTCAACAAATTTTTTTCCTGCCCAAACTCCCGGGCTTTCCTGAAGTTAGAATTCCTCTTCTGCAAGCATTTTTCCACCCATTTACGCTGTTCGCCGCTTTCCAGCGATTTCGGTTTGATGTCTGCCTTGTACCCATAGTATTGCTAGCATGTATACACATGTAAACAAGTGAACATGAAAAAGAACGTACCTTAAACATCTCGATGATTTTTCGTGATGACACAATCTGACCAAGCACGAACACGGCTTCGTTATCTGAATCACTTCGGAGTCTTAGCTTTGCAGCATGCTTCAGAAGAAACTTTTTGACCTGGTGGACTTCACAACCTGGCCGCTTGTTGATGTGCAGGTGGTAGCCGGCGCCAAACCGCTCTTTTAGAAAAGTGGGCGAGCCGACGCACCTACAACGTAATTTCGTATTCTTCATAACTAACTGCTTTCGTACAAAATTCCAAAAATAGAACAGTTGTAAACTTAGCTATCACGAGCCAAAGCAAATACTGCTCGCAGTTTTTAGTGAGAGTTACTTTTCTTAAGAATCTTTCTAGTTAGTCGTTTTTGAGTGGACCCACATCGAAGGACTGTAGCAACGACGCCAAGTTACATAAACCGATCCCGTCCACTACTATCAAACCTGAACCACAGCTCAAGATTTACCTGCAACCAGAGCACCTCGGTGTAGCGTTTTACGTCACCCCACTGAGTTGACGTACAGTGAAGTGACACAGCACCACCGCCTTGTGAAGAGTTCCCTCATCCACGTATTTCCAGCTGCAACCTCCGCATTACTTTTCACAACAGGAGGACCTCCCAGCGCAATTAAATTCTTGCTGTCGTACGACAGCAAGAACTGTACTTCCTACCGATTGGAACGACAACTCAGACAGAAGTGACGCCACTATTGCTAGCGACACGTTCCCAGGCCAGTTGACGTTTACACCTAACAGCATCGAAAGTAGCCATAGCTAGTAAGATGTCGGCCAAACTGACAGCGTAAGAAGGCGAAACATGAAAGAGGGATTTCCGGCAAGGAAAACCGTTCCCTTCAAGCTGTCCTAAACATAACACACGAACGTGACGTGATAATGTCAGTCGCGCAGGATTTACACGGCAGGCGTCAGTGTCATGGGCGCGGCAGCATCCGATCTGGTCAAAAGAGCACGCCCGCGATGGGAACTAACGAAATGCTTTGCCTGCTGATCGCCACAGTTGGGAATACATGCAAGAACACTCCGAGAGGCGGCTGTTTTTGCAGGAGAACTAGACAAAATCCCTCACAGGAAGCGCCACTACATACGTAAGGACCACCCATTGGGCCACTGTTGCATTATTTCTTTAGGGAATGAAGGTTGCTCAAAATTTATCCGCGTGAGGACGAAAAGGCCTGCGCAGAAGTAACGAGGAGAAAGGATGGTGGTAAGCGAACAAGTAATTTGGTCTGTACTTACATGTATACAGTTACTTTCGTTTAACGAAGGAATTGTAGTCGTAAGAGTCTCCTGTATCCGTCCCATTTCCCTGCAGTATTATCTATTCTCATCCCAACTTGAAGCCTCTAAAACGTCAGTTTATTCCAAAGCGTTTATCTTGCCGCAGGGCGCAGGTGAAGGGGAATTTTTTTATAACGATGAGGAAACTTGAAGGCGGCAGCGGTGGTTGCGGCGACCAGTCCACGCATCTAATTCTCGCGCTCTGCAATCCAGGTTGGTTCCACGAAATTTGAGGTTCAGAGGTCTCTCTATTGTTTGCTTACGCCGCAGCTGCTGCCCAGATCTCTGTTTTGCCGTACTTGCTCTGCGCTGAATGATGCCGACGAATGTGGAACTCGCAAAAAGGATTGAGTTGCTCGAGGGTCTACTCAAGGGGAACTTAGATGCATTAGTGCTTGAACTAACAACAAAAATCAAAGAAAAGCTTAGCGAACAAGGGCTGGGTGAGCAGGCCTCCTTGGCTGAAAGTGTTCAGCTTATGAGCGACCTATTTGATGAGATGAAGGAGAAACAGGTCGAGCTCATTTCCACGAACAAAGCACTTGTATTGAGCAACAACGAACTAGAAAAGAAAGTTGCCGACCTAGAACAGTACTCCCGAAGCAACAATGTAGAGATTAGAGGTGTTCCCTCTACCCAGGGAGAGGACTGTGCGGCGATCGTTCAACTGATAGGGGAGGTCTCTGAGTGTCCTGTTGCGCCATCCGACCTAGACATCGTCCAGCGCGTTCCCGCGAAATCTGGTGACAAAAATATAATTGCCCGCTTTCTATGTCGCGAAAAGAAGAACGATTTCTTGTGCAAGGCCAGGAAGGCTCGTCTGTGTACCAACCAGATTGGTTTTCCGGAAAGCTTTAAGACGCCAGTGTTCATAAATGACCATCTCACCGCTGACAACAAAAGGCTATTCGGCAAGGCACTTGCTCTCAAAAAGCAAAAGGGCTGGCAGTTCTTGTGGACTGATAACTGCCACATCTTGGCGCGCAAGACAAGCGACAGTAAGACGTATCGCATTTCATCCGAATCTGACCTGCACGTTTTCACCTAATATCATTCATCTCATCTCTTGCCGCTTCCCCCGCGCAACTGCGCGCCCAAAACTTTCATGTCGCTGCTATCTCCAGACAACTTTAATCATATTCTACCAAAAAATAATTTTTCATTGATTCACTTCAACGCGCGAAGCTTACGAAAAAATAATGATGATGTCAATAACTTTATCACGTCCCTCGACCACCATTTCTCAGCAATATGCATTTCTGAAACGTGGCTTTCTGATAGCGATAATAACTTGCATGGATTTTCACCTTATCAGGCTGAATACTGTCATCGACCCTCCGATAGCTACGGAGGGGCTGCCATTTTTCTTGATCCCACCGTCGTTTACACCCGCAGGCATGATCTATCTTTCAATATTAGCAACTGCGAAGCTGTTTGGTTAGAAATAGAAGATCCTTTACTTGCATATAATCGTAAACATACCCAGCTTTCTCGCTCAAAATTACAACCTCTCCGGAACCTAGAAAAACCGCTTTAGGAAAATGATATTTGGCATAAAGCTAGAAGTCAACGTGAAGATTAAAACGCTAAAAGAACATTTCAGGTTTCTGAATATATTTTTGTGTAATTCGCTGTCAAATCTAACTCCCCATGCATTTCTATGGGATAGTTCCCATGGCTCAGGAACCCAGTCGCACAACGTGCGCGACTTGAAACTGTGCACAAAGCAAGTATTTACCTCAAATATTAGCTGTGAAAAACAACATTTTCATTTCGCTAAAAAATTGCAGAGTAATCACTGTTGAAAGGACTGCCATGAGCGGGAAAGCTGCACATGAAATTTCGTTCTTGGCTCAGTCTATCGTTCCCCGTCCTCTTCTGTTCCTGAATTTCTTCATGCTCTTGATACCATTCTTAACAAGCTATCATTCGAAAATAAGAACGTTTTGATATTAGGTGACATAAACATTAACCTTCTCGATACAAGTGCTAAAGTATATACTGACTACACTGATTGCTTCTCTGGTTATGGATTCGAATCCCTAATTAACACCTACACAAGATGCAGCCCAAGGGGTTCTCAAACACTTCTAGATCACGCATTATCTAATCTAACCCCGACTCCAGTATCTGGTGTACTGTGCACTGACATAACTGACCATTATCCTACTTTTGTTTCATTAGATCGTTCAGCTTCACTCCCTGATAAATCCTTCTTTACTTCTGTTTTTTCTAAACATAAATTTACTGATACCATTCTCAGTACTGACTGGTCTGCTGTTAATGCCGCTGTTGACCCTGTGAAGGCTGTCGATGACTTCTGTACGTTGTTTTTGAAGGCTGTATCGTTGAGCACAACAACTGTTAAATGTAAAAATCAGTTCAAACACGCATGCAACCCTTGGATGACGAATGCCTTACAGACCAGTTTACGCAAAAAAGATAACCTTTACTGGAAAACAAAATGTCAACCTTTTAACACTGCTTTAGCCCAACGTTATAAAAAATATACTAATACTCTCAGTAATCTACTTAAGCTTGCTAAAAGGCAATATTATGAAACTGAATTTACGAATAATAGCCATAACCCCCAAAAACAATGGAAACTAATCGGTGAATTTTTAAATACACTGTCCTCGCGTAATAATTTTCACAAAATTAACTTTAACGGAACCGTCTTTCTTCAGCCATCCGACGTTGCTAATGCTTTCAGCAACTTTTTCTCATTATCAACCCCAAGCATTACCACTACTGATCAGCACTCCCTACCCCGCTACCCACACTCGTTTTATCTGTACCCCGTTACTGCCAATGAAGTGTACTTAACGATTTGTAACCTCAAAAATACCAGTCCCGGTTTGGATAACATTTCCATGAGTCATTTGAAACTTGTTGCTCATATCGTTTCAGAAACAATAAGTATCATAACTAATACTATTTTTAAGTCTGGCATTTTTCCTAAAAACTTAAAGATGGCGAAGGTTGTTCCAGTATTTAAGAAAGGTAACAAGGAGTTAATTAACAACTACAGACCAATTTCAATTGTTTCGAGTTTGAGCAAGATCATCGAACAGTTACTTGTAAAACGCTTAACTAACTATCTAAAAAAATTTAACGTGATAGATAATTCACAATTCGGTTTTCGTGCGGGAAGTTTCACTAGCTTGGCTTTACTAACCTTAACCGATTTTATTAAAAAATCTATTGATTGTGGTAAATATGTTGGCTCAGTATTCTTAGACTTCACAAAAGCTTTCGATACCATTATTCGCAAAATTTTATTCATGAAACTGGAAGCATATGGTATAACCGGTCCAGCACTTACTCTATTAAAAAATTACTACTTGGTTGATAGGCAATACGTGGTAGCTGCAGCTGGCTCGTTCTCTGACTGTCAAACTATTAACCAAGGTGTCCCGCAGGGTTCCATTCTCGGTCCCTTATTGTTTAATATTTATATCAATGACTTACCCAGCTTTTTACACCGATACAATTGTCTTTTATATGCTGACGATACCACAATAACATTATCAGACACATCTATAGTATCTCTAACTGATAAATTAAACGCTGCTTTAACGGATGTAACTGAGTGGTGCTGCAGAAATAATTTAATTATTAATCCTACTAAGACTAAATTTATGATCTTTAGAAGCCACCAGAAAGTGTTAGGTATGTTGCCACAATTAAGACTTGGCTCTAATCGGATCGTATCATGCGACTGCGTCCAATTTCTTGGTATAATTCTTGACACTAACCTTAAGTTCACATCTCACGTTGATCATATCAGAAAAAAAATGGCATTTGGCATCCGGGCATTGCTGAAGGAACGACCATTCTTTCCAACTAAAGCTTTGTTATCACTTTACTTCGCTTTCATGCACAGTCATATCAACTATGGAATCACTGCCTGGGGTAACACATATCACACCCACCTATCATCCATTCAGCACATTCAAAATCAAGCTATCCGTATCATTACTAGCAGCCCTCGCCATTCAAGTGCATCACCTCTACTCCGCGAAAATTCAGTTTTATCGGTCACAGCATTGTTTGCTTATAACTTAGGTATTTCTTTTTTCAAACTACTCAACAACCAATTGTTTTGAACTTCTTGACGTAGGTACTTTAGTGAACCATAACACTACTAGATTTGCCTTGAATAATAACTTGATGTTACCTAAGGTAAAAACTAATTATGGCCAGCAAACATTCCATTTTGCCGCAATTAATCTATGGAACCGCCTACAACTTAATATTAAATCATCACATTCTATCACAGCCTTTAAAAAATCTCTAAAAAATCTTCTTCTAACCTGATATGTTTCCTAATTTTTTTGTTTTGCTGGTTTGACTTTCGTCATTTGTTTGCACAGTAGTTTTTTGTGTACTTTTGTAAACCGTTAGTATTTAATTGTGTATAATGACAATTTGTTTTTTGAATGCCGTGTTTATGTACATAGCTTAATATTTTAGTAACTTCCATATGAAAACCATGCACTACAAGTTCTTGCTTATTTGTTTTCTTCACAAATGTTTTATTGCACTTGCTTTCGCTTCCACTGCTGCTTCTGTAACGTTTTTTGTGTACTTCATCATCGAGGGTCCCAGTGCAGTCGCTGACTTCGGGACCCTTGTCTGTAAATTTACTTTGTAACCGTTTACTTTTTATGAATAAACTTCAACTTCAACTTCAAAGATGATTAGACGGACATGAAAAGTTACCCCTTCGGTTGCATTCTTTCAGGGCTAGTATAAGGCTTTCATGTTTAACAAAAGGTGTTGTAGATGTCACCAAAGGTCCGTAAAAACACCGAGAAGCTTTGTAATGCAATACCTTATGCGCCCGCACGCTATCACGGCGATGCGATCTCCAAGTACGGAAGCTTCATCAAGGTTCTGCGTTGTGAGAAGGATAGTGCTGCTGCGACGAAGTTTGAGCAGCAGTTCCCAGACCTCTTTCCGTCCATCGGGGTCCATGTTGGCTGTTGGCTCATCCAGAATAATTACCTAGGCAAGATAACGGGCGGATGGCTTTCTCAATATGTGCATAAGCTTATTTTTGAGCACGGAATGCAATGTATATGAATGAAATCATGTCCTGTTCTAATTAATTAAACCGAACCAGGAATTCCAAATTTTACACTCAGTACTCGTCCATTAGCTTATGGTTAGGCCTTGGCTAGTGTGTTATAGGTTAGACTAACTCTACAAATTTTAATGAAGCAATTTTAGGTACGGAGTACCTCAGGAACGCACAATGTCCGTCCGCGTCCATCCGTGCGTATACCACCATCAAGCAAAAATCAAGCGAAATTCGATTTGAGCCATGAGCGGCAGTTTCATTGAGGGAATAATCGAAGGCTCAAATCGAATGACGGTCGCGGCACAAATCGGATGTCACTCAGGGTGCAACTTGGATGTGATTTCAAGTCCCGGTACTCCGCACCCTCGCCATCATCCACGGAGTGGAGATGCTGCCATTTTTTTCTATGCGTTTAATGTTTTGGGTTTTCTTCGCTTTATCATTTTTGCGTTTTGCTCTAAGAATGCGTATGCATTGTTAAGTGATAACATTGTACTGAAGCAGAATAATCGGCCGGCACTTTGGCCCTGAAATTTCCACTCGGAAACAGTCATTATTATGCTTCTATCCACTTCCTTCGCCACACATAGCCTTGGGCGCAATGAGAGGCTGGCACATTTTTTAGGATAAGTACAGCTTGTTTCCTTGCCACAATTAATTTTTCGAGCTGAACACGAACAAAAAACGGCTCAAGCCAGTAATGCCACATCACGGTCACAAATTCCTGCAGTACAAATTTATTTCCTCAAAATTAACAATAATAACAATTATTATAATTGTCGCACTTATGCCCACTGCAAAAACAACAAAGTGCGGCAAAAAATCAGTGAGTGATATTTGTTTTCCCTGTGCATGCTATAGCTTGCGTGCTCTTTTCCCCTCATACGAAGCCATTGCCTTTCACTGCTTGCGTTCTCTTGCAAAACAAGCCTTGCTTCTATCGGAGGAGCCACAAATAATATGTAATGAGGTGCATCACCACCGGGTGACGCGCGCACCTTCGGGCTGCCCAAGATTGCCAGAGCGGTACAGAGGCACCTCTGAAGCCCCAGTGAGAGAGTGGACACCATCTCAGACCGGTGCTCAGCCAGACTTGTGTCTAATAGAAGTGTATCCACTTCAAGCCCGGCCCTGTGACGCGGTACTCCCTTCGCCTGCAAGCATGTGTAAAGTAGAATGGATAAATCGGAAGTTATGCAGCCTCAAAGTAAAATACCAATGAAGAGCATAAACACAATGATGAAAAGAAACGTCATCACAAAACCACATGTAAATTCACATCTAATTTTCTTCAAGCATGAAAAATGTTGCGGCTTAGGAGAATTACTCGCAAAGATACTTGGAGTTACAGAAAATTACTTCGTTTTATTTTCGGCGAGTTTTGGAAATTGCAAAGAAAAGTCATGATGATGCCTATGACGATGCGTGTGTGCGTGTGTTTGTGTGCGCGTGGAAGTGGGGTATTGCGTGTTCATGTTTCTTGCCTGGAGTGCGATGCACCAGCTCCCCTTCAGCGTTGCTAGGTTGAACAGGCGGAAAGAACGCGGTGCATCGATGTTTTCAGAATCAATCATTACGGCAAACATTCCCAGAGTAACTAACAAACGTGGATGTCCTAGTTCTGTTATTGATAGCCTTAGCGCTTATGGTTGCGCTAGGTGGAACTCACTTGCACACTCATTTTTATGACAGCGAAATTTCTGCCTTTTCTTGCTTTAATACATCACTGCGATTTCATCTTGTGTCAGAATGGTAATGTATTACTTGGTGTCGGAAAGGCGTATCAACCTCGCTCAATTCAGATTGATAGTGATCATGGGGTTTTACGTCGACATTGGGCACGGGAAATTGATTACCGGCGCATATTATCGCCCGCCTTCACACTCCCAAACTGTTTCCGAACTAAACGATGCCATGGACATCATTTGGACACGACACCCCACTACTCAGTACAGCGTGTTGCTGGGATAGCCGGTACTGCATTTCAAGAGTAGAAAAACTGCAGGTCAAAGACAAAGCAATATCACAACGAAACTGCGCCCGCCGCCCTGTCCCATATCATCATTGCCTTGTCTTTGACGCGTAGTTTTTCTGCTCTTGAAACCCACTGCTCGCTCCTACAGCTCCAAATGGATGATCTGAACTTTCGGAAGAATTCTTCATCTTCGTGCTTTGTTCTTGATACAATTCGGCCACCGGGCACATTTTGTGGACAAATGTTTCACCACTGCGAGGTAAGGAAGTTTAATCGACCTTAATTCGCTTGCTGCCACGAAATACTATTGAAGATGCCATGCAACCACCAACAGCCGCTCGCACCTGTCGGGATGCTTTGCCATGCAGTGTGCAATAATTAGCTGGTACACCAAAACTCAGTTGTCTACAATCCCAACCTCTAGGCGTAATAACAGGCTATATCGCTGTCTTTCTAGCCACCCCCTTGGTAGCCCTTGACAAAGTAAAATAAACAGAGCAACCATAGTGAGCTCATGAATAACAAACAACTCTACTTCTGTTCACGAAAACACATTTGCTACGAGTGTGCCTCCATTTTCATTTTTGACGAACGTCTGCACAGTCTTTCTCCACTTTAAGATACTACAGCCGCGTAATTTCCCAAGCCATCAAACACCATCTTCCTTCTCCACTTAAACAGCATCACTCAATCCCTAAATTGTGGGCAAAGCTGGAAACGTCTGGCTTGTGGCGATGCTGTAAATTATTATTGGCTACACGACGTGCCGCATAGACAAAGAGACAAAACGAAGTGCATGGAAAGAATCATTTATTTCTTAAATTTTGCTGCACTTTAATTTGTTGTAGACACGCAACAAGTGTTCGCTCATTTATTATTAAAAAGTCAAATTTTTAAAATTAATCGCAACGCAATGTGCGCGTGCCACCGACGGCGTCAGCCTACTGTCGGTTATGCTCACCAACAAAAAACATGCGGATTGATTGGAAGTTGCAGGGAAACTTCTTACATCACACAAGTTGTTTTGGTCTTGACCCAATCTGTTTGTTCCACTTCACATTACACTGCTTTAGTAGCATGCGTAATTACTGTTGCCGCTAAGTACTGAGGCCTCAGAATAATATAGGTCCTGGCACGACCCGTCGGACGCAGTTCGATCTTTAAACGGTTACACGCGCCGGGCGGAGGCACCATCAAGCACCAGATGACGCTATAAACCAAATTCGGGTAGCGTGCCTCGATTTCAGCGCTGCCGCCCAGGGTGCAGACACACGTTGAACGGTCCCGTGCCGCCGCTAATGGGTCAAAGTGCTCAACGCATAGTTGTTTTCATTTCCCACAAGACAAAGCAACGCGAAATAGATAAGATGATTTAAACTTCGCGAGTAACTGCCTTGCGGCAAACACTTCAGGCAGTCAATAATTGCGGCATAGAGCGAGTGACCCAAAATGGCGGTGTCAACGTATACGTGTCTCCATCCTGTACGGGGGGCCATGCGTGAACCGAAGCACCCTAAGTCCGGGTGTACAGCTTCCGGACGGCTACCACGTCCAGAAAGCAGTTGTAAATCGTTGTCAAGAAATGGCGGGCTAGGATGTCAACAGCAGAAAAAATGAATACATATAACCGTAAAATCCGCGCGTACAATGGCGAAGAACATGACGTGCTCTTCCACCGTCAGCTCATCGAAGAGAATCTTGTCTTGCGGACAGTAGCCGATGCTCTCCCGAGCGTCCCTGGTGCAAGTCGCGATGTCATACCCACCCACCATGATGTTGCCCTTGCTGGAGCCCAGAAATCCTGCGTATGGCGCGAAAAATAACAAGCATTCATGATTTAGGTGCATCTGATATTTTTGCAGCATGTGGCTTATTGTTGCAATACAGGACATCAACGAACCTGCCCTCTCTACGGGTGCTTTACCACAAATAATATTTCGAACAGTATAATACAGTGAACACGTCAATATAAAGACACTTGCTGCGGTTCCACTAAGCTGCAACCTACATTTTAACAGTTCAATTTGTTTGACATCTTGTGCTAAGACAAAAAATTTGGCTGCGTATCTGCTCCTTTCGTTGAAAATGTCGACGAAAGACGATCGTCGATATTTGCAAAGTAAATGCCACCCTTCGCTTTCCCGCTTGCCTCTTATGCTGGTCCTCTCCCGTCACACTCCTCCTAAGATAAAGACGCTAGAGGTTTGCTCAAGTCAATTTAAATTTACCGCGATTTATTGCTCCAGGCCGGGTGCCTCGATGACAGCGTTGCCGTACGCCGGAGACGCGTGTGAATCGAGGCGCCCCTACTTCAACGCTAATAGAACTACCTTGCTCTTCTGCGCGTGCGTTCCAAGCCGAACGTGGAACCTAACTAGTGGAACCTTTCCTAACTACTGCCATTTGACTTCTTAAAATACCGCCAGAACTTATAGTGGCGCGTACGACAGCGGGCGGCGGAGTGATTTTTTTTTCTGCAGTGGATATAGTATTTCATTTGCTATCGCAAAAATCAAGCATCCATAAAGAAACACAGCAATTATCCCTTGCGTATTCATTTTCTCTCATATTTGCGTAATGTTATTATGTTCTCATGAAGGGGTTGACAGCGCACAAACACGACGACGCACAAGGAAGAGATGACAGGACAAGCGCTAATCTTGATCTCGTTCAACAATGTTGAGAAGGATGAACATTGCCACCGGACTTTAGACGTTTAGATTTGGCTGTGGGTATATAGGACTATTGCGCAGCATCTGTTTTACATTGCCCGGCTGGCTGAATCAAGTCACAGACAGACACACATACAGATAGACCTACCAAAATTCTCCCGTTCAATAGCCCAAGAAAGACTATCGTCTTTAAAAGTCGTCACAAAACTTCCTGCTGTAGGATCTTATTTGTAGCTTCAAAGGCAGTCGACCGGACAGCCGTGGTAGGAACACGATGTTTTGACCTCTTCCGACTTGCAGGAATTAAAAATACGGCTTTGAAGCTAAATAAAGGACGACGCGAGTTACTCTACGCGATACAGTAGCAAATTAGAGTTCGCTCAACCGATTGCACTCAGGTGCCACAAAATAATTACCACCATTAAAGCTGCCCCTGCTCACGACTAGGGGAAACTTGCTCTCACCTGTAATCATTTTGAGCAAAGTCGTCTTTCCAGCGCCGTTATGGCCGAGCAGAACAGTCACCTCGTTTTCATAGATGCGTAGGCTGACGTCGTTAACGGCGACGACGCCATCATAATACTGCAGGCACGACGCCGAAAATGAAGCAAATAACTTCATTAGTCACATGTTTCTGGCCATTTCCAAAATGTCGAAATATCTGTGTTATATCGGGGAAACAATGTTCTTGAACCTAGCTGCCACTGAAATGGTATTACGAGCGCAACCTAAATCCACGATTGGCACACCCTACGCAGAAATAGTCGGACGCATAACAACTCAACAACAGGAAATAGCCAAACGTACGGGGGTGGGAATATTCCTGGTACAATTCAATGAAAAGCCAAGCGATGGACTGCATTTCACGTAAACACACGTGGCGCGCCGTCATTCGAATATTTCGACGTGCGCATTGATGAATACGTGGACATTTTTAGATATCTTTTCAGGTAGTATATTCTTTTCGCCATCATTTTCACTATCAGCAGGAACGTACGGTTTGTTACCACAACAAGATAAAAGGGCCTCTGCCTTGTTGCTCCAATCTCTCCCGTCTGTTTGCATCCGAATCCATCAGCTTGCCTCGGAGTTTTTCCTAGGTTGGTCTCTCTATATCCACTCTGCTAACCCTGATGGTACACCGGTTGTCCGTTCTTCTGCTTGCATTCACAGCACAAAAGGCGCTGCTACGGTTAATTTGAGCTACGATGTCATTACGTGATTTTGTTCCCTCCCATGGCATGCTCATTACCTGTTTTAAATCTTTACTCGTGTCATACATTCCATTGCTCGTTAGGCTGACGTCAGTTTTCCTTCAAGGTATATTGTAACGCCCCAATTCTGAGCCCCACAAATTATCACCCGCTATATGCATTTGTGTACCTTCCTTTTCAGTGGCAGAGTGTCTACACTACCTTACTTCAGCGTGTCCCAAGCGCACAATCTTTCTACGCCGAATTTCGTATGTTTGAGGTCAGCAATGACTTGTCGAAAATAGCTCGTATACTATTTCAAGTAATTCAAGTAAGAATTACATTACAGCGTTCCACCATGTCAATTCTAACAATAGTATGTTAATAGAGCATAACTGTTCACAGTGGTATATATTGCCCTAGAGCGTTTTCACATAACTTATATATCGCATGTATTAAGTTAAACATCCTGCTATCTAAAATAAATGTCTGTTAGGATACCGACTAAGCACTTTTAATCATTCGGGAGATAATTCAATGTACAAGTTGAGCACAGTGCCTCCTCTACAAGGCCTTACATTTCTTTTAAGAATGAAAAAGCAATCGGAAGGTACGCATTTCCTTAAAGGGATGCGAACTCTGCCCACTTTTCACTCGGTATGCAAAAAATGTCTTCCTAGGGAGGTGAACTACGTTCTACAAATGTGGTAGCTATGCCCTGTGGATCACCATAAAATCCAACAATTAAATCTTACTAACCCATAAAACTAACAACTTAATCCTGTCAACAGTTTACCGCCCCCAGACAGAAACCTTGAACAATTTATGTCTATACTAGACAAAGTTATTTTTGCAAACTAGAATCGATGCCAGCTGGTAGAAGGAGGGGATTTTATATCGTCATGCTTACAGATACTACCCTTTAAGGTGATTTAAGAAAAACAATTTCATGTTACGGATACATAAACGTTATACGCGAGCCCACTAGAGTCACTCGTCAATCCAGAACCTCGTTTGACCTTTTCTCATCGACAATAGTAAATTACCAACGCTCTCAGGCACGATACTAACAGCAGTAAGTGACCACATGACCACATTTGTTTTTTTAGAAGCCCAGCCCCCACCAGTCAGACAACGTAAAGAAGACCGTACTTCCATTCATATTATAACGACGATAACGTTCGCTCGATTTAGGCTTCTGATATCACAAATAGATTGGCAAGACGTATAAAAACAATCCACTGCTGAGGGTGCTTATACATGTTTCACTGAGATTTTCAAGGACATTTATTGCCAATGTAATATTTCAAGCAATCGCCGTAAAAGTAAAAATAAAAAACCATGGATAACTGTCGAGGACATTGCAAAAATCAAGCAAGAAACCAAATTATCTAAGCGTTCCGTCGATAGGAAAGAAATTGTTTACTCAATTTAAAATATTGAGAAGTAACCTTTAAAAGGAACTAAAGGAGAAGAAGCCTATTACCATAACCTTAATTCTTCTAGAGGCAAAACAGGCTGTACACGGAAAATATTTAACAACCTCCTAAACCGGCGCGGGTCCAATAGTTTGCTGTCTGAGATCGTACATTATGCTTACAAATGTTCCCTTGCAAACGCTTTCAATGAATATTTTGCGAGAATGTTTCAGGGCACCACAAGTTCTGTTTCATATGACAACGTCGAAAGCATAAAAATTCTATTATTAGCCTACTACCAGTTCACGTCACCGAAGTAATGCACGTTTTCCAAAGTATAAATAAGAGCCATGCCTGTGATAGCAATAATATACAGATAGGACCTGTCAAGCATATTATCATAGAGATTGCCCCAGTGGTTTCATTTATCTTCAACCTTGCCATCTAGCAAGCAGTTTTGCCATCACGAATGCAAACTGCGAAAGCTATACCTATACATAAAAAAAGTAAAAAATGAATTTAGTAATTACCGTCCTATCTCAATTCTCCCAGTATTCGGAAAAGGATTTGAAAAAGTTATTTTGTTGAGACTTTCCAATTTTGCTAATACAAAATCTTCACAGACTGGCAGTACGGCTTTATACCCTCGGGCTATACTATTATTCAGAAGGAATTTCTTTTAGAATCACAAGAAAAACAAAACGTTGCACTAGCCCTCTTCGTAGATTTACGAAAGCCTTCGACTCCCTATCACATTATATTCTGTTTAAAAAGCTAGAGTCATATGGGTTTCGTGGACACGCGTTACTTCTGATAGTCAAATTTGAGCCTACGTCGCCAATACGTTCAAATTAACTCCGTAACTTCTGCGATAAAACGGACCATGTCCGGAGTACCGCAAGGAAGTATTTTGGGACCGTTCTTGTTCAATATCCACATTAATGATATAGTTACTGCGACCCCGCAAGCCAAACAGGACACCGCCATCTTTTCTCTGGACCAAAATACTCTAATTTAGTAACTATTGCGAACCAAACATTTCTGGCGCCGGAGAAATCGTCCGACAACAATAAATTACCAGTTAATGTGTATAAAACAGATGCTATGTTCTTTTTTCGCTAAAAATAAGCAACTACCCGACAACTGTACCCTTTCATATAACTCACAAAATATTCAGGTCGTGAGCGACTTTAAAACTCTAGGTGTACATTTCTCCAATTCACTTAATTGGAACATTCAAGTAAACTATGTGATAAATAAGCTATCTTGCATTGTGGGCGCGTTATCAAAACTGAGATTCGTAATACCAACTGGAGTAAAAATACTATTCTTAATATCTTCCATTGTGGGCGCGTTATCAAAACTGAGATTCGTAATACCAACTGGAGTAAAAATACTATTCTACCACTGTCTTTTTCAGTCTCATCTAAATTGTTGTCAACTTGTCTGGGGCCTGATAACGCAGACAAATAAACAAAAAATATTTTGCAAAAAAGAGCGTTGGGAGTAATTTTCAATATTTAAATAGACCAATCCATGAAATTCGCCTTGAATACCTTAAGTAAATTCAGTATTCTGACTCTGCGAAATCAATTTATTCTCGGCCTATAGAAAAGCTTCCCGTTCCCACCAGCAAACCTTACCGAGCGAAATCTACCTCATATCCTACACGGCAACCTGAAAATGTATTGTAATGTGCCACAGAACAAATTATGCCTTTTATTGCTAAAATTATGGCTTTTATTGCTACCCTCATTGCTAAACCGGTTGTGTAAACATAACATGGATACCATGTATTCCAATATACAAGATATTAGTTTGCTGAGAAGTTCACTACAGACTCATTAACAGTTTTTTTTTTGGTTGTGCAGCAATGCGGCCCCTTTTTGCCTTTTGTCGATTTTCTTGTGTGATTTACTTGTTGTCTGACCACCTTGTCTTTGCTTTGTACCTGACAGAGCCAAGGGCTAGTGAGGCTGTTTAGTACAACTTTTTTCTCTGGCCCCGCCACTTTATACCGAAATATTTGTATATATAGATGTACAAAAGTGGAAATAAAGAATTCATCCATTTACTCATTCATCTACAAACAGGGTAAGAGGTACCCCCTTTAAGATCGTTTTAAAATTGTGGCTATCCGCATTTCAAAGCTGCCAAACCTAGGGCAGTGTCCTCACATAGCAACTGCTCTGTGTGCACTGGGCACCTGTTGTTTAACGTAGGTAATACAAGTTTGTCGCCGCGTTTTTGTTTCGAACAAAGGAGGACCGCGCCACATACTGCCTACAACCGCACCCCGTGCGTGTTTTTTACCTCCAATTTCTTCACACCCGTGCTCAGTTTCTGCACCTCGATGCTAGTGATCCAGATGCTAACCTCTTTGTCTTCATTGTACCAGCCTTGAAGCAACTGAAGGGAACGCGAGTTCTAGACTGCACATTTTGCTATCTATGCGTCATGGTACTATGTACACGAATCTTCCAAACCATCTTTTTTCATTGCATGTTTGCTTTTCGCCTAACAGGTATGTTTTATTTTATAACCATGTTTTTAATGTCTTCCTTCGTGACCTTACCCCTCCCCCCTCTCTTATGTAATACCCCATAGGGGCCTTTAAGGGGAAAATGAGGATGATGATGATCATGAGGACATGTTGGTTCTGCACAAATCACTAACGCCATCGGTTTCGACGCAGAGTGTGTTGCACATCACACAGTACTCGCTCGCTGTAACTGTGCTTACTCTATGTGCCATTCAACGGAAACAATGAAGAGAATCCTTAGGGTGGCATCTGACGCTCAATGCCAGCTAAACGGAACAAACGACCACAGCCCTGTCTAAACGACAAAGGACCACGTGCGATCACTTGAAGCTCATTTCTCAGCCTCCGCAGGCACTGGAACGCACTGCACCGTCGCCACAACACGGCCAGTCTCATAAACAAGGCAGTCTCATAACAGTTTAATATGTTGTCTGGGGTGTACTGGTACAGCAGGGAACACAGCTTGTCGGTGCGGTAATTCGCAGAAGGGTTACGTCGACTGCACCGCTTTCGCGACACACGCGTTTAAAGGCCAGGTCATATCTTTTCTTGAAGGTGCGCAGCCAGCCATCGTTTAACTTGCAGTCAGTAATATCCATGCGCAGGGCGAGCATCTCTGCCTTTTTCTTAAGCATATCTCCAGAAACTGGCACCGTTCTAGCCAAAGTTGCGCGCAGCCACATGTTAAGTCCCTCTTACAGCTTTGGGTGGCTGCCGTCTCGGAGATTCTTCTGCTTTACCGCAGACACTTCTTCCGCTGCCTGCAGGATCTTCTCCTTGTTCTTCAAGTAATCGGAGACGGTTTGCTTTGAAACCAAAAAATCGCGAGCGACTTCGCATTGCGTTCGGCCGCTTTCAACTCGACAGATAAGGTTAGCTTTTTTCTCCACCGTGACTGTCTGGTAGTTGCCTCGTTTCTTTGTAACTCGGGATAGCTCCTGACGGCGCAGTCCTGACGGTGCAAGTGGCCGTGGTGGCGCGGGTGGTGTCGGAGCCATTTCAGAAGATCAGTCTCAGCCCGCCAAGCAACAGACTCAACGGTACACAAAGCAGAGAAAACGACTGACCATGACGACGGCCAAAATGCGCAACCACGTACGGGGCAGTCCGACAACTGCCTTCTGTTGTCCGCGCCTCCGCCAGGTGGCGAAACAGGTCCCGTGAGAGCACCGTGAGAGCACCGAAGCTGGCGTCCGAAAAATCGAACGGCGGGCTGCGCGGCATCCGAAATATCGGTCGTGGATATACATGTACTTCAATGGGACAGGTAGCCGCGCCGCGAAAGTGTCCGAATAAACAAGTGTGTCCAAGTTTTCGGTGTCCGAATAAACGGTCGGCGACTACTCGAAAATTCACAGAGCAAACTTTATTCTGATGAAAATATTCAAGGCCATTCTGCCCTGCTAATGCGGATGACAAGCGGAGCTTCACAATCACTTTGTTGAACCGGTTTTTATAGGATATCGCGAAATAAATGTATCCAGCGCGAACCACGAAAAGACCTCCATTTTCGGTTCTGTTACATCGACATTTAGGTCGCCGACTGTAATCGTAACTGACCCGTGGTCCGAGGATAACTAATCACTAAATGTTATCAATGCGAAAGCATTATTGTAGAACTAAGCGCCGTAATTGTTTGGTTCCGCCGCGCGTTCTCGGAGGGCTTCGTTCAGTTGCCGCTTTACACCATTTTCTCGCAATCCGCATCCGCTTTACGCTTTCGAATGACTTCGGTCTGTCTCAAACGTTGCGCCGTTGTTCATTTCTTTTCCCTAATGCCGTTATTCCATGTTTATTGACTCTAAAGTAATAGCTGCGGATGTAATTGTACACGAACCGTACCCTTGCACACAAGGCGTTGCACAGGGAGGGGAGTACGAGGGAATAGATGGAGGTAATATGAGTGGTGGATGGTGTGTCGTGCCGCCGTAGCAGAAGTAGTCACCGCCGAGTTAAGGGAAGTTCTACAGGCAACTCCGGCTGCAGAACACCCCGCGCTTGAAAGGCATTCAGAGTTTTGATGTGCCCACATCGAAAAAGGTATGGAAAGGTATTTCAATACAGCTCCTCGGAAAAAGTATTACCTTGCTTATACGGACGATTTCTATTGTCACTGTTTTGTCTCTTGGCTCAGCTTCGAAGTTGTGCGTTTCCTCCGCCGATTTCTTGGGCATATCTTCAAAAGTCATATTAGGAATCCAATATCCAATCTGCAAATAAAGAATGCAAGGGTTAAGGCTTGGCGAGTTGGTGCATGATTACAAACAGGGAACAGCGCAAACCCAGACAAGACACAAGAAGAAGGAGGTGACAAACACGAGTGCTGACTTAAAACTGAGGTTTATTCCTTGGCTTTTCACATATATATGCAATAGTCAAAAGCACAAGAAAAACCGGAAAGTTCACGATAGAGGGAGATACGAAGCAGCTCGTCACGCTTCACCGACGCCATGTGCCACAAACACTTGCTGTACTATTGAGGGACAGATAATTAATCTCTTTCTGCGAGAGGGACAAGGAAGGAACGCTAACACATTTATCTTTTCTGCGCAATATTTCTGCGGCTTCAATTATTTCTCTTGTTATTTTATCTTTGTGTCGTGAAATGACCTGCGTTTTTTTGAAATATTGGGGCACAGTCGCGGCAATCCCGACAGTGGACACCTAAGTGGCCACTAATCGCCGTATGGACGTTATAGTTATGTTCTTTTAATCTTTCATTGAGGCATCGTCCAGTTTGGCCTACGTACGTTTTACCACAAGAGAGCGGAACGGAATAGACGACGCCTTTAACACATTCAACAAACCGGTTTTCGTGCTTTACGGAGCAAGACTGCACTGTTCTTTTGGTTTTATTTACTCCCGAACACATGGAGGAAAGCTTGTTGGGAGCGGAAAACACAACATTTACGCTAGCTCTTTTTCCTATCTTTTTCAAATTGTGCGCTATCCGGTGCATGTAAGGAATAACTGTAAGTTTGTCACGTTTGTTAGTTTCTACATCTGCTTCACTCTCTCGTCCCTCGCTTTTTAACCTCTGCATCATTGATTCTCCTGTCGAGGACAACAGCTGCTGTGGGTACCTCGCTATCAGAAGCCGATCAACCTGCTTACGAAAGCTTTCTTGTATCGAGTGGAAACGGGACTTGTTAAGGGCGTTTTTAAAACACATTGTTACGATAGACCTTTTCACGAGTTTAGAATGGGATGAGTCAAAAGGTAGAAGCGGTTTGCTGGCTCGTGGTTCGTAGGCCCAGCAGATGTGATTGGGCGAAAAATGAAGCTTAAGATCTAAAAACCGGATAGTTCTGTCAACGGGAATTTCAAAAGTTAAAACCAAAGGTTTAAAACAATGACGGAAATGATCTAACACCTGGAACATCAACGATTCAAGGCCTGCTTCGTCGGTGTTAAAAACTACTAAAAAGTCGTCGACGTAACGAAAAATTTTGCTTATTTGTGGAATCTTCAATTGGTCATGCAAATTGCGGTCAAAAGCTTCATTTTTCGCCCAATCACATCTGCTGGGCGTACGAACCACGAGCCAGCAAACCGCTTCTACCTTTTGACTCATCATCATCATCATCATCACCAGCCTATCTACGCCCACTGCAGGCAAAGGCCTGTCCCATTACTCTCCAATTACCTCGGTCCTGTGCCAACTGTGACCAATTTATCCCCGCAAACTTCTTGATCTCATCTGCCCATCTAACTTTCTGCCGCCCCCTGCAACGCTTGCCTTCTCTAGGGATCCACTCTGTTACCCTTAATGACCAGCAGTTATCTTGCCTTCGCATTACATGCCCTGCCCACGTCCATTTCTTCTTCTTTATTTCTACTAATATGTCTTTTAACACCAGTTTGCTCCCTGACACACTCCGCTCTCTTCTTGTCCCTTAATGTTACACCTATCATTTTCCGCTCCATTGCCCGCTGAGTCGTTCTCAATTTAAGTTGAACCCTCTTAGTGAGCCTCCAAGTTTCTGCCCCGTAGGTGAGTACCGGTAAGATGCAGCTGTCATACACTTTCTTCTTCAGCGATAATGGAAGGCTGCTATTCATTATCTGAGAATGTCTGCCATATGCACCCCACCCCATTCTGATCCTTCTAATTATCTCTGCCTCATGGTTGGGATCTGGGGTCACAACTTGGCCTAAGTATATATATTCGCTTACCACTTCCACTGCCTCGCCATCTATCTCAAACTGCTGTGCTGTCCCGAGGTTATTGATCATTACTTTAGTTTTCTGCATATTAATTTTCAGGCCCACGGTTCTACTCTGTTCGCCCAGTGCAGAAAGCATGCTTCGCAATTCGTCCCCGGAGTTACTTAGCAAGGCAACGTCATCAGCAAATCTGAGGTTACTGAGGTATTCTCCATTAACCCTTACTCATCCCATTCTAAACTCGTGAAAAGGTCTATCGTAACAATGTGTTTTAAAAACGCCCTTAACAAGTCCTGTTTCCACTCGATACAAGAAAGTTTTCGTAAGCAGGTTGATCAGCTTCTGATAGCGAGGCACCCACAGCATCTGTTGGCCTCGATAGCAGAATCAATGATGCAGAGGTTAAAAAGCGAGGGACGAGAGAGTGAAGCAGATGTAGAAACTAACAAACGTGACAAACTTACAGTTATTCCTTACATGCACCGGATAGCGCACAATTTGAAAAAGATAGGAAAAAGAGCTAGCGTAAATGTTGTGTTTTCCGCTCCCATCGTAACAATGTGTTTTATCGTCTATCGTAACAATGTGTTTTAAAAACGCCCTTAACAAGTCCTGTTTCCACTCGATACAAGAAAGTTTTTGTAAGCAGGTTGATCAGCTTCTGATAGCGAGGTACCCACAGCATCTGTTGGCCTCGAAAGCAGAATCAATGTTGCAGAGGTTAAAAAGCGAGGGACGAGAGAGTGAAGCAGATGTAGAAACTAACAAACGTGACAAACTTACGGTTATTCCTTACATGCACCGGATAGCGCACAATTTGAAAAAGACAGGAAAAAGAGCTAGCGTAAATGTTGTGTTTTCCGCTCCCAACAAGCTTTCCTCCATGTGTTCGAGAGTAAATAAAACCAAAAGAACAGTGCAGTCTTGCTCCGTAAAGCACGAAAACCGGTTTGTTGAATGTGTTAAAGGCGTCGTCTATTTCGTTCCGCTGTCTTGTGGTAAAACGTACGTAGGCCAAACTGGACGATGCCTCAATGAAAGATTAAAAGAACATAACTATAACGTCCATACGGCGATTAGTGGCCACTTAGGTGTCCACTGTCGGGATTGCCGCGACTGCGCCCCAATATTTCAAAAAACGCTGGTCATTTCACGACACAAAGATAAAATAACAAGAGAAATAATTGAGGCCGCAGAAATATTGCGCAGAAAAGATAAATGTGTCAGCGTCCCTTCCTTGTCCCTCTCGCAGAAAGAGATTAATTATCTGTCCCTCAATAGTACAGCAAGTGTTTGTGGCACATGACGTCGGTGAAGCGTGACGAGCGGCTTCGTATCTCCCTCTATCGTGAAATGTTCGGTTTTTCTTGTGCTTCTGACTATTGCATATATATGTAAAAAGCCAAGGAATAAACCTCAGTTGTAAGTCAGCGCTCGTGTTTGTCACCTCCTTCTTCTTGTGTCTTGTCTGAGTTTGCGCTGTTCCCTGTTTGCAAATAGAGAAACAACGCGTATTTTAAAATACAAAGTTCAGCGCAGTTTCCGAAGCCTATTTTTCGAGAGTGTTCTAGACACTGCTTTCCCACTTTCTATAGCGTACCTTGCGACGCTGCACATCTTACCATGGCCGTCATTGATACGCTTCAGCAGTGGCGTTTCAGGCATTGAACCTAGTACGTCGGTTCGAACACGATTGTGCGATCAATGTTCCTTCAACTTAGAGAAACCACGCTAACAGTGTGCTCGGGTAACATGTGTCCAGCTTTAAAACTTTCCGCGATTGTACGTCACCTTAATGCCCCGGCCTGCATTGAACAGATGATCCACAAATAAAAAACAACGGGGAAGCTTCTTACTGGCACGCAAGGTGATCCGCTTATAATTACTTTTGCCCGGCTGCGTTTATATTTTCAAAACGGAAAAACGTGTTATACGCATGTGTGCACGGGAATACGTTTACTCAATGTGAAGAAAAAAAATAACCAGTAAAATTGTAAGTACACGAACACCTAATTTCCCGCACCAAAATAGGCCATTTACTTGGCTTGTCTGCACTCATTGCGAGGTTTCTTCGCAAATAAAATCGTCTGCGGTTGTATGAATGAATGAATGAATTTATTTCGTAAGTATGACGCTATGTCCGAAGAGTATAAAAAAATGAAGGAAGCTCACACTAACGCGGAAGACCTGGAGATAGCGAAGCTTTACGCAACCTTCAGGACATCACGACAGTTTAAGTCCACGATTCCAGCAGATTTTCTGCTTCTTCGCTGCTGCAACGACATTTGCTCCATCTTTGTTACTATAACGGCAAAGAAGGAGCAAATCGAAGTAGCAGAACGAACGAACGGAACGCGCGCCCGTAAACTAGCCGCCCGCAGGTGCAACGTGTACCCTATCACACGTGTCAAGCAGGTTGCATGATTCCTCTACCCAAAGTCACAGCCGAGGGAGTGAGCCGCTTGGCTCTCGGGTACGAACACCCAACCACATGGAGACCTAAGCTGGCTGCTGCGGGACCCTTGTTGCACCCCTGGAGAGTGCGCCACATCACCTTCGTCGCCAGACCACGCGTATGCAACGTTGTCGTCTATCCAACAGCCACATATAGTCACGTCTATCGACACAAAATCAGTAAACAAGTAGCACCGACAGTGGGCGGTATCTACCTAGAGTTTTTCATACCAGCCTATGAGGCGAACAAACCTCTTTTGGGGTCTACATTCCGGCGGGTTGGGTTTCGTCCACGTGGAGATTAAGCTCACAGTGCAGCGGTTTATATATTTCCGAGGCAAACCTAACTCTTTCCTACGTGGGACACTGCAGTCCGTCAGCTCAGCCCACACAGCAAAGTGGCTAGTTACAAAAGTACAATTCCACGGTGGTGGCCGAGCCGCCCCCTTTTATAGGAAAATCGCTGGCGCTGGCGCCCTACTAGAACAGCAGTTCTTGAGGGAATATCTTCTTACGGTTAAGCCTCGTCGACTATACCACGACCTTTTTGCAAAGCTCCACTCTTCCCCCCTCTACCAGGAACCACCAGTCGAGGTGGCTAAGCAGGGCGTTCTTAAAAGGGCCATGTGCCTGCCGATCCCAACTGGTTCCAAAAACGTTTTCTTCCGGTTCCACAGTGGGGCTTTCCCGGGGGGATCCCTACAGGAGGAACTTGGCTTCTTCCCGCACGGTGCAGACTGCTCCTTGTGTGGAAGCCTGGAGACGGCGAAACACGTGTTCTGGGAATGCAACAACACACGTTGCTTGCCGGACGAGGTGCAGTGTTTTCTAGGCGTATACTGGGACATTGACTGGTCTGGCCTTGGGTACCTAGTCGTCCCGACAGATTACTCGGTACTCTGCGAATGCGTGCTCACCCTAGGCCTCCACTCACTATGGAGAACGCAGGTACACGCTGCGGAGTGTGCTTCCATCCCCAAGACAGCGCGGCGGCATTTAGTACAGAAAACACAATGGACCGTCAACGCGATCGGAGCAGTCGACTCAGACACAGAATTGCGCGAGGCCTTCACGCGCTGCTGCAGGTCCACGGTAGCTTCGAAACTAAAGAAGCAGAACGAGGCGCCTATGAACACTGTGGCCAGGATGGGGCATTGGGCACTACGCGTAATGTCGTCTAACTGAGACACTTTGTATGAGTCGGTGGGCTGTGTTAGTGCTTAATTGTTACAAGCGTGCCATGTTGTTCACGTCACGTGAACATGTCTATATTAACAGTTCGCAACTTGAGCGGGTAGATAGGCTGGGGAAGCATCAATAAGGGAAAAACACACCTGTAATAGCCACACTGACCTTTTTTAAAGATAAGCAACGCATCCTGTCGTCTGCGCACAACCTAAAGGTTTAGATTATTCAATTGGCGAAGACTTCTCGCCAGCTACGCGACAAGCTAGAAGAAAGCTGCTTAAATTTGCGAAACCAAAAAAAGTGCCTTTCAAACTGTCAGTTGATCGCTTGCTGAATAATAAAAATACTTACACATACGACAAAGTCACTGATGCAGTTGTCATGTCAGATAGATAGCTAGTCATGAGCACGCGCCCAGGGGCAAATGCTCAGCCGGAGCCACCCATATCCGGGACATTGTTGTCCGTATCTTTTGCTAACATTCCTAGCATTCTGCCTAAACGTCACTTTGTCTGTTCTTTGTTTGACGATAACGTATCTAATATTCTTGTTTTCACGGAAACATGACTTAATCCTGACATAACAGACGTTATTATTCTACCACATACGCAGTCTTACAAAATCTCTCGCAAATATCTAAGTGGAAAACTAGGCGGTGGCGTTCTTCACGGCATTAGGAAATCTAACATCTTTTCTTGTCGACTCTCACACATCTCTTGAAATTGTGTGGGTGGCAGTAATGATAAATACAACCAAACTACAAATCGTTGTTCACTACCGCCCGCCTGACGCCAGTGAAGCATTCGTTTCCGAACTGCGCAGTAGTTTAGCCACGGCTCTTCATCTCTGTCCCACTCATTCTATTTATTTGTTCGGTTATTTCAACTTTCCGCTCATTAGTTGGGATAACCTATCGTCGACCTCTCGAACATCAGTTGAATTTATAAACCTCGCCTTAGATTTTAGCTTGTTTCAGGGTATTCCCGAACCTACCCGTGGTAGTAACATTGTCGGCCATTTACTCACCAGCGCTCCCAAAACAATCAGAACCATAGCATACCTAAGAGGCTTTAGTGATCACGATTTACTTCAAGAAGTCATAAATGTTCCATTACCTTGCAGGCATCTCAAAGAATATCGTACGCCACTATAATAAAGCTAACTTCTTTAAAAATAAACGAACTGAAAATATTTTTAACAATACGCGCTGCCCTCTTTTAATAATCGCTCTTGGGAAGATTGCTGGGTTTGTTTCAAGAATAAAATGCCTGCTCTAATTAACCACTATATCCCATTGATCTCGATAACTAACGACAATTCCAATCTTTGGTTCACTAAAGCTATTTGTAAGCTTTGGAACAAAAAGAAACGTCTGTATAATACAGCTAAACGTATAAACCCTGCTCCTGCCTGGGAAAGGTAAAAGCTATGCTTAAAAACCTACTCTGCCCTTACTGAAGATAAAAATAAATACTTTTACAAAGATTTACCTTCTCTTTTTCAAACGACTGCAAAAATGTTCTGGCAAGTAATATCCCCAGACCGCAACTCAAACCAGATATCTTTACCTAGTGAATCCAAAGCACTCCTCTCAGATAAGAATTGTACCTCTGCCTTTATGCATTTTTTTCATCGGTTCTCAACCAGGGAGGATCATACCAATTTACCTAATGTCGATGATTATAACTGGCAATACATGGAAAGTATTGATGTCACAGTGGAGGGCATAGCATACCTCATCAACAATCTAAAGTTATCTACTTCAGCTGGTGTTAACATCTGTTCCAAAATATTAAAAAACACCATATCTGCGTGTAGTATAATTCTGTGTATGATATTCACGCAGTCTTTCTCCTCTGGACAGCTGCCCAGCGAATGGAAAATAGGTAAAATGATCCCCGTATTTAAATCTGGAAATAGAAATAACCCGAAAAATTACCGCCCCATTTCATTGACCTGCATTTGCTGCAAGATTAGCGAACACATAATAGCTTCCCATGTTTTCAATCACCTAGAGTCAAATCTTTTTTTTTTCGTAATCAACATGGTTTTAGGAAAAGCTTATCATGTGAAACACTGTTACTTGAATTCACCACTAACCTGTACTTTAACATGAACAATAACATACAGAATGACTGCATTTTTCTCGACATCTCCAAAGCTTTTGATCGCGTTGCCCATTGTCGCCTCATTACAAAACTAACCGATCTTCGTTTCGACTCCTTCACGCTACCATGGCTTCGGAATTTTATTTCCAATCGTCAACAGTTCACATTAAACAATATTCCTTCATCTCCAACTTACGATATGTCCGGTGTGCCCCAGGGAAGTGTTCTGGGCCCTTTGCTGTTCCTTATTTACATCACCGATTTGCCAGTAAATACTTCTTCTCGCATTTGCATCTTTGCTGACGAATGCATTATTTACAGATCAATTAAGAGTACTGATGACCACCAAGCGCTTCAAAACGTTCTCAGCCTAATTTTCCATTGGTTTAACACTTGGTTAACGTTTCTAAATGTGTCAAAATTTTAGGTAATTTCTTTTAGCCGTAAGGACGACAACTCCCATTTTTCCTACAATGTCAATCATAATTAACTGTTGCATAGCGTTTCATATAAATATTTAGGCGTTCACCTAACCGAAAACCTCTCATGGCCATCCGATGTTACAGCCATATGTGCTAAAGCATCTAAGACATTAGGCTATACACGTCGTAATCTTAGTAATTCACCTTCGAGTATTCGTAAAGTGGCCTATCAGACATCTGTTAGCCCACAACTCGAATACGCATCATCATCTTGACTATCTAATCGACATGATCGAATCGATCCAAAATAGAGCTGCCCGCTCTGTCTCCAGTGACTACAGCCACCATTCAAGCGTAAGGCAAATAAAGCTTGATCTCTCCCTCCAGCCTCTAGTTCTTCGCCGCAATATCGCCCTTGTATCATTTCTCCATAAATATGTTTATAACTGGACTCGTTCCACATAACCTATCCAAATCGCATCAAACACGCCCCGAAGATTAAATAACCATTTACGATTTTCCCGTATGTATGGTTCCACACATGCGTTTAACTTCTCTGCACTTCCTGTGGCCATTCGCTTGTGGAATAGTCTTCCTAATGGCATTGCTGCAGAAAATGAACAGGAAAAATTTCGTTATCTTCTACAGGAGCACTAGCAGAGCAGCACATGTAATTAGGCATTATTTTGTTTCCTTCACTGGGCAAGGGGTTTGAAATGTTTGCGATGTTTTCAATCCATTGATTTTTTTCCCTTGCATTCAGTTTTTTCTGTGTGTCGTGTGCACACTGTCACAAATATGTTAATTCTTTTTTTTGCATTTTCTGTAGTCAAATGGTACTGCGAGAATTGTATCTCTTCATTTGATGTGGTTTGTGTGTTCTGAACATTTCAGAACAATTTTTACATCGCTTTGATTCTGTCTCATCCTCTGACTAACGTTGGCCCATCATTCACCGGCATAGGTGTAGTGAGACCTGTTGCTGCTTCCGTGCTGAAACGTGGGACCTGCATTTATTCAACTTTAACAGGGTGCAAAAAGATGTCTCGCAAAGCGGCTATCACACAGCGTTTTCGAATGATGCTGAACATTGTTCGCCGCATTTCGTACGTGTATACTCCCCGACCTGAACAGCGCGCTGCCCTTCCTTACGTCCCTTAAATATGTGAGATCTTGTCCGGCGTGCTGCGAAAGTATGACGTTGATGAGGCACACGTGCATGTAAGATGAGGCACACGCTCCTGTGCGGCAAGGAAAGACGTCTGAAGCAATCTTTTCCAGGCGTAGAGCACGAGGTACGCTGCGCAGAATTGGGCTACGCCTGCATCGCTGAATCCGGCTACTTCTCTTCAGTCAGAGGCTGAGGCAGAACCAAAGTGATGTCACAAACACAAAAACGGCGTCCAAGCCTCAAAAATAAAAGAACTGTGTCAAATGCTCTTCCAAAGTCCGCCGACGCTACAGACCACCGGATTAGCCGAGAAAGCTTGAAAATGATCGGCGAAAGAAGGAGCTGGAAATGGCACCTTTATTTGGAGTTCCTGTATGTGCAATCAACTCGTCACGCGCTTACTCGAAATGAAAAACCCTCCCCCATCGTACACGCGTTACACGTGGTGCTGAATAATTTGTAGCATGCACACTTTTGCCCCATTGTTAACAACGGTTCTGTACTCAAGCCGAAACGTTTTTTTCTTGGTTTTAGATTGCAAAGCTATCCAAACATATCCACCTCCAAATTGACAGAACAAAGTTTTCTCCCAGCCAGCAAGCTTCCAAGGGGTGCAAAAACACGCGGTAATTTCCCTACACTACCAATGCATTCTTTCTCTCAGAGCCGTCAGTCATGTATTGATGTCTCCTGCATCAGTACTGAGCAGCAGTGCTTTTGTGACTACAAACGTCATTGTTCTTTTTCTTCGGATGCCATTCGGTGGAATAGAATAGATTCAATGAGAAAATATCGCCAAACTTCCTAAACATGCATCTAACATTTCTTCAGTACTCGCTGCAACAATCGTACGTACTCTCACCTTTAATGGAAAGAAATAAGACTTAGGTATCCCAGGGCCGGTGTGCAGCACATTATCCAAATACCATATCAGAAACACAATTGCGCAGTCACTGAAGACGCCGACGAGGACAATTTCGAGTATTGTCACGTTATCCGGCGTGGCATCGGGATCGGCGAAGTTGGACCAGTTGGCTCCATCTTCAGCTGGCAAAAATACGCACAAAAACAAGAGAAAAGGGTTTCGCTTTTAGTGTAGAACTGCATCATTCTGGTTATTGGTTAACCAAGTTATTTGAACCAAGGAAGAAAATTGTCGAAGCATAGAAGTTCTAGTGCATTACGCTCTAATAGAATTTCTGGCCTAGTTTTATCACTGGGGATGAGCAAAAACTTTTATTGCTACTAGGCAGCAAGAAAAGAAAAAGCGTCATACTTGCTTTGTCCAACGCGATTGTTACAGTTACCACAGAACGACTCTTTTCTTCATTTGCTCGCCTCAACAGATACCCTCTTGAGTGAGCTTTATTTTTCAAAGATTTTCTTTAAAGCCGCAATTAAACATTTTATTGCTTTAACTGAAGGGTGCCGACCGATTGCTCCAATATTGCTTATGTGACGATCCATAGTCCACGAGGAATTCCCAGAATTTAAACAATGGCGTAAAGTGGGGAAAATCTGCGTTGCGCATTTTATCGCGAATGCTGAATGCGTAGCGTAGAACATTTGACTAGCGTATTTTGTTGGCGCGCTATCTAACTACTGGACACGCTTACTGTCCCCGTTCCACAATTACTGCTAATGTTGAAAAAAAGGACGAAATAATTTTTAGGGAGAATACTTTCACACGTAGCCCGAAGCAGACACTATACTACTTCTACTCTTCGTGCGTTTAACAGCGAGGGTTATCCATTTTATCTCCCGATGCTATGTCCATATGCTTGATGTCAAAAAGCCCCGAAGCCGACTAAGCCGTTCTAGTTATTACAAACTTACAGCGCAAAGCAACCCTGAAAACACACGGCAGGAATCGACAAGAACGCGCTCTGAATCTCAACTGAGGATACCACAGGGATAAGAGGACAATATATAGAGAGGCCTTGTTCAGCGGAGAAGACAATATAAGGACAGCACCGGACAATATATAGAGAAGGTACGTTCAGCAGAAAACATGCGCCAAAGCGAGGCAAAAATTCACACGCAGAAGGAGTATTGCACTGCTGTGTAACGTAACGAAGTCTTCCGTATTGACTTATCGCCGCATGAAATACGCAAATCGGGATGCCCAAAGTACTACCTCCTGCACGATAGCCCGAAGATGAAGCATCAACATCTTCACTTCAGACAGCGGTCAGTTAGAAGGTCAATAGTCCTTTTAGGCTAGCTAAACGCGAAACGTTTAGTCCGTCTGTACATACGTCTATCTCCTCCCGCCCTCCCGTCCTGTCCCGTCCCGTCCGTCCGTTTGTAGGCCACTCGATTCAGCCTACGCAAAACGCGCAACAATCTGACGATTTCACGCAACAATCTGACTTGACTTCACGCAACAATCCCTACTTCCCTGTTTCCCTACTTCACGCAACAATTGACTTCCCTACATGACTTCACGCAACAATCTGCCGCGTAGCCGCTTCCTTCGCTGCAAATGATCTGCTGCCATTACCCGCATAT
Source organism: Haemaphysalis longicornis (assembly GCF_048455015.1). NCBI lineage: Eukaryota > Metazoa > Arthropoda > Arachnida > Ixodida > Ixodidae > Haemaphysalis > Haemaphysalis longicornis. The sequence goes on along the minus strand of NW_027526295.1, from coordinate 136,762,871 downwards.
ACCCACAATATTCAGCGCAAAAGAAACACCTCAGGCATATTTGAGGAAACCTCTAATGCATACTCGACAACACCAGCATTCTTATAACCCAGAATACGCGCTGCAGTAGTTCTTAACGAATGCAAATATAAAACAATTCGTTCACAGCTGTATAGAGGGGGACAAGAAAGAAACGAAACTCCAGTTCCTTCAAGCTTTAAGGAACACTCAAACAAGCGATAAAGAAAACGGCACGCGCGGTAACAACAGATGGCGTGCGCGCATTTCGAATTGGGGAAAATCTAATTGTATTGCACAAACCTTCGTTAAATTCGTCATCAATTGGGGTGAGAGGGAAGAGCAAAAGCGTGGAGGGTAGGAGAAGAAACTGAAAAGGGATTACCGTCTTATGGCGACATTTGCAGTGACGCATGCAGATAGACCGCCAGTTTTAGAAGCAACTTCAAACGTGGCCACGTGCCAAGAACGTACCGAACTTTTCGAACCGCCCTAGCACGCGGAAGCTCCAGTGCAGGCTCATTCCTGGGAAGATGCTGGTCAGGAGCTTATACTTCCGCTGTATATAGTGGTACCCCATGCCGTTGGCGTTTTCCAGGGTGACGAACGACATGGTGCAGGAGAATATCCAGTACAGCATGGCAACGGCCACAGCAGATTGGCCTGCAAGGCGCACATGCCACCGGAGTCATGCGCAACAAGACAATCGGGGGGGCACTTTTCACATGCGTAGATTTGTGCAAGTGCAGCATGCGGCTCTTTCGCTTTATTTTTCGCCGCAGATGTAGAGCGGGGGTTTAGGGCGATGGCTTTGTCATCCAACCCATACGAGTGTTAAGACTGTACCAAGACGTTAAAAAGGCGTGCGAAATCAACTTCTCTCCATTTTCGCACAGCTAATTGTCGGTTTTAATCCAGTTCCTCGTTTTATTGTAACAATTTCTTGGAGATATCTCTCCGACCATACATGGCTATTACTGCAAGAGAGGCAGAGTAAGCGAAAATAACTTTATGCGCACCCTCGTGACCAATGCGTCCCGGTACACACAGCCTACATACCATATCAGGGTCTAGCACTGTTCATATGCCACCCTTTTTGGGTCATGCAGCCGTGTGGCATAGCAACACGTTTCCACGAGTTTTTATGAGTCTGTCCATGCGGAGAGAGAATAACCATTGGTTTAAGGCTGAAGGAGCAACCGCCTTGTTTTAGAATACAGACCTGGGTTGTTAACCAGGAGCACAACATTTGAAAGCAGTTTGAATTTCGTTTGTAGCGGCACAGCTAGATAGATTTGAATTCTTCAATGTTTTTCTACTACTGAAGATGAACTGGTTGAAGAGCTCCACCCGGGGAGATCAAACTTGAATATCAATCAAACAGCATATCAATAGCATATCAAAATAAATATCAGCTTGACATGAATAATGAGTGCAAGAGTGGTCTCTTGGGATCTTCTGACACACCCAACACCTGGTATACAACCAACATCTTGCGAAAACGCGCTATCAGCCGTGACTTCAACGGGCTCCCATTTCATCTCTTCACTAAGCGATGCAGAAGCTGCTGCAGAAGATAGCCGCATCAACACACTGCTGTGAAAGGTAGCAACAAGGTTATCTTTGAAGACATAAATGCAATAGTTACACCTTCAATGATGCACAGCCAAGCCGCCCTGCGTTTAAACACTACAGAAATAGGCGCAGCTAGCAAGGCAAGGATGAGTTCTTTCCAGAGGTTACGGGGTGTTGGTACCAGCCAGCGCACTGTAATTTTTTACGTTCACGCTCCCCAAAACATTGATTTGATGATTATTCGTTTTTCATGGCGCAAGGCCGACCAAGGGCAAAGAGCGCGAAGGAAACGTTGTTTTGTGAGTACCAAGTGATAGTAGTATTGGTATGTTTGTGTTTATTGGCGCAAGGGTATCTAAGACCAAAGAGAGCCAAAACTATGTTACGTCGCCTTTCAATAGTCATGTTTGTGCTTAAAATATGTATGAAATAAGTATGATATATTCTAAAACACTATATATGGGTGTAGAGGGCCCGTAGACTAAAACATAGAGATGTTCATAATGGCGGATGAACGGGATTATGGATGGAACGTGACTGAAACTCGAGCCGAGGATCATGCTACGTTAGCGGGTCTCTCATGCGAACAAAGAAAACATCAGGGCCTTGCTCAATACTCGCAGGCTCTGAGGTCACGCACTGTACAACATGAGTTTCAAAAATTTTATGTCTCCAAGACAACTTAAAAGAGATTTGTTTGTGAACAGAGGTTCATCTCCTGAACACAGTGACGGGGGTAGCGGAGTGTTTAAGGTATAGATTTGAAATGACATTTTCTTAACCTCATTGCAGGATGTGCACTCAACTAACACATGGACGGCGGAGAGTCGGTCCTCACACTTATCACAATCTGGTAGGAGTGTGCCATTTAAAAGATATGCGTGTGTAGAGTAAGGGTGACCTGTGCGTAGTCTGCAAATCGATACTTCATTGAATCTATTTTGTTTTTTGTTTTGTTGTGTATCTTCCCAGGTGTGGTTTTACTGAGTGGAGCTTATTCTCTCTATGTGTCCCACGTGTGCTGAAGGAATTTATGGATTCCCCTTCGGATCACTGGCTTAAACTCGAGGTAAGGGACTTGCGCTACATCAACACCACTATGGGGGACCGCCAAAGTGGCGTTCTGGTCGAAACTTTTATTACCCAGAATTCCACTGTGTCCAGGGATCCAGCAAACAAGTATTTTTAGTTTTATTTATAAACAGTCCCAGGAACTTAAAAAAGGTGATTGAGGGCAACATTTTTGTAGGTTTAAAGGAATCTAGTGCTGTAACCACACTTAGGAAGTCTGCGTAGATAATTGATTCTTTCATTTTGTTCTGTGTAATGTGCTCCATTGTGATTAAAATTTAATATGCATCTGCTGTAAAGATACTGTTATTTTTGTTCAAGGTGATTGTGCTAGCGAAATCCGGGCCGTGTGCAGCACACAACACAGCGGGAGCAGATTTGGAGGCATCCTTGTAAAATGCGGTATATGGATATGTGTGTTGTAAATGTAAAAATACTGTAAGATCAATTCACGAGCTCACGGAGCTGGGTTTAAAGGATGCGTCGCAACGAATCGTCTACTTTTCCCAAGGCAGGACTACGTCGGCGTTGTAGGTCTTCATGCCCTCATCAAAAGACCCCCCTATTTCCTCTGCAAGGCCTTTGACACGCAAAGATATAGGGGCAGGGATCGAGGAGCGTGCTAAATAACAACGGGCAGACAGGGCGTCATTCACAATAGAACAGCACGGGTGATTCTTCATTGACATTGTCCTAATAGCATAGATCAGTGCTGTATAAGCACGCCTAGGCATCAGTGGTCACATTTTATCGGACTTGTCCTGAAGGCTCCCGAGGCAAGGCGAAGGCCCAAATGTAGTACTGGGTCCAACATTTTCAGGGCAGTTTTAGACGCAGACCCCTACGCTACGCTTCCGTAGTCAATACGTGACCTAACTAAACTGACAAAGAGGCGTAGAAGGCAGTCTTTATCAGCACCGTAAGACTGATGCGACAACACGTTTAAAATGTTCATGGTGTTCAAGCAGTTTTGTTTGAGTGTCTAGTGATGCCGTATGAATGTTAGCTTTTCGTCAAGTATAAAACCTAAAAATTTATGTTCTTTCTTGAAGGGTATCCTTCTCTGTTCAGTGTGACGTCGGGTTCTGGGTGTTGTGAATAAAACACATGTACCTTTTTGAGGATTCCGTTTAAAACCCTTTTCTTCTGTCCATTCCACAAGCTTGTTTACGCCTAACTGTATCTATGATGATGGTTTGGTTTTTATGGCGCAAGGCCGACTAAGGGCAAAGAGCGCCAGAGAAAAGGTTATTTAATGAAGTAAAGTGGTTACCACAAAAAGATAGGTAAAAAAACGTGTCAACCGAACATAGTAAAATCAGTTAAAGATAATGGTGATGGCTGGTGTATGGGGCCAGATTTGATTATGCGTGATAGGAACTGAGGTTTAAAAACTGAACGTCTGACAAATACTCAAACACGTTTCACGGAAATCATGGCATCGTCACCAAGAAACAGCGAGGGATGTAGGGGGATATGGTGTATGTAGAGTTCTCTGAAGTGTTTGTGTCGTCTTGTGTAGAGTGCCTTGCATGTGATTAGTATGTGCACTACGGATAGGGCCTCTCCGCACCTGCTGCACTGGGGTCTAGAAGATCCCGTCAGCAGATACGAGTGCGTGCATGGGTGTGCCCTATCCGCAGCCTACCCAAGGCGACTTCCGTGTGTCTGTTGTGCGAGTCAGCTGTGTACCGTCCCAAGTGTGGCTTTAATTCATGTAGTTTGTTGTCTGTCTGTCCGTTCCAGTGTGTTTGCCATGTACTGCGCAAGTGTTGTCTTATGTGTGGCTTGAGGTCTGTATATGGTAGGGTTGTTATGTCTACATTGTTCCTCAGTGCAGCAGCAGCGGCCCTCTCGTCTGCCAACTCGTTCCCAGCGATCCCAGCGTGTCCTGGGACCCAGAAGAAGAGCAGCCCATGCTTTTGTGCACACACGGACATGATAGTGTTGAATACAAGATTAACTATGTGGTTTTGGGGGGGCTTGTGCGATGGCAGTGCGCGAACAACACTCAAAGAATCTGTGTAGATGATGGAATTGGGAATTTGATTTTTAAGAATGTGTCGTACAATCAGTAAAATTCCATACGCTTCTGCTGAAAAAATTGTTGTGTGCACACTCATAGTTATAACTGCATTGACATTTGGCCCATGAGCAGCGCACGACACCATAGCGGAGGTTTTAGAAGAGTCACTATAAAATTCTGCTTATGTGTATTTAAACTGCAAAGACAGAAATTGCTGCAGTATCGCACCTCGTGGTACCCGATTTTTGTCAAGTTTTATAAAAGAAAAGTCGCACCACACAGGGAAAACTTCCCAAGGTGGTAAAATGTTTGAAAAGGATGACCTGTACATATCTAAAAACAAAGCACTCAGATCCAAGGCTCGCTCTCTCACTCTAAGTGAAAAGGGCAGAGGAACGAATGGGTGATTTACAAAGAGCAGAGACGTTGATGTATCGTTAAAAACAGGATAAAAAGGATGGTTATTCAGTGATGAAATCTTAAAAGCCACACTGCCATAGTCCAAACGAGACCCAACCAAAGCAGTATAGAGCCGTAGTGGAGCTCTTTGTCGGAACCATACGATTGGTGGGAGAGAACCTTCAGAATATTCACTGTTTTCAGACATTTATGTTTAAGTTCCTTGATGTGTGGAATGAATGTGAGTTTCTGGTCAAACGCAACACCTAAATACTTGTACTGCTTGTTCGCAGGAAGCGACACGCCATTAAGAGTAATGTCTACATCCGGAAGGATCCCGCGCTACCTAGAGAATACAACCAAGGAGCTTTTTGCAGTATTCAATTTAAACCCATTCTTGTCTGCCCAGCCGGCAAGCTTCTTGACACCAAGCTGGACTTCACGTTCGCATACTGACATATTACATGATTTAAAAGATATTTGCACGTCGTCTACATACATAGAATAAGAGATTGTTAGTGGCACTGCCTTTCCAAGAGAGTTCATCTTTACTATGAAGAGAGTGCAACTCAACACGCCACCTTGCGGCACGCCATTTTCTTGGACGTGAACCTTTGAAAGTGCACAACCAACTGTTACTCTGAACGTTCTCTCTGACAAATAGCTAACAAGGGTGTTCAACATGTTACGCGAAACACCGAATGACTTGAGGTCACTAATGGTCCCATGACGCCAAGAAGTGTCGTAAGCCTTCTCGAGGTCGAAAAAGACAGTTAAACAGTACTGCTTATGCACGAAGGCATCTTTGATGTATGAGTCAAGTGCAACCAGTTGATCGTTCGTCGATCGCCCCACCCTAAAGCCTGCCTGGCAGCCTTTGAGAAGACCATTGTACTCGAGGAAGTACAGGAGCCTGCGATTGATCATCTTCTCGAAGAGCTTGCACAGGCCGCTCGTCAGGGCTATTGGACGGTAACTTGAGGGGGACGACGGGTCCTTTCCCTCCTTCAAGAAAGCCACTACAATGGCCTCTCTACAAGAGTGTGGTATGTGCCCCGAAAGTCATATTTTATTATATAGATGTAGAAGTGCTCCAAGTGTGTCTTCGTGTATTTTTTGTATCGTTGTATATGTAATGTTGTCTGGGCCTGGAGCTGAGGGTTTACACGTGCTCAGACGAGCCCTCAGCTCATGTAGTGAAAACAGGGAGTTGTAAGAAGTCTGATTTGTTGTTGTGGTGTAGGGACTTTTTTCACTACAGTCTTTATACTTCAGGAAAGTGTTCATGTAGTGTGCTGAACTGGACACGTGTTGGAAGTGTTGTGCGAGTGCGTCAGCCTTGTCTTCCAGTGTGTCCCCTGTTGTACTGACCAGGGGCAGGCTGTGTGTCTGTTGTCCTATGAGTTTGCGTATACGTGTCCATACCTTGCGTGTGTCTGTGTATGAGTTTATAGATGTTATGAATGAGCGCCAATTATCTCTTTTTGCATCACGGCGCACATGTTTTCCATATGCCTTGGCCCGTTTGAACAAGAGGAAGTTTCCCGACGTGGGGTACCGACGGAGGATACCCCACGCCTTGTTCTGGGCCTCTCGCGCCCGCCTACAGTCCTCAATCCACCACGGCCTCCGCTGGTTGCGCGGGGCACCAGAGGCGTGGAGAATGGACTTTTCGGCGGCGTCGAGGATGTGCGCCGTGAGCAGTTGGGTAGCTTCTTCAACGTGTACGTGTCCTATGGATGTGTGGTGTAGTTTGGATGTCTCTGTAAATGTATTCCAGTTAGCTCTTGCTTCATTAAACCTTTTTTGGGAAGATGGACTGCTCGGGCCTGTACCTATATGGGTTAATGAAGTGGGGAAATGGTCACTACCATATGGGTCCTTGCCCACACCCCACTCAAGACATGGACAGAGAATTGCAGAACCAATAGCCAGGTCAAGATGTGAGTATGTGTTGTGACCTATGTTATGGTATGTAGGCTGTTTATTGTTGAAACGGCATGCTCCTGAAGATGTAAGGAATTTCTCATGCGACCTCGGGCATCCGTTCTGGAGGAGCCCCAAAGATAGTTCAGTGCATTAAGGTGGCCTGTTGGAATGTACCGTTCGGGCAGCTGGTCGACCAGCGCCTCGAAGTCAGAGCTCGAAAGTGCATAATCAGGACGAATGTAAATGGAGCATACCGTTACCAAGCTATTAAAAATTATTGTGGGGATGGCTACAGCCTCGAGGACGGTATTTAAGGTGACAGGGTGGCATGCTAAGGATTTTCGGGCGATTATGGCCACATCGCCAGAAGAGTGTGTGCAGTCATCCCTGTCCTTTCTGTATACGAGGTAACTATTCAAGAAATTTGTGTGTTTGGAGTTCAGATCTGTTTCCTGGACACACATTAGACATGGCTGATTGGCATGCAGAATCTCATACACGTCGTCAAGATTACTCAGAAGGCCTCTGCAGTTCCACTGAACTATGTTTTCTCCTCCCATTATTTAGCGTGAGAACTACTGGAGTGTGTATGTTATGTGTCGTCTTTCGGGGCTGTGACTCTAATATTGGGCTTTTTGGGCCTTTCTGTAGGCTTGGACGTCGAAGGCCGCTCCTTGCGCTGCGTTGCAGGCAAGAACGGTACGACGTCCATCTCGTCGTCCGATGTCCTGGGTGTGCCCGTCGAACCGGGCCCCCCGGACTTGGCCCCCTTTCGGGGGCCCTTCGTTTGACCCACCACCACCGCAGGTGTCGGGGGCAGCTGAAGTGGCACAGGCGGTGCGGTGGCGGTGGAAGCCGGTGCGGGGCCCGTGGCACGGCCGCTCGATGGAAACTAGGTCCGGCCTGCCGAACGCGCCTCTCCGCCGGTGACCGCGTTAGTTTCCCTTTCCGCCGCAGCGTCAGTCGTGGCGCTAATCATCGGTGAAAGAAGAGCGGCGGCTGCCGGCCGCGGTCACGGTTTCAATGCGGTGTAAGTTGTTCCTGGCTGCACCGACAGCCGAAGTCAGCATCTTCATAATGTATAATAATATGTGGTGATATATGAGACGGAAACTCAATGTAGGCGTCACGGACTAACTAGAATTTCCGAAGCAGGCACAGCGCTGCATTCGTTTTCCTTTTGCGCGCCGCATGCGACGTTCGCAGGTGGCGCATTGCTAACGTCGAGCGCAATAGGTGGATTTGTTTCTGAAGACTTTACAAAGGCTTTCAGGAATAATATTTGGCGCGGCAAGCTAGTCTGAGCAACCGCATTTCTGTTTATTACATAGCAGCTTATAACTTGCGCATACGTAAAAATCGCATAAACGTTTCATGCTGTGTCTTACACGCCCATTTCTCAATGCGGGATTGACAAATATGACTGGATATTTTCACACCTTGCTTTAACTGCGTTTTCATAGAAAACTAGAATAATATTAATACCTTTTAGGGTGCATTGGTTCATTTGCTTTGTAAATATTGTTAGACTGCGCGTTAGGTTACAGAGTACCAAAATTACGAAGCACACACGAATGAAGTGGACAGAGCGAACACAACTATGAACTGATTTATTGCAACAAGAACACTATTTACATGGGAACCACCAAAACACGGAAATGAGTACTTGGAATGCTGTAAAACTGCGGCAGTCGTTCTTTAATTTACACTAGTTGCAAACGTAATATACAGTTGGAAGGTAAATTAAACTATATTAAGTCGGTGGGACATAAAAAGGTAAATTTAATACAACATTTAAAGGGGGATTTATTGGGTTTATCAGAAAATATGTAAGTCCTCTTCGCGTAAGGTTCACCGGCAATCATCTTTACAAGCGGAAAACCTTCGGCGAGAAATGTTTTCACGAAAGCTTCAGTAGATTCTCCAAGGAGCTATTAACGTCGCCAGCCCAGTTGGCAAGAAGCCGTTTCAATAGCTTTTTCAAGAACATTTCGCACAGCTCATGACAGTGGCACGGGTCCTTGTTGCTGGCGCACCACATCAGCGGACAGTCTGTGAGGTGTGGGAATATGGTGTTTGAAAGGAGCTTACAAATTTGTCCGCGGTGCCGAACTGCCTTTACAGCGCGATCCTCCTCGAACTTCTTCACTCGTTCGCGAAATTCGTCGCAGCGTTTTTGCAGTTCTTGTAGTTTTTCGCTTAGTCTGTTTGCTTTTATTTTAAGGCGGCGGGCATTTCAATTGGTGTTATCGAAAAAGCCTGTCAGATCGAACGAAGTCTGGCATTCTCGAGTCTCAAAATTACGTTGGCCGCATGATTACGTGTCCGTGAGAGCATACAGGATTGGGTCTGCCTCTGTCGGTGAGTGCGGTTGACCTCTTTCTTCATTAACCGTTAGGCCCAGAATTGAATACTTAATCGTTTCATTTTCCGCAACCATTGTGATCACTTGACCTTGATAGCGTACTTGAGATGCTGACGCACACGCCTCGAGCAGCGGCCGAAGAAGCGCCCTCCTCCTTTTTGGGCTTCCCGGCTGCATGCACATTGGGTACGACGGAAATCTTGCCGACACAGCTGTTGGCAACAACTTGCGCTTCAGTCCCCCTGTGTAGTCATCCTCTTTGAAGTGCAGCGAGCAAACGACCGATCAGGAGTTTGGCTTCCATTGGCTGCCCTTGTTGATCCCTTGACGGGAGATGTGCAAGCAGGCGTCTCGGAGTCGCTCTTTGGCAGGGAACTCGTGGTAGCAGACGTCCGGGGTTTTTGAGGAATTCGACTTGCAGCGCGGCACGCAGTAGTTTTGGGCATTTCATAACCAGGAGCACACTAGTACAAGCGGCACCCGTAAACTGCGCTTCCATGCCATCGCCCGTCGCCGACACGCGATGCTGCAAGCCGCATTAATCCTTCCAACCGTGTTGCTTGCCCGCGTTAATTCCGATTCCACCCTACGGAAGTTAACGTGTACAGATTATTAAAAAGCTGAGCTTATTCTGTGCTGTTCATAATGAAAAACGACAAGCAGCGTAAACGCTCTACAACATAGAATCACGTAAATATGCAAACGTTCTCACTGCCAAGCAGTTTTTATTAAATCTATGAATATCCACTCAAGCAGCCTAGCTGCACAACGCTAGCCTCACACATCAGATTTCACACATACGGGAAACTCGACCGCACATGCGAAATCAAACCACAATTCAAACGAAATACGGAAAGAACAAAAGCAAATCACAAACCCATTACTGAGAGTACACAGCTAGGTGTTCCTCTCACGCAAAGCAATCAGGTGCGCAGTGCATCTAAGCATTTTACATCCCTGTTTAACGAGTAAATATCCGGTTTACTAATAAATGTGACCTTCTACAATTTCTCGGCATTTTGGGGACATTTGCTTCGGAGTAAAAGTACCGTGCCTGAATTCAAACGTGAGACAGCCCTGGGGCTGCTCAGCCTGTGTTTGGCAAGGTTAAAACACGACCGTTTTAAAATTGTCCTTCAATACAGGTGGTTAAGCATGGTGTCCCACAGGGATCAGTACTAGGGCCGTTATTATTCATTACATATATCAATGACCTAGCTGGCATACATAACTCTCCCGATCTAGTGATGTACGCTGATGACACTAATCTTTTCTTCTCTTCCTGTTCATTACCGGCGCTTCAAAATATGGTCAATGCTTATTTAATGAACCTTCGTGATTGGTTACAGAGGAATAAGCTTAGTTTAAATATAAGCAAAAGAAATATATTATTTTCAAGCCCATCAACACCGTGGAAACTAATTGTATACATATTCATTATGACAGTATAACAATCAATCAAGTTTCTTCCCAAAAATTTCTTGGTGTGTAGTTTAATGAAAATCTTTCGTGGTCTGTTCATATTTCCAAACTTACTTCTGAACTAAGTAAAATTGTTGGCCTATTTTATAGGATTTCTAATCTACTGCCTGTTTGGTTAAAAGTGTCTATGTATAATGCCCTGTTTTTTTCAAGACTGTCTTATTGTAATCTTGTTTGGGGTACGACCACGTCTTCCAATTACCAAAAACTACTTGTCCTGCAAAAAAGAGCCTTGCGGGCTATTGAGGGATATTATGGTGCACCACGAAACTTACGCACGCAACCATTGTTTGTAAAACACTCCATATTAAAAGCCGACCAAGTGTATTATCTGCGGCTTCTTCAATACATTCACCAGAATCGCTTGTACTCTGCTCCTGATAGCAACATAGGTTACAATCTTCGCGTAGTAAAACTAAGAGTTCCGCGAACGCGAACAAATTACGGTGAACAAAAACTGAGTTGTCAGGTACCCAATGCGCTAAACAAATTCCCCTTTCCTGATGAGTTTTTTCTATCTGGAAACATGTTAAAAAAAAAGACCAAACAGCATCTGATCGAAGGTGAAATTCTAATGTAAAAATGCAGCTTACCGTCTTTGATATATATGCGTATGTGTATGTATGTGTGTACATGGATGTAAGTGTATATATCTATTGTTCTATCTTTTTCACACAAGTACTTAAGTCGAATGATTTACTTTATTTCATCCGTATGTACGAAATTGAACTCGTACAAGTATCAATTTGTATTTGCCCATGATTGTGCACATGTTTTATATTCTAGTTAGTGTTACTGCTTATATATTACTTTTGTATTTTGATTGCTGCCCATTCTATGTATTAAGTGTTTTTGCGTTTGCATCTGTACTACTTACAGGCTTAGGGTACCGAGGCCTCGTCAGGCTTAACCGCCTTTTGCCTCGGTCCCCTCTTTTCTATGAAAAGGAAAATAAACTTCACTTCACTTCACTTCAATTAGCATGGTGAATGGCAGCAGTAATGGAGCTTTATTTTCCAGCACAAACGGGCTGCAGTGTTTAAACCGAATTAGCATTGTAACATGTTGGACAGTCATATTCCCCAACATCGCGAGAACGGGGTTGCGGGAGCGGCCGCATCGCACTCGTCTTTTTAAACAGCGAACAAGAATTACCGCCATCAAACAGATGAAATTCTTAGACATTGAAGACATATCTTTGCCGTAAATCGTGGTGTTATTATTTTACAGATAGGTGTGTTATAACGCGAGTGAATTACATTTAAAGGAACCATGATCGTCGATATTCCTTAGGGCGCCGTGAAGCGAGGGACGCGGGAGCCGTCACCGATGTGTGGCGCCCCCGCCGAAAGTAGCGGCGGCAACTGACAACTCCGCTTTCACGCGCCTGCCCATTGGCGGCGCGTGAATGGGCAGGCCGGACCTAGTTTCCATCGAGCGGCCGTGCCCGTGGTGTCCATGGCACCCTCCAACGCACTGGAGGACGGGGAGGCAGGGACGGGAGCGGCAGCGGTCCCGACGGAAGAGGTTGCCACCACAACCGCTGCTGGCTCAGCGAGCGGTGCGGAAGCGAGTTGGGCTGCCATAGGCAACCCAGGGAGGTGGGTGGGGGCGGGCCCAAGTCCGACTTGCGGTACTGGGTCCCCGCCGAAACCAGACGCCGCTCCGCCTCCGGGCGAGCTGCGTCGGCGTACCTCCCCAGAGGAAAAGAGGCGAACCTCTTCCGCGCCTCTGGGAAAGTGATGTTTTCAGTGACCTTGATGTTAATGATTTTGTTTTCTAATTGAAACTTTTCGCATTTTCTGGAGTAAGCCGCATGTGGACCCTGGCAGTTTACACAAAGAAGTTGTTGCACGTTGCAGTTTTCGGCCGGGTGATCGTGCTGGGCGCATTTTGCGCAGGTACGTAGGCCGCGACAGGTGTTTGTGCCGTGCCCGAACCATTGGCACTTGAAACAGCGCCGTGGGTTCGGGATGGAAGGCCGGACTGAGCAATGGATGTAACCTGCGTTGATGAATTCTGGAAGGGTCTACTTGTCGAAGGTTAGGATGAGGTGCTTTGTCGGTATTTGTTTATTGTCTCTGCGGATGGTTATGCGCCTGACCGCTTTTACGCCCTGACTACGAAAGCCCTTCAGCAGGTCAGCTTCAGATTCATTGATTAAGTCATATTCGAAAATCACGCCCTGGGAGCTGTTTAGGCTGCGGTGGGGCGTGACTCGGATGGCCAGATCGGCGATGAGGGTTTGTGCAAGTAGTTTATCAGCCTGACCCTGGCTACTGACTTCAACAAGGATTTAACCGGTTCTTTGTTTTTTTGGCTTTATATGATTCGCCGATAACACCGTCCAGAAATTTGGAGACGATAAATACAGACTTTGAAGCAAGAGGGTTCAACTCGTCAACTGATTCTAACCCTAAGAAGCGAGAGTAGTTGTTCGGTTTCGGAATACTCAAGTTGGGAAGTGGTGGAAAGGAAACTTCGGTGCGGCCCCTTTTCGGGGGCCAATCACGTTTGGGGGGGGGGGTGTTGGAAAATGCCATATGATACATTGGAAAGCAGGGAGACGGGGGTACTTTCTCCTTTGGCCTTACCCTGGTAGTCAAAGAGGTCCCGGAGCTCCCAGCCTGGTAGACAGGCAGGGAGCCCATCGGCAGAAGCTTCACCAAGGCTCCGACGGCCACCGTTTACGGCTTCTACCCTTCACCTTTAAACACCTCGCCACGGTTGGACACGGCTTATGTATGGGAGCTCGGGGTCCGCGGTGTCACTGCTCACCGTCACCATGAATACTCAAGGTGCCCCGTGCGGGGGCCTAACTGTATCTACCTTTCACGGACTGGTTGCATGACCTAAAGCTAATATGAACATCGTCATCATAGAATGAGTATGAGATTGTGGGTGGCAACACTTTCCCCAAGCGAATTCATTTTAACTAAAGAGTACAGCTTCATACGCCACCTTGAGGAACCTCAACGAGTCCCATCATTACGAACCTCATTACCTCAACGAGAAGGTCCACCGATGCCAGCTTCTTGGAATCATATTCTTTGCCTACAATGTTTCCTATGTTTCTTGCAATGAGAAACACAGTGTTCATTTGTTTGGTCTCATTAGTAGAATGTATTACTAGAAATTTTGCAAAACTAGTGCTGGGTCTTTGTAATTGCAGGACTTCGATGCGGCCCAGTTTTGAGGGCCGATCAGTTCTTTTGGGGGGATGGAGAACAAAGCCATAAAAACATGAAAAAATTCCGTACGACAACTTTATTCCGTCGAGCCCGAGTAACGCAGGAGGTGCTGTCGAACAATTTAATCAAGACGCGCCAAAGAAGCGAGCAATGGAGGTGAAGCTGCGCCTAAACAGGCCCAAAAACAACCGTTACAAAAGCAGACGACAAAGCCGGATCGCGCCCATGCGCCCGCCGGCGTGAGCGCGCGGGGAACACGGGGTAACTTCGCCGCGCCATCTACACTGCTCCGCGAGTGAAAAACTCCCTTCCCTCCGCAGCCGCGTTGGGAGATTCTTCTCCCGCGCACCACGAAAGTACCGTTGGCTGGCAGAAGTAGAGTGCTTTGCTTTAAAAACTATGGAGAACGGCAAAGTGTATAACGCATGGCATGTCCACAACAATGCAGATTTCGCAAAAGCTTCACCTGTGATCGGTTTAATAGTGTAAATAAAAATAATTCGGCAAACGAAGTTTTGAAAAGCTAAAAAAATAAGAAAAATATAAAATAATTACGGGAAATGGCGAACCTCTAACGCCCAGCATTTCCACAGTAATACAGATTGCGCAAAAGGTTCAGCTGTAACCGTTATAATACCGTAAATGGAGATAATTGGCCGCAACAAATTTCGAAAAACTAGAAAAATATAAAATAATTACGGAAAATGAGAAACCCTGTAACGCCCTCCATTTCCACAATAATGCAAATTTCGGTAAAGTTCCACCTGTTGTCGTTATAACAACGTAAATCAGATAATTGGTAGAAAGAAATTTTAAAACACTAAAAAAATTTTAAAAGTCTGCAGAACCTCAGAGAATTATCTACTATGCGTAGAATTTTTAAGCCGCCTGTTTTGAGTGTGAAGTTTTAGTCAACTCTTTGGTTTTTCTAACTCCTGTCTGACAAATTATCTCCATTTACGCAATTATAAAGATTCGAAGTGGAACATTCGCGAAATTTGCATTATTGTGAAAATATAGGGCATTACACGGTTCGCCATTTTCCGTAATATTTTACATATTTTTTATTTCCTGATTTTTCAAAATTTCGTTCGACCAATTTACTACATTTACGCTAATATAGCGATTACAGGTGGAACTTTCACCAAATCTGCATTATTGTGGGAATGCCGTGACTTACACAGGCTGTGGGGATACTCGGCAAGGAACAGCACTAATATAAAAAAATACCGATAATGGCAATGGCGAAACGTGCAACGCCCTGAATTTCCACAATATAGCAGATTTTGCAAATGTTCCTTATGTACCCATTATAATAGCGTAAATGGTGATCATTTGTCGAGCGAAATTTCGAGAAACTGGGACAAAAAAACAATAGAAAATAATTACAAGAAATTGCGAACCATGTAACGCCCTGCATTTCCACAATGATGCAGATTTCAGGGCAGTGCCACCTGTTGTCGTTATAATAGCGTAAATCAGATAATTGGTCGATTCAAACTTTGAAACACTAATAAAAAAATCATTCTGCTGAAATTCAGAGAATTATCTACTAATGCCTGGCATTCTGATGCCGCTTGTCTTGAGTGTGAGTTTTTAGTCAAATTTATTTGTTTTCTAACCCCAGTCCGACCAATTATCTCCATTTACGCAATTACAACGATTCCAAGTGGAACATTCGCGAAATCTGCATTATTTCTGAAATGTCATGCCTTATACGCTTTGCCATTTCCCGTGATTGTTGTTATATGTTTTTTGTTTTTGTACTTGTTCAAAATTTTCTGCGACCAATTATCTCCAATTACGCTATTATAACGATTACATTTGGAAGTTTCACGAAATCTGCATTATTGTGGAAACGCAGGGTGTTGCACGTTTCGCTATTTTCCGTAATTTTTTTATTTTTTAGTTTTTCAAGATTTCGTGCGACCAGTTATCTCCATTTACGCTATTTTAGCGACTACAGGTGGAACTTCCAAGATATTTGCTTTTTTTTTTTTTGCGGAAATGCACGGCGTTACACTGTCCTGGCTGTGGGGTTATTCGGCAAATAATAGTACGCATTATATAAAAAATACGAAAAATGGCGAACCGTGTAACGCTCTGCATGTCCACAATAATGCAGATTTCGCGAAAGTTTCAAATGCAATCGTTATAACAGCGCAGATGGAGATACTTCGTCGAACAAAATCTTGAAAAGTCAAAAGAGAAAAAAAATATTAAGCAATTGCGGAAAATCACAAACCGCTTAACGCCCTGCATTTCCACAATATTGCAGATTTTGATGATGATGGTGTTTATTGGCGCAAGGCCGACGAGGGCAAAGAGCGCCAGAGAAGTTATTTAATGAAAAGAAGTGATTCCCACAAAAGGTAGGTATCGATAAAGATAATGGTGATGGCTGGTGTATAGGGCCAGATTTGATTATGCATGATAGGAGATGAGGTTTAAAAACTTAACATCTGACAAATACTTAAACACGCGTTTCACGGAAACCATGGCATCGTCACCCAGAAACAACGATGGGTGTAGGGGTATATGTTGTCTGTAGAGTTCTCTGAAGTGTTTGTGTCGTGTTGTGTCAAGTGCCTTGCATTGTACGAGTATGTGGACTACGGATAGGCCCTCCCCACACCTGCTACACAGGGGTCTTGGAGATCTCGTGAGCAGGTGCGAGTGCGTTACATGCGTATGGCCTATCCGTAACCTAGCTAAGGTAACTTCAATGTGCCTGTTGTGTGAGCCAGTAGTGTATTGTCCCAAGTGTGGTTTTATTAGGTGTAGTTTGTTGTCTGTCTATTCGCTCCAGTCTGCTTGCCAAGTTTTACGGAGTTGTTGTATAATGTGTGGCTTGAGGTCTGTGTAACGTAGTGTTGCCATGTCTACTGTGTTTCGGAGTGCAGCATTGGCGGCCAGTTCATCCGCCACTTCATTACCGCCAATGCCAGAGTGGCCTGGCACCCAACACACAGTCATCCCAAGGTTTGAGGAGTAAGCTACCATAATTGTTTTGAAGACAAGATTAATTACATGGTTTTTCGATGACTTTCCGGATGATAATGCACGGACGACGCTCAGCGAGTCTGTATAAATGACGGATGTAGGAATATGATGTTCAACTATGTGACTTACAACCACAAATAGGCCATATGCTTCTGCCGTAAAAATACTTGTATTAACATTCATTGTTCTACATGCTTCGAAATTGGGACTATGCGCAGCACAAGACACTGCAGTGAACGTTTTAGATGCATCGCTGAAAAACTCTGCAGCCCTGTATTTATTCTGCAGATGCATGAAATGCTGCGAAATCCCACTTCTTGGTGTCCTGTTCTTATTGTATTGTACGAAAGACAATTCACATGCCACAGGACGAAGATGCAATGGTGCTACAAGGTCAGTGTGAGATGATTTGAATGTGTCTAAGAGGGAGACGTCATGAATAGTCACCTCGTCCCTCACTCTCTGCGAGAAAGGAAGAGGAATGGATGGGCGGTTTAAAAAGAGTTTGGTTGTGGACGTATCATTAAAAACCGGTTTAAAGGGATGGTTATTCATTGATGAGATTATGGAGGCATATAGGAGGTCAACATAAGTTCGCTGGTACGCTAAGCACCATTTGTCGCACTCTGCATAAAGACTGTGGACAGGACTGGTACGGAACGCCCCACAAGACAGGCGAAGCCCCAAGTGAAGCACTGGGTCTAGCATTTTCAGTGCTGTTTTTGTGGCTGACCCATACACAACGCTTCCGTAGTCCAACCGTGACCCTACCAACGCGGCATAAAGTCGAAGCAGGAGTTGTTTGTCTGCACCGTACGATTGGTGAGACAGGACTTTTAGAATATTCATTGTTTTTGGGCATTTTTGTTTGAGTCGTTTTATGTGGGGTATGAATGAGAGTTTCTCGTCAAACACCACACCCAAAAACTTGTGTTCTCTTTTTACTGGAATCGAGTCACCAAGAGTTTTACGTCGGGATCGGGCAGGATGCCCCGCCTTTTTGAGAATACAATGCAGGTACTTTTAGAAGGATTAAGATTCAATCCATTTTCATCTGCCCAGCGAGAAAGTTTATTTACCCCAAGCTGGACCTGACGTTCACAAATGGATATGTTACATGATTTGAAAGATATCTGAACGTCATCAACATACATCAAGCAGGATATGGTTGGCGTCAGTGCCTTTCGGAGAGAGTTTATCTTAACTATAAACAAGGTGCAGTTCAATACGCCACCTTGAGGCACACCATTCTCCTGCACGTGAACGTTTGAAAGTGCCGAACCGACCCTGACACGAAATGTTCGTTCAGAAAGGTAACTTGAAAGAGTATTCAGCATGTTACCTGTCACACCATAGGATTTTAGGTCTGCAAGAATGCCATAACGCCATGCCGTATCATAAGCTTTCTCGATATCAAAAAATACGGTCATGCAGTACTGTCTGTGTATAAAGGCATCCTTAATGTAAGTTTCCAGTGCAACTAATTGATCGTTTGTGGATCGCCCTGCCCGGAAGCCTGCCTGGCAGCTCTCGAGAAGACCATTGTACTCAAGAAAATTCCCCGCATTTCCCCGAGGGGAAGAATGTGAAAGTGCGAATGCACGAGTTGAATTTGCACGGTTCGGTAATGTTCGCGAAAGAGAGATCACACACACACACACAACTACAAAGAAAGAAAGATGCATTTATTCACAGACACCTATTTGTGTTGTCGTTGTACTTGATTGCTACAGCGGATCTCAGCTTTGAAATTTCGTGTCAGTACTCCTTTAAGCGGGTGCATTAGCCCTTCTCACGCCCGATTCCTGGCCAATCCCCCACGTGGGTATGTGCCATGTCAGCGGCCAGGCAGCGCGCGCCCATCTCCCCCGTTGCCAAGGAAGACGAGGAGGTTCCTGGCCAATCCCCCACGTGGGTATGCTATGCGGACATCGCCGGTGGACGCAGGTTCAGGGTCGCTTAAGAAGTGCCTTCGCACTTAAAAGTACACGAGCCTACGATTTATCATATTCTCGAGGAGCTTGCACAGGCAGCTTGTCAAAGCAATGGGCCGGTAACTGGAAGGAGAGGAAGAGTCCTTCCCTTCTTTTAGGAAAGCCACTACTATGGCCTCCCTCCAAGAGCGAGGAATGTGCCCCGAAAGCCAAATCTTGTTATATAGGTGGAGGAGTGTTAGAAGAGTGTCTGACTGTAGGTGCTGTATCATTGTATATGTGATGTTGTCTGGGCCTGGAGCTGAGGGTTTACAAGTGCTCAGAGCGGTCCTCAGCTCATAAAGTGAAAACTCCGAGTTATAAGAGGAGGTTGACTTATCATTATCACGTAAAGACTTCTTTTCAGCCAATTGTTTGTGTTTCATGAAAGTGCTAGTGTAGTGTGCTGAACTGGAGACGTGTTGGAAGTGTTGTGCGAGTGTGTTAGCCTGGTCTTCCAGTTTGTCCCCTGTTGTACTAACCAGGGGCAGGCTGTGTGTCTGTTGTCCTTTTAGTTTGCGTATTCGTGTCCAGACTTTACGAGAGTCAGTGTAAGAGTTTATGGATGTTACGAATGAGCGCCAACTCTCTCGTTTTGCCTCACGGCGCACACGTTTCCCCATCGTCTTAGCCCTTTTGAACAACAAAAGGTTTCCCGACGTGGGGTACCGGCGCAGGATACCCCACGCCTTGTTCTGGGCCTTTCGCGCCCGCCTACAGTCCTCATTCCACCACGGCCTCGGCTGGTTGCGCGGGGCACCAGAGGCGTGGGGAATGGACTTTTCGGCGGCGTCGAGGATGTGCGCCGTGAGGAGTTGGGTAGCTTCTTCAACGTGTAGGTGTCCTATGGATGTGTGGTGTAGTTTGGATGTCTCTGTAAATGTATTCCAGTTAGCTCGTGCTTCATTGAACCTATTATGGGAAGATGAACTGCTTGGGCCGTTACCTATATATGTAAGTGAGGTGGGGAAGTGGTCACTGCCATATGGGTCAGTTCCCACACCCCACTCGAGAAGAGGAAAGAGAACTGCGGAGCCAATAGCCAAGTCAAGACACGAGTATGTGTTGTGACCTATGTTATGGTATGTAGGCTGTTTATTGTTGAAAAGGCATGCTCCAGAGGATGTAAGAAACCTCTCTATCAGGCGACCCCGGGCATTGGTACGAGAAGAGCCCCAAAGAGAATTGTGAGCATTAAGGTCGCCTGTTAGAATGTACGGTTCGGGCAGCTGGTCAACCAGCGCCTCGAAGTCAGAGCTCAAAAGTGTAACATCAGGAGGAATGTATATGGAGCATACCGTTATCAACCTATTAAATATTAAGCGTATTGCTACAGCCTCAAGGATAGTGTTTAAAGTGACAAGGTGGCATGATAAGGATTTCCGGACGATTATGGCCACACCGCCAGAAGAGTGTGTGCAGCCATCCCTGTCTTTCCTGTATACCACGTAACTATTCAAGACATTTGTGTGTTTAGAATTCAAATGTGTTTCCTGAACACACATTACACTTGGCTGATTGGTATGCAGAATCTCATACACGTCGTCAAGATTATTCATAAGGCCTCTGCAGTTCCATGGAACAATATTTTCTCTTCCCATTATTTAGTGTGAGAGCTACTGGAGTGTGTATGTTTATGTGTTGTCTTTCGGGGCTGTGACTCTTGGATTGGGCTTTTTGGGCGGCCCATCTGTAGGCTTGGACGACGGAGGCCGCTCCTTGCGCTGCGTTGCAGGCAAGAACGGCACCACGTCCATCTCGTCATCCGATGTCCTGGGTGTGCCCGTGGAACCGGGCCCCCCGGACTTGGCCCCCCTTCGGGGGCCCTTCGTTTGAGCCGCCACCGCCGCTGGTGTCGGGGGCACCAGAAGTGGCACGGGCGGTGCGGTGGTGGTGGAAGCCGGTCCGGGGCCCGTGGTGTCCATGGCACCCTCCAACGCACTGGACGATTGGGAAGCAGGGAGGGGAGCGGCACCGGTCCCGACGGAAGAGGTTGCCACCACAACCGCTGCTGGCTCAGCGAGCGGTGCGGAGGCGAGCTGGGCTGCCAGAGGCAACCCAGGGGAGATGGGGGGGGGTGGAGGCGGGGGCGGGACCAAGTCCGACTCGCGGTACTGGGTCCCCGCCGAAACCAGACGCCGCTCCGCCCCCCCGCGAGCTACGTCGGCGTACCTCGCCAGAGGAAAAGAGGCGAACCTCTTTCGCGTCTCGGGGAAGTCGATGTTTTCTGTTACCTTTATGTTAATGATTTTCTTCTCTAGTTGAAACTTTTCACACGCGCGAGAGTATGCTGCATGTGGACCCTGGCAATTCGGGCAGGTAAGGTTGGTTGCAGTGCAGTTGTCGGAGAGATGATCATGCTGGGCACATTTGGCACATGTTTGTATGGCCACATTTATGGCCACATGTATGGCCACATTTGGCACATACATGGGACCAGGAGATAAAATCCATTGATTGATTGATTGATTGATTGATTGATTGATTGATTGATTGATTGTAGGGTTTAACGCGCCGACGCAACGCAGGCGATAAGGCGCACCGTAGTGGAGGGCTCCGGATTAATTTTGACCACCTGGGGATCTTTATAACGTGCGCCGAAATCTCGTTCACGCGGGCGTTTTTGCTTTTCGCCCCCATCAGAAAAGCAGCTGCCTCGGCCGGGAACTTCTGATCGTTGTAATAGCGTAATTGGAGATAATTGGTCCGACAGGAGTTACAAAAACACAAAAATTTGGCTGTAAAAACTCACACTCAAGGCAAGCGGCATAAGCATACTACGCATTAGTAGATAATTCTCTGAATTTCTGCAGGATTTTTTTCTTTTTTCATGCCGGCTTCATGCCGGGTTAGCACTGTACGTATTGTTAGAGAACTTGGCTGATGACCTGGTTTCAAATCCCACTAGAAGCCAATTCATTTCCTCTTTACAGCGGCGGCCATTTTCGTACCATTGGTGTCGTCCGTTGCTTTCTTTTGTTGCATACAACAGTACGTGCGTGCTGTGTGACGCGCTATGCGCCATAGCATTTTGAGCGACAGTTTCTGTGTAGGGAACAGATAGGCGGACAAAACTTTTAATACTAGAACCACTACCGGCCCAGTTGTCGAGGGCTTGTTAGCTAGTCATTAGTGTTTCGGTTAAGTTTTTGTGCTTGGGGAGAAAAATGTAACAAATCATCTATTTTAAGATTTTGCACATCTCCCTCCAACTACACAGGTTTATTCGCCGAGCACAATATGACACTCAATAAGTAAACGTTGTAGTTATAGGCCATCATGTAAACCTCCTTGTAAGTGACCCAATCATTCCTAGAGAAAGCGTTAACCCACACACATGAAAAATGTAAGGTATGTAAAAAATGTAAAAATGTAAAAATGAGCAATATGAAAGAGAACACAGGAACGAGTTGAGAACACCCTCAGACCCCGCTATGACTGATACGCAGCGGCTGCCGGCGAAAACAAAGAGGAAGGGGGGACGCTGTTCTAACTGTTCCCATTCCCGCTGTGCGTCTTATCGGCTGTTGCACGATACCATATTATTGTCGAAATGACGTAAGATGTCTCTGTATAAATGCCAGCGCGGTGGGAGTGCCAACAGTTAGTGGAAGAGCGCCCTCCTTTCCCTCTGTTTTTCACAGCACCATCCGCTTATCTCTTCGAGTCTGTTTCGAGGCTGTTTGCCACGCGTTCCTGTGCTTCCTTTCATATTGCTCATAATAGTACATATGGACAGACGAAACAGTATATTTTCGCACATTCACGAATTATTGTCGCACCGACAGTTTTCTTAATGAAGGAGAGGAGGGCCAAGGGCAGGTAAAGGAAGGCTGCAATGGAGTGCAGTGTAGACATGGGTATGTCAGAGAGAACGATTAAAATATCGAACAGCCAACTATTCGTTAACATGAGCGTATTCATAAAAGAAATGCGATGAAGCGCGACCACTACAGAGGAGAGTTAGGTTGGAAGATTTCTGTAGAGTACTCGTTCAAACCCACGCGGCCCAACGGTGCAAAATAGCGCATCAGAATAAGGTCGTTGATCCCTTAAAACTACACAACTACCACGCGTACTGGTGGTCGCAAATTATTGCTCGCCTCGGAAAGAACGTGAAAACTACATTTCAATTGGGGTGGCTACTCACGGCTTGCGAATAATACAGAGAGCAGCATGGCGTGCAGCAGGCACGAGTGGCAGAAGTGCATGAGGATCCAAAACAGCAAGAGCGGGTCGCTGTAGTAGATGAAGGGTTTGCCTTCTTGGTTCCTCTTGACCATCATGAAGAGCAGCATCAGCGTTGATATGATGGTGTGCATGAATAAGGCGCTCAGGTGGTGGCCGATCCAGAGGACCCAGTCGTTGACGCCGATCAGTCTGAGCATCTCCCTCATTCCTGCGGTGAGCCAAGACAGCTGTTGGTCACTCAAGGCGGAATCATATGCCCGCAGTAGATCAACCACCGCATGGCGTAGCGGTTGCTGCGAAGTCAAGAGCAACATCTTCCGGACCACGACACTGCTAATTTCAAGATTATTTTTATTTCGCACTGTTGCAGTCTAGAACTGCTGTGCGTGTGGGTTCACTTCTATGCCGTCTTAAAGCACTGCGCAGCTGGCTTGTGACAGGAACAATTACCCACGTTTCTACTGTTACGGCCCGAACCGTTTGTAGATTAAACGTTAATTTTAAATTTTAGCGAGAAATTGAGCAGATAGCCAGACGAACTTCAATGTAAACATTCCGCCGATGACGCTGCGCGCGGCACCAGCTGTTCATGATGTGTTATGTAGCAATGCTGTGAGTAAAAACCACACGAGAAGAAAGCTCCAACTGTAATTCCCACATATTTTGGGAATTATATATCCGCAACTGTAATTAATCCTTCGTATCATTCATTGGCATCATCATCAGTCTGGTCGTTTACATTGCAGGACGAATATCTCTTCCAAAAACTTCCAGCCACGTCTATCGAGTGCTCGCTGAGTCATCCCCTTCCCCCTAATTTTGGTAGTTCATCCCTCCACCTAGTTAGTACACGACCGACCCCTAATGCGTTTACGGTTTGCTGGCAGCCACTCCGTTAAACGAATGGTTCACCTATTGTCCTTCAGCCGCAGGGCGTGGCCCGGTCATGCCCATTTTATTCGCTTAATTTGAACCAGAGTGTCTTCCACCCGAGTATGTTCCTTATGTGGGTAACATCTTCACACCATCCATGCTAAGTTGTTGGGGACGGGCAAATCGTACGCGGAAAAACAAATTGGCAGTCTGGTGTCCGACACAAGTTGCGCGTTTGTGCAAAGACGCATAGTGCCAACGGGGCAATTTACGGAATACACGCGAACGCAACAGACGCTGATATTAACATGTCTCTGCTTTTCTTTTCATGGGGCAGCGGCAAATAGTAGGTTAGAGGAGGCCATTAGCAGATCTATACAATCAACAAAAAAATGGACTTAGACCGCACAAAACGTCTGGGTCACATATTGGTCTTAGCGGCGGTTTTATGGTTAATCATTGCACAAGCCTGCAGGAGAGGATACCGGTGTATCGCGTGCGTAGACATCAAAACGAGAGCGGGATGCCTGTGTTTATTCAGACCTAAAAAGCGGCATATCGCGAATTAGCAGAGGGGAAGGAGGTGGTAAATGCGTTATGAACCATTTATTAGTTAACATTCGTTAACTATATATTCGTTAAGTTCTAACACAGGAGCAAGGCCCGACCGCAGCGTACTCGAGGATTTTCTGCAGGTATTTAAGGGTTGCTTTTGCTTTGCGCGCAATGCGCGCGGTCGTTTCGAGTAACCTCAGTGGACATGTTTTGCCGTTTGGAGCTTCGAAACGATGTGAAGAATAAGCAGTCCAATTAACTATTGGTACTGGCGATGCAAGTCGCTGCCCGCATTAGCAGTTCTTTTGCAAGAACTGGAATTAAGAGTCCAACAGAAGTGCCATTTCCTGTCGCTGTATGGCGGCGACGCGCTGTCAGCTCGGTGTTCTTCTCACTGCGGCTGTGCGACGCATTCATCGCCTATCGGCCACTACGGCGCGGCGATCTACACTGGAGAAAATTGGGAATTGGATCTGCGCTTGTGCTTCATTTACTTTGAACTGTCGGACAACACAGGACACAATTGGCGACCTGTGCGCTTCGTGACGCGTCTAACACACTCACCTGTGGACTTTTCGTCGGTAATCGTGTAGACGAGCACCGAGAAGGGTATGAGCATACCGATACAAAACCGGGTGAGTACCAGGGCGTTGTTCTTGGTGTCCTTGTATTCGATGTGCGACGGGTAGGGAAAGCGCTGAAGCGTCACGGGAGAAATCGGGTGGCTGTAGTTGAAGACCGCCGCCTGCATCTGCAGGTGTCGCTGCTGCAGAGCTGCCACCACAGGAAGCAGAGTGTTCATCTCCGGAAATCGCTCCTGGGTCGCGGGACCTTCGGGCTGAGCGACGAGTCGCCGTGGGTAGTGCAACTGTTGCACACAAACAGCAAGACACACCATGGGTCAAGGTCCTGCACCTATTCTTGCACACTAAACTGCAACCAAGCTTTCTCGGCACCATGCGCTCGTATTTTGTATGCCTAAAAACGAACCAGTAGTGGCGTCGAGGCAACATCCGCGGCCGCAAGTTCAGTCGCGCCGGCTTGGACACTCGGGCAAAACAACAAATATAGCTGTCGGAGTCAGGTTCAGGACGCATTAAATTGCCCTGAAGAAATTTCTGGCAGCGTCTAATTTAGTTGTTTCACCAAGGCATCGAGAATTATAACCGCTAGTTGTATAGCCCAATTGGCTTCAGGGAACACACCAACGTAAATGCTTGAATTGTTTCTAGGTGCAACAGGTCTAAATCGTTAAAAAAAGCCCATGGTATTTTCAGAAATACGAATGAATTTTCCCGTGAGCATGAAGTTGTGGCAGAAATTGTTGTCGTGCCGAAACGCTCTCCGAAAAGGTGACAGTCTCGTTGTGCACTACTCATGCAACGCTACAGGAATGAAGTAATATATGCCAGAACTCTAAATGCGGCCTTTAAAACATCCATGCTTTATTTTTTTCTATCCAAAAAGTTTGGAGCTACATCATACCGTCAGCGCTTTTCCCGCAGCAAGCAGCTTTATTCGCTAGGAAATTTACTCATTATGGAAAAATTTCAGTTCTCCTTCCAAGCCTCATGTTTAGTGACGTCAGCAATGACGTATTCGACGTCCCTAAAAGCAAGAGCCAGTCCGCTAACTCCACGCAGCATCCAAACGCTAAAATCCAACAGGAACCGCATAAAGAATTGCCGAGCACGCTTGGTTATCGTTCGCCTTCCTAGGTGGCCCCAGCAAGGCCGCTTCGCCAAAGGCCACGGTTTAAGAGTGCCTGAGCGATCTAAACGCTGTTCTAAGTGCTTTAGCGCTGCAGGCCACCACTTCATGTTGACTTAATTGCTTATCGAAAATTTACTTGCAGTATACTGTTTGTTACGGTTCGTAGCTATCGTTTCGTGAAAGAATCGGTGCGACTAGCCGGCTCACGTAATTGGCTGTTCTCGTATCGGATATACCCAGCGTGTCCAAAAACTATGCGGGATAACGGTGATTCGTAGCGTCGGCCACCAACAGTTGGGTACGCAGTCCGTGTAGGTTACGTGCGGAGTATGTGCACTCAATTTTACCAGCATGTGGTTGGTATTGCAAGCTTACATTCCACGCTTAATTCGCTTTTTATTCTGTAAATCTCAGCCATTATGAAAAGTGGACCGTAATACGTCATAACTTTAGGGCGGGAAAGTCGCAGGTGAGTCGCGTACTTAGTGTCTGTTGTCCTCACTACGTACCTCAATTCAGTGAAGTTGCGTTACACAGGGTTTCTCAGCTATTATGCACTAAGACTTCAAAAAAGAGCAATGCGTTAATTTTTGTTAATAAGGTTTAATTAATTAATTAATTATGATTATCTATCTAACTCGACAAGCGCTGTCCCAATCAACGAAGTGTCAGCGAGGCACTTGTAGGTACCCAGGAGAGGCATCTAACTGCGGTATTTTCAGCAGCACAATTATTGCGTACCCATTTATTCCGACTGATAAAGAAACCCCGCGAAATATGAAAAATACAACCTGACGGAACTCCCACCCGCTTTATAATCCAGCACCACAAATACGCCGGTTGAAAACAATTGCTTTGCCTGTCCAACGCACGGGGAAACAGAGCATCACCTTGATAATGGCAGGATAGGAGCAGCCACGGCGAGTTTCGTGGCATAGAGTTTCTTACTATATACACTAGAGGGGAATCTGGCGCTAGCGTTTATGCGGCTCACATCAAGGCCATCTGTGTCGTCATGCACTGCCAGTATGTCATGCGCTTCGCCTTACTTTCATCTTTGGCTTGGATTGAAACGTTTTAGTTGCCGTATATTAGAACACAGTGCCACAGAAACGCAAATATTGGTGTGGCATTATATAAGTGTAAAATAAAGCAGGCTGCTTTCAAGCTAAGAAAAAAGGAAGTAATGCGTGTTTTTGCCGGAACGGTTGTGCCTATTATTCTGCAGGCCAAGGTTGTAGTTACGAACAAGGTTAATATTTTAAGAAAACCCATTTAGGAGAGACTCTCATTTTATTAATTTTACCAATATTTCAAGTAACTTCTTTGACGACCTCGGAAATTACTCAACAACCAATTATGTTTCGAATTTCTTGACGTGGGTACTTTAATGAATCATAACAATACTATATTTGCCTTGAATACCAACTTGTTGTTACCTAAGGTAAAAACTAATTATGGCCATCAAACATCTTTTTGCCGCCATTAATCTGCGTAACCGCCTACCAGTTCATATTAAGCCATAACATTCTATCACAGCTTTTAAAAATCTGTGAAAAATCTTCTTCTAACCTGATATGTATCCTGATTTCTTGGTTTTGCTGGTTTAACTTTCGTCATTTGCTTGCGCAGTAGTTTTTTCTGTTCGTTTCTAAACCATTAGTATTTAATAGTCTATAACGATAATTTGCTTTTTGAATGCCTCTTTTACGTACATAGCCTAATATTTTAGTAAACTTTATATGAAAACCATGCCCTGCATGTTTTTGCTTATTTGTTTCTTTCACTAATGTTTTATTGTACTTGATTTCGCTTCCACTGCTGCTTCTGTAACCTTTTTCGTGTACTTCACCATCGAGGGTCCCAGTGCAGTCGCTGATTTCGGGACCCTTGTCTGTAAACTTTTTTTGTAACCGTTTACTTTTGGTGAATAAACTTCAACTTGGCTTAAAAAAATGTTTTTGAGCGTGCCTATGAAAACGTCGCCTTCTTTATGAATCGGTGCACCGATTGCCAGATACAGTTTAAGAAAACTTGCTGCTGAGTGAGATGGTTCATACTTGAAGAAAAAGGAAAACGTGGCGTTAAACAGCCGTGATCGAAGATAAGATATTGACGGCCGCAAGCGCCCGTATCTGCCGTATCTGGTGTTCATCGAAGTACATTTGGTTTCTTTTTTTTCGTCAGCTACAACTTTCGCGGCGGATTATTATCCGCTCAGCCATACATTCCTTTGACTCCGGCATGACCAACCTTAGGTACGATCACGGACTGCCTGCTCTTTCACCAAGCACGCAGACCCACCGCGGTGGCTTAGTGGCTAAGGCGTTGTGCTGCTGAGCACGAGGACGCGGGTTCGATTCCCGTCCACGGCGGCTGCTTTTATGACGGAGGCGAAAAGCAAAAACGCCCGTGTGTATGAGATTTCAGCGCTCGGTGAAGATCCCCAGGTGGTTAAAATTAATCCGGAGCCCTCCACTACGGCGCGAGTCATGCGAGCGTTGCGTCGGCGCGTTAAACCCTACCATCTAATCAATGAACCAAGCACGCAGTTACCACGGCTCACGGCCACCACAGAACAGGGAGCTTTCGGCTACCTCGTAGACGTGTCAATGAATAGTAAAGAAAGCAAATACAGAAAACCGCTGAAGTATCTAATTGTCATGCCAAGCCAAGCTAGAAGCGGGGGTCTTCCCATAACTCCCCACGACGACATGGATTCCCAGGCGCAGTTTCCTCTCTAGTGTACTTCTTCAGAAACTCTGTTTCGTGGGGCGCATGTGGTAGATATAAGGCAGAAACTTGGTCGCAATTTCTTCTTTATATCTTTTTTTTACTTCATTCTGGCTAACGCAGAGGCAGCCTGTTTGAGCATAATTGAGCATGCAATTATTACGTCGATCAAACTACCGAAGTTACATGCCGCTCATGGATTTAATGTACCTACAAGTGCCTCACTGACACTTTAATAATTAAGACAGTACTTTTGAAACTAGATAGTTTATTACAATTAACTAAATCACATTACCGAAAAAATACGGGCCGCTACTCGACTCTACTGGAAACATCACGGACAAAGTTTTTTTCGAGTACATCCATTGCCCCCATTTTTTTTAAATCTCGGCGCATGATAGGTGGGACACCATGTATATGGTGCGAGTATTATTCCGACGAGGCAGTCTTTCAAATGAGGCAAACTTTTTTTTGTCTTCATGGCCGCTTTAATACTAATACCACCATACTACCGCAGCCAGTGATCATTTTAAGTCCAACTGTTTTAAGAAGTCCCCATTTCCTGGTAGCCCTCAACCTCACGCTATGTAATAAATCACGCATGAAACTTAGGTACCACCCACGATTTAAAAGCTCTCCTGCTAATTATTGCGTGGAAGCAACGATGAATTCAGGGACAGTTCCACACCACGTCGCAACAGGCACTATACTACCCCGGTCTCGTTCACGATGCAAGCCTACAAGCCCACTCGAAGTCATGAAGAGCACTTTAGAAGCAGGCGTGACTGTGGAGCAGGTTTGTCTTACATGGATGTCAAAGGGCAGCGCTCCCGCAAAGATGGACACGTGCAGTCCGTCAATCCCCTTGCCCATCTCGTCTTCCTGGATGTTGGTGTAGTGCAGTACAAGGACTCGCGCGGGAATCCCTTGGATCTCCACGTCGCGAGCCTTTTCCCGTAGCTTCTTTTCTGTGGTTACCTCGATCACGTTGGTGATGCCGAGATAAGCGAACGCCTCGTGGGTGAGTCGGGCCACGTAGCTGTTGTTAGGAGCGAAGAACACCACCTGCGACAGCGGCAGGCGACGGGCCGTCGCCGTCGCGGGTTTATTCCCGGACAGAAGCAGCCCACAAGCGAGCGGCAGCAACGAGACGAAGGGCATTGGCAGCAATGCATTACTTTTTTTCGTTTGTCGCTGTCGCCCACACTGTTTGTTGTACCCATTACATTACTTTTTTCGCGTCGGTTGTCGCCGTCGCTCGAGCGTTCGAGCGTTCTGATCGTTCAATAACGAGCCTATTGGTTCTCATCAAATGTTGCGATCTGCAGCGTGCATGCAACGAAGCGTACTCGAGAATGAAGAAAACAGTAGCTATATGACCTATTAGCAACTTTTCCACGCTAGTCTTGTGAACGTATAATTGGCCCTACGTTGCAGTCGGCTGAGGACCAAATCCAATGCAAATTATTTAGGAATTATAACCTTAAAAAAGAGGTATGTTTTCTTAAATTTTGTGCAATGTTTTTATACCGGGAACGATAGCGGGGTAAACAGTTGAAGCTACGGACACGTAAGCACTAATGGGTTTGGGGCGCAGTGCGTAGGCAGACAGCTGTAGTGCGCGCTGTCTGACATGACATTGGCCAAGTGGTACAATGAGCGTGGTGGCATCCAAGGTCACCACATCCGCATCTAGACTGGTTACTGCGCCAAGCAGTGTGGCATTCCAATACGGGTTCAGTGCGTGCTCTCGGCGCAAAAACTAATCTATCACCCAATAAACTTTATTTAACGTTGTCAAACTCGTTAATATTTTTTTCATTGTAGAACTTATCTTTGCTGTCCCCCCCTTTCTGTCTATGTAGGAACCACGGAAGACGCTACTTGCCCGAAGATTTTTTTTTTGAGAGAGAGATGGAGATCCCCGAGGCGTCAGCAGCAGTGGCCGTCGCATTCAAGACACTTCTCCGCACACCCTTGGCCATCGTGGATGGGTTCCTATTGCTGCTGTCTGTGTTTTGGCCGTTCAGTGTGTAATACGCTTCAAAGGCGAAGCGCACCTTCTTGCTTCTGTAGACGCTACTTTGGCTCAAGCACGGTGCCCTGGTCGGTACTGTTCTGAAGGCCGCCACCAACATAATGAAGCAGCCAGCTCGAACGTGTTTGTTCTTAATACCAAGTTGCGCCTTTTTAAATCTTACTAGCGCATCCTCATTTGAGAACCACCCGCCTAAAAAACCCAGTGGGAATGTTTCCTGCGGTTTCCTATTGTACCACCAAAATATATCTGTTGCAAAGTTGCCGTGTCAATGGCTTTGTATCTTTGTGTTGATTGCACCTTGTAATGCGTTAATAGTAATCCACGGTGAATTTTTTTAGTCCCAGATTTTTCTTTCGCAAAATTTATTTGTAAATATTTTTTATGTGTGCTAAATAAGAGCTGGCTTTTCCAGTCCATGTGAAGCACTCACTGATGTACTAAGGCCATTTTGTTTTATGTTAATACTGATAACTATTCTCCTACTGCTGCATTTCTACTGACGCTTTTCGTGCTAATGCCAGTACCTTTTTATTTGTGGATGTTAATGTCATTTTTATCGTCATATTTTAATGTTTGTATTTCAGTGTTTTCAATTGCTTTGCTGCATTTTTATTTGTGAATTTTTCTTGGATGTATTCTGAATAGGCGCTACGTCTCCTGTGTGCATGTGGAGTAGGAACCGTTTTTATGCCGTGATATTTTAATTCCCAATAAATTGCATTTTGTGTTAAATTGCAGAATGAACCGATTGTTGTGGTATTTTGAAAAATAAAGTCTGAGCTTGTTTTTTCTTCTTTTCCATGTTTCAAAATAGCTTGTCCTGTTTTGTTTGCATGTAACTGCCTATAGTACCATCGTGGGGAAGAGGGGGGGGGGGGGGGGTCTAGTAGCAGGCGGAGCGAAAGTACGCTGCCTCCCGGGGAATAGCAGAACGCTCTTGAGGCGTAACGAGATGCTTTCCAAGAGAGATTAGTAGTACCTGTCTGCAGTATCCGGGAACGCCGCCAATAGAGCTTATTTACGCCTAAAGGGAGTGACGGAACGCTGCCTTGGAGATGGCATTGCAATTCCCACACAGGGTTCAACTACTCCGCTTCGAAAGCAGCAAGTAAATCCCACGGGGAGTGTTTCGCCTCTCGTTCGGCCGCCACGCGCTACTCCTCGGAAGAGTCGCCCAATGCTTCCAAAGGGAGTGAAATATGGGACAAAAGTTTTTACTCCTAGACAGAGTGCCCGGCACTCCTCGAGTTCTTAGAGTGTAACGGCAAGGTCATAGTGAATTTAGGTGGTAAGAAAGAAGTCGCCAGAGCCCAGACCATCAGTCCTCAATAAAAAGAGCTACAAATGAGTGCACTTTAAAGTACAAATAAAAACCCGTCATTGGCCGTGTTGGGGAGAGGGATCACTATCCCTGTCTCCGGGATGGGCAGGGAAAGAGAAAGGGACATTTATCCCTTCTTCGGAACAGCAGCTGTGAACAGCAGTGCGTCTGTGTGTGCTTGCGCGTGCACACACCAATCACCTGTTAGCATCATCTACGCCCATACCTATTGCTTCAAAAGGTGATAAAGCATATTGAAGCTGCTCATAAGAACGTATCAACCCCCGAACAAAAGTCTCACTAGAGAACCCTTAGGGAGCTAGACGCAAACACTACCCACAGTCGCTAAACTACACTTCCGTTACCAAGCCATATTATCCTTTTCTCCTGCGCTGCCTGGAGAGGGTGGACGCGTACCAAACGATATATGCATATCATTGCACACGAACTCCAAACCCAGTCATAAACCAAAGCAGCACATGCAGGTCACCCTGCGCGTGGCGACCCTTCCTCCGAGAGATGTCTGGTTAAGAGAGCCACGCAGCCCAGTGGAATCCTGTATTAGAATAGCCACCTCCTTCCTTCCGTCATCTTTAAATTGAATAATGACGATAATTAAGGGTTTCTTGGCGCAATGCCAACAAGGGTAAAGATCGCCAAGAGAAGTTAGTGAGAATGTTTATATATGAGTCACTAAAATCTATTAACAAGAACATACGTGAAATGACCTAAAGCAATGAAGATGGCTGGTGTACAGGGCGCGTTAGTGATCACACATGATATGAGATGAGTTGTAAAGAGTGAATCTCTGTCAAAATTTAAAAGTGCGTTTAGGAGAAAACATGGGGTTATCTCCCAGAAAGTATGCTGAATGCAGTGGAAAGTGGCATCAGTATAGCTCTCGAAAGTGTTTATGTCGTGTGGCGTCTAGTGCTTTGCATTGTGTGAGAATGTGTATTACGGATAGGCCCCCTCCACACCGGCTACACAATGGCCTTGAAGAACCAGTTAGTAGGTGTGAGTGTGTTACATGTGTATGGCCTATCCCTAGCGTAGCTAAGGCAACGTCAATCTATTTTCGCTGAGCTTGCGCACACTAAACCCAAAATGCTGGTACGTAACAATTCAGCCAGCACTTCTTATTAATAACTGAACTGATAATAAGAAAAAACACCACCTCCTGCGGCTGCCCACAAAAGAAAAGGAAGGAGGATGGTAGTTGAGACCGGATAAAACTAGCCCAAACAAGTGTTCTACTATATTGAAGCACTACCTTCAAGGCGTGAAAGGAAATAGCTTTCAAACTTGTTGAACTTTTGAACAAGCTCCTTCACACTCTCGTCTTTTCCAAACGGGGTCTAATACGCTGTCGTTCGCCACTACAAAATTGCCCTCAGGTTTCCTTTTACATGAATTCAAAAACGGTCAGGACGTTCATTCTGGAACGGTTAGCTCTCGAAGATTGCGTAATATCAAAAGTACACCATATTCCATGCTAACAAGTCATTGATAAAGTAATAAAATCTGATAAGTTACAATAAAATGAAGCGCCCTTTTACTCTGCGAAAAAAGGATGACCAGCGAAGCTCATGTGGGTGACGTTAGAGCACTCTAAGGTATTGTTGTCATAGAATTTGCTTCCGGATAGTTCCGGTAAAATAACAGTTACAGCCCTTTTCCGCGACCATACTCTCTGTAGAAGGCCTTGTATTCACCAATACAGCAATCCCGTTACGTTTACAACTTGCCTGCGAATTAACTAATTATGACAAGCAATTGAAACTCGGCAGAGTCGTCTTAGTGCCCAGTGGTTATAGGTTGTATTCAATAGCGTTGCGCGCATTCCAGCAACCATGTGTGTACATTGCAATGCCGGAGCCTGCGCGTCCCGTCGCTAAGGCGACGTCATATGCATGAGCTGTGCGCAGCGTTTATGAGGGCAGCAGGAGCACCCACCGGGTTCAAAAGCATTACCTCGACGTTACGTACTGCTGCCCGCAGCGCCCCACAGCCGAAAGGATTAGGTTCAAACCATTCTCGTCTGCCCAGCGAGAAAGTGTTTAACCAGAGCTGGACCTGACGTTCACATAGGGGATGTTGCAAGATTTAAAAGATTTGTACATCATCCACATACACTAAACAGGAGATTGATGGAAGTACTGTTTCCGAAGCGAATTCACCTTGACAATAAACAACGGCCAGCTCAAAGCCTAGCCTTGAGGCACGCCATTTTCCTGAACGTGAACCTTTGACTGTACGGACCCGACTCCTACACGAAATGTTTATTGGATAAGCAACTATCAAGTGTTCAACATGTTGCTGTTACAACATAGGATTTTATGTCTGCAAGAATGCCGTAACGCAATGCTGTATCATAAGCTTTCTGGATATCAAAATATACGGCCATGCAATACTGTTTGTGTATAAAGGCATGTTTAATATATGATTCTTATCCAACGAGTTGATCATGGGTGATTCGCCCCGCCGTGAAGCCTGCCTGGCAGATCTTGAGAAGACCAGTGTTCAAAAACGTACACGAGCCTCCGGTTTATCTTCTCAAGGAAGAGTCTTTCGCCTCCTTTAGGAACGCCACTGATACGGCCACACTCCAAGACATTGGAAGGTTTCGCGAACCCCATATTTTATTTTACAGGTGCAGAAGTGTTTCAAGTGTCTGCGCGTAAGTGTTGTTGCATCAAGGTGTAGGTAAAGTTGTCTGCCCATTCAGCTGAACGCTTACACGAAACTGAGAGCCATCTTCGGCTCATGAAGTGAAAAGGGAGTGTGGTAAGAGGCGGTAAGAGGACTTCTTTTCATTGGATTTTTCCTGTTTCATGAAGGTGTTCGTGTAGTGTGCAGAACTGTACACGTGTTGCAAGCGTTGTGCAAGTGTGTTGTGCAAGTGTTGTGCAAGTGTGAGGATGAAGAAAGATGCATCCATGAAGGTGTGGACGTTCTGCCACCCTCTGGAATCCGTTCCTCCCGCACAAGAAACGTGGTGAGAGAATTGAGGGCGACCAACACAAAGCTGCTCCTCTCAGACAAGGAAGGTGGATTCGCAGTAGCCAGCGAGTCTGAGTACAAGGCAAGAGCAGACCTAGCCATATCGGGGAACTTCCGTGAAATCGTTAGAGCAAAGCCTGACCGGAAGAAAAAGGAAGCAATCGAGATGTGTGAGAGGTGGGGACTGTCAAAGTTAGCGTCAATACTCAAGAAGAGTAAGGGTGCCACCCTTCAAGTGTTCTCAGCGAAGACTCACAAAGAAGGTTGCCCTTTTCGGGCGATTGTGACAGAAAGAGGCTCCTGGCAGCGCGCCCTCTGCCGCTTTCTTCAGACCCCCCTTGCAAGGCTCGGCGTGGACGACCCGTTCCTTGTGCGATCCTCCTGCGAAGTCTGACTTCTTTCTCGAGTCACAGTCAGCAAAAACTCTGGACGCGTTTTCCATCGACATCAAAGACCTGTACTACAATCTCCCACGTGGCTCAGTACTGAAGGCGGTCAGCGATGCGGTGGACCAGTTCGGCAATGTAGGATTCCAAAGTGAGTGCGGAATCAGCACTGGCAAATTCTTAGAAGCCCTGAACTTCTATCTGGACTCCACGTATGTGGAATACAGTGGCAGCCTCTACCTGCAGAAGGAAGGTGTCTGCATCGGGTCGTCCCTTGCGCCGGTCGTAAGTGACCTCCTGCTGGCATCGTTGAACCGACAACTTCAGATGGCCTTGGAAGGGAAGAGCGTCGTGAAGACGTTCCGTTATGTCGACGACTACCTAGTTGTCTTCGAAAAGAAATGTGGGGCAGAGGCGGAGCAAGTGGGTGAGCTACTCGATGTTTTTTCCACAGTGCTGAATCCATTTTCACTCACCACGGAAGTGCCTGAGCGTGGAACCATACGTTTCCTGGACATGAGCCTGACTTTCTGTGGCCACCATGTATGCTGGGAGTATGCCCCCAGAAGCCAGAAAGGTTTTCTGCCGTTCTCGTCCGCCCACACGAAGCTCGTTAAGCGAGGCATCGTGCGGGCAGCCCTGAAAAATTCTGTGCTTCGATCTTGTCACCACAGAATGTTCCAGAGTCTGCAGGCGCAGGCCGAAAGGCTTCTCATCGCAGGCTACCCGCGGACTTTGCTGCTCACTGTTGCGGAGAGTGTGTTGAAGTCGACGACATCTAAGGAAGCACCTCAAACGCAGGAAACGAGGCGTGGGCGCATCAACGTCATCCCATATGTGCACAAAGTGTCGCACGGGCTCAAGAAGATAGCACAAAAGCCTGGAATAAGAACAGTGTTTTCCGCACCAAACAAGCTAGGGAGAATGTGCAAAGCCGTGAATGACACGACACCACCTAAGGCGGACTGCAGCACTAATCATGCTACGCGCTTCGTCCCCTGCCGCACCAACGTGGTCTACGAGATTCCTCTAGAGTGCGAAGCTGTGTACGTTGGACAGACGGGAAGATGCATCAATGAACGCCTGCGCGAGCATGCGTATGCTCTACGTGTCGACAGCGGGAGCCACCTTGTCTCGCATTGCAAGGCATGTGGGTGCGTCCCATTTTTAGATAGAACCAAGGTTCTAAAGCACTACACGGAATCACGCACACGCGAGATTTTCGAAGCCTACACAATAGCGAAAAAAGGAAGAAAGAAATGTGTCAGTCAGGCTTCAGTCGCACTTCTTCAAAAAGAAATAGCGTATATCGACAGATAGCGCTTGTCAGGTTCTGAAAAACTCATTGTTCGCTCACAGTGCAAATCATTTCAGCGTGTTTTTTTTTCCTTTCCTATGGTTGTGACGTCATTTTTTCCTCATGTATAAATTGCAGAACGCAATAAAGCACCCCCAGTTGTTAGTCAGCGCTTGTACTGTCTTTTCGTGCGTTAGTCCCCGTCTCTGCGCTGTTTTTTAAGTGCGAATGCACTTCTTACGCTACCCTGAGTCACGCTTCTGCCGCCGTCCGTCTTCAGCCGCAGGTGTTATCGCGCGCGCACTTCCTCACCCTTAGCAACGGCGCGGAGCGGAGGGGAGAGCGTGCGTAGCAACGGCGGCATGACGTAGTAGGCGACGTGACGTCGCGCGCTCTCGCCTCCTCTCCCCTTCCGCTCGCCGTGACGTCACGCGCTCTCGCCTCCGTCTCCCCTTCGCTCGCCTGCCATTTGCGCGTTCTCGCCTCCCTCTCCCCCTTCGCTCGCCTGCCGTTGCGCGTTCTCGCCTCCTCTCCCCTTTCACTCGCCTGCCATTGCGCGCTCTCGCCTTCTCTCCCGCTTCGTTCGCCTGCCGTCGCGCTGCGCGAGGGTTTAAAGGCGAGGCTGTCGCGGCCCGAACGTGATCACGCGGGGGTGTTAATGTAACTAACGGGCAAATGCCACCACATTTCAACAAACTCCCCCTCATAGCATCACCCGTGCATTCGCACTTCCTCATGCTCCCCTTCCGGGAAAATGTGGGGGAATTTTTTTCCCCCTGAGGTGTTAGCCTGGTCTCCAAGTGCGTCCCCTGTTGTACAAACCAGGGGCATGCTCTGTGTCTGTTGTCCTTCGAGTTTATGTATTCGTGATACCTTGCGTGTGTCTGTGTATGAATTGATGAATTTTATGAAGGAGCGCCAATTTCTGTTTTGCCTCGCGGTGCACACGCTTTCGAAAAGCCTTTGCCCTTCTGAAAACAATTAAGTTATCCAACTTAGGGTACCGGCGAAGGACACCCCACCCCGCGCCTTGCTCTGGGCCTCTTGCACCCGCCTACAGTCCTCGTTTCACCAAGGTTTTCTTGGGTTGCGCGGAGCACCGGAGGCCTGGGGAATGGACTTTTCGGCGGCGTCAAGGAGGTGCGCCGTGATTAGTTGGGTAGCTTCTTCTATGTGTGGATGTTTTATAGGAATGTGGTGTAGTTTGGATGCTTCTGTACATGTATTCCAGATCGTTCTTGCTTCATTGAACCTACTACGGAAAGGCGAACTATTATAGCCCTTGCTTGTGTATGTCATATGGGTTCGTGTTCACACACCACTCGAGATGGACAGGGCACTGCAGATCCAATAGCAAAGTCGAGATGTGAGTATGTGTTGTGTCCTATATTTTGGTTCGTAGGCTGTTTCTAATTGAAAAAACATGGTCCCGATGATGTTAAGAATTTTTCAACCAGGCGACCTTAAGCATCTGTGCGGGAAGAGCAACAAAGAGCATTTTAAGCATTCACGCCGCATATCACAATGAGTGGTTGGGGCAGCTGATCTACCCTCCCCTCGCTCGAAATCACAGCTTTAGAGATGGAAGTCAGAAGGGATGTATAGGGAGCATACGATTATTGATGTAGTTTATATTATAGTACGAATTGCTACAGCCTCAAGGACAGTGTTTAAGGCGGTTCTATGAAATGCTAGGGATTTTCGGGTGATGATGGCCACGCCATTGGAACAGTGGGTGCAGCCATTGCTGTCCTTTCTGAATACCGTGTAACTGTTGATTAAGTTCGTCTGTTTACTATTCAGATGAGTTTCTTGTAGGCACTAGATTTTTGCGGCTGATTAGAATTTAATATCTCCTACACATCGTCATCATTTTTCAGAAGGCCTGTACAATTTCACTGAACAATGTTATTTTTTCCCTTTATTAAGTGTTCAGAGCTACTGGAGTGTGTTATGTATCGCCTTTCGGGGCTTGGACTCTAGGAGGAGGTTTTTAGCGCGAAGCTTTTTACCTCTACCCCCAAGGGTTCCGTCGCACACGTTGGTGTCAACAGGAAGCTCCCATGAACAAATAAAAGAAACAAATGGTATAGCCAGGAATCGAGCCTGGAACGAATAGAAAAACGAAGCGATCCCGTGTTCTTACCGATTCAGCTACGAGCCCATGCGGAGACGGGGAGACAGATGATGCATCACCGAGCACATCTGCGGGTTTACCTCCTGCGTTCTCGCTGAACGCCATGTGATGCCGTCACGCGACCTCTCCCGCCGCTGTCGCTTCGGCCACAGTACAAGTAGCGGCCGTGTGCGCGCCTTGCGCATGCGCTAGGTTCAAAAAATTAAAGGAAGCTCGCATCAACGAATGACATCTCACTTGTCCGTCTCTGCTGCTGATCTCGTCGCCTACGGCGGCGGCGCTAGAGACGGAGAAGTGAGATCGTCTAACACCGGGTTTGAGCTTCCTATAATTTTATAAAAAAAGAGTTTGAAGTCATGTGCTTCACCAATACAACTCAACCAACCACCCTTCAAGAATCATGGGTTGATTTAACCTTAGCAAAGGACATATCTTTGAAATAATAAAGGGTGTGGTTAAATGAATTTCACTCGTCTCTGGTTTCACTCTTTGTAGAGCCACATGTGTGAATTCAAGTGATGTCGCATGGATAATCGTTGTGGGCGTAGTTTACAGCTTCGCTTTCCAACGACCTTAACAGAGCGGATTGGCGGGCAATTTTTCGGCTTCTCTAAAGATTTGGATGAAGGCACCCATTCTTTTCGCTGCGTCGCAGACAGGAAGGTTCCGACATCCATCTCATTATCAGATGTTCTAGTGGTGCCCAGGGGACCGGGGCCCCCGGACCTAGCACCCTTTCGGATGCCCTTTGTCGCAGCTGGCCCCGCCATGGGCGTTGGGAGCGCCACGGGTGGGACAGCGGAAGGGCGAGGATGAGAGCTGCTGCGGGCTCCCCCGTCTGTCCATCTCCTCAGTGCCTTCAGGCGTACTGCGGGCTGGCGGAGTGGCAATGGAAGGCGCGGCATGGCTCCCAGCGGTGTTTGACTACCGGAAGCACTGCAGACTCCGCAGGAGGTGCGGCGCCTGTTGGGCTACCGGACCAACCCGAGATACTTCCGAGAGCTGCCATAGCTTTTAGACAGTGTAAGCATTTACGAATTACTTTTGCTACCCATGCACACTTTCATCACTGCATCTCCCTGCCCCGCTTCCATCGTGGTCATGCGTGGGCAACTTGCGAGCCATACTTGCTCTATCCTGGACATGTCCGGTTGTTGGTTCCAAAATTCCCGTGGTCGCACCGGCTGGTAGATCATGTCAGGTCGGCGTAAGAGCGGCTCCCTAACCACCGACTCTTCCTGGATGCCGTACAGCAGAAAGATCATGAGCAGAATCTCTAGAATGGTTGACGGGTAGTGGCGGACCAGGCGCCGCAAGTACACGTTCTTCCACAAGATCACGTGCAGCTGATGGGCCCACAGGAAGGAACGGCCTTGAACTCGCTCCTTTGACACCTCTGAAAATAACGAAAACGTTTTCAGAGCAAAGCTCTTTATCAAATCGTCATTCTTCGCGTCCGCAGTTCAAAATACAAAGAAAGGGCCGAGCGCGGGCACGTGACCACGGGTCTCGCGCCGACAGCCCGGCTGTTAACAAAATGAAGAAAATGCCTAGCGCTCGCATGTCCGTGCCTTGCGACTACAGCCCAGTATCCCAAGCGCACGTTTGTCAAGCGAAATACTGAAAATTTGCGAAAAAACCCGCAGCTTTCGCCGTAATCCTGGCAACACTCGCTGGAAACGAGAAAAGCGCGTCATTGCATACGCCCCGCCAAAGTGATGTCCAATGATTATCCCTACCAAAATAGTGAAAGCAGTTAACACCTATAGAAACAATAACGGAGTAACGGTCGTTGCGGCAGCGAGGAAGCAAATCGGCTGCAATCGTGGACTTAAACCGTCGTGATGGTCCTGAGGCTGTGTACAGCTCCGCTTCGTTGAAGTCTTACGCGTTAGTGTGAGCTTCCTTAATTTTTTTTTTGTTCTTCCAAACAACACGGTAATTCGTGATCCAACGGAACAGGCAAACAGACTCACCTCAGTGCCGCTCTCAGAATTTCTACAAGAATGCCTCTCGCCGTAACAAAAATGTTGTTTAGTGGACGTCAAGGCGATTGCGGAACATGTGTGATAAAACCATTGAAACACTGACAGAGGTCGTGAGAGTCGAAGATAGTAAACTTTAAGATTGCACGATCTTAAGAAAACAAGCAACTTTGTCCCGTAGCGGTTTCCCGCCGTAAAGCCCATTGTCGGCTAACAAACGCAAGGACACGGAAGTGCGCGAAACGATGATAAATGTAGTAAAACCTCGTTAAACCATAGCTGACGGAGACGCGAAGAACCTACGTACTTACCGGCACTACGGTTTATCCGAATGCATTAGGTTAAGGGGAAACAGAGTCGGGTTAATCTGCCGGCAGCCGGCAGATTAGCCTGAGAGAAAAGTTGCCGGCAGTTCCTTCCCACTGGCTGGCCCAGACTACGTGATTGTTCTGCCGGCACATTTTCACAGTTGCTACTTTGCCGGCTGCCGCCACATTTTTGCGGGTCCTATTTTGCCGGCAGCCTGCAGATTAGCCCAGAAGAAAAGTTGCCGGCACTTCCTCGGCAATGCCGCCCCTGGGCGCCAATGCTGCCGCAGCCGGAGATGTCAACTTTGACATTGGGGACAAGTTTTTGAGCTTTGCCGAGCTTGAGGAGGAGGTTGATTAGTACTGTTAAGCGAATTACACCGAGTTATAGACAAAAACGAGTCGGCAAGATTGCGGCGGGCATGTCGAACTTTGACAGCATGCCGCGAACACTGACACTTTGATTACAGACAGTGGCTAGTGGGTGAGGGTACTGCAAAAGCTGCAATTCAAGGCAAGCAGCTCGATGAAAGTGATGTTGAACAGAGGCCTGGGCATGCTCACTGCCGCATTTTGGAAACAAACGCTGATGTGAATGCTGTGCGAAGTTATTTTACCGAAGATGTTTCATTGGCAGTGAAGAGTGTCGTCACATATAAACAACAATTGCAGCAGTAAGAGTGTAAAGATGATCTTGACACACATGATCTTGATGATCTTGACACACACATGACTCGGTCATGTGTATCAAACATTACTTTCATCGAGCTGCTTGCCTTTAATTGCGGCTTTCGCAGCACCCACCCCCCCCCCCACTAGCCACTGTCTGTAATCAAAGCGTCAAAGTTCGACATGCCCGCCGCAATCTTGCCGACTCGTTTTTTCTATAAATTGACGTAATTCACTGAACAGTACTAATCAACATTGTCCTCAAGCTCGCCAAAGCTCGAAAACCTGTCCCCAACGTTAAAGTTGACATCTCCGACTGCGGCAGCACTGGCGCCGGCAACTTTTCTCCCGGGCTA
This sequence comes from Haemaphysalis longicornis, assembly GCF_048455015.1. Lineage (NCBI taxonomy): Eukaryota > Metazoa > Arthropoda > Arachnida > Ixodida > Ixodidae > Haemaphysalis > Haemaphysalis longicornis. The sequence continues at coordinate 136,720,292 of NW_027526295.1, read as the reverse complement.
ATCTGCCGGCTGCCGGCAAAATAGGACCCGCTAAAATTTGCCGACGGCCGGCAAAATAGCAACTGTGAAAATGTGCCGGCAAAATAATGACGTGGTCTGGGCCAGCCAATGGGAAGGAACTGCCGGCAACTTTTCTCCCAGGTTAATCTGCCGGCTGCCGGCAAAATAGCCACTGCCTAAAAAGAAAGCTGTGGCTAGCGTTCCGTCTAGACGGAACGATATACAAGTGCTAAAGTTCCGTCCAGACGGAACAGAGCTGTGCGGGTTATCCTTCCGTCCAGACGGAATACAACTGAGAGCTTGGCGTTCCGTCCAGACAGAGCCGGCGTGAAATTTGTACAGTTCCGTCCAGACGAAAGCAAAACGGCTGATTCGAGGCCATGCTATCTCTTCAGATTTGGTGTAGAGGTTGCGCCTCGGATAATGGCGCTATTGTACCACGTTCGATTCCCCCCGGTCATGCTTTCTTTTTTTTTGCGTGGCTGTGCCAGCGTTTAGTAGCAGCTAACTTCGTGCCCACTTTACAATTGACGCGGTGAGAGCAGTCGGTCTTGATTCTGCACTCAACCGGCCGCTCCGCTACCGCTCACTAGAGCCAAGGCCGACGTATCCCTCGACAGAGTTCCGATCATCTGTAGTTCGTAATGGTGATCACTAATTAGTGGTTGTTCTGGCTAGTCAATGAGCGGAAGCGGTTCATTCCGCTGGGTAAATATCAAGAAAGACTGCTCTCGCTGCTAGTTGTGAAGCGGGCGTGGTCGAGGTGGCGGCTTGGAGTTCCGTTTGATAGAGTTAGAGATTGTACGGAGACTCGGCAGCTAAGTAACCGCAGTTAAGTCTAACCGCGGTTACTAAACTCTAACCGCGGTTATGGCAAACTGCGGTTTTGGCTGTTACACGCGAAATTCAAAGTGTGGTGACCGCGGTCGCTTGGTTGTGAGCGTAACAAAAATAAATTAACACACTTTTAACTTGACAATAAAAAACAAAATGGAAGCAGTGTAGACAAAAGTAAATATTGTTAAAACAGTCGCTTTAGACCCAAACGCAACGCACTCGCGCGCGGCGAGAGGGGCTTCCACAACAGCTCGCAACCGGCTAGGTTTTCTCGCGTTTGCTCGGGGTTGGGAACATTAGGCTTAGCATCGCGGTGGATATTTGACCGCCGCTATCTCTACAACTGCGAATTACAATTCATAGCACAATTTTTCACTACATTAACATCCACTTTCTCGCATGTGGAAGTTCTTTTCCGCGATCACATTGATTTCGAAGAGCGGCGACAAGCTGTTGCTGCCGTGGTCTGTGCCGGTTCGAGCCGGTTTTAGTGCCTTCCGGGCAGGCGCGCCGGCATGTCTGCAGGCACGACCGACGTGCGCGCCGATCGTTTTTGAGTGCTGAAAACGCACCATGATTGCCTGCTTTGGCGAACGACGTGCGGAAATGACAAATTTAGCACGGCTTTTGTCGTAGTTGATCGGGTGGATCGGGAAACGAGCCGATGCTGACTGGCAGTCGCGCTGACTGCGAGAGCGACGCAAAGAACGCAAGCGCCTCTTGGGGACAGCTTTGGGACGCCCGCTCTTTGAGAACCTTCATCTCGAATACTTCATCAACTGCTGAAAAAGAATTCACTGCGCCGTCGCCTGCTGTCGCCCGCGCCACTATAGCTTCTGGTGCCATTTTAAGAAATCAACCGGCAACAGTTACGCAAGGTTCCACTAGATAGTTTCCACGTTCTGCTTGCAACGCACGTGGAGTAGGGAAACGCGGTTCTATAAACGTTGAAGTAGAGTGCCTCGATTAACGCGCGTCTTCGCCGTACGGCAGCGTTCGCACCGAGACACCCGGTTTGGAGCAGTGGAACGCGGGAAATTTAAAATGATTTAAGCAATTCTTTGGCGTCTTTACCTTGGGAGGAGCGCAACGCAAGAGGAACAACATGAGAGGTGAGCGGTAAATCACATTTACTTCGCAAAAGCCGATAAAGACTATCGTCTTTTGACGGCATTTGCAACGAAAGGAGCAGATACGGGGCCAATTTTTTTTTTAATGCAGAGCATTTCTTTAACTCACATGTTGCGTCCGCCGTCCGTCCGCAACAGCTCAGAGCGCAGGTGCTCCCTCTCACCCACTCCTCCTCTCCCGCATCACGCTACCCTCCTCGCTTTCAACAACAGGTCCGCACCCCTCCCCCTACACTATATATAAAAAAAATAATGGTTATCGGCGCCTGGTTTCGATCCCACGACCCTGTGGGCGGAACGCGAGGTACATGGTGCTCTTCCCACTGCGCCACAAAAGCGACACAGAATCAAAGGGTACGAATGCGCCTTATATCCTTGACTCATTCAAACTACGTCAAGAAGCTGCTGATACACGGCAGCAGTTGCATCGATCTCGTCTTCACCAGTTGCTGCAACGCACGACCACTTCTTAAAGACCCCTTAACAGTACACTTTAGCGACCACGAAGCCGTCATTCTCAGCGTCCAATACAACGACAACAGCAACAAATAAATAAATAACGACTTACAACAACGTACTCCATGCCTTCACTTCTTGCATCACAAAAAAGAAAAATTGGGCCCATCTCTCCACGAGGGGGGACTCGAGTCGCAAAATCACGAAAGTAATAATTAATATATGAAATAAATAATAATAATTAATAGTAATAAGCACTAATAGTTAACACATTCACTACCACCCCACCACCACCCCCCAAACACTAACGTTAACGCAATACACCCACCCCCAACGCGACGCATTTACTCGAGTCCCCCCTCGTGGGGAGATGGGCCCAATTTTTTTTTTTTTTACCACCGCTGATACGCCGCAACTTGCATCCCAACTGACTCAAGCGATTTTGAGCACTGCGGCTGTGGGAACTGCGGTTAGCGTAACCGAACTGGGGTGGCCAAGCTCAGTGTGCATTAAAGGAGCCATGAAGACAAAATACAAGTTGGGTTTATTAGAAAGACGGCTTAGTCTCGATAACAATGATACCAATATCATCGCAATCTTCGAACAAATAACGGAGATATTAAAGAAAACGTGTGAAGCCGTGGCGACCCCCTAGCCAATTTCCCGAAACTTTTCAATGACGTCACGGATCCTTGTTTGTGCGATTGGCGGCCGCCTAACTGACCTGTCGCGACGACACATGACTGGAGGTCTGTAATGGGGCCTCTAGTTCCATTTGGCCGCATCACTTGAATGCTAACGTGCAGTTAACGCACTGAAAATTATATTTTATTGTTGGCCCGTATGACGTCATTCTTGCTCATAACACGTCACTGTGGCGCAAAATTTGAAAGTTTTTAAATACTTCTTGCTTTTTTTTCGTTAAAAAACATCTTTTGTGGCTCTAATGGAGCTGAGTGAGATACTGAATACTAGTTCTTTCAAATTAAAGGAAGTTGTATTTTCTCTTCATGGCTCCTTTAAGCACGGTTAGCGGGGTAACCGCAGTTTCGTCTGTCGTGTAACGCAGCAAACTGTGGTTTTGTTTAACCGCGGTTCGCTTAACCGTGGTTAACTGTGCCCGTGTAACTAGGGTATTATTAGTCCGATTGGATTTGTTAATTTTTACCCAACCGGTCAAACCGCTTCCGCTTATTGACTAGCCAGAGTCACATTTGATTTACAATCACTCAATAAGATGATCGGCCGTCAAACGAACCGCCAAGCTCGACCACGCTCGCTTCACAACTAGCAGCGAGAGCAGTCTTTCTTGATATTTACCCAGCCGAATGAACCGCTTCCGCTCATTGACTAGCCAGAATAACCGTTAATTAGTGATCACCATTACGAACTACAGATGATCGGAACTCTGGCGAGGGATACGTCGGCCTTGGCTCTAGTGAGCGGTAGCGGAGCGGCCGGTTGAGTGCAGAATCAAGACCGACTGCTCTCACCGCGTCAATTGTAAAGTGGGCACGAAGTTAGCTGCTACTAAACGCTGGCACAGCCACGCAAAAAAAAGAAAGCATGACCGGGGGGAATCGAACGTGGTACAATAGCGCCATTATCCGAGGCGCAACCTCTACACCAAATCTGAAGAGTTAGCATGGCGTCTAATCAGCCGGTTTTGCTTTTATCTGGACGGAACTGTACAAATTTCACGCCGGCTCTGTCTGGACGGAACACTAAGCTATCAGTTGTATTCCGTCTGGACGGAAGGATAACCCGCACAGCTCTGTTCCGTCTGGACGGAACTTTAGCACTTGTATATCGTTCCGTCTGGACGGAACGCTAGACACAGCCTAAAAAGAAACTACCGCTTATACGGGTATAGTTTTTAGCGTGACTGCACTGTTTATCGAACTTTTGTTTTGTAAAATTCTGCAATACCGTTGACATCCACGCTCCCAATCACATTGGTGTTCCCGAAGTTTTTTTTTTTTTTTTTTTTTTTACAGTTGTCCGGTACTTTTACCACGAGCCAGAAGCGGTGACTCACTGCCGAAAGCATGGGGAAACTAAGCCAGAGGCCGCCAGACCAGATTCTGGCCGCGGTGGCCGCTTTTACAGAGCCTTTCGTTGCACCGCCCGTTCCAAATGAACCATGTGCAGATTTCCCGCTCATGGCAGTCCGTTCAACAACGATTAATCTGTAGTTATTTAGCATAATGTAAAGTTCTTTCGCGCTGCTAATATTGGGGGTGAAAACTTACTTTGCGCACAGTTTCAAGTCTTGCACGTTTTGCGGCTAGCTTTCTGAGCCATGGAAACTATCCCATATAAATGCATGGGGAGTAAGATTTGATCGCGAATTACACATAAACTATTCAGAATCCTGAAAAGTTCTTCTAGTGTTTCTATCTACCCGTTGAAGTCATGCTTTGCGCCAAATATCACTTTCCTGAAGTAAGTTTCTTAGGTTCCTGCGAGGATAGAATTTTGAGCGGGGAAGCTGGGTAGCTAGAATGATGAGAAGTCTGCATAAATCAAACTACTTTCCGTCCCCGGCAGTAGTTAGGTTAAAAAACGAGCTATAGCTTTACGGGCCCTTTTAACGCCATTACGTTTTATATAGGATGACTATGGAATTATTCAAGTCTTCTGAGTGTTCATTAGCGATAACCGAGAACTATTCAAACCGTGCTTTGTCGCACGAGTGATGCTGTACGCCCGGCACTGTGTACTCAATGCTGGATTGCCACTTGAACGACTGGGTAAACGTAAGATATCTTAGCATTATTTTCACACACCCGGCGTTGCGCACACTGAAAATGTGCCACTCCACCTCACATTCTAAAAATAACTTCTGGAAGCATATTTAAACAAGCAGTTGTGCTGGTTGATGCAACACAATCTCCCTATTTCACGTGCTCCTTGAAAAAGTCTCCTGAAGCGTAATACTCCACTTAAAGTTCAAGAAATGATGCGTAAAAGTATCGTCTGTGTAATCTGTAAAACATTTACTCAGAAAAAAGTGCAAAAAATATTTCACTAAGCGGAGCTGGTGTCTTACGGATAGCACCGCCCTTACGTCTTTTGCAGAGGGCTGGGTCCAGAGCCCGACTGGCTTTATAGATAGGGAGCTGCCCATCGCAGCCAGTGACAATATGAGCCAGCGTGACAAAAAAGTCTACAGAAATTCAGAGAATTGTCCTAATGCGTACCATTCTCATGCCGCTTGTCTTGAGTGTTAGTTCTTTACAGCCACATTTTTTTGGTTTTTCTAGATTCTGTCCGACCAATTATCTCCTTTTACACTACTATAACGATAACAGGGGGAACTTTGGCGAAATCTTCGTTATTGTGGAAATGCACGGCAGTACACGGTTCGCCATATTCCGTAATTTTTTTATATTTTCCCTCTTTTTTAATTTTCAAAATTTCGGTCGACCTATTATCTCCATTTCCGCAATTACAACGATTACATTTGTAACTTTCGCGAAATCTGCATTACTATGGAAATGCCATGCATTATACGGTTAGCCATGTTCTGATATTTGTTAGTATTTTTCTTACTTTTTTTGTTTTTCAAAATTTCCTTCGACGAATTATCTCCATTTACTATTATAACGATTACAGGTGGAACTTTCGCGAAATCTGCATCACTGTGGACATGCAGGGCGTTATAGGTTTCGCCCTTTTCTGTAATATTAGTTATATTTTTTTATCTTTTAGCTTTTCAAAATGTCGTGCGACTTACGCTGCTATAACCATTACAGGTAGAACTTCTGCGATATCTGCATTTTTGTGAAAATTCAGGGCGTTACACGGTCCTGGCTGTGGGGGTACTCGCAAAGAGATCGTACGCGTTAAAAGTGCCGTGTAGGAACGGCGCGCTACGTCAGGTGGGGCTAAATTTAAACCTAAGACTCGCCAGCATCGTTTTGCTTGCAATGGAGCCTGGCAAAACAAGTAGCACTCTTACCAATCCATACCGACTATACCAATCACTCCCTGCAATACCGGCCAGCACTCGAATTAACGTTTAAGTACACACCCATTTTCTAGCTATGCAAACGGCAACGTACACAGGTAATTTACACTGCAATCATATTGCCTGCTCGAAAGGCAGCCTTTATGTTCTAGCATTTTCGTTCATTTAAAGATGCGGAAACTGTCGACTTTCGCTTTACGTCCAGGAGCTTTCCTTTGACGAAAAGCTCGTCTATGCACGTACAAAGGTTTGCAAGGACGGCTCAATTTGTATAAACGCCCCAATAGGGTCATCCCGTGCGTGAAAGCGCGGACATTCTTGTGGGGAAACAATGTTTTTTCAGCGAAGTGAGCACTAATCGACGAAAACCATTTCAGCGGCCGCGTATACTCTTCACCGTAACTGGAGCGGATGCTTGTAGGAGCTCCGTCAGGGCGGCTTACAATCCCAACAAATGGCAAAGTGGAGTATGACAGACGTTCCCAGTCAATGCCTACGGCACAAATTCGGCACTAGGAATCGGCGAGCATGGGTAGATCGCTATCTATAAAGCCGTTCGTTTTTTAGAGTGCTGGCCGACGGTACTATAAGAACACCACTAAAGCGACGTCAATTGGCGTTTCGATGAAAAACCTCCTCATATTCGCTCTTTCGCCCTTCGCTACTGACGTTACTTCGCCCTTTATTAACGTAACGCAACGTAAACTAACGTAACACAAAACATTTATAACACAGAAAGCAACCTAAGCCGTGAAAATTATAACTAAGGATGAAAATGTAAAATAAAAGACGCAGGGCCCGGACTCAAAACCACCGGCATTGGGGGCAAGAAGTTGCGGCACATCCTCTCCACCACACCGCTTTACCCCCCTTTATTGCCATACTTCACCACAGCCCTTGAACCAAAAAAACAAAATACAATAGCGATAAAAACTGCTAGCCAGAACCTTGCTAGAGAAAGCGGCTAAAATTGCTTGAGGTCTGTTAACGTCTCCATCACGGGTAGCCACTCAGGAGAGTCAGGTTGAGCCCTCAACACTTCAATCATCTTTCACATAAAATCAGCAAAACCGTATTTCGACCGTTTAGTACCAACGTCTCGATGACGTATCGCCATGCGCAAATTTCAAACGCCGTGCAGGGCCATGGTCAAGATGAGGTCGTATGGTACCCCGTTGTCACTCTCAATGGGTAGACACCTGGTCACATGTGCGTCCAGAGGAAGTCCTTTTAAGTGCGAATGCACTTCTTAAGCGAGCCTGAATCGTCCGCCGCCGTTGTCCGCATAGCAACAGCTGCGGGTGCGCGCGCTCCTCGTCTTCCTCCTCGTCTTCCCTAGCAACAGGGGGAGATGGGCGCGCGCTACTCTCCTCCTCCTCTCTCCGCTCAGTGACTGCGGGTGTTGGGCGCCTCCTCTCCACTTCGGGCGGGAGAGCTCTCTCTCGCGTAGCGAGCGCTCCGCATTCCGACGCGTGAGGGCGCTCGTGTAGCCCTCGCCGTAACGGCGGGCGCTACTCTCCTCCTCCTCTCTCCGCTCAGTGACTGCGGGTGTTGGGCGCCTCCTCTCCACTCCAAGATCACGATATCCACCGTAATCGCGCAATCAACAACCGTGCATTCGCACTTACACACTCTCCCCCTCGGGGAAGTGCGAGGGAATTTTTTTCAAGGTCCGCTGAAGCACGTCCCAAAAAAATCCCATCCCAGCACTCGATGAACATATGTTCCATCGTCTCGGGGTTCTTACACGGGTAGCAGTCAACCCCCAATGGAAGGTACAAACCCTTTTCTTCCCCGTTTTTACTGGAAGCACGCCAACATGAAGTTTAAAAAAGAGTGACTTAACCTATTGCGGTACCACCATTCTTTTTACACGTTTTAGCACGCCCTGTCCAGGCCCTGCACGGTACATTGTCCTGTACAACGGCACAGGTAGTACAATGTCAACCAAATAGCGGAACAAATTTTTTTGCGTAACGTTTAATAAGTACTCTAAACTGAAGCGTGCACGCAAAAGCTGGGTTGCTTGAACCACTTCACGGAAGTAACCGTTGATTACTCCGACAGAAATGTGTGCAAACGTAACATTGGGTAATACGCGCCAGCTTCTGTCAGCCTAGTCTCAAAAATTCGAATGATGCCGGACGGCGCTCTAGCCATGGCTGCAGCGCTGAGTTGGAGGGACGGCACTCAAGACACTGCCTTCGCAGAAATGCACCGCTACTGTGACTCAAAATCAACTCGGAACAACGTATAGTCACCAAAACGGCACCGTTACGGCAGGGCGTGCCACATAGCTGTTCCGTCCCGAGTTAGCGCTCGGGACGGAATGGGCCACGGTCAAAACAAGAACACCTAAACGAATTTATCTTCGATGTTTTGGCGACCACAGAAGGTATAGGCCTGGTAATTTGCCGGTGGACTAATTAGCCTTGACCAAGGAGCTGTGTTCGATCAATACCTTCATTCTCTTAAGAGTTAAGCATAGCTCTTTAAAAGCCTGCTGTATCGTCCGCGATGAATCGGCACACTTGGGCACTGCCATGGGCTCTCAAAACCCGACTTACCAGTATCCATTGCGCTGTTTCCCCTCTGCTAATTGCGCCTTGCAGGCCTAGAATCGAACGGAAAAATGGCGGTTGGCATACGCCCAGTGACGATGATGATAGCAATGATGGCGTCCTCGATGAAAAGACGCGAACGCATAGCTACAATCGTTTGTTGAAATACCTGTTGTTACAGCAGTATTGAATTTTTTTCGGTTCCGAAATTGTCAGCATCACTGTACCCTATCTTCGTTTAATTTGAAACTAATTCATAATCTTCTTCAACAGTGAAACCACAATCAGACTTGGCCAATCCCCAAGAGTGGGTACATGCCTTTCTTGTTATGGCTCCAACCAACCAATTTGTCGGTGCTAAGCAGGCTACGGCGTTCCTGTTTAACGAGCTTCGGAAGGAATTCTTTGCTGCTGCGGTTAGGGTTGACCCAACATGCACTGCTAGTACCCCACTTCTTCGTTCCTTTAGAACTTTGCAGCCGCGAATGACTAGAATGAGGATATTTTGAAACCAAGTTATTCTGAAGCCCTGCTGACAGTTGTTTGAGAGCTTTCGACTAAGTTTGACATTTGTCTCCAGTCTGAGGGTAGCGCTTCCTGCATAGCATGAGCCAACCTTTCATTCACACGACGTGCGACCTTCTTCGCGGCTATTATCACCAGCAGCAATAGCATTTAAGGTCGTTGTTGTTGTTATCGTTCCTTATGTCATTACACATACCCACGTGGGAAATTGGCCAGAAGCCGGGCGTATTTAGAGCTAATGCGCCCGCTTCACAAAACTATCAAGTAGGAACGAAAGCAGTTAAATCAAGAAAGAGAAAATAATCACAAGACACAATTGGTAAACAACATCGAGAGGACAGGTTGGAAGAGAAAAATGAAAGCTTTGAACTCGTAAAGACATACTAAAGAATAACAGGGAACACGGTAGGCGCCTGGCTTCAGGAACGTACGCGTCAATAGCTGCTGTCACACCTCTGCAGGAGAATCACAGATGTGGCAGCAAGAAAAAGCAGGACTGGAATTCAAAGGTCGTCTTGTCAGAGAAAACCCACGGCAAGCACGAAAAAGTGATCCATTGCTTCGCTTTTCCCGCAAACAGCCGAAATACCGGTACGGGTGAAGTGAGGTGATATCATTGCGTAGATACATGGACCACATCATGGCCCCCTGCCCCGATTCGTGAGGAAATCCGGAGCGTATCTGCACATATAGTTTTCCTTAAGCTGTATAGCAAACTTCCGAGAAAAAAAGGTGAGTCCAGCCCTGTGCTCAGTTGGGGAACTCTAATGACCATCGCATTGAGAAGATTAACAAAATCTTGAATTCCAAGTCATTTTAAATGGGCGCAGTCTTCAAAAGAGTCTTCCCGCTGCCGCTAGCACGCGAGGCCTCAGAAAGCCAGCAGCTGACAAACTCGGCTGGTGTGGGCAAAGAGGAAGGATATGCCTGTATCTTCTGTGAGCATAGCTTCCCCATAGCTGAGCGGCTAGCCGTACACGCGGAAGTTGTTGTCTGATGTGTGGTTTCACGTCGGTGTAGGGTAATGTGGTTATGTCTACTGTATTCGTGAGTGTAGCAGCAGCAGCCATTCGGTCCGCTGCTTCGTTCCCGGCTATACCACAGTGGCCAGGGACCCAGCAAAGAACCAGTTCAAATTTGCGTACATGCACAGACATAATACCCTTGACGATCAGATTGACAACGTGGTTTTTCGAGGGCATTGTTGACGACAGTGCCCGCACAACACTGAGGGAATCTGTACAGATAATGGATTGTGGGATGTGGCTTTGAAGTATATGATTGACAACAAGAAGTACACCGTAAGCCTCTGCCACTGCCATAGCCTCAAGCTGCTCAGGAACCTTCTCGGCGACAAGAGGGCTCTTCTCAAAAAAAGCACCTATGGGGTAAACACAAAATTTGCTTAATAAGCAAGCAGGCCAATTCATACATCAGAGGTCTAGTAAACTTAGGTCAGCGGATGCCAGTGTCTGTGTTCCATTCACAGCCACCACATGAACTGCGGGCACACTGGTTTGCAACTGATTCTGGGGAAGCTGGGGTATGAAGTGTCGCTAGTATGCCTGCCTAAATAATCCATACGAAAAAAAGAAAGAAATGGAAGCAAGCAAAAAGATGCAAACACAAAATTTCATCGCTACATTGTTAGGTGTGCCACTTGCAATGTGCTCGTGCTAAAACATGGCGAATACGACGCGGGTTCCTCCTTGTGTAGTAATACACGCAAAAACATTGCTTGCAAACACTTTGGCAGCTGCATTATAAGACTTCTACTTTCCTACATCTAGGCAGCCTTAAGTGTGCCGACCCAATCTTGTATGCTTTCAAATGGCTTACAGCAACTAAACCTAGACTGTATGGGTATACCTTGTTTCCTTTCCTGTTTCTGCATACCAGCATATTCCATCTTATCGTAGGCTGAAGCAGCAGTAGTATTCTAGGCACTCTAGCAGTAGCGAATTCAGAAAGTGAACTGAAGTTTCCTGCAGATTATGTATGGCTGCACATCTTTGTGAAAAATATCCAGTAGCTGCCAGTACTCTTGTTTATCCAGCATGTGTGTACACAACTACTAACTGATTACTAGGCCCATTTAACTGGGTAGAGAGAAAGATGTTTATTTTGGAACGAGTGATCGAAATTTGTCTACAGCCTTGTGCCTCAATCCAGGGCCCTTGTCTCTTCCGCTAATCTCCAGGCTCGAAGAACCAAGTCCCTAAGGACTGTGGAACCTCATGGCAACATAAGTTTGAGTAAGACTCAGTGGAAAAGTCCACGTGCTGTTGAAACAACTCTGAGATTTTGGCATACGTGTTCATTATTTTCCAGTTCCATTAAAACAGCGCACTTCACTGCTCATTCATTCTTAATGTATAACAGGCATTTTTATCTCTGTTGTGCCCGACGCCAGTTATCTTTTTTCAGTTTCTGCACAATTTGTGCACTTATCCACTTTTTTTTTCACAAAAGCAATAACTAATGAAAACCTATAATATCAAACGATACAATCATAGGCAATCAGTACATGCTCTGAAGCCCACGATATGCCACTGTTGTTCAAACCATGAAACGTAGACAAAAAAAACGCGCGGCGGACTACACTTACATAAAGTCCACTATGCTATACATTAGCTAGGCATGGCAGAAAAGTAATGCGACTGGTAATACTGAGGTGTCACGATTTAGTCCCGCGTTCTTGAACCTGGGAGGGTAGGGGTACCCTCCAGCCGAGAGACGACATGCAGCGTGCTGGTGGTGACGGTGACTGACCCTCGAGCAGCCGTGCTCGGCGGTGTTTATTGCCCGGCCACACACAAGGTTGCCCACCGAGCGTGGTGGGGCCACTGAACTTAGCGGCCAACGAATATCAGGGATGGGGGGCGCCACACACTTGTCACACCCCTCACCCCCAGGTTTGTTTGTCCTACACAAACACAAAACACCTGTCCCCCCGGCGAGTACCGGTCCGGAGGTCTCCGCAGTCTCTCACTCCGCCGGAGCACAGGTGTCGAGGCCGTTGTGGCAGCATTAGGTGCTGCCTGTGTCACACTCGCACCAGCTGTCAGCCTTCCCGGTGTCGAAGGACTTGCGCGTGGTGCCGCAGTGGCGCGAGTAGCACCAGCCCCTGGTGCTGTGCTGGCAGCGGTCGGTGAAGCTGGCTCCCCTTGAAGGAGTCCTGGCTGAGGCAGTGCAGCGGGCCCGTGGCCAGGCAGCCCGGCTGCGCCAGCAGGGGCGCCAGCACCTGCTCGGGCGCGTACGGGTCCCCGCACACCATGCACAGCATCAGCCGCAGGTCCGGCCGGGGCCCCGCGACCGCGGGCAGCGCCTGGTAGATGTGAAGCCGGCCCGCCCGCCGCTCGATGCTCTCCACCAGCGCGCACAGCGCCTGCTCCAGCCGAACGGGGTCCAGGCCGCCGCCGTCGTCCACGAAGGGGCACTGCAGGCTCTTGGCCCGGTTGATGCCCTCCTCGCACAGGAAGTCCCCCTGGCCCGCAAACACCATGACCAGGGGCAGGCCGTGGAAGGGCAGCCGGTCCTCCTGCTCCAGGTTGGCCAGCAGGGTCTTCTCGAGGCTCTCGCGGATGTACTCGAGTCCCGGCTGACTGGCGTACACGCACAGGCAGCCGTGGGGCAGGGGCTCCGTGCGGAACGAGTTGTGCGGCAGGCCCACGTCGCCAGCGATGATCCTGAAGTTCAGCGCGTACTGGGCCTTGTCGTCGAGCCGGAAACCCTGCGGGAGCACCTGCCGCATATCCTGCGCCACCTGCTGGGCGCTGGCCCTGGCACCCAGCACCACCAGGTGCAGCAGGCGGCCGTTGGTGCCCAGCACCCCGCCGCCGTTGGTGCCGGCCTCTTGCCGGTGGAGCAGCTGCTCGATAACGCCGTCCATGCAGTCGGGCTGGACGGGGCAGTGCTCCCTCTGGCACCTCAACGCTTGCCGCCGTGCCGGTGAATGTCCCCACCTCGGGCTGGAACAGGGCCTCGAACTTGGTCAGGAGGCCGGGGACGTCTGCCACTGCATGCACTGCTTCCTGGTACTCCGGCAGCCTCACGCCCAACGCCTGGATCCAGTTCCGGCCCAGCAGCGTCGGTGACGGCCCCTTGGTCAGGTACAGGGGCAGGGTGGCCTCCCTGTCGCCAAGGCGGACGCTGACCTGGGCTTGACCCTCGACTTGGGCGAGCTGTCCAGAGTAGCTGCGCAGCATGACGCGCGACGCCTCGACGGCCACGCCAGGGAAGGTGCGCTTGAAGGCTTTCCCGGCCATGACCGACACACTGGCCCCTGTGTCCAGCTCCATGGAGATGGGGCGCCCGCAGACTTCGACGGTCAGCCAGTATGGTGGCACCGTCGGCTGCACTGTGGCCGCGTGCCACATGTCGAACATCTGCGGGTCTTCGGCCACGACGTGAAGCCTAGCCGCTGCACCCGAAGCTGCTGCCGCACGCCGCCGCCGCCGCCTACCCTTGCGCCGACTCCCTCGGCCGTGGGCTGGCGCGGAACCTGTGCTCGACGCCGGCTGCTGCTGCCGTCCGTCCGCCGTCGTCCCCCCTCGGCACGCCCGAGCAATGTGCCCAGTTCTTCCGCACGCAAAGCACTCCGCTTGCGCGAACTGGCACTGGGAGGGGGGGTGGTCACCACCGCAGCGACTGCACCTGCCATGCCGTGCCGCCATCTTGTTCACCGCCGCCTCCGCCGACGGTGAGCAGGCCGCACGTGCTAGCTCGCCCGCGTCCTTGGCCGCAGCCTCCATCGCCAGCGCTGCCTTCACGGCGTCGTCCAGCGAGGGGTCGGGAAGCTCCAGGAGTCGCGTCTGCATGGCGGGGTCGTTGATGCCGCAGACGAAACGGTCCCGGAGCAGCGAGTCGAGCTGCTCCCCGAAGGCGCAGCCGCTCGCCAACCCTCGCAGCGCTGCGACGAACTGCCCAAGCGTCTCCCCGTCTCGGCGGCTCCGGTTATTGAAGCGAAAACGCTCCATTAACGTCGACGGAGCCGGGCTGTAGTGCGAGCGTAGCGTCGCGAGCAGCTCACCCAGCGACTTGTCGTGCGGCGTGGCCGGCTTGAGCAGGTCGAGCAGGAGAGCGAAGACGCGGGTCCCGCAGCTGGCCAGGAAGATGTCGCGCTGTTTCGCCTCGGGTGTGTCGTTCGCCCGGAAAAACACGCCGACTTGCTCCTCGTAGACCGGCCAGGCGGACCCTTCACCCTCGAACGGCTCGAGCCTCCCGTACAGCGGCATGGCGTAATGGCGGCTGGCTTGAGGGGGCGGTGTCTCGGCGTTCTCGGTGGCGGCGTTCACGGTGGCTTGGGCCGCTCCGCGGGCTTCTTCCCTCGTCGCCAGTGTCACGATTTAGTCCCGCGTTCTTGAACCTGGGAGGGTAGGGGTACCCTCCAGCCGAGAGACGACATGCAGCGTGCTGGTGGTGACGGTGACTGACCCCCGAGCAGCCGTGCTCGGCGGTGTTTATTGCCCGGCTACACACAAGGTTGCCCACCGAGCGTGGTGGGGCCACTGAACTTAGCGGCCAACGAATATCAGGCATGGTGGGCGCCACACACTTGTCACATGAGGATTAAAAATCCTCATAAAGAAGTTGGATAAGCTGCTTAAATGACAGATCTTGTCTTATAAGCGCAAAAATGGCATGTATTTTTTCACTGTGCAGGTCATCGAGTGGAAATACATCGTCCATCTACACGAGCTGCAAGAGGGACTGCGCGCTGCCAACCAGCTCAACAGAGCTCACATTGAGTACTACTGGCAGCTTGGCTACCTTTACACCTCAGCGTGATGATGATGATGGTTGGTTTTTATGGCACAAGGCCGACTAAGGGCAAAGAGCGCCAAAGCAGTTATCTAATGGTTGACGAGACTGTAAATACTAAAACCCGTGAGTAGAAGTAAAAGTCACGCAAAACAAAAGACAATGGAGATGCCTGGTGTATATAGAGCCAGGATTACACGTGATATGACAACTGCAGAAATTTTACCTCACCTAAAAACTTGGGAATACATTGATAGAAAACATTGGTTCATCGGCTAAATATGATGGGTGCAGTGGAATGCGTAGTCTGTATAATTCAGGGAAATGTGCGTTGCGTCAAGTGCCTTGGATGTGATTAGTATGTGGACTACGAATAGGCCCTTTCCACACCTGCTACACATAGATCCCAAAGATCCAGTGAGCAGGTGGGAGTGCGTCCGCAGCCTAGGACAGGCGACTTCAGTGTTCCTGTTGTAGGAGCCAATTGTGTAGAGTACTAATTCCCAAGTAGCACAGAACATTAGAATAACGTTATCTGGAAGTTGCGAAAGTTTAAATAACGTTAAATGTTAGGAGGCAATGTTTATGTAACGTTTAAAAAAAACATTCAATGTTTATGTTATGTTAGAAACGTTATTTTTACGTTGAAAACAAACATGTATGTTAACGTTTTGTTCCCAACATTTATTTAACGTTTAGGAAACAACTTAAAACTAATGTTAGAAATACTAATGTTATTACAATGCTCATACTCAACATTAAAGTAATGTAAATATACAAACATTATAATAACGTTCAGGACATGTTCAGGAAATAACTTATCACCAATGTTAGAAATGGTAACGTTATTAAAATGCTCAGGACTCAACATTAAAGTAATGTACAAATTGAAACATTATAATAACGTTCAGGGCATGTTCACGGCAGAACATTAATGGGATGTAAAAATGTAAATATTATTATAATGTTAAGAAGTACCCGCAAAGCAACGTTATAGGTAACATCTTTATTGCAACATTATTACAATGTTCAAGGCATAACGTTGAAGTAATTTTAGAAATTTAACGTTATTAAAATGCTCGAGGTAATACTGTCAGGTAACATAATAAATCTGAACATAAGCGTAACATTTATGTTACAACGGCAGGGTGATGTTATGCTTGAAGCATTAGCGAAATGTTCAAACTAATTGCACCATACAACTGGCTTTTACCAAAGTCTTCAGGGGTACAGGGGGTCAAAACAAGTCCTCCCCCCGAAATTTCTCGTGAGGGAAGTGGGGAGGGGGGGGGGGGGGTCATCCAGGACGGGTGATTCGCGCGAACGTGAATCGCACGCGCCAAATAACGCTTCCAGGCTCCAGCACGTACCGGTCGGTTCTTCTGGCTCCCTCTTCACCATTTTGACATATTAAAGGGGGGGGGAGGATATTTCGGGTTATTTCCTTATTTCACATGTATAGAACTTTGCATCTCGTGCCGTCGGCGTGTCGCCACCGATTCTGCTATCTTTGGCGTGTCTTCCGCGGCCAACTTCCAGCTCGTTTGAGCAGCTCTGGCGGCTCAACCCCCCCCCCCCCCCCATCCGATATAAAATCCTGGCTACGCCAATGCTTTTAAAAATCGCAGCCACATTATTTCAGTGCTTCACTGCATTTTGACGCCGCCGGAGATGTGCTGAGACAAATGTTGTAAGTGTGTATGTGTGCGTGTTTATTTTGTGTTATGAGCCCAGCCCAGCCCAGGACATGGGCAAGCCAACGTGTTGAGGAGGATAAATTACAGCGCCAATCGTGTCATCAGTTGTGGTTTTGGCCGCTGCGAGTCCGCGCGAAACATTTCTCAGGCAAGGCGGCTTTTCCCTCAGTTGATGATGATCGTTAGAGTTTTTTGGCGCAAGGCCAGCTGGGGCAAAGAGCGCCAAACAAAAGTATCTAAAATAAAATATAGGCTACTAAAGCCAAAATAACAATAAAATCAATTAACGGCAATGGTGATGGCTGGTGTATAGGGCCAGATATGATTATGCGTGATAGGAGATGAGGTTTAAAAACATGACGTTGGACAAATACTCAAACACACGTTTCACGGAAACAATGGCATCATCACCTAGGAAAAACGATGGATGTAGGGGAATATGTTGTCTGTAGAGTTCTCTGAAGTGTTTGTGTCGTGTTGTGTGAAGTGCCTTGCATGTGATTAGTATGTGCACTACGGATAGGGCCTCTCCGCACCTGCCGCACTGGGGTCTAGAAGATCCCGTCAGCAGATACGAGTGCGTCGCATGGGTGTGCCCTATCCGCAGCCTACCCAAGGCGACTTCCGTGTGTCTGTTGTGTGAGTCAGTTGTGTACCGTCCCAAGTGTGGCTTTATTACATGTAGTTTGTTGTCTGTCTGTTCGTCCCAGTGTGTTTGCCATGTTCTGCGCAGGTGTTGTCTTATGTGTGGCTTGAGGTCTGTGTAGGGTACCGTTGTAATGTCCACAGTGTTCCTGAGTGCAGCCGCACCGGCCCTCTCGTCTGCCAACTCGTTCCCAGAGATCCCTGCGTGTCCTGGGACCCAGCAGAGGACCACCTCATGCTTTTGTGCATACACGGACATGATAGTGCAGAATACAAGATTAACTATGTGGTTTCTGGGGGGCTTGTGCGATGACAGTGCGCGAACAACACTCAAAGAATCTGTATATATGATGGAATTGGGAATGTGATTTTCAAGGATGTGTCGTACAATCAGTAAGATTCCATACGCTTCCGCTGAAAAAATTGATGTGTGCACGCTCATGGTTCTGGCTGCATTGAAATTAGGACCATGAGCAGCGCACGACACCATACTGGAGGTTTTAGAAGCGTCACTATAAAATTCTGCACATGTGTATTTAAACTGCAAAGACAGAAAGTGCTGCAGTATTGCAGCTCGTGGTACACGATTTTTGTCAAGTCTCATAAAAGAGAGGTCACACGACACAGGGCGAACTTGCCAAGGCGGTAAACTGTTAGAAAAGGATGACCTGTACACATCTAAAAACGAAGCACTGAGATCCGAGGCTCGCTCTCTCACTCTCAGTGAAAAGGGCAGAGGAACGGATGGGCGATTTGCAAAGAGCAGAGATGTTGATGTATCGTTAAAGACAGGATAAAAAGGGTGATTATTCAGTGATGAAATTTTAAAAGCATATAGCAAGTCCATGTACGTTCGTTGGTTCTCAAGGCTCCACTTATCACACTCGACATACAGACTCTCGACAGGGCTAGTGCGAAAAGCACCCGAGGCAAGACGAAGCCCCAAGTGTAGCACTGGGTCAAGCATTCGCAACGCTGTTTTAGTCGCCGACCCATATACCACACTGCCATAGTCTAAACGAGACCCAACCAAAGCAGTATAGAGCCGTAGTAGGAGTTCTTTGTCGGAACCATAAGATTGATGGGAGAGAACCTTAAGTATATTCATTGTTTTCAGACATTTATGTTTAAGTTCCTTGATGTGTGGAATGAATGTGAGTTTCTGGTCAAACACAACACCTAAGAACTTGTGCTCCTTGTTCACAGGAAGCGACACGCCATTAAGAGTAATGTCTGGGTCCGTATGGACCCCGCGCTTCCTGGAGAACACAACGCAGGAGCTTTTTACAGGATTTATTTTAAAACCATTCTTGTCTGCCCAGCCGGCAAGTTTCTTTACACCAAGCTGGACTTGACGTTCGCAGATTGACATATTGCATGATTTATAGGATATCTGCACGTCATCTACATACATGGAATAAGAGATTGTAGGTGGCAGTGCCTTACCAAGAGAGTTCATTTTTACTATGAAGAGAGTGCAGCTCAACACGCCACCCTGTGGCACGCCATTTTCTTGCACGTAAACGTTTGAGAGTGCACAACCAACTCTTACTCGAAACGTTCTGTCTGACAAGTAACTAACAAGAGTGTTTAACATGTTACCCGATACACCGAATGACTTGAGGTCCCTAAGGATCCCATAACGCCAAGCGGTGTCGTATGCCTTTTCAAGGTCGAAGAAGACAGTTAAACAATACTGCTTATGCGCGAAGGCATCCTTGATGTACGAGTCAAGAGCTACCAGCTGATCGTTCGTCGATCGCCCCACCCTAAAGCCTGCCTGGCAGCTCTCGAGAAGACCGTTGTACTCGAGGAAGTACACGAGCCTGCGATTTACCATCTTCTCGAAGAGCTTGCACAGGCAGCTCGTCAGGGCTATAGGACGGTAGCTTGAGGGGGACGACGGGTCCTTTCCCTCCTTCAGGAAAGCTACAACTATAGCCTCCTTCCAAGAGTTTGGAATGTGCCCCGAAAGCCAAATCTTGTTATATAGGTGTAAGAGTGTTAGAAGAGTGTCTGCGTGCAGGTGTTGTATCATTGTGTATGTGATGTTGTCTGGGCCTGGAGCTGAGGGTTTACACGTGCTTAGAGCAGCCCTCAGCTCATGTAGTGAAAACAGGGAGTTGTAAGAAGTCTGTGATTTGTTGCTGTCGCGTAGGGACTTCTTTTCACAACAGGCTTTATGTTTCCGGAAAGTGTTTGTGTAGTGTGCTGAACTGGACACGTGTTGGAAGTGTTGTGCGAGTGTGTCAGCCTGGTCTTCGAGTGTGTCCCCTGTAGTGCTGACCAGAGGCAGGCTGTGTGTTTGTTGTCCCTTGAGTTTACGTATTCGTGTCCATACTTTCCTTGTGTCTGTGTAGGAGTTTATTGATGTTATGAATGTACGCCAACTCTCTCGTTTTGCCCCACGGCGCACACGTTTTCCTAACGCCTTGGCCCGTTTGAACAAGAGGAGGTTTCCCGACGTGGGGTACCGACGAAGGACACCCCACGCCTTGTTCTGGGCCTCTCGCGCCCGCCTACAGTCCTCATTCCACCACGGCCTCCGCTGGTTGCGCGGGGCACCAGAGGCGTGGGGAATGGACTTTTCGGCGGCGTCGAGGATGTGCGCCGTGAGGAGTTGGGTAGATTCTTCAACGTGTAGGTGTCCTATGGATGTGTGGTGTAGTTTGGATGTCTCTGTAAATGTATTCCAGTTAGCTCGTGTTTCATTGAACCGATTATGGGAAGATGGACTGCATGGGCCTTTACCTATGTATGTAAGTGAGGTGGGGAAGTGGTCACTGCCATATGGGTCAGTTCCCACACCCCACTCGAGAAGAGGAAAGAGAACTGCGGAGCCAATAGCCAAGTCAAGACATGAGTATGTGTTGTGTCCTATGTTATGATATGTAGGCTGCTTATTGTTGAAAAGGCATGCTCCAGAGGATGTAAGAAACCTCTCTATCAGGCGACCCCGGGCATCCGTACGAGAAGAGCCCCAAAGAGAATTGTGAGCATTAAGGTCGCCTGTTAGAATGTACGGTTCGGGCAGCTGGTCAACCAGCGCCTCAACGTCAGAGCTCGAAAGTGTAACATCAGGAGGAATGTATATAGAGCATACCGTTATCAACCTATTAAATATTATTAAGCGTATTGCTACAGCCTCAAGCATAGTGTTTAAAGTGACAGGGTGGCATGCTAAGGATTTCCGGACGATTATGGCCACACCGCCAGAGGAGTGTGTGCAGCCATACCTGTCCTTTCTGAAGACCATGTAACTATTCAAGAAATTTGTGTGCTTGGAATTCAAATGTGTTTCCTGAACACACATAACACTTGGCTGATTAGCATGCAGTATTTCGTATACATCGTCAAGATTTTTAAGAAGGCCTCTACAGTTCCATTGAATTATCTTTTCTCTTCCCATTATTTAGTGTGAGAGCTACTGGAGTGTGTGTGTTTATGTGTCGTCTTTCGGGGCTGTGACTCTCGCCTTTTTAGGCTTGTCGGGAGGCTTTGGCGTCGGGACGCGTTCCTTGCGCTGCGTTGCAGGCAGGAACGGCCCGACATCCATATCGTCGTCGGATGTCCGAGGGGTGCCCGACGGACCGGGCCCCCCGGACTTGGCCCCCCCTCGGGAGCCCTTCGTTTGAGCCGCCACCGCCGAGGGTGTCCGGAGCGCCAGAGGTGGCACGGGCGGTGCGGTGGCGGTGGGAACCGGTGCAGGGCCCGTGGTGTCCATCACCTCGGTACCCTCCAACGCACTGGAGGACGGGGAGACAGAGGCGGGAGCGGCACCGGTCCCGACGGAAGACGTTTGCACCACAACCGCTGCTGCCTCAGCAAGCGGCGTGGTGGCGGGTTGGGCTGCCTGAGGCAACCCAGGGGGGGGCGGGGGAGGGACCAGGTCAGACTCGCTGAACTGGGTCCCTGTGGAAACCAGACGCCGCTCCGCCCCCCGGCGAGCCGCGTCGGCGTACCTCCCCAGAGGGAAAGAGGCGAACCTCTTTCGCGCCTCTGGGAAGGTGATGTTCTCCGTGACCTTGGTGTTAATTATCTTTTTTTCCAATTGAAATTTTTCGCACTTGCGAGAGTACGCTGCATGCGGACCGCCGCAGTTCCCACAAGTGAGGGTTTCGGATGGACAGTTGTCAGTCGGATGATCGTGCGCCGCGCATTTCGCACACGTCGTTCGGCCACGACAAGAGGTTGTACCGTGCCCGAACCGCTGGCACTTAAAACAGCGCCGCGGATTCGGGATGTACGGACGGATGGAGCAACGGATAAAACCTGCATTGATGTGTTGTGGAAGAACTGCGCGGTCGAAAGTCAAGATAATGTGCTTGGTGGGAATCTCCTTGTCGTCTCTGCGGATAGTGATGCGTCTCACGGCAGTGACGCCCTGATCCTTCAAGCCGGCAAGGAGATCCGCATCCGTTTCGTTCAAAAGATCTGTCTCGGATATCACACCCTGGGAGCTGTTGAGGCTCCGATGGGGTGTGACCCTGATGTCTAGATCAGCCAGTCTAGTCTGAGCTAGAAGCTTCATGGACTGCTGCTTGTCATTTATTTCGATGAGGAGTTCACCAGACCTTTGTTTTTTGCACTTATACGATTTTCCTACTATGGCTTCAAGATACTTGGCGATCAAGAAGACTGACTGAGATGCAAGAGGGTGGGTTGGATTGAGGGATTCCATCACAAGAAATCGAGAAAAATGGTCCGGTTCAGGAAAGGTTAACGACGGCAATGGAGGAAAGGATACTTCGGTGCGGCCCCTTTTCAGGGACCGATCACGGTTGGGGGGGGGGTTTTAGACAATACCATAAAGCATAGTATAAAAGCAGGGAGACGGGGGTACTTTCTCCTTTGACCTTACCCTGGTAGTCAAAGAGGTCCCGGAGCTCCCTGCCTGGTAGACAGGCAGGGAGCCCATCGGCCGGAGCTTGACCAAGGCTCCGACGGCCACCGTTTACGGCTTCTACCCTTCACCTTTAAACACATCGCCACGGTTGGACACGGCTTATGTTGGGAGCTCGGGGTCCGCGGTGTCGCTGCTCACCGTCACAATGAATACTCAAGGTGCCCCGTGCGGGGCTTTTCCCTCAGTTGCCTTTTGTTCCCTCAGAGGAATAGCTCCGTCAACAACCGGTCCCATTTATGACCAGTCCTATTGTTGCCCACCGCCGCTCCCCTCGTTTTGCAAGGCGTGTATCACGCGGGTGCGCGCGGCGGGTGGGGGCTTGACCCCCTCTCAAGACCTGCAGGGGAAGTGCGTCAAAAGCCTGTTCTTGTGTCTTGTATTCCGGCGTGAGGCTGCCTGGTATTTTTCTTTTCTGTCATGTGCACCGAGCGCAAGAAAGAGCGACAGCACAGAGCAGCAGAAGGTGTTTTGCGTCATCGAGAAATACACTTGTTGCCGGGAAACAACGATTTGCAAGTCAAATGCAGGTTACTTCAAATATACACGAAAGGACGCTTTTAACTATTTTCAGTAAGCATCATGTGAAGTTAATTTTAGGAATTGACTAGGAATGATTAGGAATGAATGACTAGGATGAATGAATGAATGAATGAATGAATGAAATAATGAATGAATGACTAGGAATGAATAGGAATAGAAAAAAATGAATAGGAATTGACAGTGTTATGTGTAATTTTTACATTCCTGTCACGTTTGCACCGCAAATTCTGCGCCATTGAAGCAGAAAACAAAAATGCGAGAGCTGCTTCTTATCAATGCGGCGATCGAATTAACACCCATTGGATGATTTGGTAGATCTGTAACGAACTCACACCTACAGTAGAAGCCAGAGTTGCCCTGCGCATGCAACGCGAGACTGCGACACCGCAGTTTCGCGTTATTTTGTTTCGCATTAGCCATATAAAGTACAACAGCATTGTTATGGTGCATCAGCCACAGAGGAAGAAGACACGAACGCCAGTGCCTAGCCTGCTCGCACGTGTGCTAAATTGTAGCCAAAACAACACGCTGGGCGCGCTCAGATCGACTCTGAGGTGTACATGTATTGAAAAGGAAGAAGCCGAAGCTCTGGCGTTCTTGGTCTGCGCGGGGCCTTCTGTTCTGTAAATACGCCTTGTTGGTTGATGGATTGTAGGGTTTAACGCGCCGATGCAACGCAGGTGATGAGGCGCGCCGTAGTGAAGGGCTCCGGATTAATTTTGACCACCTGGGGATCTTTAACGTGCGCCTAAATCTCGTACGCACGGGCGTTTTTGCTTTTCGCCTCCATCGGAAAAGCGGCCGCAGCGGCCGGGAATCGAACCAGCGTCCTCGTGCCCAGCAGCACAACGCCTTAGCCACTGAGCCACCAAGGCGGGTGTAAATACGCCTTGCAAATACATCTTCGTTTCACGTCTTCCTCTCTGTAACATTTTGGTGGCGGTTGCTAACCATATATCCATGCTCCTGCCTTGAGCCTATACGAGCGCGTAAGTGCTCACTATCGATGATACCCTACGCTCACGCTCGCGCTACAAACGGCTAGCCTCCTGGTTATAAGTTTAGTCGGGAAATCGACTTCATGATGTCGATGGGCGGTGGACCCTAGGTGAAATCAAGCACCGGGACCCTTGCGAAGTACCTAACCAAGCTGTACAGCCTTCCTTTGTAGCCGCATAACTGTATCTCTAGAGTGGATTTCAACTTTTAACATCTACGTATATAAACTGCACTCCGCTGTCGCTCCAATTCCTCCCCATAGCGCTGCGCTGGCGGCACGATTGCTGCCTAAATATTTTGATGTCTGCTGCTGCGGTGTTGTTAATTCACTGCAAAAGCTATAATGTTTGACAACTGTATTACCTTTGATGAAACTTCATAAAAATATTTAGGCGACGAAATTGAAACTTTGAAAACTTCCCTTTGCGGCAGACGTAATCAATTCGTCAATTTTGATGCAAGCCTAGGTTTATCCGCCATGTAAAAGCGCGCACCACGTTGAAATACAGAGTTACCCGCAAAGTTAAACCTGGATGTAACGAAGATGATAAAAATTCAATTTTTCGTTACATGCAGGTCTTCATTATATGCAAGTTTTGATTTAATGATGATGATGATGGTTGGATGTTAATGGCGCAAGGCCAACTAGGGCAAAGAGCGCCAAAACAGTGGTTAAATATGAGAGGTGAGAACTTAGAGCAAGTTTTGATTTAAGGCACGCGTAAATGAAGCAGAAATAAATCAAAATACTTGAAATCAGGAATCGTGAACTCTCCCTTCAGGAATTTATTTCAGAGTGAAAAAAATTTTCCACGAAGTTTTTCAGTACACAGCAGTCCAAAGAATCAAGGTCACTTATACCCCTGTATTCGCAAGCGTAACGTAACTATCAATTTTGCCTTTTGACACTCTTCGCTGCTTTAACCAGTTTCAAGGAGCAAACGTGTTCTGAAAGGGCGCCTTTTCGCGAACTTGATGCTATTTAATTGTGCACTCAAACTTTTTGAGAAGGTGCTAGCTGGGATGCTGTACCGAACGACAACGTTGATCCTACTTGCCTGCGGAGACGGCACCTGAAATTGCGAGCTTGTCTTGAAAAGACAAATCTTTTTGTTTTCTAACGAACCTACACCTCAGAAATCAGTGGAGACGCGCGAATATACTCACCGACAGTTGGGCCTATACCTAAGCGACACCACACTCACATTGGAAACACACGGTAGTTTGCAGCGCGGGCAATGCTCGCTAAATTAGTGCATATCTCCAGCCAATTTTTCAGAAAAAGTGCAAAAAACGATGGCTCATCAGCGTAGCGAATTCGTTACATGAAGGTGTAACTGTTGCCATGCCTTCGTTATATAGAGGTCAGGTCGAAAACGCATCGTTTTCAATGAGGCTGGCAATGGGGATTTGAAAAACTTTGTTAAATCCAGGAATTCGTCACATGGAAGTTAGTTACATCCTGGTTCAAATGTAATTGAAATGACTCCTTTTTTCCCATTTTGTGCCTTGCAGACATTGTGCTAACTCAACGCCCGAATTCTTCTCACAGGCAAGGGCAAGACGATTAGGAAGTATTCGAGTCCTTATAATCAGCCGAAGCGCAATGTTTAGCCTCCAATTACGCGAACTTCGTTTAAAACCTTGAGTTGCGTTTGTTGTTGAAAAGCTGCGTACCCATATTTTTCCCATCATCGTGTGCGGCGTAAGGACACGAAGCCCTCGAAAAATGGGGAGGGTGAGGGAAGAGGGGGGGGGGGGGGGATCGAGCCTTTCAGCGCCCACTTTGTTGGCGCCTATGCCATCGAGCTAATTTGAAACGAATCATCCGATCTCAGTGTCTCCCTGTTACTGTTATGACGGGGTCTGGGACATTTCGGTGAAGCACGTTTCGGCGCACGGGCTTTCCGATGCACGGACTACATTTCGATGCGAAAACATTTTGAAGAACAGATATGGTTACTCGTAGTGTGCTCCTAACGTGCCACGATGGAAGAAGACAACGACGGTAGAAAACGACGACGAAGCGTTTGAGTACGCAAGCAGTGCACGTTCAGTTTTCTGGAAACAGCGGTAATACGACAACGCCAGCGGTGCGCTAGCTGTCTCGAGCAGGTCATGTAGAATATATTTGTTGGTACTAGCCACCTACTTCGGTCTGGTTCTTGTATGCCTTATTTGCTTTGAACGTATTGTTGTATTTTGATTTTGGTAAATCATATGTCGTGAATGACTATTTACTGCACTTACTGAATTTTTTTATTATATTAATGCCGCGTTTCAAAAGTTTATCTTACGATTTGTGTCCATTGTTAGGTTTTTCTTTAACACACTTCAAGCATTTCCTATTATAAAGCAGATTTATTTTACTCGTTGCGGCTTATTTCCTATTAAGTTGTGGTTCTTTGGGCAGGGGAGAGATTGCTCTAGATTCACTCAGAAAACATTTTAGAAAACATTAGAAAGAGCAGTTTCTAGCCGTAATATCCTGTAATGTGCGTAATATTCCGTGATTTACTGTGAAATGATATCCTATTATTTCTAGTCGTGAGACTATGTAATTTTCGGAGCCGTTTAACGGGGGAGGAAGAAGGGGGGGGGGGGGGGGAGATGGACTCCATGTGCGAAGGCATTCCTGGCGAAGGCATGCTTTATCGGCGATCAGGCGAGAAATTACGTAATCGTGTTCGCTAATAGTGCTCAAGGCTGCAGGGGTAACTCGCTTGTTTAAAGCATACATGTACGAAAAAAAAAACCCTTTTTTGTAGTTATGTGACCACACAGTTATTCCGTACGCACCAGCCGGACTGGTTAAGTTGCCCACAATTCTTTTTTCATCGAAGCATGATATTTCTGACTAGTGAATCAAAACGTTTAAAAGAGCCATGAAGAGAAAATGCAGGTTGGTTTTATTCGAAAGATTTCGTGTTTTATAGTGCCCCCAGCGCTTGTCCGGATACAAACGGTGCTTTATTCACTGAGAAATTAAACAATTTAGGTTAAAATTTTGATTTTCCCGCTCAATCGTGCGTTTTCGTGGTCCCAAGTGACATCACGGGAACCGACCGCTCTGCAGCCTAGAGTACCTTCATTCACGCATCCGCCGTACAGGGTAGAGACACGTAACGCTGGCGCCGCCATGTTCGGTTGCTCGCTCGCCGCCGAAGCAAGTCATTGTGTCAAAACCGCGCTAAAATTATCGCCGCAACGCGGTTTACTGAAGAAGTTTGAATCGTATTGTCTGTTTCGCGTTGCTAGGTCTCGTGGGAAACGAAAAGAATAACGCGTTGAGCCCGTTGGCCCAATTGCGGCGGCACGGGACCGTTCAAAGGTTGTCTCCACCCTGTAGCGGTGTTGGTTTGTTCCCACGTTTCTTTACGTTCCGTAACCTAGATGGCGCCACCATACCGTGGCAAGCGTTTGGTTTGTTTTTGCCCGCATTTAAACCTGGCTTGTTTTTGTTCTGGGAGAAAATATTCGTTCCCTGAAACAGTACTCGCTCGACAAATGGGGTCACGTAAGACACCGTTGCTTGCGTCAATCGGCCAGTGTCGTCTGAGACAACCCCAAGCCCCATAGTGCTGTGCAGCTAAACCAAAGCATGCTGTGCGCAGTACGAGCAGCAGAACGCATCAGTACTTCTATGTTTACATGTGCTTTCGTAACTTCCACTGTTTGTCCCATCATTCCTATTGCTTTGTAAAGAATGTGCCCTAAATTTAAGCGCAAATCGCTCGTTCGTCTAGTTTGTAAGCTCTACCTAATTTGCGTCTGCTTCTGCCAGCCTCCGCCAATCGCAGAGCTTAGCCCATGTGACATCACAGGTTCTGTTGCGGGAAATGAGCTGGTGGGTCGCATGAATATTCCCGTTTTTCCTAATTATGTAGCTTATTTGAGCGAAGTTTACGTTAAAAGTGGTGTCAGTATGATTCTAACGAGACAATCTTTTGAATGAACCAAACTTGTGTTTTCTCTTCATGGCTCCTTTAAGTTCTAGTTTACAAAAAAAATGCCACAGTGTTTTTTACAAATTTTCTCCCTACACCACTCGTATTTCATGTTTGGTTATGAAGCGTTCCTTGATCCGGGCATCACGACCAGTCTCGTTCAAAGTCAATCTTGTTCGCGAGTCCTCTTCATTCTGTTCGTTGAGACGAGCAGGTAAGGCTGTCTTCACTTTGCGATGTAAAAGGCGAACTTCGCGGCACTGTCCCCAAGGGCGGGTGGAGAAGTTTCCCGTCGCATTGTGCGACGTTCCTTTGTGTAGCACCCCCCCACGGCTTTTTGTTCATTCAGACAGGTTTCAGCGCATCCGACTAAAACCTGACCACAACCGCCGCCAAATCGGCCTAAACGCACCCAACTATGCTGGCAACGCTGTCTTTTTGGCCTCAAAATCTCTCCAACTTTGGTGTGAAAAGTCGAGGGGCTTTGGCCATGCTGACAACGCTGACGACGTTGTTTTGTGCATTTCTTGTTTCTTGTTCGTCTATCCGTGCTTTTGCGGTACCGTTTCAACGGAACGGACGGACGGCTTGCACGCTGTTGTGGTTTGAAATGGCAGCTGTTATTCCAGCTGACGTTCCTAGGGTGCTACCGAGCCTCACGTCAGTCTGCGCCTCAACTTCAAACATTCAGCTTCGACGACACAAAGGCGGAGACTTAGCGAGCTCGATTTCGTGGCCGTCTACGTCGGTGGTGGCGACAAGCTCGTCAGGAGGTAAGTGTTTAGTAATCTGATATTGCGCTTTTTATACCCCGAAGAAAACACACAAGGTGTTGCTGGCTTAAGGGCTCGTGGTAGAAGTGTAGGCTCATTTTAAAGTGGGTAAGCTACGTGCCATATTTCTTGCGAACGCGCACCCGCAAGCATAGCGTCGTGATTTTTTTTTTCTTACGGGCTCATATGCGTAACTGAGCTCGAATCTGCTAGCTATGGTGTCACTATGCTTACTACTGGTGACAGTTATTACACCGAGGTGAACGTTCACAGCCTCAGTAAGCATAACAGGGGTTCTGGGTTGCATGCACAAATGCAAAGCGGGCACAGTTTCGGAGGTATTTATTTCGGTATCTTATGTCATCGAAACGTCGCTCACTGCTTCCATTACAGGGGCTGGTCGAAAATTTCCACTGCAGCCGGTGCACGTGTACGAGTGGCCGACGGGTGAGAGAGACAGACCTACCTCAAGAGACTGCTTGTCGATGCCTTGGGCTAAGGGCGTCACTGTGTTCTCGTTGCGGGTGTAAGTGTAAGTATCTGCGCTTCGCAGTCTGTCTTTCGTAGGGACAGTGCAGTGAAAGTATATTCCTGTTGAGAAGCTGGATTATATAAGCGTGCGTGCGTGTGTGCGTGTGTGTGTGTGTGTGTGTAAAAATACAATTTGCACCTGTTACCACAATTTCTGTTGTAATTTTTTAGGAAACATAATTGAGAATTCCTAGCGCTCGCATGCAGGAGTTAGAAGATGGAATGGATTCCACAGGATACATGCCGCGACTTATTCTGTTCCGGGGAAAGTGAAATGGAGACACTCGATGCTAACAATGAACAAATACTGCGTACCATGTGGTGCACCCACCTAATGCACTCACATTTGGTGCCCAAACATTGGTGTTGAGTGCATTCAAAGCTGCTGTTTCTTTTTTTTTTTTTATCGCTAAGACTGCACTACAGAGGTTGCTGTACATGGTCGTTTTAGAAGTCAGTTATTTATTGCAATTTACTAATGAAATAGCGTTTCGACAAAAATTTCCTCAAGCAATGCAAGTGGGGTTTTAAGATTAAAGGAGCCTCAGGTAATCGAAGAATAGGTACCCATCGCTACTTTTTTGCTGACACGGGGCACTCCTTGACTGGCCCCACATCGCCAGACGAGAATTTTTCTCACATTGCTTATGCCGTAGTCATCATCCTGAGTCTATTTGTGTACACTCCAGAACAGAGGCCTGTCTGCTCCATTTCCGATTTCTCCTATCCTGCTTTATCCAAATCCATCTGTTGCCCATAGGTTTTCCTCTCACACTCATCCACCGAGTGTTCCGTTTTATTCAGGCCTCGCATTTCTTGATTGCAACCTTATAGGTGTGTGGAAGTTTTTATGTAACAAAAGGTGCTTTTAAACGAGTAGTGATGCCAAATTCCTTGATGAAAAATTAATCATAATGTTTGACTTCGATCTCTACGTACAGTGCTCAGCAATTGAAGCGCGATACTCTGAGCGCGTGGCTGCCGTTGCTTGTTGCGCCACAGGTGAGCGCTTGTGAAAGTGAGCTGATGCATTGTGGTATACGATGAGGGTGAGAGCGTTCGTGATGCATGCTTAGTGCATCCGGGAGACAGCCCTTCAGTGTGGGGTTCTTGGCGGCGCCATAGGGGTGCTACATGCCATGGCTTCAAAACGCTGTGCCTGCGTGCTGCGAAGCTGGGCGAGCGGGCACCGCGCGCATTATGAAGAATTTGAATGCACATTTATCGCGATGTGTTATCGTGTCCCGGCGCAGCATGCAGCCGCAGCGTTTTGAAGCCATGGCATGTAGCACCCCTATGGCGCCATCAAGAACCACGCACTGAAGGGCTGTCTCCCAGATGCACTAAGCATGCGTCACAAATGCTCTCACCCTCACCGTATACCATAATGCGTCAGCTCGCTTTCACAAGCGCTCACCTGTAACGCAACAAGCACCGGCAGCCACGCGCTCCGAGTATCGCGTTTCAATCGCCGAGCGCTGTACACGGTCACTGGCCAATTTTTTTGGAATGTCCAATAATTCGAAAGCATCAGTGGCACTGCCATCTACCTGGCTGTGCCAGTGTATAATGACGTCTGAAATTTCATACGGTGAAGTTATTCGCCATCTGATTTTTCTGTCTTGTTTGCCGCGACGAGAGGTCCAAAATGGCCGTAATCGCAGCAGCCCCAATTCTGTTCTCTTTATCCCACAGCCTTTAACTGCAATTTTCACGTTCCCTTCCTTCACATGAAGCATTACAAGTTTCTCCGTTGTGGGTTACTACCAGTGAGATTGCGTTATCCGCGCACATTTGTTTTTTCAATTGCTTTCACATTCTCTTTTTTTTATGCTAAGTAACTTCAAATTAACCAATATATTGGTTGCAGCCAACTCTTGCAGCCAACATTGGCTGCAAGAGTTCCACTTTTGGGCAAGGCTTTTGTGGTACGCTTTCTTGCATGGCTTTGGTGTCGTGCTAAAAAACCTACCCCAAGGAACAAGCCATGCAGTGAGGCTTGTAAGTTTGCATGTTGTGCGGCAGAGGCAACTTTTATTTCTGTATTGAAAAGCTTAAAATCAGACCTTGAAGTGAACCAGAGAACAGTAGGCCATTTGCCCTTAGGAGCGCATGGAAAAACAAGTAACGAAGCAGTGCACAGAGGAATGGCCTGAGCGGCATTTCCAGTTCGAGAAGCTCAGAGTAAAATATGTTTTGAGAGGAGGCTGAGAGCAATGGATCGACGTAGGTGGACAGCTAAGGTTTTCAGGTACATATACATGAAAAGCGTGGACACGCAGTGGTTAAGGAGGACTAGATGAAATGCAGAAACAACAGTGGAGAAGCTAAGACAGCCAAAGCAACCAAAAGGAGGCAAGGCAGATAGAAATGAATAAATGGAGAGAAGAAATGGAAGCTAAAACGTCGTTAGAAATGTACAGGGCTGAGAAATTTGACAATAGAAAGGAAAATTTCTACGATAATTCTAAGGGAAGCATTTTGCTTCTCGGGGCTAGGACAGATTGCTTGTGAACTAAGAGCTTTGTGGGAAAGTATACACAAAGTGATGGGGTATGCGCGGTCTGCGGAAAAGAAACAAACTATGCGGCACATAGTGTTTGAATGCGAGGGTATCCATCCAAACCTAGAGGGAAATGTTTGGCTTCCAGAAGCCGCAGGGTTTCAGGGTAGCACAGAGGAAGTCAACTTCAGGGCTGTCGAGGTGACAAAGGGAAGATATTCTAATAGAATGCTGGTGGATGAAAAGCAGACGGGAATATTGCCTAGGACAGCTACCACGTGTAACAGAAAGAATAAGTATTTTGTGCCTAATAAGTTTTTTTTGTGCCTGCCCTAAGAGCAGAGCTAGTACTAAATGTGTGTAAAACACAGGTATATTAGTTGGTTTTTTTTTTTTGGTAAGATGACATGTCATCACCCCGCTACAAAAGGGATACCACTATCAGTTATCATCATCATTATTAATGAGGTGCAAGCCTTATCTGCTCCATGAGGCGAAATATTTAGTGTTATAAGCAGTGAATGGCCCTGATATTTATCAGGTACGCATGGAGCATGGCTTATGAACAAAAGTGTGCTAAAAGGAGAAATAACATAAAAAACGAAAGCAAGTCCTTGGTGGCTCTTACAAGACTGCGTGGCTCAATAACCTCCCATCTGGAGCCATCAGATTGCCTGGTATTTGTCGGAGCTGTTGGGAGACTACATAATTGTGCCTCAATAGCACGCCAGGCGAACCTATCAGTTTACATGATGTTTCTCAAAGGTATTGGAGTTACTAGCACCGTGTCTTGGTATGGAATGTGCTTGACGTCGGGTGTACTGCTAGATTCTGCACCAGCTAACTTTGGTTGACCAGGCAAGTACAATGACAAGACCCAAGTGCAGGAAGCATATAATGCCAGCTGAAGCCACAATGCTTATTTCAAAACCACATAAGCAGACTAAGTGCCCCAAGGAATTTTTGTAAATTATAAATGCTTCAAACAGTAAACAATGTTGCAAATTGAATTAATAGCAAACACTAATCATGAAGAATTTTAATTTTCCCAACTTTAACATAACATATAAATAGACATTTCATTTTGTCTTTAAAATATTTATTGCCTTGGTGGACTTGCTTATTTTACCCATTTTTTAAATGTAAAACTGATGCTTCACTTAATTATTCAATTGCTTTGGTTAAAGTGAAGCAGGAAATTTGTAATGCAAGTTAAAGGTGTCATGGCCATACAACTTTTCATGTGAAACACATATAAACATTTTTTCTTGCATGCTCATGCTCCCAGCGCTGCTGGAGCAGCAAAAAAAGTAAGGAAAGAACGGAAAAAAACACTTTTCAAAAATGAACAAGGGCTGGAGTTAAACAGCTGTATATCATGCTTTTGATGACTGGGGTAAATTGAACAATGCCAACTGTTCAGCTACAAGGTTAGGATAGGTTAGGTATAAAAGAAATTTCATTGCAACACAGCTTTCTAAGGCAATCTGCTTGCCATTTCTTATTTAGAGGGCACCCCTTAAGTGCCCACTTCGCTTCTGTGGTTTCACGTCGCTGTCGGCTTCGGTGTAACCGAATAAAGAGGGCACCAGAGATAAATGAGATAGAGCAAACAGGAAGGTGGAGGAGGAAAGTATGGTGAAAGTGTGAGGGGGAGGGCAGTAAGCAGAGGCCGCGTGAGACATGCTCGGCGGCAGTGATGCACTGTGATAAAACACCAGAGTTGCGCCCGCTGTCGTGTGTTCACTGATGACGCGGTCACTTCTGAGACACAGCAGCTACGCACCGTCACTGAGAAGACTGCAGTTTGCAGTGCGCTCCGATTTTGCATTGGGGGTATCGTAATCTTGAGCAACCTTTTTTTTTTCCCTTTCTTTCTTTACTCTTTTTTTTTTTTTCTTTTGAGAATTATTTCTAGCTCAGTGTTCAGAGAGATTCACAGTATACTAGTTACGTATTATCATGTTTGCGATTTCTTCTAGTGCAGCCAGTGGTGAGCAAATTCAGTGTCAGATATTCTGCTACCAATCGTATCAAAATCACTCTGTACAAACTGCAA
The DNA here is from genome assembly GCF_048455015.1 of Haemaphysalis longicornis. Lineage (NCBI taxonomy): Eukaryota > Metazoa > Arthropoda > Arachnida > Ixodida > Ixodidae > Haemaphysalis > Haemaphysalis longicornis. Next base: position 136,686,447 of record NW_027526295.1, on the reverse strand, counting down.
TGGAGGACAAAACACGCACGGACTGCCGACATAGCTCAGAACATTTATTTTGCATTCCAACTTTTTAAATGCTCCTTTATCTTTATACGCACAGTGGGCAATGGTATCATCATGCTGGACTCCAATGTGCCAGTGTATTTGTCCAACAATGCTCAAACCATAGAAGAAATCATTGTTTCTGAAATAAACCAAACAGAACAAGCTTTTCTTAGTTGAGCGCCAGTTTTCTTGTGTGAGCCATGAATCTGGCGGAAAAGCCAGCTTGTTCCATTTCACACATCTGGAGAATGTAGAAATGTGTGGAAGCTTACCTCAGGTGCCACACACACCTGATTGAACATAGCTTGCAGCATATGGAAAAAACAGTGAAAACATGTCTGTTACTGGTGGCTGGTCACAGAAAAGAACGAATAAATGCCGGACTTTTTTGAAAGACAACTCTAGCAGCAAGCCACACGGTCCGCAAAAGCAGCGCGACACAGGACAGTGAGCGTGCTCACCCACTGAAAGACAGCATAACTAAATAAAAATACCTTGTATGCATTAAAATTTTCTGCCAATCCATTATGGTGACACAATTGCTACAAGAGCATTCTCATTGCACCATAATTTGCAACAGCGAATTTTGTGTTTTGTGGATGAATACCATGCTACTTTGGCTTTGTTTTTAAGCTTAATGAGTACCCAAAATCGCAATAATTGTAAGTGGCCTTTTAATTTAGCGAAATGTCGATGCTCGTCTGGTAACATTGATGTAAACAAACTTCCAAGATGGCGGCGCCCATGTCTGTTTGCGGCAAGTGAGTTATCGAACTCAAATACTGCTTAATAATTATTTACGGTCTATATTACGAGGTTTTCGAGCTTAAGTGACGCACCCGAAGCCCAAATAGCTTCGAAGCCTAGCGATTCTCTATTGTTAAGCTGTGTATAGTACAAATACCAGTGGAATCGGCCGACCTGCTTACCGGCGTTGTTGCACGTCCCGTGGCTGTAACTTGGTTGCTTCATTGCTTGCGGCTGTGCCGTTGTTTTTATAGTACTCCTTTGATGTTCAGGCATGATTTGCAGTGAATGAAACCTGCCTGGTTGCATCGATATTGTTGAAAACCGCGAAGAATGACCGTTACGATTTGCCGATCTTCGCTTCGAGAACTTGTGACGATGCGATGACGATTGGATGTCTTGTGAGTGAGAGAGTGCGAATCAGTCAGTGATCGAACATTCTTTTGAAAACATTTAAATGTGATGAAATCTGATTTTTATGAGGTTGAAATTTACGGGTAAATTTGTCCGCGGTAAGGCGAGGGCGACGCTCACAAATGTTGCACACATCGGTGGCGCAGCTGCGTGTATTGCGGACGTTCAATGGGAATGCGTAGCGAAAATTAGAAGTTGATTAAACACTGAAAGCGTGCATAATAACCGAACATAATAGACAGGACGGGATTGCAATAGACGTTTGCATGTTTTGGAAAATGTAGTGAGCACCTTGCTTACACGTTGGTTGACTTCGATGGCCAAACAATTATGGTGGTTTTTGCTTCAGCTGTCAAATATTACCCCACAATGGAGTAAGCTCGAATGCTATCCCCATACACTGCAGGGTGTCGTTACGTTCTAAATGTCCATGCAATGCATCCAGTACTGTGGGCCCACTGTCGCTCAGCTGAATGCTGGGGAGTGCCACATTTTATCAGAAATGTGATGTGTGCCTGACTGTATCAAAATTTGCCCGGATCCACAGTACAAACGTCAGGAGTTCCTCCACCACAATTTAATCTGGCTGGTGTTGTAGTGGCCAAGGCCAAAAGGCATTGGCTAAGAAGCTATACACAAGTTTATGCATCTTGCCTATGCCACTAGTGCGTATGTATACAAAATATGCGGGCACGCATATATGCATACACCAGCATATATGCTTACAGAATGCAATGCATGCTAGATGAAAAAAATTTGTTTACCTTATGTCAATTGATGTGGTAGTGCTTGAACCGACACTAAGCACTGCTTAGTGACTGTTACTTATGTTGTTCTGTGTGACTAGTACAGCCACTATTCTGGGTTCGACAGTGCATGATTACCTTGGCATTGTTTATGCTGTGAAGTTCTAAAGCGTGTGGCTAAGGCGTGCTGCTGAATACAAGGTCGCGGGTTCGATTCCCGGCCACGGCAGCCGCTTTTCTAATCGAGGCGGAAAGCAAAATCGCCCGTGTGTACGAGGTTGCGGCGCACGTTAAAGATCCCCAGGTGGTCAAAATTAATCTGGAGCCCTCCACTATGGTGTGCCTCATCACCTGCGTTGCGTCGGCGCATTAAACCCTACAATCAATCAATCAAGTTCTAAAAGCGTGATGATGAACACAATATCAGCTGAATTGCATGGCCTGTTTCTTTGAAACTATTGGAGGGTAGAAGAGAAAATGTTTGGGCATGTTGGTTCATACTCACACGAGAAACATAGTGCAGTAAAAACACAAGTCGAGGACGGGACAAGTGCAAAGTTTCAACAAATTCTTTATTGCAGGACCAGCGCATATAAACACATCTGGCTCGTAAGAGGAGAAAAGGAAAAGGAAAGAAAAACAAACAGGAATAGATGAGAGACGAAAACCGCAAGTGCAGGACGAGAAAACAAAATGTACAAACCACATACAGACATCTGGCCGCTAGAGAAACGCTACTTTTTGCGCACTACTTGCCACGAATGGGGCTCCACCACTCTAGCCAGGCCGTGGCCGACGCTGCAGCGTTCGGGACGCCGACCCCGCGGATTTCAAGTAACGGCTGGCAAAATCTCTGGTTTCACTCGTTGTAGAGCCACGTGTAAGAAGAATTCAAGGGATATCCCATGGGCAGTTGTTGTGGGTGTCGTTTAAAGCTTTGCTTTCCAACAGTTTTTCGTTTTGATGTTTTTCTCTCTTTCACGCCTATTACAAGCCAGATGTGTTTATACATGCTGGTCCTACAGTAAAGCATTTATTGAAAGTTAGCTCCTGTCCCGTCCTCACCCCATCCTTTGCTTCTACTGTGCTGTTTTCTGTGTGGTCTAACATTGTTACTCTTTCTTTTTTTTCTTGCACGCATATTTCGGCAGACTTCACAGGTTGACAAAATGACATGCAATTCAATAAGGTAGGGCACCTAGCAAACCTATACTAAAATTTATCTGTACTACTTGCATCACTGCACACTGTCACAGCCATCACTAACTCGGGGGAGGAGCCGCACTCCACTAATGAGAGGGTGGGGAATGATGAGTGGGATCACGACTGTGCTTACAAGAAGCAGATGTGGTCCTCACTAGTGTAAGAAAGTCGTGGAAGCGTGATGCAGCTTCTTATGTGTGACAGTTACGAACGAGTAGAATGCCGCTGTCTCCCTTCCGCATCATCATTCCTTCTCTCGGTCTTGCCATCTTTGACATGCTGGCCACGTCATCCAGCAAGATGAAGAGCATAACATTGCCCCTTCGAAAGGGGCAGTGTTACGTCACCCATGCCTCATTGACATGGAGCCTCCTTTAAGGAGTGGTGTGTGTTTGCTCATGCATATATGTGAAATTTCGTTGTGCCATGTAATCCTGTAAAAGGAGAAATTGATTTTTTTCTCCTTGCAATCATTTGTCTAACTGTTACTGCCCATTTTTTTGCCAGGACCTGTTACTCCCAGGGAGCCACAAGCCAGGACGCAACAAACTTGGTATAAACTTGGCACCACAGGTGTTATGTTGCTGGAGCCCAACTTCTGTTCATGGTCAGCGGAGTAGGGTGCCTCATCTGTTTGAGCTGCGTGTTAGAGCCAGGACACTTGCGGAGCAAGAAGAAAGTGATTGCTGTGGAGCGATTCAGTGATTTTGTTGCTCATGCCCTGCCAAAGTGCAAAAAGAATAGTTTTGCAAAGAATTATTAACACTGCTAAACTTTTTTCTTTGCGTGCGACATGGCCAGCAGCGACATGGCCAAAGCATTTTTCATTTTGGTTCCTATCGCTTTGGTACGAGGGCATGGCTCAAAAAGATATCCTGAAGATGTACGGTTCTCATGTACGGTTCTCATTGCTGGCCTTGACCGGGGTCAACTGTTGTATACCCAACTTGGCCACTTGTAGGGCTGGCAAGCCACCTTGCGGAAGGTGCTACAAGAGGGGCGCAGCTTATCCGAAAGCGCCACAGCCCCTGAAGAAATTTTTGTCGAGTAGTGCTCCTGCTACTGCAAAACATTATGCTTCCGCGCAAGAATGACGGCGTTGCCACGCTTGAAATATGGCCAAGTTGGAACTGTTTTGCACACACTCAAGCGTTTCCGCATGTGCGCAAACGAGCGTCGTGCCAAAAAAAAGCTTCTCCATGTAAAGACAAAGTTGGTAAAGGTTCTGAACGCTTGAATGAACAGGTATGCTCAAAAATTAATAATGGTAGTCAAGCAGGCAGATATATACCTGTATGGTTTAGTTGTGCACTTTGACTTCTGCATAGGTGAGAATCGGGTCTGGCTGACTGATACTGACTTGTGACTAAGTGCTGAATTCGAGGTGCTGACTGGTGATATACATACCGACTGGAACGGTCGGTACTGATTATTACAGCCACTACATCTTGGGCTGTACAGCCACTACATCTTGGGTCACACTGTGAGAAAAGCGAAGCTGGTGAGGTTGGAGATTATTTAGCCCCTCCTGTCGGGGCGTGCCGCTCCTACACAGCAATTTTTTGGCACACTGGCCCCCATTGTCGCTGGCTGCCATTGATAGGTCACTATCTATGAAGCCAGTCGTGGTTTTAGCCACGGCAAAGTAAAAAAAATCAGCGGAGATGGATAGATCCTGTCTTTCATCCTCTTCAGCTGACTATACACATAATCCACATGGATTGTTTATGTATTGTTGTTGAAGTGCAATTGCAGTATGCTAGAATATAATTTTCAATGGGTACGTGTGCCTTTCATGGCCATTGCTATTGTTTTTGGTGCCTACAGTTTTGTACACCTCAATGTAAGCACACAAATGACGCAAATATATTCGTTAATTGCAGTTCACGAGGATGGCTTGGTGGGCTAGTTGGTGTAGCATCATAAAGGGTTGACAGCGTGTAAACACGACGACTGTCTTCTCTTCCTTGTGCCGTCGTGTTTATGCGCTATCAACCCTTTATGTTAATTGCAGTTGTACGCCTTATAGCATAAAACCTGCATTACAAGTGTATGTCGGTGTATATATTTGTGTGGATTGTTATGAATAAAATTTATTTACTAGTGCGATTCCTTTTCTTGTGTTGCATCTTGTCATTATAGTTTGTATCTGCTTGTCCAAGTGTCAGTTCTACCCGCCGCAGTGGCTCAGTGGCTAAGGTGTTGCGCTGCTGAGCACGAAGTCGCGGGTTCGATTCCCGGCAGCGGCGGCCGCTTTTCTGATTGAGGTGAAAAGCAAAAACGCACGTCTGTACGAGATTTCGGCGCACGTTAAAGATCCCCAGGTGGTCAAAATTAATCTGGAGCCCTCCACTACAGTGCACCTCATCGCCTGCATTGCATCGCCGTGTTAAACCCTAAAATCAATCAATCAACCAAGTGTCAATTCAACAAGTAACTTTGACGGCCAGGTCCTGCTGAACAGAATGAAATGAAAATATGGTAGCAAAGCAAGCCATAAATCCTACTTTATTTTTCACTAAGTGCAGACAAAATTTTTACTGAAGAGTTGTCAGTTCGTCTGTGTACACTAGCTGGCAGGAAAGGCCTCCACGGCACTATTACAAATTTAAAAGTTCCCAGTCGTAACATGGATGGGAAAATGTTTAGAGGTGGCACAACTTTTCACTGTGACCGATAGCATTATCTACCTGTCTGCTCTTACCTGAAATGGCAATATCTGGTGTACACCATGGTTTCCTCACTGTTGAAAGAAATACCCTAAATCCTGAAGGGCTGCGATAAAACACCGGGTTTTCAAGGGAGCACCAAATTTCTAAGTCAATACAAAATCTGAAAGTAAAGGTCCTCTATTAGTCTAATGTAGTTAAGTGATCTCAACAGCTGAAATACGCATCCTTTTTGCAGGAGGTGGGGAGGGGGCTTTGTTTTACGTGCCGAAGCTGCACATGCTCCTTGAAGGACACCACATTAGGAGCTATGGATCAAGTTGGACCACTTGGGGGCCTTGAAATGTGCAACGAAGTCTCTATACAGAGGTTTTCTTTTCCACCTCTACCAGAAAAATGGCTGCCACAGCTGGGATTGAACCAACGTCTTCGATGATGGCAGCAAAACATCCTAGATGCTGGGCAGTTACAGTGGGTTACCGCAAGACACGCCTGCTTAGGTCGGCTTTATTGCACGACACCTACGCCATGCAAGAAAGCCTAATGCATGCAAAACCTTGCCCAAAGCCAATTTGTTCACTCTGGTGTACATTAGATGAAGTGGAATGTTACCAGTACAGAGTTTATGAGCTGGGAAGAACCATCTACTCAAGAGAACGGCATGAGCAAGACATTGAGTTATTACTTGTTGGCAATGCCTGCAGTAACATCCTGGTCCTAGTAGGCATGCATAGCAAGGGCCTCTTTTGAATGACTGGAAGGACTGCATCCAGTCAAATATATACTGCTATTCACAGCATGTTGAAGAACCGCATCCATGTGTGCCAAATTTTGTTCACTGCTCCGCTGTCTTTTCTTCATCTTTTTTTTTGTACCATTTTCTAATCAGTGCACACACTCTCGTGTTAGGTCGTGATTGCCCAAGTTACCTTTGACCTCAGCTTTCAAAGTTGTTACACTAAACCAATGATATTCATATTCGAACACAATTTATTATATTTGCAGTTACTTTTTCTACTTGCACGTGATTTGCAGTACCGAATTTTATCATTGTACACTTCTAGCAAAAAAGGTGCATCTAATTCCTTTGGAAGACAGTAGTGCATCTAATTCCTTTGGAAGACAATGTTTTTGTTTTCGCAATCTGATGTAGCATGCACAGTCGGCGCTTCATTTTCATTGTTTTCTGTGAACTACATATCCTCCATTATAAAGAAGAGTTTGGAAGTCATTTGACTACAGGAAGTGCAAGTAGGAGCGCTTGAGTGGAGGAAGCACAGCTTGGTCATCGTTCTGATTTGTTTTTTGTTCAGTACGACGACTGTGTGTGACACTGAGCTTCGATATCAGTTGAATTAGTTGGCCTGTCCTACCGCCAGTGGAGCCTGTGGGGCCAATACATTGCACAAGCATGAGGAAATGAAGCCACACAGGCCAGAATCCAGATATATATATATTGTAAGAAAACTGCGCCTCTCTCACAAAGCCATGTTGATTCCTCGAGCTGGGGCTCCCCGCTTTTTCCGCCCCTCCATGTTGGTGGCTGCCCTCTTTGCTGTCGTAGTAAATTGACCACTGGCGATGCTCAGCTCCCTTTTCCCAAGGCTTCAAACCTCTACAAGTACCAGAGTCCGCTTAAGATGAACTCCATGTGCCATGATTAAGACGAACAACACTTTCGTTCACTTGTAACATCCACAACGCAATACCGTCCGCTGAAGACGAATTTCTGGTAAGAGAAATTTTCGCCGTCCCCTCGAGTTTGTCTTAATGTATATATATATAATGCTAACCGTCTCTCCGCACTATCGTCCGCTGCGCATCCTGTGCAGCTACAGCACTCACTAAGTGGGTCCAGATGGACCCTGCTCCTAGTGCCTCCGAAGTATAACAGTACCCTGTCCTTGCCAATCCCTGTGAGAGCATGCGCTACTGTTCAGGGCACACACAGGCTTGAATGACAGCCTTCACTCAACAGCGGGCACAACACTACAAAGTGGGGAACCTAGTGCTCCCGCATAAAAATAATGCAGGTGGAAACGTTATCTGTTGTGTAGTCCTCTAAACATCTTGGCTGTGACTCTTATAAGGCAAAAGCTGTGTCACCAACGGCTACTGCAGACCATTTTTGAAATAAAACTTTTTCCAAGATCATACCCAGGTCACACCGAAATGTGCACAACTTTAAAAAGGTCGCCTCCAGATTAAATCTTCCGACAGTGTTTTCGGTACCTTTAAAGTGTGCCATGCTTTGTACAACAACAACACAAGGAAAGATGCACAAAATTTGTGGTAAGAAGCATGCTAAGCCCCTTGTTAGTTGTGCGATGAGACACCTTTGACTTGACATAAAGCTTTCATTGGCCAAATCAGTGATGTATCAGGGAGCACTTGAAAATGTGCACCTTCGGTAGAAAATTACACTGGCCGTTTGAGTGCAACATTGTAATTGTGCACCCAAGTTCACAAAAAGAAAAATAGTGGAAGAAAGCACGGATGTAATGGCACATAATGTAACAAATGTTTTGTATCAAATGAAAGAACAATTTGTGAGTGAGCCCCCTCTTTATCAATCTACTCCAAGGAATGTGCTCTTGCCAAACACCTGTGACCTTTTTTATGCTTCTTATACCTGATCCTGTGACCTTTTTTTATGCTTCTTATACCCGATCGACATACCCTAAATAAATCGGTTGCAGGTAGCGCCCGTCCTGTCTGTTCAATGTCCTTGTGGTCTTCGCACCCAGAACTGATGCACGTACCAATGACCTCTTGAAGAGTGGTTGGAAGGTAAAAGTGGCTATGGTGCAGCTGTTCCACTAGTAGAAACAGAAAATCCAGGGTGGTTGGGTATAAAACAGATTTTCACCCAAAGGCCAAATTGGGCATAAAACAGCACATCATCCTATCCTAACGCAGAATGCAAACACAAAACAGTGCGGCACTTTTCTGCTGTATATGTGGCAATTATTTGGAAGCAGTCTGTACCTGCCTTGCTGACATAAATATAAGCGAAGCAGGCATCATAAGTGGGTAGCACAGGTAACAGCTGTAACTAGAGCTTCTATGTACAGTTAAAAAGCATTGTGCGTTTCGTTGTTCGCCCTTCACACAAACTTAAGACTACATGCTCAATAAATTCTTCTGAACGGAACATACATATACCGACACACGTCAAAATATGCGACTACAGATCCCACAGGCTAGAATGCACTACTAACATACTGAAGCGGAGCTTGCACGCTCTAGTAGATTGTAAAACCATGTTGAAGCACACTAGGTTATCTAGAAGTTCTGAGTTATTAGTCACTACTGCTAGGCATATTCCATCACAACTATGAGATAAAAGCGACGGCCGGAAGCACGCCGGGCAATACACGAAGCAGCACAGGCACCAATGTCGAAAGCTTGCAGGAGGCGTGACGCTCGCCTTCCACTCTCAGATTACTTGGCACAAACGGGTGGTGGTGCTGCACCAAATGCACCACGGTGAGCCAACTTCACACAAGGATCGCACGGAAAACACTCAGCAGCAGTTTGAAGAAAGCAACCAGCAAGAAGGGCACATTGCAGGAGCTTCAAAATAAAGCTGGGCTACTGATTCACTGTAGCTCGTTAGACGCGTCCTGTTGGCGATGGGCAGCATAGCTGAGCGAAGCGACTAAAACCTGACCGCAACACGGTCGTCGTTCAGTGCGCGTTGCAACACTTCACACAAGGATCGCGTGGAGAACACTCAGCAGCAGTTTGAAGAAAGCAACCAGCAAGAAGGGCACATTGTAGGAGCTTCCAAATAAATCTGGGCTACTGATTCACTGTAGCTCGTTAGACGCGTCCTGTTGGCGATGGGCAGCACAGCTGAGCGAAGCGACTAAAACCTCACCGCAACACGGACGTTGTTCAGTGCGCGTTGCAAGTGTTGCCAGCGTAGCCGTGAGGGGCAGCGTTCAGCGTCGGTTGCGGTCAGGACGAAGCAGTGTTGCCAGCACGCGTTTGTAGAGTATGCTGGCAACAACGTCCGTGTTCCAGTCAGGTTTTAGTCGCTTGCGGTTTCAGCCGCAGACGGCGGCTGCAGAAAGTTGCTTGGAGATCGACTGCCTTCTCGCCCCATATGAGAGGGAAAGAAAAAAGGGCAAGGGCTCAAGGGGTCTTTTCTCGCCACTGCCGACCCCGTGCGCACCCAGCTCCAGTCGTTACACCGGATCGTTTACCTGGCACACTGCAGTTGTAGACGTAAGTATATGCGCAAGCGCATGCTTGTTCAGTCGTAGCCTGTTCTTTCTCCGTGGTCTGTCCAACCGAGACCCGTTTATCGCTGTATATTCAAAACGAAGCGCCAGAGGCGGCGTTTGGGCAATGTAAGCGACATACAAGGAAGGTGTGCAGGAGCAACTCGTGAGTATTTTCTTGCTTATAGGCCCGTGCACACTTGCGACGAACAACGCGATTTCTGTCGCGGCGACAAATTGGCCGAGACCGAACGACAAAACGGATCGCCGGGCGGCAAAAGTTTCCGAAATCGCGTCTCGTCGTCGCAAGTGTGAACGGGCCTTCGAACTATATAGTAGGCAGTATTGATGGAAGAATCGATGTTACGGGTACGTTGCATGGAAACGATTTTTGCGCGCTTTGTGCAAAGCAAAGTGAATTCGGATAACTAACCTCGCCCACACTCGAATGATCTTCACTTCAGCCGGGCAAGTGAGGTAGCGGCTTGGGCACGCGAAACAAAATAATGTGCGTGTCACGTTAGTTCGCTGGGCGAAATTTTGAAAAAAAAAGCATTACATTTGCCCCTAATTGCCTGGCGATGCGATAATTATGTTGGGAACGCCGGGGTTCCTTAACGTGAAAAAAAAAGGGGGGGGGGGGGTGCAGCCAGTGCAGCTACTTCGGAATGTAGTCGATACAAATGCAAACGAACAGGTCAGAATGCACCCCTTGGTAGCCTATTTTGCCGCTGGTTAACTTAGACGGTATGATGGTGTACCTATCGCAAAAAGTTCGTCAGACTTCTGGGATATATTGTTAAAAGCTGCAAACCTGAGCCTTTTGTCGTAGCTTTCTTCGCTGGCGAGTAAGCAACCAGACAACCTGCGTGACTATATAGCCAACTTTGTTAGAAAGGGGCACTTTGAGGGCTGAAGGTGTCACAGAGGGTGGGAAAAAGTGCGCTGTTCGAGTACATGCGTTCGTTTGCGACTTCAATTTTTGAAATGCATTAGAGCAGCATAGCGCGTTCTTGAGTTGTGAGAAATGCACCCCAAAAGGCTGGTAAATAGCAGCTGGTAAAGAGTCGAAGTCACTTTCATTGCAGGCTATGGTTTTCAAGATACCCTCAAACCAGGAAAGCCGCGGAGTTCATCGACGATGAGTGCCAATCCCGAGACCATAGAAACTGGTAAGTAAATATTGTGTAAATGGCTAGCGGGTTTAGCGAATCAAAATGGAAAAGCGAATTCAATCGATAACGCACAGCACAACAGGAGCTGGAATGACCAGGGCAGGTGCCACTTTCAACTAAGCCGATAAAGATCCGAAGGACGGAATTGGGGTTAAGAGGTGTGGGAGGTACTTGGTCATGCTAGCGATCACCCACTCCCTCTAAAGGGAACCGTTCCGCCCAAAAGAGGTCACTCTGGATACAGAATTTTGCCTACTGCGCGTACTTTATCAGAAGTTTGGAACCAACACGCTTTCATTGGGGTCGCATTGATCATGCACAGCCGTCGTTCACCGAAATAAAACCGACATGCTTCGAGCAAAAAGGCTAGTTCTAGTACTGTTCATCGGTGGTGCGGTTTCGAAACGCTTGAATCAAAGGCTTTTACAGCCGTGGTTCCAGGCGCTCTTCCCAACTTTTGAAAAATCCTGTAAATGCTCAGCAGTGATGAATAACAGGGTGCGTTTCATATGACGAGGTAACAACGCCGAGCGTGAAAAAACAAAAACCATGGTTAAAGTGAACGCTAACAAATTTAGTGGCTGCAATGATACGCATGGCTTTAACTGAAAAACGGAACCTTCCTGCATTCGTGCAAATAAAAAAAAAGAATGCCCGGGTTGTTGTAAAATGCTCAAATTCTTCCTCCTTTCTTCCCCTAGCCTGTTCCAAGCATGTATTAAACATGTCACACAACTCTTTTCAGTACTGAGAAAGACTAGGATCGAAGTTGTTCGTTTATCAGTTCCCACTTTGGTTCCCTTTATTACGTAAGTAAACTTGGACCACTATACACATTCGTGTTTAATGGGTGTTTCTTTTGTGTGAACCATCTGTAATACCTCTGTAGCACTTTGTGTTCTTTTTTAGGTGAAAGATCTGCCGGACTGGAGGAGCAAACGTCGCTTCTACAACCAAGCGAATTTTCAGATGGGTTGTTTCGATTCAGGTAGCGGTCATCTATATACAGTTGGACAGGAAGAAAATAAGAAAAAGGTCCGAGAGGTTAGTATCCGTTCCAGAATAGTATTTGGTGAGTGTAGAAAATTTCTGAGAGCGTATTTTGATTTGTTTTAGTAGTTCAATTTATGAACTGCTATGCAGCCCATAACTAGTCGCGCCCTATGCTTTCCAGCTGCTGCTGGTGTGACGCAGGTCACAGTCGATAGCGGGCCACATCATTGGTGACTGGATCCACTTTGCGAATATTGTGCTTACAGGAACCCACAAGGTAAGCAATAAACTAATATTCTCAAAATTTAATAGTGCATTTATATTTAAATGATTTTCATCCTAATCTCTGCCTAATAAAAATACATGAACCATGCAGAAGACACAACACTCCGCTAGCGAGCGACTTTGACGAATAATCACTAACCTGTATAGGTTACTGACTCGGGAGATTCACGTTGGGAGTCAGGTGACCCAAAATTTTATGCGCTTGTTTTCTTCCACGAGTTGCTGCGTAGCTGCTTGTTCAGTTACTCTCCTTTTAGTGCGTGCGTGTGTGCATGTGCGTGTGTGTGCGTGTGTGCGCTCGTTAACTAAACAAATCCTTAGGCGGCGACTACTTTTTCGCGCAAAAACCGCCTACTGCCGCAGCGTACTGAAGTAGGAATTGTTTGCTTTTTCCACACAGACGCAGCCAGCCCCTGGATGGAGCCTCCTCTCCTGCACAGCAGCAGCAATGGAATGTAAATTAAAAAAATGTTGTAACCATGCAAAAATAAAATAAAATTTTATTTGAAATTTCACTTCTCCTTGTTATTTTGAAAATGCTTTAAAATATATCGTAACCGGCAAACGTGGATAACAGAAACAATGCTCCACGATACACATTCCACACGTTTGGCAAAACGTCACTGTAACGTTCCTGGTCCACATTCTGAAAAGGTTTTGGAACGTTAAAAGATTGTTTCAAGCGTGTTTTCTGCAACGTTAAGTAAATGTAAATCCAACATAATTACTATGTTGTCGAAATGCTTCCTCACAGTTCCAATGATGTTTGACGAAACGTTACTGTAACGTTTTTTAGTTGTTCTTAAAAGGTTTTTGTAGGGTGCTTCTGCAACGTTAGGTAAACGTAACTCCAAAAGTATTTATATGTTGTAGAAATGCTTTCTTACTGTTCGCATAACGTTTGGCGAAATGTGATGTAACGTTTTACATTGTTTTTAAACGTTTTTTTAACGTTATTAGCTTGTATCGCTGCAACATTAGGGAAATGTAACACTAACATTAATAATATGTTGTAAAAATGTTTTGTGGACGTTTAAATAATGTTTGACAAAACATTACTGTAACGTTTTTGATAAGATTAGTTAAACATTTCAAAAAAATGACATTAAGAACATTGCTCTAACGTTAGCACCAAACAAAAAAAATACGTTCTTCTAATGTTTTGGTGCTACTTGGGTTGTGACTTTATTACGTGTAGTTTCAGTAAAATATGCTGTTGGGCTAGTTGGTGCATAATGAATTACGAAAATTGCGCTGAAAAGACAGAGGACGAAAGACACACAATGCGCATTGTCTGTCTTTCTTCCTGTTTGTCTTTTCAGCGCAATTTTCGTAATTCATTACGTGTAGTGTTGACTCCAGTGTAATTGCAATGTGTTATGAAGCTGTTGTCTGTCAGCCATTTGATCAGCGGTCTCATTGCCAGTTATTCCACTGTGCCCTCGTAGGCAGGATATAGTTATAGTTACCTTTAAAATAAGATTGATCATGTAGTCTTTAGAGGGCCTTCCTGATGACAGTGCCTATCCATCTTCAACACATATCTGACAATATCCAGAAAGACCTGAAAAGTTGATGATGATGGTTTGTGTTTAATGACGCAAGGCCAACATGGGCAAAGTGTGCCAGAGAAGAAACTAAAACCAGACTTCGAATGTTAACGACAGGCAGACATCTGCAAATTTTGTGTTGTATTTTTCATAAGTGGGCATGGTGGAAATTTGACACAATGTTCGAATGCTATTGCCTATCCGATGACACAAGAGGGATGAAAAAGTAATATCAATTAAAGTAGGCTTGCGATGCATGTGCGATTGATGATGATGGCTGGATGTTCCTGGCACAAGGCCAACTAGGGCGAAGAGCGCCAAAACGGTGGTTAGGTATGAAGGATGTAAACATAACTCTAAAATCGTTTAAAAAACAAAAGTAAAATCAGTAAAAGACAATGAGAATGGCTGGTGTAAAAGGCCAGGTTGTGATGGTGCATGGCATGAAACCAGGTTTAAAAAACTAGGCGTGATAGGAAATGAGGTGTAAAAACTTGATTTCGCAGAAACTTAAAGGTGCGTTGTCGAGGAATCATGGGACCACCCGCTAAAAACAATACTGGGATGCATGTGCCATGGCGCTCGTAAAATGCATTTGTCATTAACAAGTTACTTTTTTATTCGTTACATAATTGACTTCACCTACGAGAATTCACATAAGCTGGGTATTTCAAAGGAAAGGTCATACACCAAAATTATGAAAGCATGCGCTCTTAGCAAGCCATCAGGGGTATTGAAGTCATGCTTCACAAGGTTGTTGCGCAAACACTTTATTAGGTACGAAAAATCGGACACACAAAGTGCAAGAAACGACTTGGACTTTTGGGATGCCTAATACGAGACTCGCTGATGGTTGAAGTCGCCTCGGTTCTCAAGACTTTCCACATTCCGTGATTCCGTGAGGTGCCGTCACGTGTTACAAAGTCAACGAGGTGGGCACTCCCGCAAGAATAAGTCTGCTTGAATTTTGGCTAGTTCTTCTTTGCGAACACTGCAAAAATTTTTGCAAACACCGCAAAAAGTTTAGTCCCCTTGCCAGCAAGCGGACCAAGCATGATTAGCATTCTGTGGTCGCAGGGCTCACGTTTTGGGCTGTTGGGCGTCAAATCTCCTGAAGCTGACAAATCTGCCGATTCGCACTGACGGCGTGACAGGCAGGTGCACAGAAAGTTTAATTTCATCAACAAGTGCAAGAAACAACTTGGATTTTTGGGATGCTTAATACGGGACTTGCTGTTGAAGTTGCCTCAGTTCCCAACTTTCCACATTTTGCGATTCCAGGAGGTGCTATCACGTTACAAAGTCAACGGTTGGCATCTCCCGCAAGAATAAGCAACAGATAGAATTTTGGCTACAAGTTCCCCTTCAACAGTTCTGTCAGTGGCGAACACCGCCACTTACCAGCAAGCGTACCAAGCATGATTAGCATGGTCGCAGCGCTCATGCTTCCAGCTGTTGAGCGTCAAATCTCCAGAGGCGCACAAATACGTCTATTCGCACTGACGGCGTGACAGGAACATGCTTTGGAAAGTTTAACTTTATAAACAAGGAGCTGTCCGCGCAATTTGAAAGAATCCAAGATTTTGGTAACCTTGTTGTGTGCACTGAGCACTTTAGTACAGAAGCAGAAGCCAGTTTTGTGCGACGCTAGGTACTTATTGAGTCTTTACAAGGAAGGATGAAAATTTTGTTTCTCTGCATGTGCCTGCAGAACTTGTAGATCTTGATGTGCATTATTTTACACTCGAATACCCAACCTTTGGTGAAATTCAATCGTTGAGTGCTCTTTGTGTTGGAGGTGCAAAAAAATGAAGGGCAGCTTGTTGGAAGATCCATGATCTTTACTTCGAAGTTATCCCTTCAGTTGCTGAATTTTTCTCGTTGTGTTCAAGCGTTCTTTGAGGTTTCCCAGTTGAATTTTCATTCCACGAAGTTTTTCTTTCATTTGTGAAGACTTCTTTCGGGTAACTGCGCTTATCACTTTTGCCTTGTATTTCTTCCGCATCAGTGCAAGCCTTGGCATGGCGCATAGTGTACACATGGCTCCTGCACAAACAGAACAGAAACTGTGAGCAGCTGTAAGTACAACCTGTAAGTACAGCTGCAAGTACATTTTGAAAATTTCTGCTTCTTGCTAATGCAGGAGGGTGAACAATTCCCTCGCTTCAGCGCAGAAATATTTCCCTTATACTGAAATTTGTAAGGCCCCACATAATTCTAACCCATCAGCTAGTTCACACATGCACCCCCACTAACAAAAAAATCAAGCTATGGCATTAAATGTAAACAATATAATGTTCATGACACTTTTTATTTCCTGTGCGAGTGCTGTGGACGAAGGGGTGTACATGCAGAAGGCTGGAGGTGATCCCTCAGTTCGTTGGAATCGGTGAGCGGCAACTAATGAACTCCAGTCGGGCTTTGATTGAAGACAAAAGTTATTTACAAACTCTTTGCACAAAGCATGAAATGCAGTTCTACTTAACTTCCAGGCATTTCTAAAAAACGGATGGCCTTTTTGCTTCCCACCACCTTAATTCCATCAGAGAGAAAGAACTTCTATACTACCGGCTTTGGGTCAAAATGCAGACCACAAACTCTTGATGAGGAAGTACTTATTTTGTATTCAGTGATTATAATTATAGCCTCTTAAAAGAATTTGGTCAGTGCGTGGCATGATTTTGCAATGTTATCTCTTCGCATACCTTTTTCGGGAACTTTGCTTTCGCAGTTGACGCTGTAGAAAATTTGTTCTTACGTGCATACAGAAGCTGTTAGTTGCCCAGTCAGCGAGAATGCGACCACTGCTCTGCGACACAAGTGAAGGAAGTTGGCCGTTTTCATCTCCGCTTCAGCCTCCGCCATGGCAGTACATTCTCCGCAATATTCCGCTTTTTGCACATTCCAGCAAAATGACTGTCTTAAATTTGTCTTCACTAATGCTTGCTGTTGGACAGCATACACAGTTAGTTTGCGAAGGACAATTTTGCGAAGCACATCAGCTTCAGGCGCATCATCAGTGTGCAGGGGTGCCTCACCAATCTTTTCAAACTGTTTATTGCTTTTTAGACCTCCTTGATGATCAATTCTTGGTGCTTTCGGAGTAAATCCTTGCTCTGGCTGGTAATCTGCACATTTCCCTTTTACCTGCTCACATCCGCTTGGTGCTTGCTCGTCGATTAGGTTGGAGTGCACTGTTAGCAAAACAGGCTGGTCTCGGCCTGTTCGATGCTCAGGTGCAGCAGTCAGCTGGCGTCGATCTGAGGGCACGGAACCTAAACCCAGCATTCCTCGTGCATAGCCCAGCCATTCTCACCTCTCGGCCATTTATACTGTGCACGTAATTACGCTTCCCCAATTCAATAGAAATGTGTAGCCCTTAACTGCGCTCAAATCCACAAGGAATTCTTGTCCCATTGGCAATTTTTTTTACCATTGCTGTCTAAGTTGTGGGCTTCTGAAAACAGTGAAAGGTTGCTCTGGCAGCTTCTGTTCCTGTAACTCGCGTTACAGCCTGGAATACAGCGTGAAATTTTCTGCTTTATTTTCATTGCCTAGAAAAAAAATACAATAACAAAATTTCTATTCAGGGAAGCATTCGAGAAGGCTGAAGCTATGTAAGGGGTAACTGCTTGCTAATTTAGTTACTCTCCCTTTTCTTGCTAAGCGAAGCAAAAATCTCACATCCGTAAGCCACCTTGGAAATTGTTCTTGGCTGCCCCAAGCTTTTCCCTAGGTTTTATTAACTTAACTGAATTGGTTGTCACGTGATGGATGCTGAGGGCTGTTTTGACCAGCTCAGAGATGGACACAGGAAAGCCATTGACATGTTTAACAAACAATACATTTATTGCACATTTGGAAAAACCCTAAAGCGAAGCACTCAAAAAATCAACTACACACAAATGGTAAACACTTAAACCCCTTACTAAAAGTCCCAAAATACAATTCAAATCAAAATCAAAGTCTCTACAATAAAGTTCTACACAATCAGTTCAAATACACTCATTACATCAAGTCCTAGGTAATTGCTTTACCCCCACAACTCAATAGTTGTGTCCTACGACTATGTCCCTACTGGACTGGACTACTCCGGTCATCAGCGCTGATGTGTCGCACCCGTTGTGTTGCCGCAACTTGGTGGTAGCCGTCGTGTCCCTTGTTGATGCCAGCGCTCGATGCGTGTGGTCATTCCTTGGAGGGCGTGGGCTCCACGCGTTCCAACGTGTTTCCTCGGTGGCTAGCCCCTGGTAGCCACTGCTGCTGGAGGTCCTTGATGGTGGCGCTCGATGCGCACGGTAGTTTCTTGGATGGCGTGTTTCTTCGTTGGCTACCCCTCGTAGCCGCTGCTGGAGGTCCCAGGTAGTCGCAGCCTGAGCGCAGCCCTTTGGGGCCGTCGAAGCGAAGGTCGACAGAGCATAGACATTGGCTGCAGGTCCTCGACCGCCGCGGCTGGGGCCACAAAGACACAGGTTCGTGGTAGGCATAGTCGGTGGCCTGTCCACATCCCCCGGCTCGTTCCTTTAAGCTAACGTGCTCCTTCCACCTCGTTTTTTGCCTCCCCCCCTTCTCTTTTTGCGCCCCACTTTTAACCCCTCTGGGTTTGATCCGCGGCACACTCCGATTGGCTCCTTTCCTTTTCATGTCCATATTTGGTCATCACGCCACTTTTCTCCTGCGCGGCGTTCTTTGATTGGCTGACCACTGCGCTACCATATTTGGCCATGATGCCTCGATGTTTAGACGTGGCGTTCGTGCATTTGTGCGTTCCCGGCGCTCACTTTAAATTTCAGTTTCTTTGTTGCCTTTTTTTTTGCTCTCTCGGGGGGCGGTTGATGCATCCCACCTCCGGGGGTACCTTGACACGACATTTGTAATTTTTCTAAGTATTCTGTTCATAAATTCTGAGATCCTTGATTGCTAACTACATAACTATCACTACTATGCGTCCTGGTGAAACATTTTGTACATCATAATACAACCATCCCTTAGCGCGTTTTCAAGACACGTTCTGAGACTGGGGACGGTTTTCGGCAGTTGATAATGATTATGACGGTTGGATGTAAGTGGCGCAAGGCCAACTGGGGCAAAGAACGCTAAAACAGTGGTTATGTATGGTGCGTGAAGATGTGAACACAAAAATCGCTCAACAAAAGTAACATCAGTAAAAGACAATTGAGGATGGCCCGTGTAGAAGGCCAGGTTGTGATTATGCATGATATGAAATTAAGTCTAAAAATTTTAATTCTACTAAATATTTAAAAGCATGCTTGACAGAGAACATGGAATTGTCAGACAGAAAATGCTGGGCCTGAACAAATGGGGCATGAAGGTATGCCAGACAACTTGTATAACTGCTATGTTGCAATATTTTTTAGATGCGAAGCATCTCATGCTCGGGGCTGTGTCCCTCCTTCCCTCATCGTCGTTGACCGCCGTCCGCACTCTACTGTGCATGCGCGTGTCTTCAGCCCCGTCAGCGTTTGGGCTGACGTCAGCGCAGTCCACTGTAAAAGAAATAGTTAGGCGGCGCCCGGTTTCGATTCCACGACTCTCTGGCCGCAACGGGAGGTACATGGTGCTCTTCAGACTGCGCTACAAACCGAGACGGGAGCATGTGCTACGAACACGCCTTATGTACTTCACTCATTCGAGATGGTCGAGTCCCTGCTCACCCTGGACGCGTCCTCCTGCCTCAGGCGCCCTCGCACGCAGATGCACGCGCACACGCACACGTGCTACAAGCGCGGGAGGACCAAGTGCCGCTTCGGCGCACCCTTCGTGCCTAGTGACTCCACCAAGATTTTGGTCCCGTTCCACCCGCTGGCAGACGATGCCGACCCCGCAGAGAAGGCGGAACAGCAGCGGCTAAAGATGAATTATGACGAGATGCATGAGGGGCTGGAGTTTGGAGAGTTTGCCTCTGTGGCCGAGTTCCTGGCCAAGTTCGGAGACGGTTCAGAGGACAAGTACATGGCCATCCTGAGAGCTGGGTTTGCGCAGCCGTGCGTGCTGCACAAGCAAACGCCCGCCTAGAAGTTTGAGCACCTTGCCGAGCACCCCTGGATCGGCAAGGTGCTCGAATCCAACATAGACCTGCAAGTGATCCTGGACCATTACGCCTGCGCAATGTACGTTGTGGACTACGTAAACAAGGCGGACCGAGGCATGTCCAACCTCCACAAGTCGGTCGTGCAGATCCTGGGCGAGAACCCAGACATGGACTACGCCTCCGTTCTCCACATGCTTGGCGTGACCATGCTCAAGGGAGTCTAGATGTCTGCGCAAGAGGCAGCCTGGTGCCTCCTGCGGCAGGAAATGTCCCAGAAGAGCCGGGATGTGGTGTACATTCCAACCTGCTTTCCGGAGGAACGCGTGCAGGTGCGCAAGACCAAGGAGCTGTCCAAGCTCAGTGCGTCCTCGACTGACGTGTGGAAGCCCAACATTGGGCAGAAGTACACTAGGGCAGACTGCAGGAATTGAATGACGTCTGACTGGCCAACTTTGCGAGCAAGTACCGGAAGGGTGCCGGCAATTACGACGTCCTCAGAGACCGTCCCGTAATCATCCCCGGCCATCACTACAGCAACGCTAACAGGGACGGATGCCTCAATCCCAGCGAACTCAACACCTTTCGCGTGGCCTTCTGCAACGTAAAGTGTGCAATCATAGACGAGGTCAGCATGCTGTCTGCTGATCAACTGAGTGCGGTCGACTGCCGCTTGCGCCAAATCACGCAGAGATTGGACCAGCCGTTCGGAGGTCTTGACATGATCCTGTGCGGCGACCTGAGGCAACTGCCGCCCATAAGAGTGAAATCTACAAACGCTGTAGAAACACCGACAGCCTCTTCGGCACTACCATCAAGTGGCACTACCTCGACTACTTCCCGCTCGTCCAGGTGGTCAGGCAAGCGGACATGGCCTTATCCGGCCTCCTGACCATGATCGGAGATGGAAGGGCACTCGCCGAAGACGTTTTGGCTACTGGAGAGCAGATTCGTTACTGCGGAGGACGCAGCACGTACTGCACACTGCCAAGAACAAGGTCGACAAGATGTCTACCGCCGAGTTTGCAAACCTTCCGCGGGAGATTCTGCTCGTGCCCGGTAAGCCCTACATGATCACCGCGAACATCGACGTCATGGACGGGCTCGTCAATGGTGCGGTCGGCAAGTCAAGCTGTGCGAACGACGAGGAGAGGTGGCAGCACAACAACAAGACGAAGATGAACTCGAAGAAGAAGGAACCGACCCAACCGCCGCCACCGCGGCGTTCTTCCTGAGGCGGCTGTGGCTGCAGTTTGACTTGCCCACAACGGGGAAGCTCGCTCGTCTGCGGTCCAAGCACGCGGTGAACGAGGCCAGGCGAAACGGGTACGATGTGGAATGCACTTGGATTCCCATCGAGCCTCGCTCACTCACGGTCACGGTAGAGTGCAAGTCTGGCGTTGCCTGCAGGCACAGACAGTTCCCCCTAGTGCAGGCCAGCGCCATAACGGTACACAAGTCGCAGGGGAGAACGTACTCCGCAGTCGTGTACGAGTATGCCAGGAACCCTCAAAAGTTGGTGTACGTTGGGGACTCTCCATGGTCTCACGAACCAAAATTACGGCCATGTTGGCCAACCAACGGAGCCTGTAATGGCAAGCCCACTCGGTTCTGCTAAAGCCATGCTGGCCTTTGATGGCACCCTTACGACTGGCTCCCGTGAGGCCTTCGTGGGTGCATATTGCAGTTATGTTTGATAAATTTGCAACCAGTGCAAGCATTTGTAGTACAGCATGCTGGTTCACTGCGTAAAAGAAGCCTTGGCAACACTTCCACTGTATTGAAATGAGTGCTTGTGATCGCTTTATGATAATTTGTTACAGATTGCTGAACTTGCCTCCCTTGGAGGAAAGACCATACCTGCATCCATGAAGGCCATGATGCTACATTTCCTAACTGATGAGGTTGCTCAGCAGTTCAGTATGGACGACTGCAAAGGCAAAGAGAGGTTTCGGGGCCTCAAGCTCTGCCAAGTGATTGTCGGTACGCATAATTTTGAGAGGCAATCTGTTTGTTCCAGACATCGTTATACTTCCAGACTCAGTAAGGTGGAGAAAATTCTTGGCTGACAGTGTGCAGTCAGAAGTTGAAATCCACATCAGCAAGTGGCTTAGGAGGGCCAAGGAAAGGGCTGCCTTTGGCCTGAAGAAAGCTTAAGTGAACGAAAAAAGTTGAATAAAAATTGATTCCTGTGGTTATTTTTCACTCACACAATATACCGCATTGAGCCTAATTGCATGCACAAGCAAGCGGTTCCCCCTGGACCACCGGTCTTCACCAGGAACCCAGGCCCACCCTGGTCCCTAGGAAGGTGGTATCTCCTACCAGTGCCTTATCGCTGCTCGTCGCATGTCTGAACGAACGTGTCACCAGCACGCTGACCATATTAGGCCACGCTTCGCAACCGAGCTTGCAACCTCAGCCACCACTTCAGAAGTCCAACCTGCAAGGGAATAACAGCAACACCGGTCACTGCCAGTGAAGACCAGAGGCTGATAGCGTCACCAGTTGCATGATGTCCGTAGTGCCACTGTCAAGTTCGGTGCCTCTCTCAAAGCCAGCCACTGCAGACCCTCCGGATGAAGCAAGACTGGCTCAGGCAGCCCCCGACATTGCCACACCTGCATCGACACCTGGGCCCAAATGAAGTATGTGACAGTGAAGACCACTGGGCCATTACTCGCATAGTTACCAGGCGTCGTCTTGTTTGTGTTGGACAAACAAACTGGGGGTAAGGGGTGTGACAAGAAGCATCTTTGATTGCCCATGCATAGTAATTCTTGACAGTGCAAAGTTCTTCGAAGGCGTGAAGTTTTTTGCTGCAATGGAGTTGCTTTATGCTGCCTATTATTGTACCCACACCTCCAAGGCCACGGCCCATGGTTTGCTGGAGCTGCGAGATAAGAAGGTATTGGTGAGGGGGAATTAGAAAAAGGAAGTAAGAATGCTGTTCCTTTCAAGGAGCTGTCAAACATTGTGGCAAAGGAGAAAGCACTCAAACCGGAGATAATGTGACAGAGGCTGTGCGCATGTGCCAGGAAAAGCACAAAACAACAGTGCATCTGCTGACAGACGAGAATGAGGATCTGCAGGCACTCCATTTTCAAGATGAAGGAATGAAAAAGTCGTGTCTGCCCTAAGTTATTATTTGCTGACACAATACAAATTGCTTGCAACAAGATGGCATGCTTTCTCGTAATTGTAAAAAACTGGAATGGTGACAGCGAAACTGTGGTTATTGGGCTTTTCGCTACAGGTGATGCTGACACAGACCATTGGTTTTTCATTGCAACTGCAATTCCCAAGAGATCATGGCTTAAGGCGAAAAGCACAAAGGGTTTTGCCTAGCACGCGTGGGAGGCCTGAAAAACAGTCACGCCTACTATTACCAAGTGCAGGCCCAACTGCACCTCGACATTGTTGAGGCAAAGCAGTGTCAGTTCTACATACATGTTGATGAAGGTAGTCACGTGCATGTATGTTCCACCCAAAGAGGGTATGTGCAATACAGAATTTTCAGCCAGCACCAACCCAAAGTGCCAGTAATTCAGTATGGTATTGATAATGAAGCAGTGGCGAAGGGGAGAGTTTTGGCCTTCCTGCAGGGACAGCATGACAATGCTTGGATTGTGAGCCATGTGGCCTCATGATAAATCCCAAGCACCCCCTACTTGGCTGCCGTCTCGATGGGATTTTCAGATGCGACTGCCATGAACCCGCACTGGTCGAAATCAAGTGTCTATACAGCCTGATGGACTGCAATCCCCAAGAGATCATGGCTTAAGGTGAGAAGCACAAAGGGTTTTTGCCTAGCACGCGTGGGAGGCAGAAGTTCACCCATCAGATTTTGCAGGGGTAGTGGGATTGATGCACGCTCAGTACCTGAAGTGTGCCCCAACAAGACGCACATTACCTGCCAACACAGAGCCCTATCGGGAAAACCCCGCATTTTCCGGCGTTGAAAAAAATGCTGGAACACGCCGGGAGCAACGGCTGCTTGGTGTCTCTTGCGATGTGAAATCTTCTTTCACTACTTTCACCGTGCCCCCTCTGAGCCACTCATCACAGCCACGATGAGAATTGTCAGTGTGTCAGTGTAGGTTAATTTCTAATTATTGCAAAACATTATTAGCACGCTATGGATTGGGACGGAAGAATCACAAACTAGTGGTTATCTTGTGTGTTTTTCCATCCCATTCTGTAGTGTGCTAATAATGTTTCATGATGAAAATTGGTATCATTAGCCCTGGATACATCGGCTCGACGAGGGAGGGTAAAGTCGACTGATGGGTTTAGCTTACTTTGACCCCTCCCGCATTTATACGAACTCCATCCAAAGAATTGAGGTGAGATGACTGAAGGGTTTCTAAGAAAGGAACTGTTCAGCACCTCATGGCCCGCCAACTCAGCCAGACGAGAAAGTCGGCCTGCGGGTTGAACAGACGCACTCAAACGACTTTTTGACTCACCATGCTTCCTTGAATCGAGTCGAAAAAAACCTTTTTTTCTCAACTGCCCCTCATTGAGTCCATGTATACAGGGGCTGTTGGCATAATGATGGCTAAGGTACATGTCACTGTAACTCTGCAAACATTAAAGCTATGAACCTGTGCTCAGTTAATGAACCACCGCAAAAAAATTGCTATACCAAGGTTTTTTTTTTTAGCAGGAAGCATGTTTGTAACAATAGATGTGGCGCAAGACCTGCCTAGTTATGTTGTTACCTAGCGGTGCTGCTGTGGTGCTGGAAAGATTGTCATGCTGTAACTGTGTTGTGACAGATTACCAATGTGAAAAAAAAGGCCAATAAGCACATCAGTTAAAGGGCTAGGTTGTAATGGCTAGATCATTCGTGATTTAAATACTAAATTTTAAACCCTGTATGCCTAACTTATTACAAACTTGTGTGTCAACATTCAGGCCAGCCTCTACTACACTCAAATTTTCGACAGCATGAAAACGATGTCACCTAACAGTACACGTAAGGAGAGTGCAAAATGCAAAATACTGCGTTTCAAACATAAGCACACACAACGCAAATGGCTCGCACGATTGGCAATTTCGGAAACAAAACTGAATAAAAAATGCAGCCATTGTCAGTGGCCGGAGGTGATAAATGTAATGGACCTGAAGCAGCCACGCCAGAAATGGTGGCCGCTCAGAGCCACCTTGAAATGCGCGTGTTCGCGCTGCGTTTCGAACAAAACATAGTTCATCGCTTAGGAGAGGAGGCTGAGGAGCAGTTTCATTAACTTTCGCTCTTCCCGAAGATCACGACCGATATTTGTGCGGATGTTTGCAACCATGAGCAAGGCTGATTTTGGTTCACTTAGCTAGTGAGGCAAAAGTCGCACGAATGTTTATACCCGCGCATATAACAGCTCTAGTTAGGTCGTCAAACTTTTGGAAACGTGTAAGGGACAAAGGTAAGGTTCGGCCAGCCCAAATATGGCAAATATTGGATGTGGAAGTGCAAGGGGTCAGGATTTATAAGAGATCCATTTTTTTCTGTAGTAGATGCAACGGGAACATTTGGAACTATTTTTTGAAGTAAAAATGTCATTTTGAAGTAAAAACCTTTTGACAACTTTGGAATGTTCACAAGCGCATGTATAGTTCGTAGGCTTGTAATCTCTCGTATTGCATTTAAAGAAATGGCAGATATTGCTACCTATTTGGTTAGTTTTAAACGTGATGGTGATGGTGGCACGGCGTGGAGGTGTAGCAAAGCGTCGTGCAGAGCGTCATGCAAGTCGCCGGAGAAGTGTGTGCTCCACAGGGCAGGTTCCTCTTTCCCGACACTGGCCACTCAGAACTTGTTTCGTGTCTCTCCGCAGGTGCAAACGTCGTCTGCTCAGAGGTACTTTAAACGATGGTACCTAGTGTGCTGTGTGCTTATGAAGCATAGGATTTCGCCATGGGGATGTTCAGAGCATAGACTACTTGTTTGGATCAAAATTGGGCAAAGAAAAATTTGAGTGCAGTTGGCCTTTAAGCTTTATAGTGTATTCTGTGCCCAGTATCAATATTCTGTGTATTTTGTGTGTTTTGCAGGTGCACCTTGGCTCCGGCCTTAAAATAAAGGAAACCCGCCTGAAGTACATAACGGCGAGTCTGTACTTGAAGGTGGCGCGGGATCTGGCTCGTCACTATTGGACCCCGGCCCAGATGGAATTGCGCTGCGTTTCGGGATTACCCTCCCGGAACCCGGGGGGCCCGATAGTGACGAGGGAGCGGGCTACGCCAGCAAAACTGGATGCCATAATGAGTGAGTGTTGTACTAGAGCTGTGCACGGGCCGGAAATCTGTGCCCGGGCTTGGTGCTTATTGCAGTACACCTGGCCCCTCCTGACAAAGAGGACAGACGGGCCAGCCTGGCCCGTCTGCGTATTTACAATCCACATCCCATAGGGGCTTGCACCTGATTGGGGCACGTTTGGCAGCAGAAACCTACCTTAAGCAGATGAAAAGCATCTAATTGAAATAGCAACCCAAAACGGGCAGCACAGCCCCACTGAAAAGTAAGTCATGCACACATGTCTACCACAGCTAGCCTTTGCTCACCTAGCTACTGGGGTGAGGTAATACATCTTCTGTTTTAAGGTTGCCATACAGCGGGCTGATACTAATTAGCTGCTCAGCTACTTTTGTGAACCTGGTGCCCCTAACAGCGTTGCAAAGCTGCATATTCCTAACTCAAAGATGCCACCATAGAAAGAGTCACCTTGTTTCTTGCAGCTGCGGAAAGTTCGACTCTTGCTGACTTCAAGAAGGATGTTATGCAGGCGTTTCTAGATACCAAGGCATTGGACTGGGCTAGTTGTTACATTTTTTAATGGCATACGCGACGAAGGGCTATGTGTGGCACTAACCATGTTTCGAAATTTGTGCCTTGCGCTACACGTGTGATTTATCACATCCCCTTGTCACTGTGTGGCAAAGCGTACATCGGTCAAACAGGCTGCTGTATCAGTGATTGCCTCAGAGAGCACAAGCTTCTCTTTCCACGAGTGACGGTGCTCATCTGCCGAGGCACTGTAGACAATGCGGGTGCACTCATGTCTTTAGCAATGTTGCCATATTAGGCCGGGGAAGCACAAAAACCCAAAGGGAAATTTTGGAAGCTTTCTATATAACGAAAGGGGGTAACAATTGTGTCAGTGACATGTCATTGCTCCTGTCCAGCAGAGAGATGAACTTTCTAAACGCTGTGGTTGATAGTTAACATTTGGTGACCCATGACTAGTCACACATGTGCATGTTGTTGCTGGAAGGTATTTCTATGCGTTGAAGTGCCTTGTTTGTTCAGTTGTTAGTGCCAGCTTGTCCCGTCGTTTTCTTCTGTGTCCTGTGTTTACCGCTGGTTTTTATTCCACTCATGCGTTTCTAGAATTAGGCTAGCGTAAAGTATGCAGTTGTGATGGGCCGGTTTTTCAAGATTCGTATGTGAGGAACAAGTTTCACTGCACACGTCCCACAGGTTTCAATGTGTTCGTTACTGAAAAAAATATGAATAGTCCGAAAGCACGGGCAAAATTTTGAAAAGTATTATGCAGTCAATGGTCAGGGGATATTTTTTTTTCCTCCAGGGGCAGCATCGTGGTGAAGCTCATATGCAGGGGTGGTGTGTATGAGCATAAATGTGGTAGTTTATTATTATTCTGACCATTTATCATGTGGAAAACAAAGTATATTTGGTGTTACTTTGCAGACGTAATCCAGAACATGGTCCACGAGCATCCAACTGATGTGCCGGCCGCAAAGAGGGTGGCGAACGGCCGTAAGGCCTTGCGTGACCTGTTCACCGAAGCTGGGCGGCACGCCCGTAAGCTCCCTGGGAAGAAGTCTCCTCCTGGGGAGGACAGCACGATGGCCACAGAGGCACCAGCAGCAGGGGCCCCCCCTGCAGCAGAGGCGCCAGCATCAAAGGCCCCTGCAGCAGAGGCACCAGCAGCAAGGGCACCAGAGTGACCAGCAGGGGCGCCCAAGATATCAGTGATGAAATAAACGGAAATAAAAGTTACTCGAGCTGCTCATTTTGGAGGCCTTACTGTATTAATGCATTTAAAAGCGACCCCAGTTGCTGCTTTAAAGTTAGGGCCCCCCATTTGCTGGCGCATGCCTGCAGGGCGCGTTCGCTGTATCCCAGCAACCTTTCCGGCGCAAGGCAGCGTCGCGTCGGGCACATTTCAGGGCCGTAACCGGCGCATTCCAGCTTCCAGAGCCCGGCGCATTCCAGCTGGCGTCCGGCGCATTCCTGCGGGCGTCCGGCGTATTCCGGTGTACAGGAATCGGCTCATTCCAGCGTGCGTCCGGCGCATTCCAGCGGGAATCCGGCGCATTCCGGCGTGCAGGACCCGACGCATTCCAGCGGGAGTCCGGCGTATTCCGGCATCCACAGCGCGGCGCATTCCGGCGTCCATCGTGTTCCAGCGCATTTCCGTGCTTCCGCGCGTTCCAGCTTTTGCTAGTCCCATAATCAGGCATTAGCTGGATCGCGCCGGTTCCGGCGCGCTGGGTTTTCAGACAGGGTTCTGTATTAGTAGCTTAGTTGGGAGTACGAAAGGGGCTAGAAGACCAAAAGGGTCATATATCTGGGAGGCGAAGCTTAGGATTTCTCTTTTGGTTCTTTTAGGTCCTTCCAGTTGGTTGAGCATGTGCTGTAGGGGTGGTTTTAGAGTGTCCGCCCTGGTGTTCCAGACCAGACCAAGGATCTTTTCTTCACCTGCGTCGAACTTGAGGGGATCACTCTCGCTGTAACTATCTCGCAAACGTCTGCTGTTGGTAGTCCATTTCGTCAAGCGCATTCCCGCGTCTTGTAAAATGCGGAAGCAATCGTTCACAAGTGACCTTGCCTCCTCGTAATTGCTGGCTCCGATTACGAGGTCACCAACGTAAAAGTGATCCTTCAAACGAGGAGCGATCTTCGGGTACTGATTTTCCACCTGATGGAAATGGTGTTGTAGTGTTGCTGCGAGAAGAAAGGGACTACTCGACGCACCGAAGGGAACTCTGGTCATTCTGTACTCCTCTATGTTTGACTAGTTTTCTTCAGGCATACTAAATGCATGGAATTACTTCATGATGAACACATGGAACAAGTGCCATGCCACCAAATATATGTGTATCACTTATGGCCCACGAAAAAGAGGTGATTGCGTACAGAAGCAGGGATAAACGAGCACGAATGCTTCATTAATGTCTACACACAGTACTGTGTCGCGGACATGTTCCGAAACCATCACCAATGCAAGCATAGACCGACTACATTGCTGATGGTCTAACCCCATGGACAACTGCTTCCACAGGGGGCATAGCAGGACGCCTTCCAAGCAGCTATTAACACTGTCCACACCTACCGACAAGTACTAGGTAGGCAATGTACTCCTGAAAAGTCTGCCCTCCTCATGTTGAGAAAACATATACACCGCAAAAAGACTGATCCAATCCCTGACCCAGATCTATGGATTGACAGCAAGCCAGTCCCCGACGTTGCGAGTCTCTGCATCCTCAGCCTCTACATATCGAAGGATAGCGTGTGGCAGCTTCAGGGCACTCTCTCATAACTGACTCATCTTGTGCAGCAGGTATGCAATCATAGTGTGAGGGTGGTGCCAATGAGCACAGAGAGAGGGAGCTACGTGACGAGGCGATCATCATCATCGGGAGTGAGAGAAGAGAGAGGAGTGAAATGTGAGGGGATCCCGGGGAGCAGCGGGCGAAATAAAGGCAGTCGGTCGCTGGGATCTCTCTGGCTTGGCTGAGTTATTGAGAGTTGGAACATGACAATAGATATGGCATGCAAGACTCAAACACCCTTCACAATTGTCAAGCACTACCAATCAACCGAGTGAATTACGGTACCCCATATCTCACTCTCAAAACATGACTGAACGCAACCATTCGCCAGGCTAGCCAGACCGTACTTGGCCCCTGTTGTATTTCATTGAAGCAGCTGCAGCAAACACAAAAGACAAGGAGAGGGAAGTGCCGGCGCCACACGTAGACAGAGTTCGAGTCAGCCTTCCTTCCTTTATGAATTACGAGAAGCCGCTGGACCCCATCCCCTGACACCTATCATGGAGATCGCCCCGTGGGCACCTTCAGAGGAGCCTCCAGGATTCAAAGGGGCCCGTTGGAGGGGTCACTCGTTGCCCTGAAGATGCCACCACACCAGTGTTTATACATGTGCTGTGACCTGCGGGGTCATTGTGTGTTGTGTGCAGAGTGCTTCCTCAAAGACTCAAATGTGAACACGACGCTCCCTCGCTGCCCGCTCTGAATGGATGCTTGCATTTTGATGGACGCCTGCAGCAAACCTCCCCATTCTTTTTAATGCACTTCTTTCTGCTTCTCTCTAGATTCTGCTAATAAACGTGCCGAGTCTGAAAACAGAACCCAGTTGAAGCATTTTTAGTTTTAAGGCTCCTGCGAGCCTGGCCTTGCCACTTCTAAACTAGACATGCAGCAGAGTTGTAGCTTGTTTATAAAAAGGATTATGCCCCTAAGCAGGTTATCCGTAAGCTCGCAAGTCAAAGAGCCAAGAAAGAACTACAAAATATCAACAACAGCCTCACCCCCCCAACCACGTCCACGCACAAACTTTTACAACTAGAGATGCGTAATTTTTAACTGCCTCTGTACCTTATTAACTCCTTCCAGGACAGAAAACATGTGAGGGCTGATAATGGGTTGGCCGGGAGTGGGGGCAGCCAGGAAATGTACTCTCTGGCAAGCGCGTTTGCTCATGCGTTGCCCTCCACATCCGCGTAACCAGTTGCCCATTTGAGCCTAAGGGATATTTTTTTTGGGTGCTAGTGATGTAAGATTCCCTTAGCTTCCCATTAAATTTCTCCGCGATTCATCTGGGAGAACTGTTATGTTATATTCTTTTCGAAAACATTACCTGTCTCAACTAGTATGTCAGGTGGATGGAGTAGGCGATAAATGTTATCCTAGGTTGTAACAGCTCCGGTGCATGCTTACACTACAGTCAAACCCCGCGATAACAAAGTCCCGCGGGCACGAAATTCCCGCGGGCAGCAAAATATTTTCGCATCCCCGGCTAACGTTCATAGACGCCCATGTATTTTATATCTTGCGGCAACGAAACGGTTTTGGAAACTGATCCTGCGTTAACGAAACCCGGTGCAAGATTGGTCGGCATTTTACCTACCCATTGGAGGTTAACTGTGTCCAAAAAGTGCTCAAGTGCATTTTTTTTTTGTCCTCAAAGTGCATAACCTTCTGCCACATCCCGCTTGAATGGCCGCCGCCATATTTGTTTACAAAAGACTGCGCAGCCGGCGGCCGTGGAGGCAGCCATGGAGGAAGAAAAACCTTAGGAGACAGCGCCACCAAAGAAACGTGAAGCCTATACATAAAAAGTAAAATCGAAGTCGGCCCAGGGCGTCACTGCGCCACGTGACCCCACCGCGTCGCCGCGGGCCGGTGTGTGAGAGGGCGCGGTAGGATTTATGGGCCACCGCGAGCTCTTCAATTTGGCTGCTCGAAACATAGAGGTCGAAACTACTCAGCCGTCCGTTGTCGCAAAGCCCGTTGTATGTCGGTTTTTTTTTTCCACGGCTTTGGTGTTTTACGTGCAGTACGTTTCGGTACACAGTCTTTCCAGAGCCCGATCGTTAAGCAAAAGCACAGCGGGTACCGAGAAATGAAGCCTGTCGTGGAATAAACAGACGAAGAGGATTGTTTTTTTTTAGTGGAACCCAGGTCGGGGGCTGAGTATTTTCTCAATCTCTGTCGGGGCGCGCGCTTGGAGGCGTGGTTTTTGCATAATAAAACTGATGTGTTTGGTGTTTGGACTGGATGCTAGTGCTCGGAGTCAGTCGTCAGAACGAGAGTGAACGAAGGCAGATGCTGGTAGACCGATCAGACATGCTTAGCCAATCGTAGTTGAGTATTTTCACGTTTTCTGTGTTCCGCCTGCGTTAGCGGAGTTGTGTTTGGCCTTGCTGAGGCATGAAGTGTTGTGTTCTAGGATGCAATAGCCGCAGTGCCACAATCGGTTCAGGACTGAGCTTTCATCGGTGAGTGCGCTTTCACTTACAAACGACACCGCACGAACGCTTCGCCCTGTCATAACGAAGTTCGCCTCGTCAAGTGCCTCACGAGCAGTAACAACATGGCTTTTCTCCTTCTGCAGATTTCCAAAAGGCCACAGCCTCAAACAGCAATGAAAACAAGCCATAGGTCGTTCATAGGGCTGGTCTCCGACTAAATATAGCGTGGTGTGCAGTTTGCGTTTTGATGTACGCGGTGTCTGAGGTTTGCGCAGGCTTGCAAAAGATGCCGTACCATCGCTGGTTCTCACCGAAGTTTGCTCGGTACGTATAGCTTTTTCATTGCACGTGGTTTCCTAATGTGTTAATGGATGGGCTGCCTAAAAAAACATTGCTATCTTCCTTTCTTTTAAATTTTTCTGTGCACAAGCACCTCGCAAGGTCCGGCGGTGCCCCTCACGGCGGCCGCATGTGACGTCCACCCTTTGCACGTGACACGCCCCGCACCCACTCACCGAAAATATTGATATTATTGCCTGTCGCGCATATTATTTTTCTTTTGTACGTTCGTTACTGCAGCGCGTAAACCTTGCGTGCAGAGCAAAGGCGCGTTCACTCTTCTGGAAAAGATACGCCTCTGTTGCATTTCTTTAGTCCATATGCGCGCTGCCGCGGGCTGCATCTTCGGCGCTTTGCCCAGGCAACACTGCGGCTGTGGCTACCATGCTATGGCGATAATGATCAGCAACCGCTAACGCTGTCTATTTCAACACGCGTGTGTGATTTTGGGAGGTATTTCTTTGGGAAGGGGGGGGGGAGAAGCTGCAAGTTATAATATAGTAGCTTAATTATTACAAATAGAGTAATATATAGTACCTTTCATTGAGCTAACACATGCACATATTATTTCAGCCACTGGAGCAAGGAAGTGGCACTGCTGGTCCTGCTGTCGCTGCGGTTGTGTTTCCTGGCGGTGATGCTGAACAACTGTCATCATGGCTTTCAGTGCCAGAAGACGTCCTGATAGAGGTTGTCCCGTCAGCCATACCGGAGACAGCTGACAGTCAGTTGCCAGGAGAGAGTGCTGCCCACGAGAATGAACCTCCGCCGGCAAACCCAGAAGCACATAGAAAGACCTGCCACCGCCAGCTACCTTTCTCCCGGATGGAAAGTGGCCCC
Organism: Haemaphysalis longicornis; assembly: GCF_048455015.1. Taxonomy (NCBI): domain Eukaryota; kingdom Metazoa; phylum Arthropoda; class Arachnida; order Ixodida; family Ixodidae; genus Haemaphysalis; species Haemaphysalis longicornis. Next base: position 136,653,149 of record NW_027526295.1, on the reverse strand, counting down.
AAGACTCCCGTGAGTATTGAGGAATAAAAGCTGGATCTAATACTGCCTTTACCACTGTTGGAGTTACGTCTGATGTAAATTTACCAAAATGTCACACCCAAGAATCTGAACGATACATTGCCCAACTTTAAACTAGAAATCCAGTATAGGGAAGGCTTGCACTTGGCGAACAAAATCAGGCAGCAGCATATTGAGTGGAAGTCCCAGCCAATGAAGGTGTCACTGGCAGCAGTTATTCAGCGCATTGGTAGCAGATGCTCTTGCTGAATGTAGAGCTCTCGGAATGAGAAAGCTGCTGCATTCCCAAAGCACAGAAGAATTTGTAAGGCATGTCAACAATGTATTTGAAATTTTAAGTTCTCGCAACCTAAAACAACAGAGATGGAAAAAGCCTATGTGCGCTCAAAACGTGGCAGCTATTAGGGAATACTTGCAGAAGGCGGAGCAATACTTTCGCTCACTCCGAGAGCCTTTGAACAACAAATTGTTGATTGAAACGAACAGAAATACCGGCTTCATTGGGTTTTTTTTAATTTGCATGAAAACTGTAATTTGTCTATATGACAATTTAATTCGGGACAACCAGCTGCTGGTGTACTTAGCTACACCAAAATTAAGTCAGGACCACCTTGAGTTATTATTTGCGGCTATTCGTTCGTTTGGGCGCTGTAATGACAACCCAACTGCAAGGCAGTTTGCAGCAGCGTTCAAGCGCCTTACAATGCGGTGCCACCAGTCGCGAACTGCAGTTGCGTCCGTTGTGGAGACAAAGGGGGATGACAGACGCGCGCAGTTGCCATGCATTATAACTCCAGCAAATGCACTGTGGTTCAGTCAGCTATAAAATGGACATGCAACGTACAGAAGTGGCTAAAGCTTACCGCTAAGCGCACTAGCGCGACCGCACATGCGGGCAACTGCGCGAGCCAAGAGTACCGAGACCTCACGATGGGCTTTTTCGATCGCGCTGCTCCCGATCAAGTACACCGCAGATGTCGAGTCCACAGTGCGACCATTTCTCGCACTGTGTTCCATCAACGACTCTAATTGGCAAATGCGAGTAAAGGCATTAGCCGGGATCAGCCGTTGTGCCAACTTGTAAGCAAGCAAGCCAAAAGCCAAGCTAAGACCAAAACAAGCAGCACTTGAAGAGGGGTGGAGAATGCCACTTAGTAAGCATTTTACCCATCATCAGCACCACTTTCTTTTTAAATTAACTTCATGCTTCCATGTCTTCATGCATGCTTCCATGGTTGCTTTTAGTAGTTAACTCGGTCCACATCAGGCTAGGTGTTACGACGCTGGTGTTATCCAATGTGTTCCTCCTGGCATTCCTTGAGGCCACTGGACTAACCCAGCGCCTGTAGCTGAGGCTACTCAACGAACACTTGTGCCGCTGTCGCTTATGTAGTGCCCCCCCCCCCCCCACCCCCTCTTTTCTTTTTTTTTTCTTTCTCTCTCTCTCTCCTTTCTTCCTGTCTTTCTCTCTCACACCTTTTCTATTCCACCCCTAGCCTCCTCCCAAGTCTTTTATCCCCTCTTCCCTTCCCCACTGCACTGGGTTGTATGCAGGTGAGCTCCCTACTGAGCTCAATAATATCCCCAGTGCACTTTCCTTTCCTTTCTTCCATTCAATCACTTCTCTCTCTCCAATGTGCACGTTTTTCTTCCTCCATGACCATGCACATCACCTGGCTGTGAACACTGTTTACACATCACTGGCATCACCACTGGCTTTGCCAGTATGGCAGACTGCTCTGTTAAGCGCTGTACAAGCCTTACTACATATAGCAAAAAAATTGGATATCAACTGCGGCAGCAGGCATACTTTGAGAGGAAGTTTGGGCGAGGCAAGACCGGATCCCCAAGGAAGCACCAACAGGGGCAAGCAGACTGAAACTGCACAAGTCCTCCCACCCTGTCCTAGAAGAAGCGCTCCATTTGTGGATTCAGGATGCACGCAGCAAGAACGTCCCACTCAGCGGGGCTTTATTTCAAGGGAGAGCTAGGCAGCTTGCATTTGCTCTTGACATCCAATCTGATGCCAGTCAAGGCTGGTTTGACAGGTTTAAGCGTAGCCATGGCCTCAGCTATAAAGCTGTTTGTGGCAAGAGCAATGCTGCAGATGGAAACGCCGAAAGGCAATGGAAAAACGAGACGTTGCCAATGCTCTTAAGAGGATGAGACTCGCGTGACATTTTCAACCTTGACGAGTCAGGGATGTTTTTCAAAATGCTCCCTGGGAAGAGGTTTGCATTTGCCAAACAGGACTGCAGCCGAGGCAAAAAGTATAAAGACCGCCTTACAACCACGTTCTGCACCAACATGGACAGAACAGAAAAAGAACGCATTTTGGTCATCGGAAAAGTAAAAAAACCCGCGCTGCCTGAAGAACTGCTCCCTTGGGATAGAGTACTCTGCAAACACGTCCGTGTGGATGACAGCCGACATTTTTAACAAATGGCTGGCTGGAAGAAGTCCGTAGAGGGGGGTGGCAACAGTTTCCATTTATCATACATGGCGGCCAGGTGAACCGTGAAACAGTGTATCTCCAGGGCCTGATGTACACAGATATCGTGGTAACAGCGGGCTCTTGGAAGGACACGGACAAGTTGCTAGACTGGTGCACAAGACTGGGCAAATGTGTGGGGCTGCATTTGACAGCCCATAAATGTGTGGTACTACGATGGAGGGGAAGTCAGAGGAGGAGAGCTGGAGACTGTGGCTCCGCAGGGAAAGGCCCTTCTGTTCACATCCTCATCCATATGATACCTTGGAGGGGATTCTTCGACGTATGCAGGCTATCTGACAAGGCGTGCAAACACCTCCCGTGGGAGAAGGCACGGAGAGGCCAGATCTGGAAGCACACACCTGCTGTGCTTGGGAACCTAAATGGGATCAAAACAACCCAGCTTTTTGGATTCAGCAGGAAACTTGCGACAATGAAAGTTGCGCGCAATATTTGAGCAGAACTTTCAAAAGTGGGTGTATATTTGTTTTTCTTGTGTATTTGTAGTTAAAATTTGAGCTATGGTACGAAGATTCTTGTGTTTTGTTTTTTGCGTACACATAGCCGTATGTAAAAAAAGTGCCTTAGAAAAAACATCAAGCCCGGATTACCAGCCTTCAAAAACTTGTTGCGATTTATTCTCAATATAGTTTATACTTGCACAAGTATACAGAGCTAGCCTGTACAAAACATCTTAGCATTTCATTTTCATTTCAAACAACATGTGGGCAAAGGAAGTCTTTGCAAAACGTCGCTAATTTGTTTTCATTCCTGTCTAGTCTTGTGGCAAACCTTTGCTGTGACAAGCCATAGAAAAAAATGAAACCTGCTATGTGTATGTGAATTATTCCTAGGCCATGGCCATTTGCAATTTTTTGTGTTATTTAAAACAGCTGTGATTGTCCAAGCATGCTTTTCAGTCAAATGTGTATCACATTAGCAGTGCTGCCACTCCTGCGCCAAATGCGCCAATTTGCGCCAAATGAGGTATCCTGCGCCATCCTGATAAAAAACCACGATTTTGCAAGCAAGTGCGCCAAAAGTGCACCAAAATTTGTGTCGCGCCAATCGCGTGCAGCCTGTTACAAGCACTACTTCGCAGTGGTCTCTAGACATGTACTATAACTAAATCGGGTTGATAACTTGAACTCCCTCGCACCCGTAATCGTGTTTTCCGCGGTGAGTTTGGTTGGAGCCGTCACTGTACCGCCGATACAGTGTTTTCGTCTAGCAAGTCATTGCAGCGCTGGCGTACCGAGGTTAAAAACTTCCCTTCTTGTTGTAGTTTCCAATAATTCCTGCTATAAGCAATAGGTAGTTTTAGGTGGCGTTTATTGCCGGCCCTCTCCGCACCGAGAGCCAGCGGGAGCGCCGTTTCCCGGCATGCGTGACGCGGTCGGCTGCAAGCTCTCGCTTCGCTTGTTGGGCTCGCGGAGGGACCGCCGCAAGTGAAGCGGGCCGTGAAAAACAGTCAGTCTCTCTATAGCACGAACCTCATGGAGCGTTTTCTGCTTGCGAAAGCGCGCCGCGTAAGCACCCGCACTCTGCGCGCGGCGTGGCAACATGGCGGCGGCTTCGGCCGCGAAGTGGTGTGGGGAGCTCGAGCGACCACTTTTAAACGCTCTCTAAAACACCGCTCAAGGCGCGCACGAAGTTGCTTGTGTGGTAAAGGAGCTTATAATGTGGGCGAAATCGGTACTATAAAACATCATCCGCGTCGCTAGTGAAAACGTCCATGCAATACCTGCGGGGGTAGTAAGCCTAAAAACCGCCGACGGAGCCAGCCGGCCGTGACCGGGCTGTCTCGAGCGCTTCAAAACCGCCGCCATGAGGCACGCGCCTCCCCATTGGCGCAAGTCGCCAGGCTCCTCCCACTGCCGCGCGCAACGCGCGTCATTTTCTGAGCGTGGTAGAAACTGCCGCGTGCGGGCGTGAACAAATCGCACGCGCAACGCCGACGCGCACGAATCGCATGCAAAAGTGCTCCATGCGCATTTCTCGTGCACATTCCCAGCTAGCTTGGAAATGCGCACGGGGACTGATAGCAAGCGCCTGCATCTAATAAAATGAAAAAGTAAAACACGAGGGCTTGTCTCAACAATTAATAAACTAGAAAAGAGGCGCGTTGTTTTTTTGCTAGGCAGGTATGTCGAAGCATTTCAATATTCATTATCGTGTTGCATGTTGTCTTTTATCCACACCAGAAAGGAACTAAATGCCTTGCAAATTATGTTTTGTTGCATTTTTACTATTGCGTGGATACTTGGGGATTTCATTGCATCAAACTTCTGGCGACTTCTAGCGACTGTTTCGAAATAAGTGGGAAAAAAAATCCCATTGCCCCAGGAATGACAGGTCGGGCTATAAAGAGCCAAATATGGCTACTTTTTCTTGTGGTTGTAGAACTTTTCTTTATTGGCTATTTCGCTATTCTTGGGCTATTGGGAGAGCTGACTGTGAAAGCTATTTTTAATGCATGTTCGAGCCTGCCAACTATGAAGCGTTTTCAGTGACTCCTTGAAAAAGACTTCCCCTAGTAGGGACAAGAAGACCATTATTCTTGAGCTGTGCCGTCCATTTGTGATCGCATGTGGGAAAAGCACCTTGAAGCGCATTCCATGACGACCTACACATCAATTACTGGACGATACTGGTCAATCTTTAGTGTTGAGAGATGCTTTGGACACATCTAGCAGTTGATGTTTAGTTGCTCCAATGTGCTCCAAAACTGGCATTTAGGTGCTCCAAAATGCTCCAAAATTAATAATTTGCTGATACAAAAATTGCTCCAAATCACCGTTCATCAGTGGCACCACTGCATTAGTTTTTAATAAAATAATTTTCATATACTTGCGTTTGCTGTGCAATCACATCTCCAAACGTTTGCACCACAGATACGCATTGCCTGAAAACAATGCTAACCAGGGTTCCAAGATGCGACGCGCAGTGCTGGGTTAATCCCCAGTCGAAAAATGGCAGTGGAAGCAAGACCGGAATCTCTGGGCGATCAGCTGTCCCAAACCATTGATTGTCAGCATGGTGTCAAGTAGCTCGTGCTGCTTTAGACTATTCGAGCACGTTTTCAATGGAGTTTCATGTTTGTGGAAATGGCGAAAGTATGTTTGCCTGCTGCTCGCGAATCATTCGGTGGAATGTCCACAGCTGAATGTTACTTGAAATCGATGTAGCCACAACGTTCCGAAACGCTGCCTCTGAAGAGGAATTTAAAATCGACCGAACGGCAGCTAGAAGCCCGTTGGTAGCTCATGCACTCTGTCCAAGTTGTTTCGAGTCAACCAAGGCAGCCAAGCAGCAGAGGCTGAGCCTAGCTGCAAAGCTGATGATGAAATGTTCCATAGCCATCCACGTTCACTCGTCTTCAGAAAGGAAGGAAGGAGCCAGAGAACTTAATGTAAATGTGATATGTATGCAGGCAGCAAGGTGTGTCAAGAAAGGGCCCCCTGCCCAAAATAACTTCTGGGTACCGACTGAACGCAACCAACAAAAGAACTCATAAAAACTTAGCAGGTTAGCCTGAAGAAAAAAAAAGGTCAAACGAGCTGCTGAAGCAGCTGAAAGCAATATCTTCACCAATGCCATAGAGGGTGTGAGGACTGTATACAACAAGATGGCAGTAAGCTTTCTATAACAGTTGTGTACAACACCACGTGGCTGAGATGAAGACACAGGCCCCACATTGGTGTGGGACCTGTGTCAGAGCTGTACACTGGCCTTTTGCTCGACATGTCGAGACAACAACGGAGCCAGAGCCAGAGTGACTCGACGAAGATTCAGGAGGTAGACAGGCAAGGCAGTTCCTGGCCGATGTCAAGAAAAGTGGTCGCAATGCACCCAGGAAGTTCTGGCAGGACACGCAGGACACATGGCAGGCTGTGGGAAACCCGGAGTCCCGGCGCATTCCCCATTCCTCACAGCCCGCCGCCAAGGTAAAAGGGGGAGATCCTTGTCTCTACTCTGGTGCAGCGCAGGCATATCGCGGCGGTGGCGCAGCTCTCTGGCATAGGCCACAACGCTAGCTGCTGGCGTGTCAACCACGTGGGTTCCCGCAGCAACAGCAGCCCAGCGAGGTTTTCCGATATGAGAACACAGTAGACAGTAGTGCCGAAGCACATCCATTTGTTTGGGGACTCCAAAAGCATGCGAGCACAAAGCTGGACTGCATTCACGAATCACGCCGTTTGCCGTAGGTGCACGTGCGCATGTGGTTGACACGCCGGGAGCTAGCATTGTGGCCTACGCCGCAGAACTGGCTGGGCCGCCCCTCCCAAGAACCTCACTTATTCCACATGTTCGGGTGGCCGTCACCCAGCAGCAACCCGTTCCGACGATCTTTTCGCATCCTCCCTACACAGAGGAACGATGTCTTCTCCTGCTCCGATAACTTCCTCCAGTGGCCAGCGCCAGCACTGGCGTGCACGCCAACACGGGCACGACGAGGCGCGGGTGGCCCAAGGTGGAACGGCAATAGGCGACCGGCGGCTCCGACGCCATACCAAGACGAGCCGCGGCAGGCTTCGGGAGCCCACTTTTGTCTTTATCCTTGACATTGTCTAGGCAGAAGGGGAAGGAAATTCCTTGTAACCTTCCACCGCATGCATTGAAAAGTGCCAATCAGAACTATCATTTATTGTGTTCATCAGGAAAGTCAACAATGCCAAGGCTTTGAGCGTACTGGCTGAGGATATCGGAGGGCTTGAGCAAATGTCCCTCTGTGTCCGGTACAAATGACAAAGTTTTTGAGGATTTTCTTGGATACGCTCAAGTGCGCGAGCTTAGCGGCAGGGTGCCAGCTAAAGAAATAAAGCTTTTTTTATCGGGTTAGATTTGATCTGAGGCACCGAAGGGGTTAGGGCCATGATGGGGCTGCAGCTATGTCAGGATGACTGAACGGAGTCCGCGCTGCAATACTGGAGAAGAATCCATAGGCCTTATTTCTACGTCATGCAAGGCAGCGCCTGAACTTTGCTGTGTACAATACATCCACAGTTCCACACATGAAGAACTTCACGGGCACTATCAAAGAGACTCATTCTTCTGCAGATCTCCAATCAGACGCCCAATACCGGTAAAAAAATGTGTTCATTTTTCCACTCCTGGAAGAAGCGACTTGTGTCCTTTGTGAGAATGGATGGACAGAGAGGAAAGATTGAGTCATGACCGTTATCAAGCTGCTGCAGCCAATTCCTCTGTCCTTTGTGAGAATGGATGGACAGAGAGGAAAGATTGAGTCATGACTGTTATCAAGCTGCTGCAGCCAATTCCTCTTCCCTTTCAGCAGTTTAACAAGACTGCAACTTCAAAAGAGTGCCTCTTGGGAACATATTCTTTTGCCATCGGTATCATCCAGCAGTTTTCTGATCAGCCCACACACAGCGGCAAAAGCCCTAGTGCTGATATTACCCTTATCGGAGGCACTGCAGACTTTCAATCAATCTGCCATGGGCCTTTTTTTTCGTGAAAGGTGTGAACATAATATTAGGGAAAATGTGTCAGAAGGTGGAACACGCGTTCAAAATCATATTTGGCAAAGCCCCAAAAGCAGCGGATATCTCCGATACTGAAATACGGTTGCCAAGGCGCTGGAGTAGCACAAGTGCCATGAGGGACCCTGAGACATTCACTGCATTCAGGTATGCGTGCTCCTTGCTGGTCACTGCTCTCGCTGGGTGGTTTGGAGAAGGACATAGAGAGGAGTGGCAGCGGTTTCCATTTATTGCATGTGGAAAACAGGCGAACGCTGGAACAGTATCTATAGGGCCTGATGTATGCAAATGATATTATGGTGACAGCGGGCTCCAGGGAGGAGCTGCAAGAGCTGCTAGACTGATGCACAAAACAGGATGAACGCACAAGGCTGCGTTTCAGTGCGCACAAATGTGTGGTACTACAATGGGGGGAAGTCAGGGGAGGAGAGGAAGAGCCTGTGACTCTACAGGGGAAGGCGCTTCCGTACGCATCCTCATACAGATACCTCGGAGTGGTTTTGTCGACAGATGCACACTATCTGACAAGGTACAATTGTACCTTTTGTACCATTTGTACCTCCTACAGGAGAAACCAGAATGTGTTCAAGGCCAAAGTTCCGTGCTTGTGCGACCTTATGGAGGTGGTCTAGATCTTGTGAAAAGCGGCAATGGTTTCAGGCCTGCCGTAAGTGGGCCGAATCCTATGTCCCCCCAGCTGCCACGAAGGAGTACCTATAACACCTAGAGCAACTACAGTAGGTACTCTAAACTCAGATACAGCATATGAACAACAACATCAGTTGTTCCTGCGCATTGTCATCACACCGGCTGTTCCTCCATGTGGTGCTAGGAGGAACAGCCGGTTACCGCGCCTATTCAAATCGATCAATTTGATCGACGCATTTGATTGACGCAATTTGACGACGCCTCACTTTATCTAGGTAAGAAAGTGGGAAACACGCGACGTAATCCACGATGTGTTGTTGGTATTTCGCTTTGCAGAAGTTTTCCCTCGCCGCAAAACGTTTCCGATTGCTGCGCGAGCGCGTCAATCGTGGTGGACGATGTGTTTCTCACGAATCGAGCATTTCAACAATCAACCATCGGTTTAGCGGATGAAATCAGCAGCAGTGAGCCTGAAGAAGATGTGGACACATCAGATTTCAGCAGGGATGATGAGGACGCGTCGAGTCAAGCCGCAACATCCAGCGGGTGAGTGTCAGCTGCATATGCAGCGCACATTTTGATGACTAATAAACAGTTATGAGCGGCAGGGCGTGTACTCACACCCAAATTACTTATTTTCAGGGTCTTAACGTTCTACGGACATGATTCCTTGCCAGCATCTGTAAAGCGCATGCAGTTTTTTCCAAGAGGAACCACGGGGGTCAAACTCGGCAGCACACTCCGGAGTAACGCACGGCGCTTCGTGCAGGCCGTCAATTTCTTCCAACTGTTCTTCACCGCAGTCAACGTCAGGCAACACTCCAAGATATCCCCAACTAGCACCAGGTATTTCTTGTACCAGGATTATATAAACTTCAGAAGGGAAAGTAAAGCGGCACCACTCCGTTCAGTATTTTGTCAAGATGGCTGACATAGCAGCGAAACCACCTCCATTCCTGCCAGACCCGGGGAGGCCAGCCATTCAAAGGCGCGAGTGGCACCGCTCGTTTGCAACATACCTTATCGCAGCAGGCTGCAAAAATTTCACTCCGAAATGCAAAGCAGCACTCTTGAAGACTTTTTTTGGGAACGGAAGCAGGTAGAATCGTGCACATGATCTGGTCAGCAGACCGGTGGCCGCAAGCACGGACAACGACTATGATTATCTCGTTCAGGGCCTCGCAGCTCATTTCGACGGCTCTACTTCACAGCAAGCCAACCGCATACAGTTTCAAAGTCTACGTCAAGCAGAAACGGAATCAGCGATAGACTTTGCGCACCGTGTGCAATACGTGGGTCGACAGTGCAACTTCGGCTCCGACGAAGCCTCCTCATTTGTGGATCAACGCATCGTGGGACTTGTGTCAGAGCACCAGGGAACACCTGCTGGTAGAAGGCCCAGCTCTGACGTTCAACAAAGCCATCTAAGTTATACAAAACATATCAGAAGTTCAGGATTTACTTCAACAATATCGTGAAACCAAGGAAGAGATAGTCGCCGATGGGACCCAACAACAGCGACCCACCTGAAAACAATCGCAAAGCCCCAAAGAAAATATTTATGTCAGCTAAGGTGACAAAATATTTCCAGCTCCAAGATCACTGTACGCATAGAAGGCGGGCAAGTCATTCTGGAGGTCGACAAGATCAGAGTGCTCGGAATGCTCATCGAGAAGAATCGCGTCAACGCCGTGACGGCCACCAAGCTAGCGACGAAAGCAGACGCGGCGATGCGCCTCGTCAGAAGGGTCTCCAACAGAAAACGAGGGATGAAGGAAGAGAACCTCACGAGGCTCGTCCAGTCCTTCGTCATTAGCCACATTGCGTACGTGGCCGCCTTTCACAACTGGCGGCCAAGCGAACGCGCAAAGATCGACGCAGTCATACGCAAGGCGTACAAGACGGCGCTCAGGCTCATGAGGAGCACGAGTACGGACAAGTTCACGGCCCTGGGCATGCACAGCACCCTGGGCGAAATAACAGAAGCCCAGCGAGTGGCGCAGCTCGAGAGACTATCAGGAACCAGAACGGGACGACACATACTACGGCAGCTCGGCCTGGTGCCAAAGGAGAGCAAGATGATGAGCGGGGAACTGTTACCTGAAGGGGCGGGACGACAGATCACCATGTGCCCGATACTTCGGAACATGAACCCCGAACACAACAGAGAACGGCGACTGGCAAGAGCCAAGGCCCCGGTGGACCTGCACTCCAACGACAGCGGTGCCCCGTACGTGGACGCGGCGAAGCACCAAGACCAGAAAGAAGCCTACATGGCAGTGGTGATAGAGGCAACGACTGGCAACACGAAGACGGCGGCGAGCATCCACGTCGGGAAGCTGCACCAGGCGGAGGAGGTGGCCGTGGCCCTGGCCATCGCCAATCCCGGCTGCACGACGGTGCTGTGCGACTCCAGGATGGCGGTGCGGCACTTTGCCAAGAACAGTGTGTGCAGTGAGGCCGCGCGCATCTTGCGCAAGGCCGAAGCCAATGGCAGCAGTGGTGGTGTGGTGATGAAGTGGTACCTGGCCCACATGGGTAAAACCGTGGCGGGCCAGGGAGGGAATGCGAACCACAACAAGACGGCCAACGCCGTCACGCGAGAACTTGCCAGCCGCGCGACGACGACTAGCGAGGCTGACTCTGACGACGTGGTCGCGGGCAACGACGACAACGGTACCAAGGACACCATGACCAATTACGACGACGTTGTGAAGTGGTACAGACTCAATAGAACGACGATGCTGCCCCCTCATCCGAGGATTACTCAGGAAGAGGCAGTGCTTACAGACAGTTGCAAACAGACTCCGTGATCACCCCTCTGCTCACGGAACACTTATGCCCAATGGTGTACGAAAGTGACGTGTTTAGACTGTGGGCGAAGGAGCGAGCCACGCTGGCTCACATCCTGTGGGAATGTAGCGTTAACACGAGAAAGGCAGCCAGGTTGAAGACGATCCCGCTGCAGCTAGAAGCAGCGACGTGGACCTACGACTACGACATTCAACTCCAGGCTGTCCAGTAGGTCTCGGCAGCCCTAGAGGGGCAGCGACCGAGCGAAACCGAAGGTGACGAGGGCGGTGGCCCTTCCGCACCCATGAGTCAGAACTCGGGAGCAAACCTCGGGGGTCGGCCGGGGCATCGCGGCGAAGACAAGCCCTGCAAGTTGAGGGACGTCTAAACCGATCTGCAGGCGATCTCAATAAAGTTCTTCTCACTCACTCTCTCACAACATTACGAAAACACGGCAATTTTCGCTGTGCTGTATCTCCGGAACGACACCACCGGGCGCCGCCATCTTGGTTGCATTAGATCAGCCGAGTCTTCAACTTCCGCTTTCCCGTCGCTGCTTTCATTGTCGCTCACTCACAACGCACAAACGGCAGAAAAAGAAAGATAGTGAAATGAAGCAACCGTTAGATTCAACCCGCGATTGGCTATCCGGCCGCATTCACTGAAATGGCTCTCCTGATTGGGCACCACCATAACAAAAATGTGGCCACTGGCCTGCCGCGCATTCACGCGCACTGCACTCCACCAATGCATTCAAGGTTTCCCGGTTGACTCGGTTCCAGTTTACTTGTTTCATCTGTTGCAGTACTGAACAGTGACATCATTGTTATCACGGCGATAATGCTTGAGATCGTGCGCCAGATAGGAACACACATGGCTTGAAAGACACATCGAAAACATGCCCACGACATCGCCGTGGTCCGTCCCTGATTGGGAAACTCGGTGCGTGCGTGTACAATATGGGTTTGTGAAGTGACCTTTTGAACGCATTGCGATGTTATTAAACGCTGAGTTATTGGCGTATTGCACAGCGAGCTCGCGAGCTTTGTGAATGGAATGACCGACTTGCCAGTTTTGGTGCGCGCTGCATTGCCGAGACGTGTTCGGGCAGCCGCCGATAGCGGGATCGTTTGCTATTGCACACTAGTAATAACAATTGATGTACGCAAAGTGATATTTAATGGTAAAAGCAAAGCGGTTAAACATAGCAAGGTCACGTAAACTACGATTGTGGGGAACGTGCGTGTAGGGGATTGTAAGGGGGAAGGGGGGGGTGCAATGAACTCTCACCCAGCATGCTTTGAGCAACTTTTGCCGTGACACTAAACTAGTTCGTACAACGAAATCTAGGATTACAAAATTATATTTTCAGTGTTAAATTAATAAGAGAAAATGCCATAAGGTTGCAGGGTTTAAAAATCTGATATTTTTAATTGCACTTTGTGTAGTCTATTTTGCAACGATTGTTTCCTGCAAATGAGAAGAGCATGGTATGCTAATAATAATTAATGTTGGAACTGTGCAAGGAAAACGTATACAGCCGAACCCCGCAATAACGAAACCGCCAGGGAAAGCCAACAACAGCTTGTAGGCAAGGAGCTTGTAGGCACTATGCTCGCGGGGGTTTCGGTTTTGATGTCGGTGGTTCTACCACCAGGGGGCTAACCTGTGATGTCAGTCAGTGTATATATGTAACATGAGCCGGAATAAAGGACTCTTTTTTACTTGACTCTTCAACTCGAGCACTCGTCTCCTGCTTCGCCTTTCGGGGCCGTTGCCGACACGACATCACACTTTGTACAGTGCGTGTTGTGAGGCAGCATCACTTGTGACGGCCGACGATTACGTCCAGGTGGACGACCAGGTGCTCTGTGATGTGACAACCGACGACATTGTGGGGGCCATCATAAAAAAAAGGGACACCACAAATGATGAGGTGAGCAGTGATGAAGGTTTGGAGAGGCGCCAAGTGTTATCTCTACCCACGAAGCGGTAGCAGCATTCGATGTGCGGCAGATATATAATACGTCACTGCTTGACCTGGCACCTCAGCACGCTTTGAAACTCGACAGCATCAGGTTGGCGGTGGTTGCATATTCAGTACGTCATACTACTGTGCAGAAGACTGGCGACTTTTATTTCGAATATTGGAGTTTAAATCTGATGACTGTTTTTCTCAATATGCTTATCTGCTTTACAGGGGGCCAGTGAAGTGCGACGCATATAACAAAAGGACGTGTATAACGAACAATTATCACAGTCCCACTCACTGAGTGATTTACGTATCTAACTGTATGCTCAAAATTTGCTTTGCACTAAACAATGTTGACAAACAAGCATTAGCCATGCAATCAGTGCCAGTAATTTCGAAAGGTCTTGCTCGTATATACTGCATGCATGCTGTTCATTATGGCAGTAGTGCTGTTGCAATGGGCACTGAAAACTGGTTCTGAGAAAACTCGTGACACACAAAAAAAACCTGTGATTAGGAAAGATGTTCTTAGCAATCTAAAATTTATTTTCATATATGTAATGTGTCCTGTAGTATGGACGCCGTCCAAGTAGCCTTCCTAAGCTTGTGTTGAACATAGTACAAACTTTTTATTTTTAGTTCTAGAAAGCTTCAGTGTCCCTGCCTTGGTGGATCTGGTGAGGTCCAAGGGTCACTTAACAGAAGAGTTCCTGGCGTGGTTGCAACAAGCCTACACGGAAGGCGACATTTCCGAAATTAAGACGCTGACGAGACTGCCGTTCAACTCTCCATTGCGGATGAGATACAGGCAAAGCATGGTGACTGCAAGTATAGCCCGTGCGTGCCTGACTCGAACAAAAAATTTAGACATGGAACCATGACCCCACAATTTGTGGGGTGTCGTGAACCTAGCCTTACATGCTTCAACTTCATGAAAGCTTCATGAAAGAAGGTACGCAAAAGGAGGCAGAGGCCAAGAAAGCTTATATCCCGACATTGCAGAAGGAGGGCCACAGTGCTGACATTGAAGATTGTGGCCTCACAATCTTCAGAGAGCTGCCCATACTGGGGCCATCACCTGATGGTGTAGTGAAATTTTCATGCGAGTGTTGCAAGCACACAGTGAAGTGCCGGCAGCAAACGAAAAACAAGCCACTCAGCCAAGATAAGGTGGAGAACTTTTGGGATAGTATGGCTGTTGTCAGGCTGCAACAGACACTCTACACCACAGCAGTTCATACTGACAGTCCACCGATTGTGCTTCTACAATGTAGCGCGCAGAGTTGCAAGCGGCAACACAGGGGATGATATCATCAGCTCACCTCTTTGCGTAGACACCAACCCTGATGAAACTGACAAGCAAAGGCTCGTCAATACAGCTAAACAACACATAGCAAGTGGAAGTGCCATCAAGTTCGCGTACCCCAAAAGAAAATTTAGAGCACGACGACAATGTGAATATATCTAGCTGTACAAGACGGCTAGATGCAACAGAATCAACTATCCGTGTAAGGAGGCTCCAGTGTGAGGCACTCTTCAACTGCAAGTCCAGCCGAAGAGGCTTCCGTGGACCTCTTTGTGGGCATTCGTAATTGAGCAGCAAAACCACCTCTTGGAGATAAGGGTAGAGCTGATTCAGTGGAAAGCCCAAGACAAAGCTTGAAAGATTGGGATACCTCAGGAAAAGTTCAAGGCTTCACGTGGATCGGCCCAAAGGTTCATGCGAAAAAATGGATTTTCCCTGTGGCGAACAACGCCAACAAGGTTACCGACAGATTATGAAGCAAAGCTAGTAGAGTTTCAGCACTACGTATGTCATGTGTCAGGACACCCCCGGAGGGGGTATGCACCAAACCCCCTCCCAAAAAAAGGGAAAGAAATAAACAAAGAACAGGAATTTGAATTGCGCGCCAGGAGCGCCCCAATGAGCGAGCGCCAGCGCCGAAACACCGAGGCATCATGGGCAAATATGGCAGCGCACTGGTTATCCAATCAGAGATCGCCAAGCAGACGACCAGTGGCATGATGGCCATATATGAACATGGGAAAGGCAAAGAGCCAATGAGGGTGCGCCATGGGAAAGCCCAGAGGGGATAAAAGCGGGGCGCACAAAGAGAAAGGGGAGGCCAGAAACTGGGAGGCAAGACACTGGCAGCAAGAAACCAGGAGGCGGCAGGAGCACGTGAGCTTCACGGAACAAGCCAGGGGGACATGACCAGGCCAACGACTATGTCATCCGAGCCTGGGCGGGAGCGGGCCGACTTCGCATCGGCACCGTCATCCTAGGTGCACCATGAACCTCTGTCTTTGTGGCCCCAGCAGCATCGGTCGGGCACCAGCGGCCAACGTCCACGCTCCGTCGACGTTCCTCTCGACGGCCCCGAAAGGTTACGTTCATGCCGAGCCTACCTGGGACCTCCAGCGGCAGTGGCTACCAGGGGGTAGCCACTGAGGAAGCATGCCGCCCAAGGGATGACCACGCGCGTCGAACGCCGGCATCAAGGATCTCAAGCGTGAGCGGCTACCAGGGGGTAGCCACCGAGGAAACCAGTCAGGACGCGCGGAGCCCACGCCATCCAAGGAGTGACCGCGCGCATCGAACGCTGGCACCGAAGCGAGACGAGGACGGCTACGAGGATGACGTCACAGTAGGGATGTCACGGGGCAGCGACACGCATGTCCAACACACACTCCAGCTAGCGGCCACCACAATCGCCGACACAGCAGCTGCAACGGGACTATCCTGTTTATCACTCGATTATAATTTTAGTCCTTAACTGTTGTATTTATTTCACTGCATTTTTACAATCGTGCACCTGATTTCCTTCCTATCAGTATAGTGGTATGCCCATAGGTCCATGTATTCTATTCCCCCCGAAAATCATGTCACACCTGGCGCTACCGAGCGGCTAATTTGAATGTTACCAGCGCGTACCTATAGCACTGTCGGTGTACGAACAAATTTCGAGCAGATAGTCCAGGCATGCTGTGTTTTGCATGCGAGGTTACATTTCCATAGTTAATTTTCTAACTTTTCATACTGTACATGCCATATGTTTGAGTGCACGTGTTTGCGTGCTTTCTTCTTCTCCAATCTTTTTTTTTTCCTGCTGTTCTTTGCTAACCGCCTCATAATTCATACGCCCTATCGTGCAAATGGGCCTAGAAATGTGTGTTTACTCGTCTTCCTTGTTGATTTTCTCTCGTTGACTTGCATTGCACCTGAAGTGCTGCTTGTGGCACTACAAAATCCTTTATAGTGGGTACCATTGACACCTGACTTTCCTACCTTGCTCTTTGATGTCTTTTTTTGCATTCCTCCGCAAACGTGTATAGATATAGGAGTGCGTAAACTTAACTCCTTGGTTCTCGCTGCGTTATAGACATATTTACAGAAAGGAAAGCCTGCAGTCTAGAACGCCAAGGGAAGCAGGGGGGGGAGTAGTTCGAAAAGGTTTTTTTTTTAAGTGAGGTTTTTGGGGAAATATGAAAGAGAGTGGAGAAAAACACATGTCCAGAGTGGAGATCGAACGCACGCCTTCCAATGTGGGTTCGGTCGCAACTCTGGGCATGTGTTTTTCTCCATTTTGTTTCCTCATTTCCTCCTAACATTTAAAAAAAAACCTCTGCTCAAAAAAAAAAAAAAAAAAAAAAAAAGCTTCGAACTACTTCCCTCCCTCCCCCTGCTTTCCTCGGCGTTCTAGACTGCAGGCTTTCCTTTCCGTCTTCATTCAACGAGTGCCTCATTTCCAATCACATAAATGTAGCTATACATATAGATATCAATATCGATATATATGCCCGCGTGAACTCAGGGACACGACAAATGTGTCTGCATGCGATAACAAATATTGGCTTCCCGGTACCTTTTGTGACTTTTCCCGCAAATGAAAATTCCGTGTTACTCATTAAAGCGTTTTTTTTTATTTGCAGTTTGTTCATTGGGAATACATAGGGAGATGTGAGCTGCCTTGCAAGGAAAAGCCCTGAAAGCACTTCGCTTTTTAGCTGGAACGCAGTGCACTGGCATTCGTGTTGTGCTCTCCACAGATGATTATGGATAGCCTGGTAGCGTTCGAACTCGTTGGGACGACATTAAGCGTGAATGTTGATACAAAATGTGCTCTTGGAATGGTAAACGCTGATATGAATCAGCCTACGCGGGGCTGAGGCGGTTATCAGCCTCAATATGCAACACTGTCAGCAGCGAGTCGGCAAAGAAGGGCTTTGAGATGCACTTTTAAGAAACATCGTCAGTGACGCAGAATGTTTGCGTGGGTGGAAACGAGCCGAATTCAGTGGGAAGGTTCACCGACTCACACTGACGACGGATGCACCGCCTCGCCCCTGGAAAAGTGACAACCCGGACCAGGAACCGAAAACTGCCACACCAGCTGAACAAAGCAACTCCGAGTTGCAGAATGAAAATACCAGGCTTAAATTGAACCTTAACGAGCTTTCTGAAGAGCTTGCACTTTTGCGACAGAACACAGGGCCCCAGCTCGCAACCAAACGACCGCGTGATCATGGTTCCAGCTCAGAAGTTCCACCTAAAAGGAAGAGAATCGCCGTGGGGGTAGGCACAAAGAAATCCGACTGTCGTCATCTCCAGACGCTGGCCAGCCAAGTTGAGGAAGCTCTGGAGCCGTATGTTTCCGTGCATGGCGTGGAAGTAGCAGCGTTGTATGTGCGCGACGAACTGGACCGGGTTCATGGGATTATGTACAGAGCAAGTGACGCCGCAGAAATACATTGCAACACTCGCAAGCCATTCCTGACGAAAAACATGAACTGCGCCAGCTGGAAGAAGAAGATAGGCATTGTGTCGTGTTTACAGCTGGACTTCTAGACTCTCACTGCGTCAGTAACCAGTTCTGGACTGAGTTGTCCGCGCGCTTTTCCCTGCCAAATTTGAGCCTGATCAATCAGCACCGCGAGTCAATTGACTCTAGACTAGAAATTCACCGAACGCCTGGGACGGCACCAGGAGTGTGTGTTTCCTTCGCTGATGAACTGCGAAACACGATACACGATATTTGCAAGTCTGAGAACAAGTCACCCCACAAGCTGATGCGTAAGGGACTTCTGGTAAAAGTTGAGGGCGACGGCTGCAACGTGAGCCAAACGATCTCGTGGTCAACGCTTCTGTTTGTAATTCTGCGTACCGCGAAAAAAGGCCTGCATAACCCAAATGTTCACAGAATTATTTTAGTATCAAAGGCGAAGGAGTCTTAGTTTCCCATATGGGAGGCGTTCCAACCGGTTTTTCAAGAGATCAGCGACGTTGCCAGAAAAGGTGGCTTGCAGATGGACGACCTTTTTTTCAAGCTGAAAGTCTGCCTCGGCGCAGATTTAAAGTTGCTTCTTTTGATTTTTGGAATTCAAGCTGCATCTTCAAATCATTCTCGTCCATTCTGTTTTGCAAGCAAGGCTGAGTGGTCAGATAAGAACCATTCTGCTTCCCACTAAAAGTGAGGCAAAGGCTCAAACCCTAAGTAACCTCCGCCACCATTTCGACAATGCGCATTTGGTGTTCAGTATACACCCTGCGTGATATCGAGCCAAAGAGGACATTTCCCGACACAATGCACATGGCAGTGCGGGTTTTCGATCGGCTCCTCAACAGCGTTGTTCAGGAATTGGAAGACAAAGACGCCAAACTGAAGCAGACAACGGCGGCTAATGTGCCCGCAAATGACATCTACGTGCGAAAGTTGACTCATTTGGTTCATGAGTGTGGTGTACCGTTCTTCGTGCATGAGACAGGAAATTACATTTAGCAGCCTGACGGGGAGCGATAAAATTAAATTACTGCGTCAGCTTCCTGGCAAGATGAGCGACCTTCTTCAAGAGGAAACCCAAACAGAGGTTCTTCAGTTGTGGTCCACTCTGCTCTTCTTGCTAGAAGTGTACAGCACAGACAAAACTGGCAAGGAAGTGCAACGCGAGGCAAATCTCATGCTAGACACCTTTGTTCGCCTAGGAAGTAGGAGAAAAGGCTACGGGAAAGAACGCCTGACACCATACATTCATATTTTGTGTCACCACGCACCTCAGAAGCACAAGGAGCAGATGTGCCTCAGCAAATTTTGTAGCCAGGCACTTGAGAAAAAAAATGACATTCTCAAGCATTTTTACCATCTCCGATCGAACAAATGGGACTCTGCAACAGATCCCCTAAATCTGTCAAAGTTACTGGAAGCAGACACTGAAGTGAGGCAACGACGAGCTTACAAAAAGACCGATCAAGAAGACGACGCGGCTCAGAAGGATCCTGCTCCTGGCACATCGACATTCTTGCTCCTAAAGGGAAGGCAAGTGGGGAGCACGATTGTGGCCACATTTTCTCTCGGCAACTTATGCCTATGCGCAAAGAGTGTAACACTGCATTGTCGCTGCTCAGGGCACACTGAATACTTTCATTTAAGTTTTACTTCAGGCTGTGGGGTGTTCAGCATTGGTTTAGCGAAGGGAACCTTTTGGTGAGACCGAGCGCTTCTTCCCTGAAGCTGAAAGAAAGGTGGTTTGTAGCTGAACAGAAGAAAGACGAGTCTCTTGGCAACGCTTGGCTTCGGGCTAAGTATGATATGATATGATATAATAGGTGCATGGTATGATGATTCAAGAAAGGCTGCTTTATCACAAGGACATAACGAGAACGAAGCCTGCTTGCAGCTTGTCCCAAAATCGCGGCACGCGGAAGTGCTGAAGTTAGCACATTGCAGTCCACGTACTGGTCACTTATCACAAAGAAAGACAGAGGGGCATGCTAAATGTTCGCTTTTCTGGCCAGGCATATCCAGCGGCACTGCCAAACTTGTCCCCAACCGCACCTCTGGCTCTTGTGTCATTAAGGGGGCATTAATCCAAGAACAAAGGATGCAACCACCCGTCCTCCAACGTGCAAGAATGAGCAGCACACCGAAAGCGAGTGAATCTAAAAACGACTTAACAACAGGTAGTGGAATTGCAGGAGATACCACCAAAACCAAGGCTCATTAAGGCAATACATCCTAAACGTAGAGCATGCGCCAGACGTAAGTGTGCTTCAGGAAACAGGCTGTACTCCAAGGCAAAGAGGTTATGCAACACGTACCAACTCCAAGGTGTCCAGCAGGATGGCAATATTACTTCAAAAGCACATAACAGTCATGCAGCACAGCTTCGACCATATTCCCGGAGATCACATCATAGTAGAAATATCGCCACCTAGGAAACGTCAAGAAAACACGCTTACACTGAATATATACAGCCCACCAAAGGACAAGGTGACCAACTTTGCTCCACTATATGCAAATGCCTTGAAACTCGAAAAGCACAACAACATAAAGTCCATTCGATTCAGACGCGATTCCCTGCAACGCCTGCACTGGTGCATGATGCGCTGCACCAAAGCGCTCGATTCACCGCTGCACGAGTGGTTCACTGCACCGCGTTGCTCGATTGCTCACGTTGGAACCGCGATGTCTTTGCGGTGCAGAGAATCCCTGCACCCACTACGGAGGTGGTACAGCCATTTGGTGCCGTGGTTCCGTGCGCGCGCGCAGTGAGGTTGGTGAAGTCACAGACATGCTAGTGCCAATTGCAGGAGTGCTAACGGAACTTCACCCCGTTTTGGATGACTGCAGGGCGACCTTAGTTGTTGACAGCCACGAGCTCTTCAAAACAACAGGTAAGGATCTGCAGAATGTCGTGCCAGTCCATGCGTAGCGTGGTACACGCTTAATGGAGGCGGCATTTTATTTCAGATGGCCGAGAAATACGGGTTAAATATGCTGAGGCGCCTGAACTGCCTGCCGTTCCGCCTCTTTACGAGGCTGGAGAGCGAGATGATTTCGCCAGCAGCGAGAACGCAAATGTCGCTGCAGTTCCTGGGAGTGCCCCGGCTCCTGACGAAGCACTGTGGAGCCGGCGAAGAGCGCTGCGGCTGATTTGCCTCTACAAAGAGGCCAAAGCAAAAATACGCGACTACAACTGCGTTTTCTCTTAGTGGATGTTTTACGTGTGCAGGTGGTGGCCGCTGTAACACGTGTTTGTCTCGTGCACAGGCACAAAAAAGACTTGTGGCGCAATATCGCAGAGCTCCTGAACGAGGAGTTCGGCGCCACGTTCACTGAACTCCAAGTGAAAAACAAATGGAAGTCGCTGGAACGAGCTTACAAGAGAGTTGTGTCAAAGTGCCGGCGGACAGGGGAGGAGGCAGCCAAGTGCGAGTTTGAAGAGTGCGTGTTTCTCGATTTTTGCAGTCCCTCTCTTTATATACTCCTGTCTCATGTTTTACACTGCAAGAATGTGCGGCCATTCTTTAAAATGATAAACATGCAAAACGTGGATCCGTTCAATTAGTGCACCTGCACCATTGTGACAAGGTTGCACCTGCCGATGCTACTGGCAGTGTGCATTTTATATAATTAAAATCATATTTGTATTTTGAATTTTTTGACTACCTAAAGCAAACCCATTTGTGTATTGGCGGTGAGCGCGACCACGGGCGGCGCTGCGACGCGCGCCTCCGTGACGTCAGCTTAGGGACTCTCGCATTTGTCGTCTGCTTCACTCGCGCTCGCTCTCCCTGCTGTTTCTTTGCGCTAGGTTGACGTCTGATGCTTGTCCGCACTAGATTTTGCGTGTGCATAACTTTTTATCATAACAAAACACTTTAAATCGCATACACCATCTGAAGGCATTATTTAAAGTACAGTTTTTGATACCGCTCCGGAAGAAACATTACGGGTGCCGCCCCTGTTTTTGCGAAGCCGGCCCTGTGCGGAGCGCGAAGAGTCGGAGTAAGCGTCATCTTCAGTGTTCAGCAATCTTTAGAGCAAAGGAAGCTGGCAGCTGTACTGACAACAGCGAAAATGCAAGACCAAAACAAATACCATGCCTTCGGGGCTGTCGGATTTGGCAGAAGGCATTACGATATCCGGTAATCATAAGTTAGAAAAAACAGTTTTTGCAACCTGGCCGAAAGATCGAAAGCGTTATATCACATCACTTTACGTTGTAATAGCTTGAAATTATGCCGACATGCACTATGGGCCGCAAAAACTGTAGGTTGAGTTCCAAATAACCCACTGTGTGTATAGGCGCGTGTTGGTTTTATACCAGGCTTCCAACCAGTATGTATCCGGTTTATTGAGGAAAACGAGTAATGTCTGCGGTAAATATACAGTAACACTATGTTTGTTCAGACCTGGAGGGAAATTCGGTACATTTCCCACAGCCTTATCTCCCCAATATTCAGATATGCGTCATAGGAAAACTGCGCTCAAGAGGAGGAGGAGGAGGAGGAGGAGGAGAAACTTTAACAGTAAAATCGAACTGATTAGTGGGCCGGGCCCTCAGTACAGGACAAGAGAGTAATTTTCTTCGATTCATAGAACGCCATCCCGAGTAGACTAGGATTTGTTCTTTACGCCTGGAAGGGGTGGCAACCAATAAAGAGCTGTTTGGAAATATTCATGGGTTTCGATTCTTGTAATATATAAACGTATACTATCTATTGCGTTCGTTAGCTAGTATATCACACCTTCAACACCGTAATCATATTAAAATTATTTGGGTTCAGAGCAAACTCGTTATGATAACGATGGTTACGGTAGAAATTCGCAGCATAAAAGCCGCCTTCGAGTACTATGGACAACGTACGTTGTCTGGAGCGCGATCGCGTAGCACAAACCCTCTCATTCTATTTGCATGTGAACAAACAACGGACGCTGCGAATATGCATCTTCTTGCACGCAGTCATAACGAAAGCGAATTTGTGAAGAAGGGAATGTATGCTATACAGCCTGAAGAAAATATCCCCACGATCTTTGTGATCCTCCCAAACATCCCAAATCCTGTGATCGAGCGGAAAAATTAATGTCTTGGGCACAGTAAAAAAAAAAAAATCAACCTGATACAAGTCAACAACGAAAGGAATAGACGACAGCCGCTTTGTTTCCTGCTATGCAATGCGCGTGTAGGGGCCCTTTGCTTGGCACGTAGCATTAGACTGTTCAGTCTTCATAAGAGCATCCCAAAAATACTGTATGGAAGCCTACGCGTTTTGAATACTTATCAGGAAGCTCTGAGCGCTTAACCTCGCGTATAAGCTAGAAAGGACAAGTTACACACGATCTTCTGACCGATGCTCTGAAGAAAGTTGTTCTCTCTCTCCTCTTGTGTTGCAAACTTGTGGGTTATACAGCTTGAAATTATTCATATGTGTCAGAAGCTGGTAAAAATACCTGAATAACAAGAAATACGCTTTTTGATGCACTAAAGCATCAAAGCGGGCGATTTCTAACACAGGCGCTGCTGCCCCTCACAAGCGAAGTGTAGCAGACGACAGCGGAGCGAGTCCCTAAGCCGACGTCAGAGCCAGGGGGCGCCACTCAAACATCTCACCGCCAATACTAGCTCGCCACGTACTCGCTTATAGGGTGCAACATGAGTACTGTGCAGGCCGACTACTAATACCTTGCTTGACCCTAGAGAACATTTTGGTGCAATTTATAAGATAAGATATAACTTCTGGCAGTGAACTGGCAGATGTGCTGGACAAGGAGCATACAGTCCGCCCAATAGCGCTGTACGAGCCTGGCCGGCGAATCGCTGAAGAAAGCCATGAATGAAGGCTCAGCTGCAGAGCCAAAAGTACAACAGAGTCTGCTCTCAGGAGACTAGAGACTGATTTTGAATGGTTCTAGGAAAGCTGGAAGGTTGAACATGTTGAACTTGGGTACCTTTGAAGGAGCGTAGTGCGAGCACAGCTTAGCTGTGCTATTAGGGGAGCTCTCGGGCATTAAAGAAATATAAGATTGAGACAGGTTAAACAACAGGTGAGGGCTTCAATAGGCTGAATTGGAAAAGGAAGGGCCCTGGGGTAGGGAATTGATCTGCAGAGTTTGCAGGGAATGTGGAGCTATTCTTTGGCATTAGCGAGGGAGGAGAGAGTTGGGGATCCTATGATCCCACCAAGTAGGGATGCAAGCTGTGAGGATGAGGCTGTTGGTGTCCATGACGACGTCAAACCAGTAATAATTTAGGTAAACACTCAGCACGCAGTAGTGTTCTTAAATGCAAAAAATGGAAAAGAGCAGGTAGGGAAACATGGAATCAAACTTTGGGATAAATAGCCAGGACAGCCGAGGTTGTACACTTGTTTGGGTTTGGGGAGAGAAATACAATAAAGACAAAATACATCCTTCGCCAACCAAGCAACGGATATGAAAAAGCTCCAGTGGGAAAACTAAAACTGAAATTACTAAATGAAATCGAGGTACTGCGCAGGATGTTTGTGCTAGGCAGCCTAGAGCAGTTGTCACAGGATGCTCGGCAGCAAAAGCAAGTTAGTTCTAACGAGCATAAAGAAGAAACAAAAGCTGGTGAAATTGTTGGTGTAGGTACTCCTTTGAGGTGCGATCTTGTTAAAAACACATACTGAGGTTTGAAATTGTGCCAAGTAGTGTCAAGAAATGAGCACCTTAACATTTGTCTTAAAAGTAAGTGTAAAGCACCTCCACTACTCTGTCTGCCCTAATGAGGGGGAAACACCTATAGACAAGCTGATTGAAAAAATCAATGAAATGGAAGAAAAAAGGAAGGCACGGCACCACAGGCGCATGGACCTCCTGAGCGCCTTGTTGTGGCATATGAGAAAAAATGTCAATAAACAAGACATGTGGAGCAAATGCGCTTGTGCATTGCTCCTGTTTGCATGCCACAGCTCCTGCTGCCCACAGAAGTAACAGCAAAAACCAACAGGCCACCCTGGCAATCTTCTGTTTCTTATTTTGTTGGGGACATAGCGCGGTAGTAGTTGCTGTACTCGATAATGCTTAGCGATGACCCACGTGTTAGTGAAGTGGCTGACAGACGAAAAATGGGACGTATACCCCGTCCGAGCGTTGGTGGATCCAGCAGTGGGAGTTCGAGTAATGACGGATGAGAGCGCCTTAAAAGAACTCAGACACAATCCAGGACGTTAGCTGGAGAGACGGCGAGAAGCCAGCACGTGCGCGCATTGGGCCTCAAGGTCAGAGCATCCAAGCAGGGTCACCTCCCAGTCCTCCCAGGTTGGGTTAGGGATAGGGGGTAAGGCAGGATTGGAGGGGCAGGCCCACGCCATGTGGTCGGTGTCCGCAGACCTCTCCCCACAGTGTGTGCAACTGCCGGAAAAGGCGAGATCGAAGTGTTTGAGAGCTGCCGGGCACAGCATGGTGTTTGTGTAAAGTCGGAGTAGAAGCCACTCCTCCGCTTTACTTAAGCCTTTACACGGGCGTAGATAAAGGCTGTGGTCGGATTGATAATGCTGAATGATTTCTCAGAAAGAATATACCGGATTGAATTCGAGGTCTCCCTGTTCAGTGGAGTCAAGTGGGAATGCCCGGTAAGAGAGTGCGCGAGGCCTGCGCGAGGCAGCGAGAGCCCTGATTGGAACTATTCGAACTTCTCGGGGCCACAACGAACTTCCCGGGCTATAAAAGAAGCCCGGAGGCTCTCATCATCGGCATTCCTCGGCGGCTTCTCTCTGGCACCAGTCTCTTCGGAGGCACCAAGTGAAAGGGTGCTGTCGCCTTTGTGCGAGTCATGTAACGTTTGCTTACCCCGTACATACTGTATATAAATGTTACTTCAACTTTTCGTCGGCTCAAGGACTTCATCGCTCTGCTCTGCGCCGCGTTGATAGCGGACGGAGCAAGGCAACGTCGCTACACTGGTGACTACGCGACGGCTACTACCTATAGTGTGGTAAGCGCTCAACGTTTTCTCTCAGTTCACCAGACTTCTCTAGCACAGGTTATGGTAGTTTAGAGAAGGGCTGTGGGAAGCACTGTGTATAGCTTTGAGTGTTTCGGGTTTGACTGGATAAGGCTAGACTTAAGTGAAAGATTACTCCACACTGGCTAGTCCGTTAGTGATGCTCTTAAAACGACTGAGCCAGTTAAGGTGGAAAGGGCACAAAGAAGGAGGACGCGTTTTAAGCGCTGAAACGAGCCTGAGCGAGGAGCCAGTTCTAACGGCCCCCGACTTGTCCAAAGGTTCGTTATTCAGTTCGATACGAGCGATCGTGGCATGGAAGCTTTACTATGCCAAGAGGATGCGAATAACCGGGAACGACCAGTTTTGTACTTAAGCCGCAAGCTAACTTGCCAGGAAGAGGCTTACAGTACTTCCGGAAAGTGTTGCGACCGAGTGGAAGCACCCGATCCGAGCTCCGTGGCCTCCGACATATGAGTGGTAGCGTGTATGATGCGAGCGGCCAGCCGCTGTTGCAGCCGTGAAGAAGTCCAAAAGCCGTAGGCTAACGTAACTGTTTACTTCATTGCGAGAGGTGAGCCGAAGCGAAAGAACAATGCCCCGACGGGCGAGGTTACAATACAGGACTCGAGCAGAGTGACAGCATGGATTCGCTGCTCTAACAGGAATGGTTTACAGCGCTTGCGGGGGTCTATTTATAGCTTGCGGGGGTCTATTTATACCCAAAAGCGGTAACGGTCAAAACGCCAACAAGCGGCAACACGCCACGAACGTCACAGACACACACAACGCTCTTTCCAGAGTTCGTGACAGTCGGTAGCCTCGGCGCACGTTGAGTCCAAGAGAGGGGAGAGAGGAGGACTCCGTTGCGATCGACGGGGCCTCTGTGTCCTTGAAGAGCGTTGAGACGAGCCTCGCCGGCAGCCGCCGAAGTTTTGAAATGCACCGAAAGCGAAGCGCCTGACTCGGCTTGTCGAAACTTGTCACCGACATGGTGGTGCCTGACGGCAGAAAGGCGCATGCAGTGGCTTCACCGCACAGCCGAGGAGTGATGCGGGAAAGTACGGCGGCGCTGGCCGATTTGCAACAAAAGGAATGTGGCTGTGTCGTGTGGGCAGTGCAGAAGTTTGCGTGCTCTGTAGCCGGTAACGCTAACGCAGACGCACTAAGCCGGGCGTTCTAAGTAGGGCTGCCTTCGTACTCCCAGTGTCTTTCGTTTTGTTTCTTCGTGAGCAGATTTTAGCGTAGCAGGTAGATGGGAGCAAAATAATTGCCCTCAATTGCTGCCTCAGTTGATTATTCCCGCACCGCGTGATTGCAAGTAATAAACCTTACTTATCATTTAATGTCGTGTGTTACGTTTGACACCTAGTGTGAGTTCTTCTTTTAAGAGTTTTACGTCCTAAATCGCCCTCCCTTTCCCCATTGGCGGCGCCGCTGACTCACCGCCTCGCTACCATTCGTCGGAATTCAAACTTCAGGCAGCGAGAACCCTGATTGGAGCTATTCGAACTTCTCGGGGCCACAACGAACTTCCCGGGGTATAAAAGAAGCCCGGAGGCTCTCATCGTCGGCATTCCTTGGCGGCTTCTCTCCGGCACCAGTCTCTTCGGAGGCACCGAGTGAAAGGGTGCTGTCGCCTTTGTGCGAGTCATGTAACGCTTGCTTACCCTGTACATACTGCATATAAATGTTACTTCAACTTTTCGTTGGCTCGAGGACTTCATCGCTCTGCTCTGCGCCCCGTCGATAGCGGACGGAGCAAGGCAACGTCGCTACACCGGTGACTGCGCTCGGGTGGCCATTCGCAACAGTGGAGGCTGTGGTGAGAGGGCCCAGTCCCAACAGCGGTGACAGCGTCGGGATGGCTGATTCCCAACATCGGTGACGAGCTGGATGCGAGTCACAACCTGGGAGCAGGGCTGGGAAGGTCATTCTGAGGTTTGAAATTGTGCCAAGTAGTGTCAAGAAATGAGCCCCTGAACATTTGTCTTAAAAGTAAGTGTCAAGCACCTCCACTACTCTGT
Organism: Haemaphysalis longicornis; assembly: GCF_048455015.1. Classification (NCBI taxonomy): domain Eukaryota; kingdom Metazoa; phylum Arthropoda; class Arachnida; order Ixodida; family Ixodidae; genus Haemaphysalis; species Haemaphysalis longicornis. The sequence goes on along the minus strand of NW_027526295.1, from coordinate 136,624,949 downwards.
CTGCCCTAATGAGTTTTTTTTCCTCGCACTGCAGGGAACCAGTGCAGGCTGCTGACCCGGAAGATGCAGGTGATCTGGCAGGTGCTGAGGTTGCAGAGCCTGCTGGTACACCTCCGCCCCCCAAGAAAAAAAAGGGGGGGAAACGCCTATAGACAGACTGATTGAAAAAATCAGTGAAATGGAGCAAAAAAGAGAGGCACGGCACAACAGGCACATGGACCTCCTAGAGCGCCTTGTTGTGGCATACGAGAAAAAATGCCAATAAACAAGATGTGTGGAGCAAATGTGCTTGTGTATAGCTCCTGTTTGCATTCCACAGCTCCTGCTGCCCACAGAAGTAACCGCAAAAACCAACAGGCCACCCTGGCAATCTTCTGTTTCTTATTTTGTTGGGGACATGGCGCGGTAGTAGTTGCTGTACTCGATTGAGCTAATTATGCTTCACGATGACCCACGTGTTAGCTGACGGACGAAAAATGGGACGTATACCCCGTCCGAGCGTTGGTGGATCCAGCAGTGGGAGTTCGAGTAATGACGGACAAGAGCGCCTTGAAAGAACTCAAAGACACAATGCAGGACGTTAGCTGGAGAGACGGCAAGAAGCCAGCACGTGCGCGCATTGGGCCTCAAGGTCAGAGCATCCAAGCAGGGTCCACCTCCCAGTCCTCCCAGGTTGGGTTAGGGATAGGGGGTAAGGCAGGATTGGAGAGGCAGGCCCACGCCATGTGGTAGGTGTCTGCAGACTTCTCCCCACAGTGCGTGCAACTGCCGGAAAAGGCGAGATCGAAGTGTTTGAGAGCTGCCGGGCACAGCATGGTGTTTGTGTAAAGTCGGTGTAGAAGCCGCTTCTCCCCTTTAATTAAGCTGAAGGAGAACATCCTGTGGGGAAAGATACGCTCGATATCCGAAGAGGGTATGCAGAAGTAATTCGTGGTCCTTAATGTGTGGTTTAAGGCAATTTAGCACTACATGTTTGAAAAGTTTTCCGATGCATGATGAGAGATTGGTCTGAGTGTGTCTAAGCCGATTGGTTTATTTGGCTTAGGTATCTTGACATCGGCGAGCTTCAACTCCGCCGGGATGATGCCATTGTCCCATAGCATTGAAGTACTCCGTGAGCCGCTCGCTCGATTCCTCGTCGAGATTACCATATTTACCGTATTTATTCGAATATAGGTAGACCTTTTTTTTCCGAAAATGTGCTTAAAAAGTGAGGGTCGACCTATAATTGTGACCGAAAAACCTCGACCTATAGTTGTGACCAAAGTTGGCGAGCGCACCGAGCGCTCAGTTTCTCCATCGCACCCGGCGGCTCCTCAATTAGTGGCGGCAGCGCGGAGCATCTATAAAAAAAGACAGGCAAGCAAATAAAAGAAGGAAAAATAACGAAATAATCAGCGTAAGAAAACCAGCCACGGTCACTGCCGGCCATCGCACGTTATCTGCAGCCGGAGCCGAGCTGGCCGAGCGAGCTGACCTAGTGGCTAGAGGGCCAGATTGGCTAGGCTTGGTGTCTTCGGAGCCGGCTAGTGCAAAGTGGTGGTGACTTTCGCCACCTAGCGTAGCCATCTCGTGAACGCAACGGCGTTGGCGGCATCGCTCCATGTCTCTACTATATCTCCCCGTTCTCCCGGTTCTCCGTTTCATGCGCTTTCTTTGTGTCAGCTTCGTTTTGATTTCCGCACACGACGTTTTGCACGTGCACATTTCACAATGTCACGTCGCATGAGTTATATTCGATTAACAACCAAAATTCTAATAATACCTTCGTTCAATCCAATGTGCCACAAGGTTCTGTTCTCAGCCCTCTGCTTTTCCTAATATATATTAATGATTTAACGTCGTGCGTCTCATCTAATATAAATTTATTTGCTGACGATTGCGTAGTGTTCCGAAAAATAATCTGTGACGATGACCTTACCACCCTTCAAACTCACCTGAATTCTATAACGGCTTGGTGCTTAAAGTGGCGCATGGAACTCAATGTTAGCAAGTGTAAATTTATGCGTGTATCTAGAAAAAATAACCCATTACCTGTTTACTACCTTGATCGCATCGCCCTAGACTCTGTTTCTTCCTATAAATATCTCGGTGTTAACATTACAAGCAACCTCACCTGGAACGTTCACATTGAACATATTATTAACAATGCAAACCGCATGCTGGGTTACCTGAGGCGTAATTTTGCTAAGGCACCATCTTCCCTTAAACTACTGTTGTACAAAATACTTATTCGGTCTAAATTAGAATACGCTCCGTGTATTTGGGATCCTTCTTGTAACAATCTCATAAACTCACTTGAAATGGTACAAAACAATTCTGCCCGTTTCATCCTGTCTAACTATAACCGAACCGCCAGCGTAACAACAATGAAATCTACCCTTAACCTTCAATCCCTAGCAGTTCGATGTAAAATTTCCCGACTTTCGTTGTTCCACAAAATATTTTATCACCAACATCTGCATGAAGAACTCATTTTGCCTCCATTGTACGTTTCTTCTCGCCTTGATCATGCTCACAAAGTCGGTATTGCATCAACCCGAACGACCGCTTTTTCTCAGTCGTTTATTCCTCGTACGTCATTAGAATGGAATCGCCTTCCCTCTCCTACAGCAACCATTGTAAATCACATGCTTTTCAAAAATGCCATAGTCAACATTGTGTAATTCTTGCTTGTTGTGTACAGCTATGCTTGCTTGCTGTGTTTCTTTTTGTTTTGCCTAATTTTGTATAAGATGTTTGTTTGATATGTATTTCTCTCGCTGCTTTTTTTTTGTTATTCTTATGAATGTACCCACTCCCCTCTATAATGCCATTGGCCCTGAGGGTATTACTAATAAATAAATAAATAAATATTGCAGACTTTAAGCGGCGGGTGATCCTGTGTGCCGAGAACTCGAACAACTGCGCCGCTCAGCGAGAGTTCGGCGTTAATGAAAAGCTGATCAGGGGATGGCGGAAACAGCGGGACGAACTTTTTGCGTGCAGTGGACTGCGTCGTGCGTTCCGTGGCCCTACAACCGGGAGGCACGATGCACTCGAGAAAGAACTCCAGGCTTACGTGGAAGAGGAGCGTGCTAAAGGACTCTATGTGTCCTGTGAAGACATTCAAACAAAGGCTCGGCAGTTGGCGCTGCGAGCCGGGATTGGCCGTTCAGCCTTCAAAGCCAGTCGGGGGTGGGTGCAGAAATTCATGCGCCGCAACGGACTCTCCCTTCGCCGCAGAATGACCATCTGTCAACGTCTTCCAGCGGAGTACGAAGAGCGGCTGGTGGCATTCCAGCGCTACATGATCAAGCTCAGGCAGGAGCACAACTACCTTCTGGGCCAGATTGGGAATGCAGACCAAACTCCCGTATATTTTGATATGCCGAGCCGCACGACCGTCACAGCGAAAGGAGCGAAGGACGTGCGCCTGTTAACGACAGGCAATGAGCACACGCGCTTCACAGTGATGCTGTGCTGCACTGCTGATGGCTGTAAGTTGCCGCCGTACATTGTGTTTCGCCGGAAGACCATTCCGAAGGACGAAGTGTTCCCGGCGAAAGTTATCATCCGCGCGAATGAAAAAGGATTCATGAACGAGGAAATGGTCAAGGAGTGGTTCCGGATGGTGTGGATGAGGCGACCGGGAGCAAACTTGAAGCTCCAAAACATGCTGGTCCTCGACTCTTTCAGAGGCCACATTTGCCCGGGAGTAAAGGAGGCTGTCCGGGAGGGCTGGTACGGACCTGGTCATCATACCTGGCGGAATGACTTCACAACTTCAGCCCTTGGATGTGAGCGTGAACAAGCCCTTTAAGGCCCGCGTCGCTGCGTCCTACAAGGAGTGGCTGGCGAGGGACGACGCCGCCAAGACCCCGACGGGACGCCGAAAGAAGGCTCCGCTGAGCGAAGTGGCGGCTTGGGTTAAGAACGCGTGGGAGGACCTGCCTGCAGACATCATCCGAGCCGCATTCAAAAAGTGCTGCATCTCCAACGCCCTCGACGGCACCGAGGACGACGCCGTCTGGGACGCGGAGGACGCCAGCGAAGCATCCGACGATGATGACCTTTCTGGAAGTTCCGACGACGACGCACCGTGTGGCTCTGACCAGTGAGGTTTAAGCGACCGCGTTGTAAATAAATGTGAGTTTTAACATGTTTCCTCCAGTTTTCTCCTAAAAATATGGGTCGACCTATAATCAAATATTTAAAATTTTTTTTCGGCAACTTCAATTTTTAGGGGGTCGACCTATATTCGTGGTCGACCTATTTTCGAATAAATACGGTACATGATTCTAATGCGCATCCCTTCTCGCTTAAATTTGCCTTCACATTTTTGTGCCCATGACAATCGAGCTCAAAGCCGAAATAGACTTCAAAGTGGCCAGCAGCGTTTCCGTGGACACGAGGGGGCGTTGCGAGCGCGTGCAGCAGGCGGACGCTCCATCAATTTTTGACAGGAGCCAAGGACTATTCGACCGGACTCCTTCAATACTGTGTCCTCTGGACCCAGCAAGTTACCCAGACCACGAAGACATCTCCTTTTTGCCAGGTGGGCCAATTTGACATCAAATTCGAGTGACGGTTCCGCCCTGCCCTATGGCGCCAACGCATAGCCTCACGGCTAGGCCGACGCCTGGCCACGGGGAAACCACCGCTCCTGTAAACACGGCTGTCTCTCCCTCTCAACGAGGCTACGACACCAAAAAAATGGCATGGCCGACCATCTCGCACGCCGGGGAAGAAGTTTCGGCGGCGGCGGAGCCCCTCCGCAACGAAAATTTGTCCGGCTCATGGAGAGACGCTCTAAACGTTGAAAAAACAAAATGGCGGCGGCCACTGCCCAAGATGCTCCCGGCAAGCAGCTATCAAAGCAGCAAGCTCCTGCCTCGCGCAGGGAAAAGGAGCCAGCCAAACCAGCATGGAAACCCAAGCCTCTTCCGAAATTTCACCCGGGCGACTTTGTAGTTGTCTTAAAGCCATGGACCGCCCTGGAACTCGGAGCCATTTTCCAACCTGGTGAGCTTGGTCTCTCTCTGCGCACTTACCTCGGCGCGCAGTTAGCTGCAGACTGTAGCTTTGTGCTCTCCCGAGAGCAAAACCTTATTCTTGCAAGCACCCAGAATGCCTACGTGGCCGACCGCATTCTTGGGGACTTCGTGATCAACTCTGTGAAAGATGTGCCCCTTCGTGGCCACCTCAAACAAGGCGACGAAGAGGTTAGCTATGGCGTCGTCTCCATAGCTAATCGTGAGACTTCAGAAACACTGGAGGGTAGTATCCAATGGAGGCAGGGTACTATCCTTGATATTCGAAAATTCGGAACGTCCAACAGGGCCCAACTCACCTTCACCGAGAAGGTGAAGCCACAGACTGTCTTATACAATTCAGAGATTCATCACTGTCCGACCCTGCCTCCGGACCATCCCGGCCCGCGGCTTGTGTAGCACCGTGGGACACAGGGCGGACACATGCCCCAGCCCCAACCCCAACCAAGATCGCTGTGGTCTGGAGGGGATGCGGGCCCCTCATGAGTGCAACGCAAAGTGTGCAGTGTGTGGTGGCAGCCACGCCACAAACTCAAGAGTGTGCGGCGAAATACCGCACACTCACCAAACTGGACGGCCAAAAGCCGGCGAAAGCCGACTTTCGGGCGTCCAGTTTCACCGGCGGGGAAGCCGGCGAAACGTCAGCCGGCACACATCACTGGCAGTGGCGGTGACTCACCACGGCGCAGTGACGCCAACTCGCCGCGGGCGGCACGGCGTACTCTTATGCAGGTTCGGTGAACGTTGAGCTGGATCGACCATTTGAGCTTTTCGAGCTGCGGAAGGCCCTGGCTAAAATGAAACGCGGCACCGCTCCGGGTCGGGACAAAATTACTGTCAAAATGCGAGCTAACCTTCCTAACCTGGCATATATCACTATTAGCTTATATCAACTCAGTTTGGTCAGGGGAAGTGCCACTCCCCATAGAATGGAAGACCGCCCTGGTCACATTTATCCCTAAAGCTGGCAAAGCCGTGAGCGCGGAGAGCCTTCGCCCCATTTCTCTCACATCATGTGTGGGCAAACTGATGGAGACCATGGTACGGGATCGGTTGTCGGAGTTCACGGAGAACCAATGTATTTTTGCAGAATCAATGCACGGGTTCCGCCCACACGGATCCGCGCAGGACATTCTGCTTCAACTTAAGGAAGAGGTGATTCTGAGCACATCGCGCAAACAAACAAGAGCGATTCTTGCCCCCGATCTCGAAGGTGCGTTCGATAACGTTAGCAGGGGTGAGACAGCCCAAACAGATTTGGGAGCAGTTTTCGGAGCAGCAAAATTTCGATTTTGGAGCAGAAGAATCTTGATTTGGAGCAGTTAGGGACATTTAATACATCGTCTTGTAAGCTTAAAAAATCATTATTTCAGCAATTTGCAGGGTCAAGTGCACATTTCAATCAGTTTTGAATACACAGAACACTCAAACAGCCTTACCTGAAAGAGTTTTTAAGAGTATCACAAAGTACTAACTGCACTACCTTTTTCCTAATTGGTGATATTGTGTTGCGCCTGCACGCAACACTGACAAAAAAACTGCCGTTAACAGTAGAGAGTTTTAGCAGTCCGTCTGTTCTGTTGGTTACTTTGTTACCCGGTTGACCGGACCGGTCTGCGCCTGCGCGCGCGGAAGGGCGAGGAGGCGCGGGCAACTAATCCCCCTACGGCTACGAATGCCCAAGTGCCCAGACGAGTCCCGGTGAGCACGGCAACTACGTACACGACGGAAACAGACGGACTGCTAAACTCTTGTCAAATTTAAGGGCTCCGCAATTGTGGCGTTTTTTTTTTCTGTTTTAATGCTAAAATTATTATTTTTGTAAGCCCAGGCTGTGTTGTACGAACAACTGTAGTCACGGCAACAGTTGAGCAGCTTCGAGCTAACGGTCGCATAGCCCAACCAGCCTACCCGTTTCAGTCCCCGGGGCGCAGGTTCACCCTATGGTCATTTGAGTAGCATTAATGTTTAGCCACCTAGAGTTTGGCATTAAATTTCCCTTTGCATACATCAAGTGTTATAGTCGCGTTCTATGGCAACCGTGTAGTCCTGCAGCTATTGGGCGCTGCCTGAACAGGTCACGGCGCCGCAGCACAGCCCGCAACTTTCGTATCGACCGTTCCATCCCCGAGGCTCGCAATCGCGCATCGAAGCACAGCAACACCTCAACATTTTACAACAGCACAACAAGCCAAAAAATTCACTTCACGAACATGATTATAGACGCGCGCACCGCGTTTCGTACTCAAGGACAAACCACGCCGAAGTCGTAGGCCCCACATTTAAATGAACTTTTTTTTCGAGCCGCCCAACTTCCCGTAACCTGGCACCAATCTCAAACCATATCCTTGCGTTAACGTCACCGTTCAGATCCACAACAGATAGAATGAATAGACTGGAACTCAGCTGATAGCGTAAAATAAACCAGGGAAAATATCGGCGATACGCACTGAGCGCGTTGGTAGCAGCCAGATCAGGCGGCGGCCATGTTTGTTGACACAGCGATGCCTAATCGAGAAGGCCATTTCTGCGAACCCGGACGGAAAGCGAATCGAGTTTTAGAAGCTATCGCTTTTTTTGCTTCATTTCAGTCTTTCTATTTCTGCCATTTCTGTGTTTGCGATTGACCGACGATAAAAGCGGTGACCAGGATATGCGGGAGGCTTTTGTCCCCGCCGAAACTGACATGAGCATCAAAATCCGTGCCGTTGAGGCTCTTCTGGAGCAGTTTGGCGCAATTTTCGTCATTTTCGTGCTTTTGGAGCAGCTTGGCGCAGGAAAATGGAATTGTATCAGAAAGGCGCAATATGCGCAGCTGTCTCACCCCTGCGTTAGCCATCAAACCATACTAGACAACCTCAGCTTGACCAACTGCACTGCTAAAGGGGCGTTTACACTTCAACGTAGCGTAGGCATGTACGCACACGGCACAGTCTCTCTACACTCCGGCGTCATATAAACGCTGGAGTGTCGGACAAAGCTCGGCGCAGTTCTGCAGCATGGAGTATGGACATGTCTCTATTCCGAACGGGCCACGTCGGGGCCAGCAGGCAGCACGGCCGGCGGCCAAGTATTCTGTCACGCACCTCGCCAACCCGTCAAGACCCCTCGTACTGCACCCGTGCGCGTCCGTTTGGTCGCCTGTACACTCGGCGCGCTCTTTTCGGTTGTGCTCGACCACTCGACAAGTGCCCAATGGCAGCTTCGAACCACAGCGAAGTCTGCAACACCATGGTGGAGTCCCTTATCGAAGCCATACGGCGGCACCCCCGCGTGTATGATACAAAACGGATCGACTACCGTGACCAGCTCAGGAAGAACAACGCCTGGGAGCAGGTCCGTGTGGATTGCAGCCTTGCCACAGACAAGTTCCTTGTGTGTTCGTTTATGCAGTGAGTATCTTGTGTAATTACTTTGTGTTTTTACACAGCCTTCCTATTTGAAATGAAAATATTAAAACTCAATTATTTTTTCTACTGTTATACCTTCATGGTACTGTATGAGACCATTTAATTATGAAGCCTCAAGTTGGATGCGCAATTTGCTTTTTTTTTTCTTTGTCCTTCTTTTTTGATTTTCAGCTGACGACTGCCAGAAGCTGTGGAAGGAGATAGGAGACAGATACACGCAAGAGCTAAAGGCTTTTGAAATGGCGAGTAGGAGCGGCAGCCCTTTCGTGTTGAAACAGAAACAAAGTTGGGAGTTTGCGAAGTCCATGGAGTTTTACAAGAATCTGCCTTTTTCACTGCGGTGTGGCGCCCTCTTGAGGTAACGACGGAAAGCAGATCAGAGGTCAAGGTTAGCGTGGTGCGTCCTGGCGTGAGCGCGTTGTTTTTCGATCCTTGAAGAGATGGTAGCTTTCCGTCTCACCTAGTCGCTTTTTTTTTTAATCTTATACTTCCCCTGACGACCACAACTGCATCAGCATGCAATCGCCAGGGGAAAAATTCATTCTGGGAGACTTTCTTGCCGTTACCAATGGCTGGAGGGATTTGGCCCGGTTGACTAAGCTCCCTACAAAGGAGCAACGTCGGCAGTACATGCAGGCGAGCGGGGGGCGCCCAGCGATCGGCAAACGACGAGAGGTGAAAGATTTCACGAAGAGGGCTATGTTCGCGCTGTGATGTGCAATGAAGTTTCTCTTCAGTCGCCCTTTCTTCTTCTGAGAAGTATTTGCCTGCCGTCAATGAAAGGCGGCTATTACATAGTTCCCGCCGTCATCGACAAGCGTACGGGTGCTGTGCTTGGACATCGCCTCCTCTAAAAAGATGCCTGTCACATCAGCGGCCCCCGTCCTGCCGAACCCTCTCCTGTTTCTCTCTTTGGGTGGAAGCTGCCGCCAGAGGCGCTGGCGTCTGACACTATCCAGCCACGCCGGCCCACGCCCGGCCCACCCGGTTTTAGTGGCTACGTTGTTGTCTGCCGCTTAATAAGAAGTTCTCCCTTTGTCTTGTTTGAGCTCATTTTCCTTACGTTGTGTTCAGTTTGTGGTGTTAGTGACTGGTATGTGCTAAGGTGTCCACAAATGCGGTACTGTTGTGTGCCGCATTGCACGCAAAGGAGCCCGGTGTCTCGTTTCACGAGATACCCGCCAATCTTGACGCACGCGGAGGATGGCTCAAGGTCATTTCCAGGAAAGATCGGGTGCCCAACAGCACTTCGAACAACTCCGTTGTGTGCAGTTTGCACTTTCAAGCATCTGACTTCAAAGAAAACTGCAAGAACCGACAGCTGAAGCCAGGGGTTGTGCCAAGTATTTTTCCCGGCTACCCATCGTGCATGACAAAGCCTCCGGTCACCGCACGAAGTGAAGCCAGCATACGAAAAAGTCAGCGTGAGCCCTCATCCATCACCTCAACAAACGCTGTTTCGCTAAGCGGATGCACATTGGATAACGGGAAGGCCGTCACGTCAAGCAAATGTGAAAGAGAACCTGATACTGCCAATGCATCGGATCCGAGGATCTCTCTTGATCAACTTGTGGAAAGGAAAGATCCTCGGAGCCGGTCCAAAACCAGGCAGGTTGCCACCTGCCTGGTTTTGGACCGGCCTGATTGGTTTCTTTAAAAAACAGTGGTGGTTGCCGGTCCATACTTAAAACCAGCCGTCATTGGCTGGTTTTTTGGTCCTCGTGCCGTGACTATTTCTTTTTTTGGCATTTTAAAAGCATTTATGCAACAACCAAGCGGATAAATATATGCCGACAAGTTGAACGAAGGCACGCTAGCACAGAAAATACGAGGGCAACTATGCTGGCTGAGATGAAGGGGGACCTAAGGGAGGGAAAAAAAAACGAAATGCCTCTGCCAGGGTCAGCAAGTGCGGTTACGTTTTAGTGAAGCACATCCAGAGCAACAACCAAAATGTCTCTAGGAATAAGCTACAATAAATGGCACTGCATGTCAAAGAACATGGCATCTTCTTTTTTCAACAGAATTTAACATTCCCTAAACCGTGCCCCCCCCCCCCCCCCGCCAAAGGGCCAGATTTCTTTTTTTTTTTTCTGGGAAATGTGGCAACCCTAACTGACACCATCCCCTCCCTTTCTTGAACGTGTAACTTGTTTAGATGACTGCACCAAAGAGGTCGGTGTTTTGCATGCAGAAAAAGACTCCATTTTTTTTTTTTCAGCTTTATCATTGTCTCGTGCACGGCACGCGAAATTTGCAAGCTCAGGTAAGCTATCGTTGCAGTCAGCAGTGTTGGTAGGGAAACGGCACGCTTAACTCTTTCGGGACCACTCCATAGGCCATCGATCACATATGATCGATGGTTTCGCGAGCCTGCACAATACAAATTTTCGCTCGGTGGAACACCTAGCGACATCTAGGAGATAGTTTGAAAACTGGAGTTTTCTCTTTTGTGAAGTTTCTTTTTTTATCGCCAGGCGGCAACACATCAGATATTTTATTCTGACGGGCAGTGGTTTCGAATGTAAACAAACATGGCGTCATACTCGCGCGAGCGCGATAAGAAATCCGCCGCGTCTCGTCTCGCATATCTTCGCCTTCTACTGTGGATTTTAACGGTGAGAGTGGCAGTGAAGAGTCGGAATGCGGCTTTAGAGATCGATTTTCAGCGCGAGTGAGGATTTGGGTGTCGATCAGCCTGAAACATCAAATCGCGTTCAAAGGTGGGTGTTGTTGTGCCAGAGCGCCTGGCCCAAAGGCGTTGCACGAGGCGACGCGCCGACAGCGAGGCTGAGTCACGCCTCTCCCTTTGTCGCTGCGGCGCGGCCGACTCCTGCATCTCGAAACGCTGCGGCGCGGCTGAATCCCTCAGGGGAGAACGACCCAAACAAGGGCATGTCGCTACGCCCGGAGGCGAGGTCACGGAGACGGCGGCGGCATCGCTCTCCCTTTCCCCATTGGCGGCGCAGCTGACTCACCGCTTCGCTACAATTCGTCGGAATTCAAACTTCAGGCAGCGAGAGCCCTGATTGGAGCATTTCGAACTTCTTGGGGCCACAACGAACTTCCCGGGCTATAAAAGAAGCGCGGAGGCTCTCATCGTCGGCTTTCCTCGGCGGCTTCTCTCCGGCACCAGTCTCTTCGGAAGCACCGAGTGAAAGGGTGCTGTCGCCTTTGTGCGAGTTATGTAACTTTTGCTTACCCTGTACATACTGCATATAAATGTTACTTTAAGTTTTCGACGGCTCGAGAACTTCTTCGCTCTGCTCTGCGCCGCGTCGATAGCGGACGGAGCGAGGCAACGTCGCTACACCGGTGACTGCGCTCGGATGGCCAGTCGCAACAGCGGTGACAGCGGTGGGATGGCTGATTCCCAACTTCGGTGACGAGCAGGAAGGCGAGTCACAACCTTGGCGACCGCCCTGGGATAGTCATTCCCAACAGTGGTACCAGCGGGGGATAGCAACTTCCCAACAGTGGATGGCAGCTGCGGGATCGACCGGCAACGGCTACTACCTGGTGTGGTAAGCGCTCGACGTTTTCTCTCAGTTCACCAGACTTCTCTAGCACAGGTTATGGTAGTTTAGAGAAGGGCTGGGTGAAGCACTGTGTATAGCTTTGAGTGTTTCAAGCCTAGAGAAAGTGTTTCGAAACCAAAGCTAGTGCCGAGAGGTAAACAAAGGAGCGTAGAGAATTACTTGCGCGTGTCTTAATTACTAGTAGCTCGATAGTATAGGAACGGCAAGGGAATTCTAAAGCGGGTAAGCAGCAAGAGGCCAGTGCAAACGATGGAGGACCTTAAAGTGAAGGAACTCATCGAAATTTGCGAGGAGCTGGGCCTTGACTTAGGCCGTGCGAAACGGAAGCATGCGATCCTTGAGATCATGCGGAAGGAGAACGTAACGGCTGAGGAAGTCAATGAGGCCAGGGCTGATATCAAAGAGCGCCGGGAGCGCGAGGAGGCTGAAGAGAAAGAGCGCCGCGAGCGCGAGGAAGCGGAAAGGCAGGAACGGAGGGAGGAAGCTGAAAGGCAGAAACGGGAAGCCGAAAGGCAGCTCGAGTTGATGAGGCTAGAGTCGGAGTTCCGTCAGGGTTCGCCGGCGCCTAGCGTGACTTGTCCAACAGTTCAGGCGAGCGGTCCGAGAAGTCAGGACCAACGGCCGCCGTTCGTTGTTGAGAGGTCAGAGCCGAAAGACGGAGCGTCGCATGGCAAACGCGAAGCGACCGCACTCGTATTCTTGGACAGAGAAGCGAGCCAGGAAAGCGAGAACGGCGCGGAGGCAGAGAAGCCGCTTCGAAATAAAGATTTCGAAACGCGCGCAGAGTCCGCGAGCAGTGGCCAGTGCAAGGCACTTACGAGTTCGCAAGCGGGGAAGCTCTCGGAGAATGTTGACTCTTCCCTAGCGAGCGAGACGCGAAAGGACGCCGAGCAGCTTAGCCCGAACTGCGAGCCGACGGAAAACTGTCGCGGTAGGTTAGTCGAACCGCCAGCGGCTGAGGCGGTTTGCGTGAAACCCTTCGGTGGAGAAACGGAGCCGGGCGACACGGAGAGTACGTTGTCACCGTTTTCCGATCAGCCGTTACGCGAAGACGAGCTCAAGGTCGAAGCGCTGCCGACAGAGAAATCCGGTGAGCTCGTCGCGAGTGACGTTGACAGAGACCGTACCGCCGTCACGGAGAGCAAAGGGGTGCCTAAGCGAGATAAAGCACTTGCTGAGACGACCGACAGAGGGCCGTACGGGTCCGCTGATCGCGTTCAAGTGTCGGTCTCAGGTTCAACGATCTCGGCAGAACGCTCAGAATCAGAGTCAAGGGAGGCCTTTGAGACTGCTTCCAACAGGATCGCGCACAGTGCGCGAGATAGCGAGGTTTCGCAGGAAAGTTTGGACGGCGAGGCTAGCCAGACGAAGCCGCTAGAGCCCCCGGAAACAGAAGGTGTTCCTTCGGGTGTGAGCTCTAACGCGGGCGATGTTGTGGCTAAGCCTGCGAACGGGACACGAGAGACGCGCGAGCAACGAAGGCCGAGCGGCGAGCGGACCGAAAGCTCTGGCAGTAGCTTAATCGAGCCGCCGTCGGCCGAAGCGGGTTGCGCCATCCCCATCGGCGGGGAAACCCAGGTGGCCGCGCGTTGCGAGGCGAACTCTCCGTTGTCCCCAGTTCTCGATGGCTTGCTCGAAAGAAAGGTGGGGCACTTTCACCCGCATTTCAAGCCAGTGGAACGAAGGCGCTCAGGGCGAAAGCGAGAGTTCAGAGATTTCTGCTTTGAGCGGAAACGCGATTGGGAGGCATGCGTGCCGGCCGCAGTGTTGGCCTTGAAGTCAGCTCCGCACGCGATTACGGGCGTCTGCTTTGCGAGGCTTGTTTATGACCGCGGAAAGAGAACGCGTTTCGAATAACGAAACTAGCCTGTGGGGAAGAGCTAGTTGTAACGCTGCGTTCTTCGTTTCCCCGTTCGGACAGTCCGTCCCGTCATGTTCAGCGCAAGACTCAAACACTAGCAGTATTGCTTCTCGAAACTAGCGCATCGGGTGTTTCGTGGCCTGTCAGAGTACGCGCTGGGTAGGAGCAAGTAGAGCACTTAAGAGTCGTACTGAGCAGGCTCAAAGAAGCAGGCCTATCAGTCAAACAGTCAGTGTCACATAGGTTGCGCCGAAGTGACGTAACTAAGGCAGGTGGTTGTGGTAGCGCGGCCGACGAAGACCGTCAGTCGTTAAGTGGCCGCAGTCGTAAGCTATCGCTGACCAACGACTAAGTCAGAGGTAAGGACTTCTAGAGTTTGACTGGATAGGGCTAGACTTAAGTTAAAGATTACTCCACACTGGCTAGTCCGTTAGTGATGCTCTTACAACGAGTCAGCCAGTTAAGGTGGAAAGGACACAAAGTAGGAGGACGCGTTTTAAGCGCTGTAACGAGCCTGAGCGAGGAGCCAGTTCTAACGGTCCCCGACTTTTCGAAAGGTTCGTTATTCAGTTCGATACGAGCGATCGTGGCATGGAAGTTGTACTATGCCAAGAGGATGCGAACGGCCGGGAACCGCCAGTTTGTACTTAAGTCGCAAGTTCACTTGCCGGGAAGAGGCTTACAGTAATTCTGGAAAGGAATGTGGCTGCGTCGTGTGGGCAGTGCAGAAGTTTGCGTGCTTTGTAGCCGGTAACGCAGACGCACTAAGCCGGGCGTTCTAAGTAGGACCGCGTTCATCCTCCCCGTGTCTTTCGTTTCGCCTCTTCGTGAGTAGCTTTTATCGTAGCAGGTAGATGGGAGCAAAATTATTGCCCTCATTTGCTGCCTCAGTTGATTATTTCCGCACCGCGTGATTTCAAGTAATCAACCTTAGTTATCATTTAATGTCGTGTGTTACGTTTGACACTTAGTGTGAGTTCTTCTTTTAAGAGTTCTACGTCCCGCATGGGTCTCCTGGTGTAGAGGGTCCAAATTGGGATAGACACTTAGCTAGGGCAGTTTGTCACGTTTTAGAGTCTGGTGTTCTGACAGAGGACAGAGGGTGCTTGCTTGCGCTGGGTGTTGCCTGTTGTCGGTCGGTTCTTTGCAAGCTCCAGAACGATGAGCAACCGGTGCTGAGGACAGACCGGAAGAGCCGGACGAAGCTGGTCGAGACACCTGGGCAGCACGGCGAGGTACCTGCGATCCGGACCTGGCAGGCGGTACCCGTTCATGGAGAGGGACCTGGTGGAGTCGCCCTTTTCCTGGGGCACTGGAGGTGTACCTGGATGAGCCTGGCGAACGAGCGCGCCCAGCATCCGAGCCACGTGGAGGCAGCTCGTCTTCACGGCGCATTGTCTGGCGGCGGGGGTGCTGTTGTGCCAGAGCGCCTGGCCCAAAGGCGTTGCACGAGGCGACGCGCCGACAGCGAGGCTGAGTCACGCCTCTCCCTTTGTCGCTGCGGCGCGGCCGACTCCTGCATCTCGAAACGCTGCGGCGCGGCTGAATCCCTCAGGGGAGAACGACCCAAACAAGGGCATGTCGCTACGCCCGGAGGCGAGGTCACGGAGACGGCGGCGGCATCGCTCTCCCTTTCCCCATTGGCGGCGCAGCTGACTCACCGCTTCGCTACAATTCGTCGGAATTCAAACTTCAGGCAGCGAGAGCCCTGATTGGAGCATTTCGAACTTCTTGGGGCCACAACGAACTTCCCGGGCTATAAAAGAAGCGCGGAGGCTCTCATCGTCGGCTTTCCTCGGCGGCTTCTCTCCGGCACCAGTCTCTTCGGAAGCACCGAGTGAAAGGGTGCTGTCGCCTTTGTGCGAGTTATGTAACTTTTGCTTACCCTGTACATACTGCATATAAATGTTACTTTAAGTTTTCGACGGCTCGAGAACTTCTTCGCTCTGCTCTGCGCCGCGTCGATAGCGGACGGAGCGAGGCAACGTCGCTACACCGGTGACTGCGCTCGGATGGCCAGTCGCAACAGCGGTGACAGCGGTGGGATGGCTGATTCCCAACTTCGGTGACGAGCAGGAAGGCGAGTCACAACCTTGGCGACCGCCCTGGGATAGTCATTCCCAACAGTGGTACCAGCGGGGGATGCTCATTTCCCAACAGTGTTGGTTTCGGTTTGAATTGGCTCTGGAGTAGGTATGTGTGCTCTAAACATGTTCTGGCTGGTTTATATTTGTTCGCTAGGGTGTTAACTACCTATGGTGGTGATAGGGTGTTAACTACCTATGGTGGTTAACTACCTATGGTGGTATTCCGTCCCTGTTGACGGCTTGTGAATAGGTTGTGTTTGTAGCTTAGGTGAGACAGAGTTCGGATCAGCTGAACTGCAGAAATAGAAGGGGGCTCATTTGTGGTTATACCTAGCTCCTTCCACGTGTTTTTTTTTGTTTGTTTGTTTGTTTGTTCCGCTGTTATTGCGGAAGGAGAGACGAAACGAGTGGCCCTTTTAAATTCTTTTCGGATTGACTGAACCAAGAGGTCCAGTAACCCTCTTAAAGGAGCCATGAAGAGAAAACAAAAGTTTGTTTTATTCGAAAGATTAGGTGTTTCATAGTACCCCAAGTGCTTTCCCGGAAGCAAATGATGCTTTATTCACTGAGAAATAAGGCAATTTAAGGCAAAATTTTAAATCTCCCGCTATAATTGAACATTCCGTGACGTGTACAATGGCGTCATAGCGCCGGTCCATGAAACAGATACTTAGTATGTCGACTCCATATAGCACCCACACGCGGGAGTCGATCGAGACGGCGGCCATTTTAAAAATACTAGTAAAACCTAGTGCACCCGCAGCCCTAGTCATAGTATCGCCTGATCCGGAGAACAAAACTCTCGCCGAGGAGCTCGGGCTTGCATTTAACAACCTCACACCACTAAAACGCTCAATGCTTCCAAGTGCACGAGCGGCAAGAGTTGTGGGATATGCGGTGGACGGGAAAGCGACCATTCCGCGATAGCCACAACAGACGAACGCCCAGCCGTCGGCACCGCTGCCTCGTCAGCCCCGTCGCGACGGACGAATATAGACTGGTACGTATGAGCCGTATTTTGATTACGGTTAATAATAGTTCAATTTCAGTAGCAGTATCACTTATGCCAGTAAGCCGGTGTCGTGTATGGAAAGCCGTTCGCGCGAGCTCTCTGCTTCGACCAGAAAGATACGAGCGTCAATGCGCGGTGTTTACGGCATTTGTTTCCCCAAGGTCAGAGCGATTTGACGAAGTCGGCGACGAGCGCCAGAATGTCCCAGGAGTGAGCTAACGTAAGGGTCCCTGCCGTAATCACTTCCTCGGAAATGAAGCGAGCACACTCGTACTTCCTTTAGCTCTCTTTCTCCTCCGTTTGCAAAGTTCACAAAACGTAGCCACTTGCTTCGCCTAGGTTCGTCGTTGGGCACCACATGAAAGGAGATCTCCTCACCGGCGGGGATGTCGCACTCCCTTGACGATTTGCCCGTACTACATGGGCATTTCAAAACGCAGCAACGAAATTTCATTGTAAAGTACTCGAACAAACTGAAGTTTTCAGTGGTTGTAAACTGGAAACGAGCTCGTAACGACAGCAGCAAGCCAACACCATTCGAAACTTACGCGACGACTGGCACTATCTCGTCGCTTCTTGCTGTTCCTTACTCCCCTCGTTTCTATTTTTACCTTTGCTGGTTGGCGATATGACGGCCAACCTCCTGTGAAGGGATTACGATACGAAGCAAGGTCGCGGCTGTGCGTGCTGGAACGGTTCGTTGGCCCCGAAGAGCCTCGAACCCGAAAATTCGTCTGCGCGACGGCGAGATGTCGAGCTCGGCCGGCGCCTAGTTTCGTATTGGCGCACACGCTTGCGTGTTCGTTCGGACGTTCAACCGTTTACTCCACCGTTCTTTGTCATAAGAAGAATGTGCAGTATGTTTCACGGGCATTTAGCTCGCTATGCAAACTGTAAGCCCTGCCTAACATGCGTTTGCTTTTGCCGGCCTCCGCCAATCGCAGAGCTTAGCCCATGTGACGGCATAGGTTCTGTTGCGGGAAATGAGCTGGTGGGTCGCATGACCATTCCCGTTTTTCCTAATTATGTAGCTTATTTGAGCGAAGTTTGCGTTATAAGTGGTGTCGTTATGGTTCTAACGAGGCAATCTTTCGAATGAATCAAACTTGTGTTTTCTCTTCATGGCTCCTTTAAAGGGGGGAGTTGTAAGGTCCACTTATGAGTTTAGCAGCCGGGCGCCCGGGCTGCGCGTGAGAACCCGCCGCTCTGTCTGGCGACGTAGCACTGCCGACACTGCGCTGCAACCACCGCTAATTCGTCGCGGCGCGCACGGGAGACGGATTGTCTGGCCCGCCACATTCCTCAAGGATAATCCCCCATTGAGAAAGCCGACGGCGCCGCCGAATTCCACGAACGTCGAGGAGGTGGAGGGATTACCGGCGTCTCCATTGTTGTCGCGCCCTGGTCAGCATGACGCACTGTCGCCGTCTTTCGTTTTGACCCCACGGGGTCGCTCGAACCTGCTCATCTGCGGGCTTGCCGTTGACCAGGAGGTGACGGCGCCTCAATGAATATTCCGTGGCGTGCTGAGTGACAGCTGTCTACGTGTATTTGGGCACGCCCATACGCGTGTACGAACGCTACAGGGGCGTTCCCGAGAGAGTGTGATCTCGAGGTTATATAAGGCCGAACTTGGCCGTTGGAAATCGTTCTCGTCTGAGCGCTGAGCTGGCAGTTCCCGGCGAGACAAGGAGTCTCGACCGTTAACGCTAGGTTGGGATTTAGGAGCCCCCTAGTCGAGGTTAAGATCGCGTCGGAGGTTCAGGGTGCAGCGCCGCACCGGGCAACTAGACGGATCTTGCGGCGAGACAGAGTCTCGGCCGTCGTTTCTCGAGCGGTTTGTGTACGCTCCGAGAATAGGAAGAGTTAGACGAAGTTGAGGGGCTCGAGTGATTTGTGCGCACTCGGAGCTAGCGTCTAGCTGAAGTTTGCAGTTTTTCTTTTATTATTCCTGTACCCAGTTTTCGTACTGTAAATAGAAGCATATAAACCATTCGTCTCATTTAATCAACCCCAATGCCTTGAGTTCGTCAATTGGACCGCCGCCTCCAAGAACTTCAACACCATCGCCCTGCCAGCCTCCTGCCAAATCAACCGGAGCCCGGGCGATTGGGTTCCTGATCGACACCGGACAGCCGGGGAAACGAATCTTTACTAGCGCCAAGCGAAAAGACAGGCTTGTTGAGTTTCAAGCGATGCACAACACAGAGGTAATGAAGTCGAGACAGTGACGGAATCTCGTCTGGCCGGGAGAATACATTTTAAACACACGAGACGCCGACCAGTCAAAAAAAATTTTGACTGGTCGGCGGCGTCTCGTGTGTTTGAAAAGAAACAGAAACGCGGAAGACTTTGAAACACGTACCAACGCGGTGGCTATCACTGGAAAACTGTCTGACCAGATTGCTGGAGCAGTGGCACCCCTTGGTCAGCTACTTTTTGAACAAGACACAGCCAAAAAACCAGCAGCGCCCAGACTTTCTGGGGTCGTACCAGATCCCCAAGACAGATGCAGCTTTGGGAGATCGGCGGGACGAAGTCCAACGTGATCGCCAAATACGGAAGGAGCCAAGAGGCAAGGTGGATGCGACCCCGGCAAAGAAAGTGAAGCCTTCATCCGAGAGTACCGGACATGCTAGCGTGACCCGTGAGGAACGCCTTTTGTACTTCCTGACCTCTGATGTAAACTTGCCTTACGGCCTTTTCTTGAAGGGTGTCATCCCTGTGTTTGAGAAAGTCAACGTCCAACTTCAGTCTCAGGCACCTCACATTCATCTGCTCCAGTCCCTCTTGATGCAGCTCCTAAGGGACCTTTTGGCTAGGTTTGTCAATCCCTCTGCCATTAAGGGGGCACACGGGTCTTTGGGGCCGAAAAATTGCCCAAAAACGCATTTTTTTTTAGATGTCATTTTTGAAATCTACAGGTATTTTTCTATTAGTTTGCTCAGTTTTTCCTCCGAAAAGTTGGTACTTGAACAGTAACAGCTACTTATAAAAGCCGTACGGGCCCGATTTGGCGAGATTCTGACGCCAAAATGGCAATTTTTCAATAATTCCCCGCAGCTGCGCCACGGGCAGTATCGCAGTGATCTAGGTCTCATTTGAAAGCGCGGTCTTCGGTCTTCAATTTCCCGCCACTCTGGCTCCTGTCCGCTCATTGGTAGAGTAGAAAACACGCGCCAAAAAAAGCAAAAATACGCGTTCCTATTCGCCGGCGAGCGCACGTGACTAAACAGCGCAACGCGATTGGCCGCAAGCGGCGTGTGTCGTCTGCTTCGCGCCGTCGGCGGCGCAGTCAGGCGCCATATTGCTCGGACTGAGAACGACGGATTAGCCAAGGATCGCGCGCGATGTGGAAAGCCGGAAGGAAAGTCCACACAAGGAATCAGTACGGCAAAAAAAGAAAGAAGTCGCTCCTCGAGAACTTCAAAGGCCGTTCCGCGTCAGCGAGGAGCGCTGAACGAGCAAGCGACCCACCTTCCGTGGCCAGCGGCGAGGCCCCTGATAACATAGGCCTAGCACCTCCGCCGCCGCCCGCTCAAGATAACGCATCCGGCAGCGGCCGCGTTCGTCTTGACACAGCAGTGCTGCACCCGTTAGAAGTGGCAGAGGTGCGTCGCAACGCCGAAAACAAGCTGCAAGAGCTCGCTTCAACTGGAGCAACACAACGCAAGTGCGGTCTGTTAGCCAATATCGACGATGCCGCAGCCACGCCGCTGGACGAAACACGGTTTTTGATCGTGAGTTTGGACCAGGTGAACGAACTGATGCGTGCAGTGAAGTGCAAATTGTGCTCCGGTGATGTAAACATCGGCAAAGAGGACAGGGAGTACGGCCTTGCCGTAAAGCTAGTGCTTACGTGCGCGACCTGCGGCGATGTGTCGGTGGCATGGAGCTCGCCGCGCGTTGACGGCGAGAGCAAGGCAAAGCCGTTTGCCATCAATGTTTTGGGCGCGCGCGCTATGCAGTCTACTGGCAATCAGCAAACGGCATTCAACGACGTTTTTTCATCGATGAACATTTCTTCGCGCGGCCTGCACAACAAAACGTGGCAGAGCTACGTGAAGACGAAACTGACGCCCGCAGCTGTTCGTGCGTCGGAAAAGCTGACCGCGGAGTGCGCGCGATCGGTTCGGGAACTGTACGCGGAACTGGACCTCGGCAACCCGGGCAACATCGCTGTGTCGTACGACGGTTCCTGGATGACGAGGGGACACTCGTCGCACATCGGAGTCGGCACAGTTATTGAGTTGTTTACGGGGCTTGTGCTCGATTATGTCGTGCTCTGCAATTTTTGTGCCGGCTGCGAGCGGGCGCCTAAAGAAAGTGACCCGTCCTACGACGAGTGGAAAGCGAACCACCACTGCCAGAAAAACAGCACAAAAAAAGCTGGAGAGATGGAAGTGGAAGCTGCCCTCATTCTGTTTCAGAGGTCGTGGGAGCGTCATAAGCTGAGATACACTACAGTTCTTTCTGATGGCGACTGCCGCACCTACCCTGCTTTGAAGGAAGCAGATGTGTATGGTTTTATAAAGGTAACCAAAGAGGAATGTGTGAACCACGTCCAGAAGAGGATGGGCACGCAACTGCGCAATCTCCCCAAGCAGAGGCCAGCTGGCTCTGAGAGCCTCAGTGGTAGGGGGCGGCTGACTGGTGACCTGGTTAACAAATTGACCTCTTACTATGGCTGGGCCATCAAATCTCACAAAGGGGACGTGCCAGCCATGCACAATGCTGTGATGGCCACATACCACCATGTGACGTCCAACGATGCCGTGTCCAACCACAGCCTGTGCCCTACAGGTCCTGACTCGTGGTGCCGCCAGAACGCTGCCAAGGCCAGGGGTGAGCCGGCCCCCAAACACCGCTACAACCTGCCGCCGCATGTCTGTGAGGCCTTGCTTCCAGTGTACGAACGCTTGGCGGACAAGAAGCTGCTGGAGCGCTGCCAGCGAGGCAAGACTCAGAACAGTAATGAAAGTCTCCACTCTGTGATTTGGTCGCTGGCCCCGAAGGAGCGCCATGCATCACTGCACAGTGTAGAAGCTGCGGTCGCCGAGGCAGTGATGAGGTTTAATGCCGGAAGTCAAGTAACATCATCCAAGATCCTCAAAGAGCTGTGCTTGAACCCCGGCCTACTGAGTAGCAAACGCATGGCTGAAAAAGACCGCCGCCGAACCAGGGACTCTAC
Organism: Haemaphysalis longicornis; assembly: GCF_048455015.1. NCBI lineage: Eukaryota > Metazoa > Arthropoda > Arachnida > Ixodida > Ixodidae > Haemaphysalis > Haemaphysalis longicornis. The sequence continues at coordinate 136,602,816 of NW_027526295.1, read as the reverse complement.
CCTCAGGCGTGCGTCTGCAGAAAATGTGCAGCGGACGCTCAAGAAGCGGCACCTGGATGCCAGCAGTCAAGGGGACTATGCTTCTGGGGCCTACTAGTCATTTCGCTCCAAAAATGTACAGAATGTTTTACCGTTTACATTAAACATGGCACCGTTGTGTTTTTTGCCATTTTCTCAAAATGCATATTTTTGACGTTTAGGAAATTCTTGAGAGGTACATCTCGGCATGCGGTGCAGCTAGAAAGATAATTTCTTTTGCATTGTCAAGCTGAATGTTTAAACCTTGAAGTAAGGGAAACAGATTTTGCATTTCACGTTTAAATAATTGTTTAATTAGCATTGTTTATAACTGGTTAGCAGGCATACTTTAAACCGAGAAATTAGAATTGATGTAAACTTGCATGTGTGATTGCCAGACAAAAAAACTGCTTCCGTCATTTCATTCTCCACAACTTCTAGTATCTATTCATGCCATGCTGGTAATTTTTTGTTGACTAGTTTTTTTTCTATTGTTCTCAAGAACAATCACGAAAGATTTTTAATTATCTCGGGAACTAATTAGCTTACATCAAAACTAATTGGATATTTGAAATCAGCTAAAAAAACTGAACAAGCCCATGGAGTTTCATTAAAATTGGTTGGAAAGCAAAAAAAAAGTTTCTAAGACCAGTGTGCCCCCTTAAGGCCTGTTCTTCGCCACTGGAGGTTCCCTACCAAGACCTAAAGAACCAAAAAGCAAATAAAGATCTTGTCCTCGGGAGCTGCACATTGTCTGTTGTGGAGGGGCTGTGTGCCAGGGAGAAGCAGCAGTTCTTTTCTACTCTTCGGGAGTACTTTACTGTCACATGCGACTACGTACGGCACAAATTTCCACTGGAGGATGAAACCTTGACAAAAGTGGAAGTAGCCAATTTGAAGTTCTTGAGCGATGCATCTTTCAATAACCTTCGCTTCTTCATTGAGTCCTTCCCACAGGTTCTGCCCCAGGAGAAGAATGAGTCTAGAGAAAAAGCCTTGGACGCCCTTGAAGTGGAATTTGCGGAACTGTAGGCACACGATATTTCTGGGGACATTTTAAATGTAGAGAGGATTGATGTTCAGTGGTCAGAAGTGGGAAAAATTGCTAGCATTGATAGGAAAGTGAAGTTTGGTAGAGTGGCAAAGGTGATGCTGCAGCTGTAGCACGGTTAGGAAGACGAGAACCGAGTTTCGGTCTTCGCTTTCCAACAAGGCTCTAGGTGACCTCCTCATGGTGAAGGGTCACCAAACTGGACACTGTTTTGACCAGCTGTATTCCGACAACTTTTTGAAGCTTGCGAAGTCCGCAACTGCCAGGTCCTTTCAGAAGCAAAGACACTTGGTTCCCTCCACTAGAAGAACGAGGAGTAGAGTTTCTCATGACGAAAGAACAAAGCAGCTCAAAACAAACATCCTTACCCCTTTCTGATGTCAGTATCCAGTCAGTAATTTGCAAAAAAAACAAAACAACTCTCCCTCCCTCCCTCTCTCTCCCTCCCTCCCCCCTCCCTTTCTCTCTCCCCTCCCTCCCTCCTTTTCTCCCTTCCCCCGCTGCGGTCTCCCGAATTTTTATGTTGCTAGGTTGGCAGGTATGGAACACGTGACGACCGACAGAGATTATCCAGGCGAAGGCCAGGGAAGTTGCCAATGTGAAGTGTGTTGCACTAGCCATTCCTAAAGCAAGCAGGGGCTGGGCAACGCGCTTTATGAAACGGTTCAGTTTCAGCCCGAGGCGACGGACCTCCGTGTGTCAGCAGCTGCTTGCTGACTTCGAGGAGAAGCTTTTCAAGCGCCTCAAAATGGAAAACACTTCCCATAATCGGAATCAAACCTGGGTCCCTCGCGATTTGAAGCCAACGTCTGCCCGACTGCACCATCACGACACGGTCGAAGCAGTTTAAATTTAGGACTTTACTTTGACATGGGTCGCACGGAAGAAAGCCTCGCGTCTTCTATCATTCTCTCAAGAATGCCACTTTTTTCCCAAGCATGCAACGCGCAGTGACTGTTGTTAAATGAACCATGCTTTTTTCAACAGAACCTCTACTTAAACGAGCAACAGCCTCAGGGCCGTCTTGAATCCAGCCGCTAGTTTAAAAAAAATATTCGAGGTGGCCATGCATAGCCTGTGATGACGATTACTTGGAGAACAGGAAGCCGGTCACGCAGCAGCCTTGTCGCACGTGCGCAGCCCCTTGAGGTGAGGGAGCAGCATGGTGGTCAAGCTGTCGGCAACGTTCATCCCAGCCTTGCTGGCACGCAGGCCACTGCAGAAGGGAAAGAGCATCTATAAAGGCGCTGCTGGGACGATTAAAACCCCAACTGGATATCTTTATTCCGTAACGGAAATCCAGCCCTTTCAACAGTTTTATAGACCATGAGGCCCATCGTAGCGAGCAAGTGCAACCTGTAGTGTTATGTTGGACTCGTAAATCGATAATTTTGAAATGCACAAACTGCTCGTGTAGCACACAACAGACCATACGGTCTCTTATTGCGCGAGCACCAAGAGGGCTGGCCACAAGAAACCTGTGTGCAGACTCTGCAGCCACCACAAAAGCGAACGAATATGACGACGAACGCCAGCGCGCTGAGGAGAGGACGTGCAGGATGTAAGCACTTCTACCTCTCTCTCTCCCTCTGTCTGTCTGTGTGTGTGTAAGTGTGTGTACATGACAGAGAAATAGAGAGGGAAAGAGAACAGAGCATGAGAAGAATAGGTGCCACACGTTTGGAGCAAAGGGCAAGGGTCACAGACAGAAAACAGTCCATATGAAAGAGGACAAACAAGAACCGTTTGGGCCTGCTCGGTGGCACAAAAATGAACCAAATCAGGCATGCCTGCACTTAAAACAAATCTCCATCAGAGCATCCCGTCATTTCATTTATTTCATGTTTTTGTAGCAATCACCACCCAGGAATACTATAAACCCTAATATTACACTGACTTGGCCATTTTGACTTAGTGATGCAGCTTGAGGGCAGCTGAAGAAGAGAGTCAAGTCACCGAAACAATAAAAACAACATAGTGATCTTAAAGAAAAAGATGGAAATCAGATGAATAAGGGTTATTCTGAATGTGGTCCAAACTTCAAGCGCTATCTTCATAGCACTGTACCTAGTAATCAAAGCTGATTTTAGGCATTTAGGCACAAAATTTTGGTATTAATGGCTGTGCCTGTGCTTCCACCAGCATGTACCTATGCAAGAAGAATTGCACAGAAAAGAAAAATTATGACAACTGTAAAACAAAAGAATAAGGGATAGTTTCTGAACATTTATTTTAATTACAGAAAGGCCCTCAGATTGGTTTCAATCGCTCCAGATACAGAACAAAGGCAAGAGTTCTGCAATAGACATTTGGAAAGCTAGAACGGACACAACAGTAAAAGTGTGCAGTGCATCAAATACCCAGCGAACCTTACCAGCAAGGTATTTTGAAACTGAATTTTCGCACACATCTCTGCTTAATATAGGGTTTATATAATGTCCAAAGATGACTGCATTTGCTGCTTCTGAGAACCCTACATAAAAGCAGCAGTTTCACAAACACATTAAATCAAGGTATAGAATTACGATTGATTTGACTGATTGTAGTGTTTAACGCGTCGACGCAACGCAGGCGATAAGGCGCGCCGTAGTGGAGGGCTCCGGATTAATTTTGACCACCTGGGGATCTTTAATGTGCGCCGAAATCTCGTACACACAGGCGTTTTTGCTTTTAACCTCCATCAGAAAAGCGACGACCGGGGCCGGGAATCGAACCCGCGTCCTCGTGCTCAGCAGCACGCTGATTTTAATTAAGTTGAATTACGCAGACCTTAAATCCTTCAATGGATGTTGGGAGCTGCTTTGGCACAAAAAGTATCGAATGCATCACTAAATCGAAGCTTTCGCAAAAGTCAAATAGCCATGAGAACAAGATGAACCAGGTCATCCTTGACCAAGAGCCAGGCACAACAGAACACAGTGCATACACAGGAGCACATATGCCCTACGAACAACGCCCTCTGTTCAAAACTGCTACAAGGTACCGCAACTATTACCACCCACCTGTTGTCCAGCACCAAAAGTCCAGAGTCAAGCAGGCGGCCCGTATCACTGCACCCACCAAAAGTGTCAGCCAGGCTCACACCTCCGGACACCAGGCACCAGTCCTGATGCAGAGAAGACCATTCTTGATCTCCCATATCTTCGCAAGTACAGTCAAACCCCGCAATAACAAAATCCCGCGAGTACGAAATTCCCGCGGCAACGAAATATTTTCGGATCCCCGGCAAACGTCCGTAGAAGTCCATGTATTTCATATCTCGCGGCAACGAAGTGTTTTTTTGGAAAGCAATCCCACATTAACAAAATTCGCCGCAAGTCCTTCCGACATTTCATCTACCCATTTGAGGCTAACAGTGTCCGAAAAGTGCTCAAATGCATTTTTCTGGATCCAAGTGCATAAACTTCTGCCACAGCGCGCTTCAATGGCCACCGCCATATTTGTTTACAGTGGAATCTCGGTGATACGAATTCGGTTGATACGAATTTCGTTGTGATACGAATTTTTAAAATTCCCCGGCGAAAATGCATTGTATGCAATGTAAAAAAATTTGGATGATCCGTACACATTTACCACTCAGGTGCGGGTGATACGAACACGCGAGCCGCGAGCAGACGACTGCGGCGTGGACGGGAGGCGGGAGTGTTGGTGCGGCCATACGGCCTTGGTTGCACGCGGGCACAAAAGCATTGCGCGTGAACCGCATGGAGCGTTTTCTGTTCGCGAAAACGCGCCGCGCACGCCACAGGCGCGCTGACCCTGCCGCGTAACCACCTGCACGCGCCGCGCCCGGCGGCGGCAACATGGCATCGATGTCGGCCGCGAAGTGGTGTCGGGAGCTCGAGCGACCGCTTCCAAGCGCTCTCTAAAATATCGCTCAAGGCACGCACGAAGTTGCTTGAGCGGTAAAGGAGCTTATAATGTAGGTGAAAACGGTACTATAAAACATCCTCCGCGCCGCTAGTGAAAAGCGCCCATTCAATATCTGCTGGGTGTTAGGCCTAAACATCTCCGGCGGGGCCACCGGGCTGTCCGGAGTGTTTTCAAACTGCCGCCATGAAGAGCGCACCTCGCCATTGGCGCAAGTCGGCAGGCTCCTCCCACTGCCGCGCGCGTCGGGCGTCATTTTCCGAGCGAGGTAGCATCTGTCCCGGGGGCAAAATCGTCAACGCGGGCGTGAAAATAATACGCGCGCAACGCCGACGCGCACGAATCGCATGCGGTTCGCGTGCGCACGTCGCGTCGAAGGTGAGCATGCGTTCTTTTGACTCCCGCGTTGACGATTCGGGCCGGCACCCCGGCGCCAGCCCACGGCCGGGCTAGAGCGGCGGCGCACGTGCGCACTTCGGTATCGACACAGCGCGCGCCGCCGCCCTAGCCCGCCCGTGCTCAGCCTCGGTTGCCGCCAACGTTGCCGCGAACGGCAGTGGGAGGAGCATCATGACTTGCGCCAATGGGGAGACGCGTGCCTCATGGCGGCAATTTCGAAGCGCTCGCAGCAGCTAGCTGGGCCACCTCCGCGGCGCATATTTGGCGCGGATGATATTTTATAGAGCAGTTTTCTCCCACTTTGTGAGCCCTTTCCCGCATGAGCAATTTAGTTTACACCTTGAGCTGCGTTTTAACGAAAGCTTAGAAGCGGCCGCTGAAGCTACTTGCACCTCTTCACGGCAACAGCCGACGCCATGTTGCCGCCGCCTGTCACATGCGCGGCACTATTCCATTTTTTCTCGTTTTCTGATGATACGAATTTTCGGGTGATACGAATATTTTTGCCGCCCCTTGAGATTCGTATGACCGAGATTCCACTGTACATTAAAGACCGCGCAACAGGCGCCGTGGACCCGCCGCGGTGGCCCAGTGGCTAAGTCGTTGCGCTGCTGAGCACGAGGTCGCGGGTTCGATTCCCGGCCGCGGCGGCCGCTTTTCTGATGGAGGCGAAAAGCAAATACGCCCGTGTGTACGAGATTTCGGCGCACGTTAAAGATCCCCAGGTGGACAAAATTAATCCGGAGCCCTCCACTACGGCGCGCCTCATCGCCTGCATTGCGTCGGCGCGTTAAACCGTACAATCAATCAACAGGCACCGTGGAGGCAGCCTCGCAGTGACACCACCAGGGGGCGACACATGGTGACTCACGAGTCACAGCACGTCTTTGGCTTAGGCTACACCAGCTACGCTAGCCGGCGACCGCTGAACAGCACACGGGCGTTCGTCGTGTGTGCGGCAATCGGCATGGTTCCTCTAAATCAAAAACAGATGTTTTTATCGCTACAACATAAGGCAGCCATCATTGCCCAAGTCAGTGGCCCAAGTGGAAGAAGGCAGGAAGGCGCTGACAAGTTTGAAACCACCTGCAACTCTCCCCACCATTTTGAAAAGAAAAGACGCCACTCTTTAATGGCGCACATGTGCAAAACAAAACAGTGACGACTGTGGCCTTTCTGGGCGTCAACAAAGCGGTGCTCACTTAGTTTTGCGGACAGCACTGGAACAACGAGGTGCCACTGTGTGGCAACGTTCGTCAACAAAAGGAGCTGGACTTTGCGTCCACGCTCGTCGGGCATACTCGGTGCCGAGGACCAGGGAGAAAAATGTGCAGAGAAGGCCAACCCGCGGGATGTTTTGGAGGCGTTTGACACGATGCGGTCGTTCTAAGGCACGCACGACTGGCAATGAACCACTTCTTGTAGTGCGAGAGCTCTGAGCTGTGAAGTTGATGATGATGGTTGGGTTTTTATGGCGCAAGGCCGACTAAGGGCAAAGAGCGCCAGAGAAAAGTTTATTTAATGAAGTGAAGTGGTTACCACAAAAAGGTAGGTTAAAAAAAAAAAAAGTGTCAACCGAACATAGTAAAATCAGTTAAAGATAATGGTGATGGCTGGTGTATAGGGCCAGATTTGATTATGCGTGATAGGAAATGAGGTTTAAAAACTTGACGTCTGACAAATACTCAAACACACGTTTCACAGAAACACTGGCATCGTCACCTAGAAACAGCGATGGATGTAGTGGGATATGTTGTCTGTAGAGTTCTCTGAAGTGTTAGTGTCGTGTTGTGTGAAGTGCCTTGCATGTGATTAGTATGTGCACTATGGATAGGGCCTCTCCGCACCTGCTGCACAGAGGTCTTGGAGATGCAGTGAGAAGGTGCGAGTGCGTTGCATGTGTGTGACCTATCCGTAATCTGGCCAAGGCGACTTCAGAGTATCTATTGCGTGTGTCGGTGGTGTATGGTCCCAAGTGAGGTTTTATTACGTGTAACTTGTTGTCTGTTTGTTCACTCCAGTGTGTTTGCCATGTTTTGCGAAGTTGTTGTCTGATGTGTGGTTTCACGTCAATGTAGGGTAATGTGGTTATGTCTACTGTATTCAAGTGTAGCAGCAGCAGCCATTCGGTCCGCTGCTTCGTTCCCGGCTATACCACAGTGGCCAGGCTGAGCTGTGAAGTTACTGCAAGGTATGGCTCGCCAAGTAACATCACCGACTTTCAGAAATAAATTTTCGGTTAGCGGGCGGTTTTCCTACTCTTTGTTTCACTCTTGCGGCAACGAAATTCCCGCAAAAGCAAACTTTTTGGCTTTCGTCGGAGGATTCGTTATTGCGGGGTTCGACATTTAACCTGCACTATCATTCTGCGCCCACAGCGAAGAAAAAAATACTCCACACAGACTTTTAGCACAAATGGCTCTGTAAAATGGCAGTTAAATCGTCATGCAATGGAGTACCACGCAAGCACATTGCACGAACTCGGGCAACGAACGCCCGAAGTGTACAAACTCGGTTGATTGTAGGGTTCCACGCGCCGACGCAATGCAGGCGATGAGGCGCGGCGTAGTGGAGGGGTCCGGAGTAATTTTGACCATCTGGCGTTTTATAACGTGTGCTGAATTTTCATACACACGGTCATTTTTGCTTTTCGCCTCCATCAGAAATGCGGCCGCCGCGGCTGGGAATCGAACTCGCATCCTCGTGCTCAGCAGCACAACGCCTTACCCACTCAGCCACCGCGGATGGGTAAGACCACAAACCCGATTTTTTTTTTTTACCCACATGCTCAGAATGCATAGTATAGGAGGACAATGCGCTGTGGGCCGATGCTGAGCTGCAAGCGACCTCAGTGATGACAGCTCTGATAGCAAGTACAGGGATGAACCTATTTGCCTAAAGGAGGGGGGAGGGGGACATACTATATTGTTATAAATAAAAAAAAAATTTGGTTGCATAATTTCGTGCGTGCTTTTACTGAAAGGGTAAGGTTTTGACAGCGCTTCTCTTGCCATCTTTATGGCATAAAATTTAACTTTTAAAAAAACCTGGTGGAACTTTTTCTCACGTAATTGACCCTCTCCCCAAATTCACGCCGTATTTCCTGAAAAAACAGAAGAAAGAAAAAAAAAAGACAGGTTCATTACACAATTAATCCGGTATTCGGAGTCGACTCCTATGCGGCAATATACGGTAGCTGCTTAGCAAACTGACTTTCCTCGCAAGCGGAGCTTCGCGCAACAGCTCACCTGGTGAGAAATTCCCCGAGCAGTGCGTAGACCCATCAGCAGGAGTTCTTCCAGACTGAAAAATTGGACATTGTTGCTGTTGCAGTGACACCTCGCTCTACATGAGCTCCTAATAACACTGCTATCGGAGCCATGAGTGGAACATTGTACTACCAGTGTGCTGATTCTGATTCTGATTGTAGGGTTTTACGCGCCGACGCAACGCAGGCGATGAGGCGCGCCGTAGTGGAGGGCTCCGGATTAATTTAGACCACCTGGGGATCTTTAACGTGCGCCGAAATCTCATACACACGGGCGTTTTTGCTTTTCGCCTCCGTCAGAAAAGCGGCCGCCGCGGCCGGGAATCGAACCCGCGACCTCGTGCTCAGCAGCGCAACGCCTTAGCCACTGAGCCACCACGGCGGGTCTACCAGTGTGCTAATGGGGCACATGTGGTGGTGCAGCAGCACTGCCCAGCAACCCATTCATACGCCTGAGTGGCATGCCCGCAAAAACGATGCATAGCAATGTACACACCGCCTAGTACGGATCAGTGAGGCAAGCGTCGCAACAGTGCGCAAGCTATATCAATAAATACAAGTCTGCTTCGCTGAGAAGACTACTTTCTCCTGATAACAATGCAACAAATTTCATCGCAAGCTTCAAATAAATATTCATGATTTTAAAGAAAGCAGACAATGCAGCGGCAACTTCTCATGATGTCGCAGAATGACGTCGTTTATGCGATTGGTGGCTCCGACCTAAGCCACCACAAAAAACACGATTGAGTGCTTGTAGTAGAGCCTCTATTTCCATTTAATCGTGTCACTTTAATGTGAATGTGCATTAAAGCGCTGATAACTATGTTCTTAGTACCGACTTAAGGGGGGGACGTGGCCTTCAACGCAAACTTTTTTAATTCTTGAAGGATTTTGATAAAACTTTGTGGACATGTTGCCCATATACATCACATTATGCCGTGAAAATATCAGCCAGCTACATTCAAAACTACTTTATTAATAATGTTTTTCATTTGTAAAACTCGTGGAGAGCATGCAGAATTTGTAAATTATGATAGAACGTTGGTTTAATTTTCTATGCACTCTCAGATGTCTACCACAGGTGAAGACATTCTTCAATTATTTTTTTTTAGCATAAATCTTAGTTTTTCATTTTTTCACATGTCTGCCAAATAGACGTTCAGTATAGAGATGAGTAACGCTCAAATCACATATTCAGAAATGAGAAACTTGAAAAAACAAGAATGTCATCACCTGCGCTGCAGTACAAGGTTTATTACAAAACAAACAGGACGAAAATACACATAGCCGTTGCCGAGCAATCAGCTTCACGAGATGGGCAGGACGCTTGAAAAACTGTGCTGAGAAAAATGAGTTCTAAGTTTCACATCGTTTTGAATGCACTAAAAGGCACCTGGGCTGTAGCTCTTGGCGTCCTTTTGGATGTGGCGTCGCTTGGCCATCTGGCCTTGTGTTTGGAGAGCCTTTGTCGCTTTTTTTTTTTTTTTGATTATATCCTTTTCCTCGGCCCTCTGAAGCACGTGCTGTCCGGGCTTCACACCGAGGGACGTGCACAACTCTGTGTATGCACGAAGGGTGCCCGCATTGTACTTCAGGACTGCCTCGCTGACAGCCGTCTCTGCTGCTATCAACGAAGCATTTTCGTCCTTGGGAAGAATTGACCATATCACAGAATGAAGACTTTCGGCAGAATTTTGCGTTTTCTTCTCCGTGCACCGTTCAAGCAGCTGAGGCTCGAACAGTCATATGTACAAGGGCAGAAGCACCTCCGCAACATGCCTTTGCAGGTTGTATTTGTGAGGTGGCTGAGGCTCACCTTTGGCTTCTATCCCTCTGTGCTTGCACCAGCTTGTGGGTCCTGGCGGACAGAGCTTATGATGGGGTTCTGTGTCCGTTGACGTCACATGATAGAACATCGCCATCACAGCCTTCTGCATGCCTACAACGTCTGGGTGGGCTCGCAAGGCCATACCATAGTAATTGGTAAGCCCTGCGTTAGACCCCCTCTGCCGCCAAGGGGTTGGCCCTTCTTGCCCTTCGTTATGGAACCACGGAGCCCTGACCCCATGCTTTTCGTTACATGGTTTATGCAATCCTCTTTTGTAACAGTATGAAACCATGTGTCCTGTCCTCGCAAAGAGTCAGATATGTGCAGCAGTCACCGTCACACATGATGTTGGTGTAGCGCAAGTCATTTTTTGCGAGTGACCGTCTGAAGAGCACCAAAGCCGCTTCAACTTCCATCCTACCCGAGGGAGCACCAGTGTTCTTTTGACACACGTGGGATTTTTCCCAGTCGTCGTAGCCAGGGTCGCCTTTCTTGGGACCTAGGGCACACCCGTGGCAACGGTTAGACAGCACAATGGCGTCTAGAACTAAACCAGTGTAAAATTCTATCACCGTTCCCACACCAATGTGGGATGTATGGCCCCGAGTCATCCAGGTGCCATCGTACACAACCGTCACATCTTTGGTGAATGGCACCTCCATCTCTGTGTACACATCGCGTACTGCCGTAACAGCATCGGAAAACACGTTTGCTGCGGCTGCGTCAACAGCGGGCCTAAACACTCTCTTCAGATGCTTTTGAAAAGTTTTCTGGTGTAAACCTCGGTGAGATACATTCATTACCGACCAGAAATCATTCAGTGCGGTTGCACCTTTTCCGATGCTCTTCAGAGCTTGCATTGATCTCAAATTGACATCAAAAATCTTGCTGCCTTCTTGCCGCAGCGACGTCCACTCGTTAGCGACAGCCCCGCAAGTCGCGCGAGTCAGAAACATCCTGACCGCTAACCCATGCCTTGTTCCCGGCACGACTGTAAGTCCCGGCTGCAAGCACTGCTGACATAGTGCTTTGCTCAGCAATGCATTTATTGCCGCAACCTGAATCACTAAAAACTCGTCAGTGTTTTCCGCGGTGGTCGAGTTTTCACCTTCATCACCAAGCAGTTTCATTTTGCGCCCCGTCGCAGACATCGAACTTAGCGACGCTTGCACTGACGCAGCACACTCATGGCACTCATTCGTCGACACGAATTGTGGTTCCAGATGTACCTGAACTGTATGGCCCATACTTGAAGACGGCATCTCTTCATCACTCCGAACGGCCCCCGAAGTGCTGGGCAGCGCGTCGATGTCGTTCGGACTGCGCTCGCGGCACTCGTTCGTCGGCACAAACTGCGGTTCAAAATGCACCTGACCTGTATGGCCTGTGCTCTCAGATGGCATCTCTTGAGCACTGCGAACGGCCCCCGAAATGCTGGGCAAGCGTCGATGTCGTCCGTACCGCGCTCACTTCCAACAAAGAGCTCACTTTCTGGTGCGGCCGGTGGGGTCTTCTTTCTTTTTTTGTGCATCAGAAACTTCCACTTGCGGCTGCCGAAGCTGTGGACGGTGTTGTGCTTTTTCTGGAATGTCCGCCGATTCATGATTGCCGAAAAAAAAAAAAAAAAAAAAACACAAACGACAAGTTGCCGATATCACGAGAGCGAAAACAATGAATACAGCGAGCGGGTGAACGGCGAAGAGGCCACGGAGACCGGGCACGCCGGGCGCGCAGCAATGTAACGGACCAATAGCGAAGCGCGCTGGGATAACGGGGCCCGGGAAACCAATCGGAGGCGCTCATTCTTGTTGCTGCGGCCTTGCGCTTTTGCTTTTTGTGCAGTTATTTTGCGTCGGAGGCTTCGGCCGACGCGGTAACTTTGAACGCAAGGAGCGGAGCGTTTCCCCGGTACCAAGATGGCGGCGCTCGGTACAGCCATTCGGGAGCTACGGCGCTTCAAAAAATGTCGTTTTTTTTCGTGAACACACGCAGATATTTAGCCACCTCATCTCATAAAAGTATTTTTGGGGGGGCACTTCACGATGGTTTTCGGTAGAATAACTTCACACACAAACAGAATAAGAAATGAAAAAGCCGAATTTCTTACTTTAAAAAAAAAAAAAAAAAACGATTTTTTGGTCATTTTTAGCGAATTGAAAGCCGCGTCCCCCCCCTTAAAATACGTCACTCCTGCCCATATTACACCACTGTTGCACAAAACTTGAAACATTTTCCACATTTCTTGCCGTTTTCCGGTTTACGAAAGTATTTTCCGTGTCTGAAACATAGCTGAGTGAGTCATGAAATGCTAGTCCTTCCAAACTGTCCAAAGTTGTATTTGGTCTTAACAGCGCCTTCAACCATGCTTTCCAGGCCTAGATTGACACAGCAGCACCAAGAGACTGACATTCGGACACCCACCGTTCGTGCCTTGCGAGCTTCCTGGTGAGGCGCGTGGCGTGGCCTCGACTTGCGACCTCGCGCATCCACGGACTGGGCTCCAGAGTCTGAACCCTCGCCTCCCATTCGCCCTCCTCGCCATCCACCCAGACCCGGCTGTGGGCCCCTGCGAGGTGGCATCGAAAAATGAACGAAACAAGATGAGAGGCCCAAGCAGCCAAGTGGAATATAAGACCTACCTCAAACCAATGTCACTTGAAGAGCTTTAGACTGACTTATTGTGGTGTTTAACAGTGTGCTGAAGCTGCACCTTGGCAATGAGGCAGAACGTAGTAAAGGGACCCAGCTGATTAATTTCAACCACCTGGGGACCTAACGTGCGCAAAAATGTTGACACGTGGGTGTCTTTGCTTTGCGCATCCATCAAAAAAAGCATCCACCACAGCAAGGACTGAACCCGCATCCTTGGGTTTGGCTCAACAATGCCTTAGCCAATGAGCCACCGCGGCGGGTACTGAAAAAATTCAGACTCTGGCAAAAGGTAGTTTTCGGAAAATTGTCACACACGGTGAGGACATTCGCTGTGGCACAGGATGGAAATCCACAGCAGAAAAAGAACATCACCAGCAAAACATCTCTGAAAACACCCATGACGTGAAACACTGCCGCAGCCAATGCTGACAGATTTGCTACACATCGATTTCCACGTGCAGACGTATAAAAAATCTCGAACGATTCCTACAACCTAGCTACGCAGTGCCTGGCATTAACTTCACCTAACGGGTTAACTAGGAGAATTGAGCATGTTCGTACACGGTCCACAGACAGCAGCGCTAAAGAAGACAGGGATGGAGGCAAGACAACAAGAAGAGTGCAGTCGTGGCCCATTTTGAGTTTGCCCCCCTCTTTCCTTTGCCCTGCTACCTCTGAATTCCCCGAAATAAGGCACAGTTTTTAATTCACATCTGTGGAAAATGTCCAGGGAGGCAAGGGAGGAGGCCGTCGTCTGGGAAAAGGCAATATATTCACACTATTTACAGAGAACCGTTCAATGCACAGCCATCTTGTCGCCTCGCCTTGTCGTCTTCGTCGTCTTCATTTATGCGTCTGCTGAGCTCGGTGAGAGCTTCTCTTTGTCTTCACCGAAAGTTTCTACATCTTCCCGCCCCAGAAGAGTTCGTACGAGCGGTGATGGTGTCCAGTCATGCAGTTTGCCGTTCGTGTCCATCAGGTGTCCGAGTTCTATCCTTTTCTTTCTTATCTTTGGCCTTCTCTTTATTCTGGACTTCGCCTTTCTTCGGACTACTGGCTTATGTCTTTTCATGATGGTGATGCCAGGCGATGAACCGCAGTCGTATTTCCCTGCATAGTTTCTTGGGCCCGCTAACTTCGCAGATAATTTCATCGACGTCTTGTGTTTGCGCCTGACACGATGACCTCCGGGTTTTTTCAATTTCCGAGTCCCTTTAGTGGCCTGGTTAATCGTTGACGTCATCATGATCGCCTCAGCGTCCTTCTTTGATCTCTTTCCTGGAGATGTGCAGCTTTTCGCCGTAGCCCTTAAACCGATGCGAAGTTGCTTGATCGCCATTGGGTGGTCCGAGTTTTTACGAAAAGTGCGCTCACGCAGTCCGCATCTCGTGGCCCTGCCATCGTGGTGGCCTGGCTGTTTCACTTCTGCTGTCTTGGTCGTCGTTCTTATTCCGTACGCACTCCTGTCGCAGCTACGCACCTCCCGAACATCGGTCCGCTCTTCCTGCAGTGAAGACTCTATACATTTCTGCACAGAGTTCCTCACTCTACTGCGGGGTTGTTCATCACCTTGAGTTACGTATTCTCTCTTGTGGTAGCTGTTCTGCACACAACGATCTGTACATGGCATGGCTGCATACGAAGAAGAGGGTTCAGGCACTTCAGTCGTATAGACTCCGACGGTGTCTCCTTCTGAAGCTAGCTCCTCGTCCAGGGCGCATTCTTCTGTTTCTGATGTGGCCAATGTAGATTGCAAGAATGCTTTATAGCCTGCGTTCTGTTCTTGATGTGGCATTTCCAGCATCATGGCGTTTTCCGTTCTGAGCGATAGATGGCCAGTTGCCCGGCGTACCTCCAGGGCCGTCTCAGTCGAGTGGTCACATATAGAGGCACACGATGTCGTTGGCTCTGGCGGAACAATCACGGTTGAAGATCGTTGAGGTGGATGACCGATTGCCGAAACGCCTATCAATGTTGTTGAAGTAGTTTGTTCGCGGTAGCCCTCTGTCTGCTCCCCATGTCGTTTACTCTGGCTTGAACTGGTCGACCCACCATCTGGTTGGGGTGTCTGTTTCTCTTCTCTCGTGACAACTGGCTTCGGTGGTGCGTTGTCGTTTCGTTCGTGAAGCCTTCGTTCTAGTGAGAGGGCGATTCGGTACGCTTTTTTAACCGACTCTAAAGCGTCGTAATGCTGGCCGTCAAACGCGGTTCCGCAAACAAGGGCTTCCAGCTTCTCGCTGATTCCAGCAAGTCGGTCTGCACTATGCTGGAGCCTGGCCAATGAAACAGCGGCGTCGACGTCCCTAGTTTCGTTTAGAGTGGGCGTTATTTCGGAAATAAGCTGCTCGTTAAATTCAAAAAGGCTTTTCTGTGCATTCTTTAGGCGGTTCGTCTGCCTCGACACCTCCTCCTCGCTTCGGGGTGAGCAATGCGGTCGAAGAAATAAATTCCGCTCCATGGCTCACCTCGTCGTGTCCCTTGACGTCCCGGGTTTCGGCACCATGTGGAAAATGTCCAGGGAGGCAAGGGAGGAGGCCGTCTATAAAAAGCAGATATATTTACACTATTTACATAGAACGGTACTGTGAGCAGCCATCTTGATGCCTCGCCTGGTCGTCTTCATCTTCGTCTATGGGTCTGTTGCGCGCTCTGCTTGCGTCCTCCTCATCGTCGTCGAAAGTTCCAACAGCTTCCCGGCCCACAAGGGTTCGTACGAGCGGTGGTCTTAGTCAGTTTGCCCTTCAGCTCCAGCCGGTGTCTGACTTTCTTTTTTTCCTTATCTTTGGCCTTCTCTTTCTTCTGGACTTCGCCTTTCTTCGGACTACTGGCTTATGTCTTTTCATGATTGTGATGCCAGGCGATGAACCGCAGTCGTATTTCCCTGCATAGTTTCTTGGGCCCGCTAACTTCGCAGATAATTTCATCGACGTCTTGTGTCTCATCGACGTCATGGCTCACCTCGTCGTGTCCCTTGACGTCCCGGGTTTCGGCACCATGTGGAAAATGTCCAGGGAGGCAAGGGAGGAGGCCGTCGTCTGGGAAAAGGCAATATATTCACACTATTTACAGAGAACCGTTCAATGCACAGCCATCTTGTCGCCTCGCCTTGTCGTCTTCGTCGTCTTCATCTATGCGTCTGCTGAGCTCGGTGAGAGCTTCATCTTTGTCTTCACCGAAAGTTTCTACAACATCTCCTCCAATGCCTACTACAAAAGTCACTAAAGGCTCTGGGTCAACAAGTGGCAGTCTGTAAATAAAAGTGACGGAGACAGCACTGACCTGGCCCTATGCCCAGGTACTGCAACCCTCTCCAGCATGCCTGATTGTGCTGGCACTCGTGCCCCTGTGTGGGTCAAGTAACAAAAGACGATCACACCAAGGAAAGTTGGGTCACATTGCTGATCTAAAATACGCACCCCTCCCAATTTATTTCACCCCGCGGCTAAACCTGCGAAAACAAAAGTGAGCACGTGGCTCCCAACTGCCCACTAATACCAAGCAGTAGATATTGCGTCACCATAGGAAAGCATCAGCTTTTTAGATTATTTTCGTATAATTTAAACACACATTGTTTAAGAAAACAAAATAGGCGTTGAGCTCACTGAGGCTACCTTCAACATTGTGTAAGGAGATTACCCTTCCTTACCACCCCGCTCCTCCTCCCCCCCCCCCAATATGCCAGTTGCAATATTCCAATGCTACAACCTTTCCTTTGCTAATTTTCAAGATATCTGGTAGTGGCAGCCAGAGCAGAATAGGCTACTGTCTCCTTGACCCATGACCTATGCACCAACCTTTGTTCCAAGTGGTTTATACTTCTCTACAACATTACGTAGTTTCCGCCGTCAAGCAGAAGCATTTACTGCTGTGGTGCAGCAAGCCCAGTATCACAGAGCAAGAACCTTTCCCGGAGGTGGGGGGGGAGGGGGGGGACTGTAGCTTCCAAAGCTGCAAACCACCGAGAAAATACCGCACAATACCATGCCCGACCATATCGGAGACAAAGTGGTGGCACTTTGTGGCAGGGTGCTTAATGCAAGCTAATCAACCAACCATCTTTAACAAGAACCCCCTGCTGCCCAAGGGAAAAAAAAAAAATCAGGCAGCCCGGCACTAGTTTCTTCCCCACATTCGAGCACACAATACAGGTGTGCATTTCATCTCAGCAAGCAGATAGAAAGCCTGCCTTATGACTTGTCAGTAATTTTTAACCACTGACTGCGTGCAGTATATTTCTGATGCATAGGTGACGACAAGTAGTGATATGAGGTAAATACCGCGATCTCCTTTAAACGATAATTGATTGATTGTAGGATTTAACGAGCCGACGCAACGTTGGCGATTCGGTGCGCCGTAGTGGAGGACTCCGGATTAATTTTGACCACCCGGGGTTCTTTAACGTGCGCCCAAATCTTGCACACACGGGCGTTTTTGCTTTTCGCCTCCACCAGAAAAGCGGCCGCCACGGCTGAAAATCGAACCCGCGGCCTCGTGCTCAGCAGCGCAATGCCTTAGCCATTGAGCCATAGCGCTGGGTACAACAAAGATGTATGCCGATGGAGTTGGGGACGGACAATGTCCACGAATCACTGCTGTCTTCAAGTCCCAAGTGGACCTTGCTGACCGGACAAGAGCATTAAAGGACTAAAACCCAGCCTACAAACCTTCGTACGGACATGCCTACAGCGATGCTAAGGCTTGACGTAAGTGAACGTGATTGTTGCTCTTTTCAAAACTAAAATTGCGAAAACTTCGACACACTCATGACATTTATTAGATGAGATGACCCCCAGAGTGGGCTGGCTGTACAGAAAGAGGCTTCTCACTGCTATGCCGACATTATTCTTGATTGAAAAGGAAAAAATCATACATTCTTTGCGATGTCAACGCAGTTAGTGCGACCGTGTTCGAATTAATAAATCAACCGAGTAGGGAAGGCGTGCACGAAGATTTACAAAGAGGAGACTTGCATTTCTATAATCAAGGCATGCAACAAGGACACCTGAGAGGAGTTCGTTGTTTTAGATCAAGAATATAAACAGGAAAGCATTCAGCGAAAAGTACAGCTAGAAATTCAGCAATGTCTGTTACAGGAAAATCAAATGACAAGTGATAACAAGGGATGGCAACTGGGCGTACAATCAGAAGGTCAAAAAGGAGTTCACCAAGAAATGCGATAAAAATGTCGATCGGCACCATGATGAAGAGTTTACAAAGAGATGGCCGGAGATGTGGTTACTACAACATGATGGCACAATGTGCCTATAAGGGCTGTCGACATTCTGATATCACTCTCTGAATCTACAACTGGCAGGCTAATAACGCTGTATGGGCCTGGTAGATAAAGGAGCAGACACATAATGAACAAAAAACGTGTTCGCCTTCACCTGTCCTGGATGAATTACCCGTTACTGAACCCCTCAGCGAGCATGCCAAGCTCGCAACAGTTCTCAATATGAAAAGCAATATGATTAACATGCTGGACGCACAGAATCATGACATGGTTATGCTCGTAACAGTTCTCAATACAAAAAAACAGTACGATTACCATACCGGACTCGCAGAATCAACACACCGCCCTTTTGAAACACTCGAAACACTCAGAACTCACCTGGCGAGCAAAGTTGGACACTTCGTAGCGCAACAGGCCATTCCCTTCCAGGGCCTGCACAAAAGACAGGGTTTATCATACATGTGCAACAGCTAGAGTTTGTCCTTTAACCCTACTGCCCACAAAGGAACTGGCAGAGCGCAACAGCGGCACCTGAATGAACCAATTCAAGCCCACCAACTTAAAACACCTGCGAGGGCACTTGACTGCACCCACCATAATGCATTGAGAAGCAGTAAGAACCACTGCATAACACCACAGGGTTCATACGGGCTTCAAAAGCAAAAATTCAAGGGTTTTCAAGGACTTTCAAGGACCAGAAAACACATTTTCAAGGTCCCTATCTTATGTTTTATCTGGGATTATTTATAACTTTTTCAACACAATGCAAAATTTCGTTATTGCCCAATACCTAAGCACATTAGTGCTTAGGTATTGGGTATAGTGCTTAGGTATTAGGCAATGCTCCCCCAGCTTTATTTTTTATTTCACAGTTGGTATTTAGAGATTTTTGTTTTTTCTTGGTGTTTTGCTGAGGCTTTTTGATTTCAAAACTTCATTCATTAATGTTGCCTGCATCTCGTGCTTTGTCAGCAAGAGTATCAGCTGAAATTAACTCAGCAAGTGTTGCTGCAAGGCAGGATGAACTATGTACACGTCCACCATTTGCACGTAAAAGCAAACGCAGATGGAGCGTATGAGGCACAGCAAACATGCAATGAGCGGCCGTCCACAGACTAGATGGAACATGCAAGATAAAGAACAGAACCCGCCTTTCACTGGGTTGTATCGTGACATGGATTCTATTTAGGAGTGCTGCTCCCAATGTTGTCTCGTAATAATGAGAATCCACAACTCGTAATTTCACGCAATACACTGAAACTTGATTGTTACAATATTTCTTTACATTTGTAACGCCTAAAATTCACGACGAACACTTTAAAAAATTCTTGTGAAAAGATAGGGCCCAGAAAAATCAAGGGTTTTCAAGAACCATTTAAAAATTCCAAGACTTTCCAGGCCTTGAAATTGACACTTCTAAATTCAAGGGTTCTCAAGGTTTTCAAGGACCTGTGCGAACCCTGCACCACCAGAAAAGATATAATCCAAACTCTGTACAGTGCATGTGATGACATCCTGATGCAGCGTGGGTAGATTCACTGCCCACATGTACACACGATCATCCTTCTTGCCTTGTACATAGGTACTGGAACGCCAGGCTTAAACTTGCCTGCCTGTCGAGGACCTCGTCCACTGGACGGGCGTTTTTGTCAGCCTGCCTTTTCTGCCTATCATATGTGCTGCCCCATAGGACAAAACTTGGTTTTTATATGGCCCGTGTGATTAGTTGTTCCTGCTTTCCATGTTACTACAAACAGAACAATGGTTTTTGTTTCAATAATTTCATATCGTAGCAAACACTTAGCAATCCCTGATATTTGCTGCACTTGCAAACTCACCCAACTATGTACACTATGCCAATATGACACCTGATATCTCAAACTACTCGGGTAAACATCAGTAACTCGTAGACGAAAAAAAAAAAAATTTTAAGCGAGCTCAGAGCTTTTTTATAGCATAAAATAAACATAGCAACTGGCATAACTAGACTCTCTGCTAAGCTGACTTTAAAGCTAAATTCAATCTCTGAGCTACCAGGAATCAGTGAGAGTTCACAAAGACACGCTGCTGTGTATTACAAATCTCACTAGAATTACGATTACATTGTTACTATTTTCACCACTATTCTACGCTATTTCAGTTCTAATTTTGCAACAAAATTAGTCTTGCTATTCTGGCAAAAAGTGTCACTATCAAGACATTTTACTTTAATTCTAGGAAGCTAACTGTGTGTGGTACATACAAAGGCACACAAAATTGGGCAAGGCATCAAAATTTTCCCAGTCCCTTCTTGAAATCCTGCCTATTGGCACGGTAGCACAACTTCTCCCTTTGCAACCTTTGCCACCGTAACAATTACAACTGAAAATGCATAAAAGTGCGAACGTTGTAAATTTCACCATCACTTCCATGCTGCGTGAAAATATGATGACAAGGTTTGCTAACAGCAGTAATCTGAACCTCATATTTCCAACCCAAGCTTCCACATCAAACACTTCACTCCAAGAAATTTTAGTGTGTTTCCAAGGGCAGTTAGGCATTTCATGCCTTACTTTTAGTGTTGGTGTACAGTGAAATTGCATCCAAAGGACATATGAAATGAAAATTATTTGGTTCAAGAAGCCTTCAGTCAAACCAAATATTTAGAAATTTTCAATGCAAAAACAAAAATCTAAAATTTCATGACCACGCTTTACTATCTCACAGACGAAAAAATTCACCTAAAAGTATTAGCAAAATTTTTCGTACAGCACGAAACCAACAAAGAAGCTATACTCCCCGTTTTAGTAGTATGAATAATTTCATAATGAAAAAAATTTTTATCAATGGGGCAACAGCAACCTTCGGTGCTTCAGTGAGTCACCATAGGCGACCCGCCATGATGGCTCAGTGGCCTAGGTATTGTGCTGCTGAACACAGGGACACGGTTTCAATCCCAGTCCCAGTGGCTACTTTTCTGACAGAGGCGAAAAGCAAAAACGCCAGTGAGTCGATATTTCGGCGCAGGTTAAAGATCCCCAGGTTGTCAAAATTAATCCAGAGCCCTTCACTATACAGTTAAACCTCGATATAACGAAGTCGTACTTGCGGGCGAAAATTTCCTTAAATCGAGAATTTCGTAAAATCGAGGTTTCGATTTTACAGTTAATTTAACCAGTTATTGAGGTTTCAAAACCTTGCCCATCGCTCAGAAACAACTGCTATGTAGTTACCTCTCCACTTAAAGCGAAATTTGTACTAAAACTGGCCGCGAAAATTGTGTGAATTAAGAGCCTCAACACTTAGGCAATGGAATTCGGATAGCCGACCGTAGTTCGTGTCGTCGTAAAACCGGCGCTTTTTCCGCAACGCCTCATTAAATATGATAGCAGACTAGGTTTTCACTTTTTCTTTTTTTCATTTCGGTCACTACTAAACGCCGCTGTTAGTCCATTGAACCCGCGTCCGTGCCCCGTGAACTTCACCCCGGCGAGGTGCTGGTTCAAAGTTACGCCTCTTTTCGTCCGTTCAGTAGTAGGCTTAGCCGCGGCGTTGAGGGGTGCGGCGGGCCAACAGCGGAAGGGTGCTATAAAGCTTTCTAAAGACTTTTTTCATGCACAAAGGCTCTGCAGTATGGGCGCGTGATGCAACCACGACACTCGAGATAAAGCCATGATTGAGAATTGAGCGGAGTACACACGGACCACTTCACTTTGTGGAGCAGCGCTTACGTGCTCCCGCTAGAGTGGAAAGCTTACATTAAATATCTTCTGGCCAAATTTGATTAAGCAATTACTTGTATGCCCGCTGAGCCCTAAAGAAAACGATTTCTCCGCATCGCAGCTGTCTAATGAACACGTTTTGACCACGTTCGGAGAGCAATTTATTGCCACCAGCACTCGATGTTCAAGCCGTAGTGAAGAAGTCCGTAAGCAGTGCTTGGCGTTTCTTGACCAGGGTGGGCTTTACGTGACGCTCGTATGCTGACAGCGCTAAAAAGGCTTGCTTTTAAACATTCGCGTGCGCCTGCGTGCCTCCCAGAATGTCGATGGCATCCATCACTTCGGTGGCCGTCGGTCTACCGTCGGTTTCACTGACACTTCTACAGGCTCTTGTTCGGAACACTTTTCTTTCCCTTGGAGTGCTCATGCTGCTTATAAGACTCATCTATGATGGACGAACAAAATATTAATGTGGTTATCAGCGAGCACAACCTAGAGCAGCAGCACCGTGAGCAAGACGCGTAGAAAAAAAAAAAAACACTTGAAGTAGGCTTCGGCAGCCTAAGCATAGAGGGCGCTGGCGTAGGCAACGATGGAGACGTCAAAATGGTGGCGGCACTATTAAACCGTCCATGACCGCTAGCGGTTTTTGAGCAGCAGCTTTTATCGCTTTTAATTGTTGTCAACCGCATAATTCACCGCTTTTCTTTCATTTTAGCCTTTTATCAGTAAATGTGAGTACTTAATGTTTTCAATGTAGGCTCTGAGAGGCAAAATAAACGTGCCTCGACCGGAATTTCGTTCTTCCTTTCTCGCCGTGACTTCGTTAAATCGAAAGCGCCGCACAAAATTACTTCGTAAAATCGAGATAAAAATACATGGATTTAGCAAAATTTTGGTAGAAAACTGGAAAAAATTCGTTATATCGCGAATTTCGTTAAATCGAGGTTCGTTATATCGAGGTTCAACTGTAGCTTGTCTAAAACCCAAGTGTAGCTTTAGTGCATTAAACCTCCCAAATCAATCAACCATAGGTGAACCCCGAGGTGACACAAAATCAGTGAGTTGCTCTCACCTCCACAGCTGCCAGGTACATCTGCGAGGTGATCTCACGGTCTGGTAATGCCTGTGAAGAAGAAAGCCGAATTTAGGGTCGGCTCATCAGTGCACAAGTGGTTAAACAGTTAATTAGACTGCACGAGTGAGAGCCTAGCTCGCACTTGCACTGCACTTAACGCATTAAACCTAGCTGCAGCAAGGACACCATGAGCTGTTCTCGCACGCCGCTAATCAAATGAGTGTGTGCCAAAGCAAGCCACACAGTACAAATCCCCACAGACAGTGAAAGCTTTCAATAAATAGGCACACTGCTATGGTATGTTCCCTCAACCGAGTGAAAGTGGGCTGGAGCCTTTCGGAGCAGCTCAGCGAGCAGGAATAATGTGGTTTTGGAGAAGCTTCGGAGCAATAAAAGGGGAGTTTTGGAGCAGTACAACTCTGTTTTGGAGCAGATTTCTAGAGTCCATAATTTAAATATCATAGCTGACAGCCATATCCAAGAAAAAAAAGGTGAGGTAAGCGATGCCTGAATTTCTGCCCCCTTCAACCAACTCAAAAATAACCACCATTACCAACCTAAAAAACAACCTGAGGAGAACCAGAGATGGGCAAAATGGTCTCTCTTGTGCCTGAGACGGGAGGTTTAACTTCATTCTACAGGTAATGAGACAATAAATAAATTAAAAGAAAACTAACAGAATTTGAAAGAGGAGGAAAAGAAAAAGACTACAAGGAAGCAAGAGATAATTTTAATGAAAACTGGCTGGACTCCACAGAAATTAAAAATACATGTTCATGTTCACAGAACACGAGAAAGAAATATCCTAGTGTATCACCAGCACTACCGACCAAGTAATACATGCTTCTAGAAAAAAAAAAATACCCTGCAACCTGCCCATGCTGATCCAGATAACACACGTACCAGTGTTTATTCTTTTTTTTTCCGAATCTAAACAGCGAGCTTACCAGAGGGAGGGGGGTACGCATGAAAAAAAAAATAATAATAATAAAAAAAAGCCTACTGCTGTATGACAAGGCACATCAAGGGGGCTGATTACTGGCAGATAGCCGCTAGCTTAACAGGGGCCCCCCTCTGGCTTGTGCAGGCCTTTAATTTCATACTTTTCGGCACAGCATGACAGGATCTAACCTTTGGAAGGGCACACACACTAGCGACAAAATAAAATGGCGAGGGTTCGAATGAACGGTAAAACTGTTTAGTCTTAAGGATTACTGAAGTTGACTGTTAGACCACACCAAATGAAAAATCAGCTAATTAAGTCCTTGGTAGCACGGCGAAAAAAGTGAACATATTAGACCTACGCTAATTCCCATCCCTTGCCCCAACAAGGTCATTAGTTTAGCGAGTTTGCCGAGTCTGATGCTCTCCTAATTAGCACCCGCCGGTACAGTCTGATAACAGTACCCCGAAATTGTATTAACTGTGGATGGACAACACCGTATTCTGGAACTTGCAGTTATACGACCCCCGGTTTTACGACAACCTGCTTCTTACAACAGATCCCCGTGGTCCTGGAAAACTCCTTATAGAAACGATGCATTAAAAACCTTGATTACACAACACTCGGGTGCATGTGGTCTGCTTCATACGACGGACACTAAAGGGAACAGAGTGGCGTTTTTCCCGCCTCGCCCAGACTTTTATTTCTGAAGCCCTGTTTGACACTGCTTGATGTGCAAAGGTAAAAGCCCACGGCGGGCCCGACCACTTGCTGAAGAGACTCAAGGAAGCAGGCGGGTACTGGGGGGCGAGAACTTAACCTCTGATGACCCCACGCGGCAACGCACCAACTACGAGAAGTCCAGGTGGTTGGTGATCCGCCACTTTGGAACACCCATCGAGCCAACAAACATGGAAACACATACGCAATACCCCACGGCAATGACCGAACTCCCGCATTCCTCGCCCGCTCGATCCAAGTTTCTTCCTTCAAAGACGCTCCCTCTTTCCCTCTTTGGTGTTTCAACCTCCGCATCTCCCCACCGTATCCCAGCCCTTACCGCTCTTTCGACCTGATCTCTGCTTGTCAGTGTCTTTCAGAGCCGCAATGTCGCTTCATTCCTTTCTGTCTTGCCTTTTCTTCCATCGCCGCCTCGTACTCATTTCACTCGTTTCACGTTCCCTTCCGTTAACACCTTTCACAGGTTGCGGCCTTGGCAGTTTCACTCTCACCTTTCCCCCCTTCCCTTTGCTCGGCCACGTCGGCCTTCCCAGGTGGTGGCTTAGCACAGACACCGCGGTGGGGAGGGGGACTCCAAATAGGCGTTTTTTATTTTTATAGAAGCTTGGGGCTTAACTTCAGCGGTTCGCAAATGGTGCAAAAACGCAGTAAATTAAATATAGTGATTCAAATAAGTTCTAAACCCACATGTCACATGAGACTGTCTACTAGGGCAGCATTTACCCGCACCCCGATCAAACGACACCACGGACATACAACGCTTTACGACGGTCATATAACATACAGTCGCATTATCGGGGTTCCACTGTAGTACAATGCCCCAAATTATGAGTGAATATTGTCTGGCCTTAATTATTCCCTTCCAGCTGGTCAAGGAGGCCAGAGAAAAGGATGATTACCAAATTGTTTTCTTTTTTCTCTTTTGCCTTCCGGGGTTTGATGTCTTATCAATCTCGATAACTCCAGGCTACTGCAACAACCTGACAATAATATAGTTTCTAAGAAACATGAATAAAAGAACGTCCCGCTTGGCTCAAGCAGCCTTCAATATGCTCAATCAGAAGCGGCAACAGTGATGAGTTGCTCCCAGACTTCGGGAGAAGATTGTCGCCTCCCTTGGACTGCATGAGCAAGAAGCACCAGTCAAGAAACCCGCCCACCTGAGAGCCAGCCTGGACATCCTTGAAGAGCTGGGTGCCCCTTTCGAGGGTGAGCTCGTACAGCGACACATGTGACGTACCCAGCTGCAACACCTGCACAAGAGTAGGGGGTGGACAACACAGATCGAGACCTTACTCATTACTCTGGAATCAAGCGAAAGAGGTTCCGCTGTCGTCGTAGCTACGATTTACTAGGGATGTGCAAATGTGAGAGTTCCAAGTTACTGAAATACGATTGCTTGTTAAGTGGTCCACCGTTTTGCAACCTCCAATCTGCACAAAGAAAGCCCACGCGTAATCTCCACCGTGATCGTTCCACTGTACTCAAGCAGAGCTCCTATGATTAATGACTTCGAAGCAAACTTGCCCGGCTTGCAAGAAGTGTGGTGGGCGGCTACGATAGTTAATTTTTATCGCCTCTTAGTTGTCCAAATATCAGTTGAGACTTGGAGGATTCTTCGATAAAAGGTGAAGCAAGACTGAAGAAGGCTGGGGAAAGGGTGCTAGTAGAACGTCTTCTTTTACTTAAAGGAGCCATGAAGACAAAATACAAGTTGGGTTTATTAGAAAGACTGCTTAGTCCCGATAACAATGATACCAATATCATCGCAAGCTTCGAACAAATAACGGAGATATTAAAGAAAACGTGTGAAGCAGTCGCGACCCCCTAGTCAATTTCCCGCAACTTTTCTATGACGTCACGGAACCTTGTTTGTGCGATTGGCGGCCGCCTAACTGACCTGTTGCGACGGCACATGACTGGACGCCTGTAATGGGGCCTCTAGTTCCATTTGACCGCATTACTTCAATGCTAACGTGAAGTTAACGCACTGAAAATTATGTTTTATTGTTGGCCCGTACGACGTCATTCTTGCTCATAACACGTCACTGTGACGCCAAATTTGAAAGTTTTTAAATACAGTCTACGCCCGTTACAACGGACCCTCTGAATCCGGAAAAAAACGTCCGCTGTAGCCGAAGTATGCAGTATCCGACGGGGGGGTGGGGGGGGGGGGCTATGAGCTCTACAGTGAGTACTTTGACCGATATTGCATGCATAGTATATACACTTTGTTCTTTCTACACGCCTGCAGCACCTCTGCACAGTGTTCGCGCAAGGGCAAAGAATCGCGTAAACACCGTTTCCAAAACTTAGCACCGGCACTTCGAAAAGGCCTAGCGCATGTGGTCAAGCGTGTAAAGACGCAAGATAAGCTGAGCAAATAACGCAAGAATATACCGTAACTAGGCGCAATTATAAACCAGCTATAAAACATCAGTCGTGCCCATCAGCATTAGCTAGGCTCTTTTAAATCCCCTCACGACGAGGCAGGTTTTCCCGAAACCGTTTGTCAAACAAATCGGATCGCTGCCTGACGTTCCCTCAAGGCAGATTCCACATTTTTAGCGAATTTATTCTGGTCATTGAAACAGATGTAATGAAATAATCTGATGACGGTCAGCTGTAAAATCGAAAGTTAGACCAGTTGGACTGCGCACGGTTACCGGCAGATTGCACACAATGGATGGGGAACAACCCCTACTTGAGGCATTTCTAACCTTTTTCACCGAACGGAACGGGAACGATGCATGCGTGGGAATAATAAAAGCCGAACTTCACTGAACCCGAGTTTTTTACTACATAAAAAAACTGACGAGGGCAGACTCGCCTCCGAGTGCACCACTTCGAGTATTCGATTGCCCTGTTTTCAATCTCACCGGAGTCGCGTTTATCGGCAGCGGCCTTGTTCTTGATGGTACAGCGGACACTGTGCTTAGAAAGGCCTGTACTTCTGGCGATGTCAGCCTGTTTTTCCTCGTGTTCAACAGCGTTAATTACGCTTAATTTATCCGACAGTGAAATCAGCTACCCTGCCGCTCATGCCGCTGGTCGCACAAAAAAAAAGCCACTGGCTTGGCTTGGCTGCGCCAACGACCCGGCTGCCAGCATGTTGCCAGACATAATAGTTTTCTTGCCAAAATAAACGAAAAAGCACACCGGGCGCCGGCCCCGCGGAAGTCCGCTATAAACGTTCAGTCGAAACAATTTTCGCCTAAAATTTAGTCTGTTGTAGCCGATAGTCTGCTCTAGCCGGGTCCGTTGTGAGCGGAGTGGACTCCATTTAAAATGCATGGGTACCAGACAAACCAACAGAAATGGTCTGTTGTAACCGAAAGTCCGTTGTTGCCGGATCCGCTGTAACGAGCGTCGACTGTAATACTTGCTTTTTTCGCGTTAAAAAACATCTTTTGTGGCTGTAATGGAGCTGAGTGAGATACTGAATCCTAGTTCTTACAAACTAAACGAAGTTGTATTTTCTCTTCATGGCTCCTTTAAGGAGTGGTCCGCGGGTCATACGCTACTGCGACGAAATGAGGTTTAATCGAATACATTGATAACACAGTGCCTTCATAACACCACCCATGCCCTGTTCATCTATTTGGTCAACAACCAACATCAAAATACCGTGTAGACCGTCTGTCGCGGAAGCCATGAAAATCGGCACTACGAACAAAACGTGCGTGAATCCAACCATATCACAAGCTACCTTTCAACCACTCTTTGCTTATCATCACTTCTTGAAAGGAAGCAAGGTCTTTATTTTGTATTTCTTTCCCCCATCCGACGCTGCTGCACGGACATACAAATCACGAGTGCAGCTTGAACTTATACTTTGTGTTCATGCTTTGAGGGATGTGTTTCTTAGCACTAGAAGAATGGATGCCGCAGGGAGGGAAGCAGCCTGGCTTGTGCGGGCAAGACAGCGTGATAAGAACGCAAGCGGGATTTTTTTTTTTTTTTTTTCATCCGCATCATGCAGTCGCAATGCCAAAAACGATTGCTTATCAGCACAACATACAGGTAGCGGGAACCTCCGGGTTTGTGGCTCGGCTTGCTATCTCCAGATGTTCACAAAAGGAAAAGGGTTGTCGTTTATCTGCGCATGGTTCTGATCGCAACAAATTACCACTCCGGGAGGGAGGGGGGGCTCACTATCTTCTGAGGTGTGCCGGGTGTAAGAGCAGTTGTGGCTGTCACGAGAGTGCAAATAAAAACACGCAAACTAAAGGTGCCTATATTTAAAATTTTCTTTGTCTACGTTAGAGGAGAAGAGGGAGCAAGAGCTGCGTCGGATAGCTGAATCTTTTCTCTTTCTTTTCTGCAGCCCTAAAACGATGCCCCAGCTGCATTATTCGATCAGCAGACCCGTCAAAAAAAGCAAACTATAAACGGTATTGTCCTTCTGGCAACCGCATTAAAAGCGGTACGTTTATGCATTGAGTTCTGAGGGAGGCCTACCGGTGGCCAGGAAAGCCCGTGTTATATCAGGTCCCGCGGTATAAGCGGTTACGTTATAAATGGTCTACACTGTACTACTACCGTATATTGCCGCGTATAAGTCGACCTTTTTTTTTAAAAATGACCTTCGAAAATTAGGGGGGTCGACTTATACGCGGAGTCGACCTATACATGGGCTGCCATCCACTAAAAATTCAAATTTGCCGCCGCTCAAAAGTTGTTTCTGGAGCCGACTAGAGCCACTACGAAGCCTTATCTAGCCAAGACTAGCCAGTCACATGAGTCGCTCGCCATTTTGGGAAGCGCTTTTTGTGTTGTGTTGCGGGCGGCACGGCCAAAAATCCTCCCTGTTCTGTGGCACGGCTGAGGCATTACCTTTCCTGACCGGCCGCAGCAATGCCTCCGCAAGCTCGGCGCCAGTACAGCGCGGCATTCAAGCGCAAAGTGATTTTGTTTGCCGAAGACAACAACGTCGCGGCAGAACGAGAGTTCGGCGTCTCCGAAAAGTGTGTTTGGGGATGGCGGCAGCAAAAAGACCGCATCTTAGCGTGCGCTGGTACGCGTCGGTCGTTTCGCGGGCCGAAGCCGGGACGTTACCCCGTCGTTGAAGAGAAGGTACTCGAGTGGGTACAGCTGCAGAGGAAAGAAAGCCTCAGCGTGTCCTACGAGGACATTGAAATGAAGTCGCGGGACGTCGCAACTGAGCTAAACATCCACCGCGAGGAGTTCAAAGTATCCAAAAAATGGATAACGAACTTCATGAAGCGTAACGGGCTGAGTCTCCGGCGTCACACAACGGTTGCGCAAAAGCTGCCGGAGTCGTACGATGAAAAGCGGCTCGAGTTTCGGCGGTACGTCGAGGACCTGAGGAGGCGGCGAGGGTTCCTGCTCGGCCAGATCGGCAACACCGACCAAACACCGGTCTGGTTCGATATGCCGAGCAGGAGAACCGTCGCCGAAAAGGGAGAGCGTCAGGTCCGCCTCGTAACAACAGGGAATGAGCACAACCGCTTCACCGTCATGTTGTGCTGCACGGCTGACAGCCACAAGTTGCCACCCTTCATTGTTTTTAAACGTAAAACCCTGCCGAAGGAGACGTTCCCGCCCAAGGTCATTGTGCGGGTGAACGAGAAGGGTTTCTTCAATGAAGAAACCGTGCTGGAATGGTTTCGGATGGTGTGGTGCAGGCGTCCCGGAGCTCTGCTGAAGCCCCGGAGCATGCTTTTGCTAGACTCTTTCCGCGGCCACATGACGGACCGGGTCAAGAAGGCTGTGGCCAACGCCGAGTGCGACCTTGTCGCAATACCGGGGGGGATGATGTCGATGCTTCAGCCGATCAACGTATCCCTCAACAAGCCCTTCAAGGACCGCGTCGGGGCTCTGTACAACAACTGGATGAAACAGGCGGACAAACCCACAACACCCACCGGCCGTGTTAAGCGCCCGACCCTGAGCACGGTAGCCCGGTGGGTGAACGACGCCTGGTACGGCCTACCCGACGACATGGTGCGGGACGCCTTTGTGAAGTGTTCGATTTCGGCCCCGCTTGAGCCGGCCACCTTCGACAACGACGAGAGCGACGACGACCGCGACGAGTAGGCTTAGGCTTCGAGCCACTCTGGAACTGGTCGCTGTTTGGTTGTCAACAATCGCTTGTTGATATTTTTGCTTTGTTTCGTTCGCTCGGCGACGGCAGTGGCGGCCGGGGCTACGCCCGCAGCATCCACAGCGGGAATAAAAGTCAGTATTTTTGGTCCTTCAGAAATTGTTTGTCATTTTTTTTTTTGCGTTGGCGGAAATGAAAACTAGGGGGGTCGACTTATTTCCGGAGTCGACTAATACGCGGCAATATACCGTACCTTCTATCACTTCCACAGCTACCCATTTATGGGATGCAGTGATGTAACTAGCCCTGGTTAGCTTGCAGCAGCAAAAAATCTGCTTCAGAGCGGCGAACTGCGACTTTGTGGCAGAACAAAAAGTACCTCAAGGAAGAAAGACAGCCTCGTAGCAGCAAAAAAATTTGGCGAACCGTGCACTCACCCACAAGACTTGAATGGCGAAGCCATAGGTGAGCATAGATAACTTTGGACATAAAATTAAGTTTTATTGTTCATTCTACAATGCTAATCATCGCCATCGCTGGCATCAAAGAAGACGTCGTCTTCGCGAGTGGTGGGTGCAAAGTCACTGCACAGACGCTGCCCTGTGAAGGGCTCTTCTACGATACTGAGTGCATGCGCACGACGACACGAAGGCTGGCTTTTATACCAACAAACCAAGAGGCGCACGCTATGATGTGACTAATCGTTCAAGCAGGTGTTGCGACGATTGCAGTGAAATGCTCCTCTCGAGTGCTGCAGCAGCCTATATCATGTCTTTCATTGTCTAGCGGGTATAGCAACAGCTGCACGATAGCATTCCTCTCGGGTAGTTTTTTGCAACACCGAACTTATGGCCAGTAACAAACAATCTGCTGTTAGACAGAGTTCTATTGAAGATGTTCACATTCAGAAATGAAACAAGCGTGAGCCCCTTGTGGTGTCATAAGCGCATGCAACTCGTGGTGCCATAGTGGGCCAACAGAGTGGTCAGTCTCCCTGGTGTTCATCGGAGCTGTCAGAGCGACGTGCGTCCACGTGACTATGCCGCTAGGTTCTGCTTCAAATGTGCACAGACAACCGCAGCAGTACGCAAGGAAGGCCAAAGTGCAAGAGGCATACAACGCCAGAGGAATTCAGAACGCTTTCACATTTAAGGGGACACGCGGGTCGAAAAAACGCGATTTTTTCGAAATATACCGATTTTTTGTTTTCCCTTGCATTAGCATCTTTGACTATCCTTCTTTCATGGGTAAAAACATGAAAACGAAATACGAACGAGAACTTGGTGAAAAATGTGTCTGAATGACTCGCGGTGACCCAAGAAACCGCGCAATCAAGCCAAATTTCGGCCAGGTTTGAGAATTTATTCCGCACGGCAGCGTGGCTCGCCGCCATTTCGGTCACTTGAGAGAGGTAGATCAAGCCTCCTTCTCTCGATTGAGCCGCTCGCTAGTTTCGTATCTCCGCGTAAAAAAATAAAAAAAAATGTTTCTTCCCGCTTGTTTTGCGAGCTCCCACTGGGCATTTAAATCACGTGACGCGAAAGCGGGACCGCCATTGGCTCTTGCCGCTTGTGAGCCGCCATGCCGCCATCGCCCGCATCGTTCCGTTCGCTACTTCGCGCTATCTTTTCTATTTCCTTATCGTGTGTTTTTAATTGTGAACGGTGAGGAGAAGCGTGACTTTTGTCGCCGGAAGCAGCGTACTTCATGCCGGTACAAAGAAAAGCGCAAGCGGCGCAGCATTTTGACGACCACGGCCAATGCCGGCACGACCGGCACCGTGAGGCCTAACGGCGCCGGGCCTTCAAGCGTTGCAAGCGCGGCTCTACTAGGCGGGGCTGATTTTATCAGCGAAGATATCGGCTTTATAAGCGCATCGGAGAAGAAGTCGGCGGCCTTCCAAGGTGAGGAGACAGCCAGCCACGGGAGCGGTGCAGTTATCTGTGAAGTCGGCGCTCTGACTGACCTTGAGTGGCGCCGTGTGCGCAACGTGCGGGAAGTGCGAACTCGTCGTAGTTGAGGTTGCGAACAAGCGGAAGGGCCTCACATCGGTACTGGAACTGAAGTGCAAAAACGAGAAGTGCCCTGCGGGAGTGATTTCTTCTGTTTACTCGTCGCAGCGCGCTGCCGCCGTCGGTCGCGGAGGCCGCAAACCGGAACTCTGCAGGGGAAGTCCCCGTGATAATTTCGCCGTCAATGTGAAAGCGGTGCTCGGTGCACGCGCGGTTGGCATCGGACACGATCAGCTGTGCAGGTTTTGTGGCATTCTTGGTCTACCAAAACCACAGCATCAAAAGACGTTCTACAACACTGCCAAGAAAGTTCATGTTGCGGCCACAAAAGGCGTCTCTGACAAACTTGCTGAAGCAAGGCAAGTAACTGCGTTGCAAGCTGGTCAGACTGACCTCAGTGTGATTTTTGATGGTACTTGGCAGAAGCAAAGACATGAGCCACAACAGTGTTGGCACTGCCATTTCTCTTGACACTGGTCTCTGCCTGGATTTGAGGTGCTGTCAAACTACTTGTACTTGCAGCCGCCACCAAAAGCTTGATGAGCAAGAGGAAGTGTGGCAAGCCTTTCATGCCTCTTGTGTGTGAAAAAAATGTCGACTGCTCATCCCATGCCATGGAGACGGAAGCAGCACTGCGCATCTGGCACAGGACGCTATCGTACAACCTGCAGTTCACTGTAGTGGAGACTGCCACTGCCCTAGCAGGGTTGTGGTTCAACAGGGGCCACACTAGCTTTGAGCAAGTTGTCCAAGAACTGGGAATCTTCCCTTCAGAAGAACTGGTCAGACTAAGCAATGCAAGTGACCAGCGGAGGATCAGGCAGATGTGTGCCAAGCTGACTGCTAAGGCTAGCCCCATTGCTGCAGCCTGGTGAAACGGTCCCATACCAAGGACTACCCCAGCAAAAACCGTGAGGGTGCAACTTATGCAGCAGGAGCATTCTAGTTTTAGTACCTCAATGTGGACATTTCAGACTGTATCCCCACCAAATTTCATGTTGTTCGAGCAAGAATTTCTGAATCTGCCGAAGAAATAAACTTTCAATTGCGTTTTTCTCAGCTTGTTGTTTTTGTCCGTTTTCTGAGTTTGTGCACACTTATTTTCCCACTTAAAGTTGTCGTATCAGGATGAAATTTTGCACAGATGTTCATTATACCACGTAGAGTGCACAAATCTTGTTCATTATGCAATTTGTGTCCTTAGATATTTCTGACGGTCATAAAACAAAAATATACAGAACAAAAAAAGGCACACTACCAGTCATTTTTTTTTCGTGGTGAGGAAAATGATGATGAGGCTTTTTCAGGTAGATTTGTGCACTCTGCAGTTCATAAGGAACCACCTAGGCTATTTTAAAAGTTTCAGAAAAAATTTACTATAAAAAAAAGTGTGCACAAAAAAGCCATTTTTCTGAAAGTCATGCTGTGTAACATTTTATCCGGAGCAGCTATTCAAACTCTGATTACATATATGACCAGAGGAGCTCAATCTCTACAAGCTGTGAAAATTTCAGCCTCCTAACTTCATTATTAAAAAAAAAGTTGTTTGGAGGAGCACGTCCCCTTAAGCCACAAAAAAATTAGTTTTCTCTTTGTAGCTATGCTTTAGAAGCTCTACACGCACGCAATAATATTTGTATCCAAAATTATTCAATTTTCTGCGAATTTTTAACAACTTGAATTCGAAAAAACTCATTTTTACACAGTGTTTTACCATTTGTAATTATTCCGTCTAAAATTTGATATTCGCACTCCTCTAGAAAAAACTCAAAATTTCGCTGCAAAAATTAAGGAAAACTCAGCTTTAACTGTCCTCACGGCACCGCTGCTTATAACACCACTTATAAGATAACTTTATCACTCCTACCAATGAGTCTGTTATGACAGCAAAGAGGGTTTCCGTCGACTGCTTCCTGGGCTGTCCAGAAATTCAAACGCAGGTCTAGTGAGAAGGAATGAGCTGTGCCCCCACCTGCTGCAGCTCCCACAGCCATCCGTCCAGAGTCTGCCCTGGCCGGCCATACAGCACATCCAGGGACACTTGTCCTGGGAACAGCTGCTTGGCCCGGTCGAGGCAGCGGAGGCTGTCTTCCACCAAATGGGTCCGGCCCAGAGCAGATAGCTCCGCATCGCTGCTCAAGCTCTGCAGTCATCGGGAAGGTCAGGCTGTTCAGGGCGACACGCAAGAATTCCACAAGGCTTACTTACAAAGCTCGCTCACATGCATGAACTAAGAGACTTTCTATCCAATCGCACCGTCTGCATCACTGGACCCGACAACCAACTGTCAGCCCCCTTCTCCATATGCCGTGGTATGCCTCAAGGCTTCAACCTACCACCCATTCTGTTTAATCCAACTATGGAAAACCTGCCCTCTATCCATACCTGCCAACTCTCCCGATTTACCCGGGAGACTCCCGATTCCTTACCTATTTTCCCGATTGTATGGACACGGCCATAAATCTCCCGATAAATGGCCCCAACCCCATCTCAGAAAAAAAAAAAGAAAAAGGACTGCGTTATGCAGCACAGCCGCATTGCGATTGCCGTCACAAGCTGGATCGCTAACCGAAGTCAGATGCGAATCCAAGTCGTTTGCGTGCACGGAGTGTACGAGCCTAACTTTGTTCACATATGGTCGGAACAATGCGTTGAGGACTGAACGTAGTAACATTCCGCTTTTCACAGCTCTCTTGACATTCGTCGAAACCCAAGAAGAAGTATTTATAATGTTTCTTGAAGCCATATACTTCACAATTCCCATGTTTTGTGCCGTCCACGAAAGGCGAACAGTTCGGATTTTGCTAGACTTGTGCATGCGACGTGAGCGTGGCCCACGGCGGTAAAGGAGACTTAAAACTGCATTGGGTGACTACTAAGCACTAAAGCTTCCTTCGTGCTGCTGAGAAGCAGAGGACTGTGAGCAGCTTATTTGGCAACAGCAATGAAGACAGTGTTGTGCGTGTGGAGTGCCTTTTAAATGCATAGCATTTTAGTAAACTCACAATGTCACGCGGCGTTGGCGTGCCTTGTCGTAGTCCGTAGCCAGGCCACTACACTATAAAAGAAATAACAGTTTCCGGCGCCCGGTTTCGAACCCATGACGCCGCGGGCAGAACGCAAGGTGCCCGGCGCACTACCGACTGAGCCACGAAACCGACACAGATTTCAATGCACCGAACGCGCCTTATATCCTTCACTCATTTCTGGTTTGTTTCGAAAGCGCCACAAGTTGTCCCGCGCCTCCGAAAGATGGCGACACGGGTCCCGCGATCGAGAGAGACGACTTGCCAGTGCACCCCCTCGGAAATGCTGTGCATTTGATCGTGCCCCTCGCGAGGGGGATGTCTTTCTTTGTAATGTTTGTCCGGGTTGTCAGTAATTTCGCCTTGTTCCAGTCGACCACGTGTCCCGTCCCCTCACGGTGCTCTGTTCGCTGTAGTCGGTTATCAGCAGCTGACTGTTCTTTATTCTGTATCTTCATCCGATTTTCATATTATTATTCTTACGGAAACCTGGCTTGAACCAGATATTGCCTCCAGGGACTATTTTACCGAAAATTTCAATGTTTACCGCAGTGACCGGGACTGTACAAAAGGTAAAAGTTTTGGTGGGGGTGTTCTCATAGCTGTGGATCGTTCTATTCTCTTATCGAGCACAATTTGCTGCTCAGCATGAGTGATCACGTTGGCCCACTTCTAGACTAGACTAGACAT
The DNA here is from genome assembly GCF_048455015.1 of Haemaphysalis longicornis. NCBI lineage: Eukaryota > Metazoa > Arthropoda > Arachnida > Ixodida > Ixodidae > Haemaphysalis > Haemaphysalis longicornis. The sequence continues at coordinate 136,566,239 of NW_027526295.1, read as the reverse complement.
CGCACGTGCTGCATAAAAAAAGAAATACCCGCCCCCCCCCCCCCTTCCCTTTCACCTCCCCCGCTGTGAACCTCCCGATTTTCATAGTTCCCAGGTTGGCAGGTATGGATATCTGTCATGCCATTTATGCCAATGATAAGAACAAGGAAGGAGAGGAAACGGCGCTTCCCAAGGCGACCAGATGTCACAAGTGCTTGGCCTAAGCTAAGCTAGCGATATCTGTGATGGGAGATGAAATTGACCAACCGCCGTGATCAGTTTTCGCCTGCGCAGCTCTGGAATGAATTGTGACCGCAATCATTCAGTCCATGAGGTGCCGCAACCTTCTCCATCACTCTTGCAGCTACAAAGCTTCCAAGTCCGTGTTCGTTTTCATTGTGACAGTATCTGGTTGCTCACCCGTGCCGACCACAATGAGCCATCTCGCCTCCTATATAAATTCTTGCTCCATGCTCAAGGAGGGACACTGCTCATAAAACAGCTTTTTTTAATTGTTAAGTCAACTCTGTGAAACTTGTCAGCCTTGCTGCTTTTTTTCCTGCTGATTTCAAATATGCAGGGGTGAGACAGCCCAAAGAGATTTGGGAGCAGTTTTCGGAGCAGCAAAATTTCGATTTTGGAGCAGAAGAATCTTGATTTGGAGCAGGTAGGGACATTTAATACACCGTCTTGTCAGCTTAAAAAATCATAATTTCAGCAATTTGAAGGGTCAAGTACACATTCCAATCAGTTTTGAATACCCAGAACACTGGAACAGCCTGACGCGAAAGAATTTAAGAGTATCACAAAGTTCTAACTGCACTACCTTTTTCCTAACTAGTGATATTGTGTTGCGGATGTACGCAACACTGACAACAAAACTGCCGTTAACATTATCAAATTTAAGGGCTCTGCAATTGTGGCGTGTTTTCTTGCCGTTTTAATGCTAAAATTATAATTTTTGTAATCCCAGGTTGCGTTGTACGAACGAGTGTAGTCACGGCAACAGTTGAGCAACTTCGAGATAACGGTCGCATAGCCCAATCAGCCTACCCGTTGCAGTCCGTGGGGCGCACGTCCACCCGGTGATCATTTGAGTAGCGTTACTGTTTAGCCACCTAGATTTGGGCATTAAATTTCACTTCGCATACATCCAGTGTTATTAGTCGCGTGCTATGGCAACCATGCAGTCCTGCAGCTATTGGGCGCTGCCTGGACAGGTTGCGGCGCCGCAGCGCAGCCCGCAACTTTCGTGCCGACCGTTCCCTCCCGGGCCGAGGCTCGCGATCGCGCTTCGAAGCACAGCAACACCTCAGCATTTTAGAACACCACAACGACCCAAAAAGTTCAATTCACAAACCCGATTATAGGCGCACGCACAGCGTTTCGCACTCAAGGACAAACCACGCCGAGGTTGTAGGCCCCACATTTCAAAACTTTTTTACGAGCCGCGCAACTTCTCGTAATCTCGCACCAATCTCAAACCATATCCCCGCGTTAACGTCACTGTTCAGAGCCACAATTGATAGAATGAATAGACTGGAACCCAGCTGATAGCGTAAAATAAACCAGGGAAAATATCGGCGATGCGTAGTGAGCGCGTGAAGTAGGCAGTAGCAGGCAGATAAGGCGGCGGCCATGTTTGTAGCCACAGCGATGCCTAATCGGGAAGGTCGTTTCAGCGAACCCGGACAGAAAGCCAATCGTGTTTTAGAAGCTATCGTTTGCTTCATTTCAGTATTTCTATTTTTGCCATTTCTGTTGACCGACAATAAAAGCGGTCACCGGGATGCGGGAGGCTTTCGTCCCCGCCGGAACTGACATGAACATCAAAATCCGTGCCTTTCAGGCTCTTCCGGAGCAGTCTGGCGCTATTTTCGCAATTTTCACGCTTTTGGAGCAGCTTGGCGCAGGAAAATGGAATTGTATCAAAAAGGCGCAATATGCGCAGCTGTCTCACCCCTGAATATGGCATTAGTTTTTGAGAAAGTCAATTAGTTACCAAGGTAATTAGAGATAATTAGTCATTTTTGGAGGAACAATTGACAAAACAGTGCTAGTCATAAAACTACAATGTTTATATTTCCCAATACTATGAACTCTGGTGAGTGCAATAAGAGAATCGGCTTCTTGATGCACCATTTGGAACTAATTTTACAGCTCATTAAACTTTGGCGGCACCAGTGGCAACAAGGAACCACTTCGAATGCCCATTTCAAACAGCACGCTGACCTTGCAATGACGAAGGAAAACAACAACTGCTGTTTCGAGGAAGGATTATGCAAGAGTGCTTCGTTGACCCCTTCTGCAACCCTCCACCTCCCCCCCGCCCCACAGATGGTCATGGAATTCATGTCTGAGGCTGCAACGTTAGAAAAAAACCCTCAACACGCACTCACAGTCAGCACACTATTATAGGCACATATATACCCTGGTAAATATGCCACGGCTATTTTTTCCCCCGAAAAATGAATTACAAAAGCCGACCTTTGTTCTTACACAGTAGGCGTTCACACAATGTAAATTGCAGATTGGCAAAAAGGAGAGTTCGAGCATCCCACTGCCACTATCGCCCTTGCATGTCTGTGTGAACATCGCCCTTGCATGTTTCTTTGTGATACGATTTTCTAGGCGGCACTCGCTTTTTTTTGTGTGTGTTTCGTTTTTTTGTTTTGTTTCGCCCTTCGTACTGCACTGGATTTCACAAGTTGAAAACAAGGTTGCAAACTGTCGGTGGCGCTGTGCCCACAACTGCTGCAGTTATACTGAACACATGCCCCGGCTAATCAACTGATCGCTAGGAGGGGAAGGGACTGTGTTATAAACAACCATGCACTTGAGTTGTACCTTTCTGGAAACTCTTTTCTCGTTTGCTTCAGACGCCTCAAAGCAACAGGTTCTCGTATGCAGCAGCTCGACCTATGCTCTACTTTATACGTTACGTTGCTGCCTATTTTCACTGGTGATGAGAAACACGGACATATTGTAGAGGTTGGCTTTACTGCTAAACGCTGCCGGTGACGGAAGATGCTCACAACCCCCACACACCTGTATCCCAATGGAGACTCGCGAGACGCCTGCCTTCTTGAAATCACTGCAAAAGACGGAAAGCATGAAACCCGCCAATCAGCATGTTTAGTAAATACTTCTTGCCAAGTCTTATGATACACGCATAGACACACATCAACCTACAATGCGCACAGTACTTCCCAGTTCCTGTTGTTCTAAGGCAAAAGTTTGCTCTAGACCTGTTGAAAATGGACATAGTATTTAAGATACTTGTATACAAGTTGACAAGGGCCTACGTGGCAGGTTTTTCAAATAGACTGATGGGGCTTCACACAAAAGGAAAGCTTCCCATTGCAAAGCTAAAGACAACAAAGGTTTTCGAGGTTTCATTGAAAGGAAATGCTCAAAAATAAAATGTGCTTGTCAACCGACAGATGTGGCCCCACTGTGGTTTATTTGCACCCATTCGTGTCTGCATAGGTATAAATCAGGTCAAGACTGCTGAGTACATTTGAGGTACAGATTGAGACACTGGACACAGATCACACTAAAAGCGATGCGATCTAGAGACGTCAGATTCAGCACCATGTGACAGCTTTGGCATCCCAACCCCGCAATTTCTGGGGCCGCTAACTCCCACTAGCAGTGGCTGCGTGAGCAGGTCAGCATGTACAAGTGCCTTCAGAAGTAACTGGAGCACGGGAGCTGTGGCCGAACGGTATCGGAGCGCCGTTTAGCTGCATCAGCGGTAAACGAATGTCCAGAACACGCATGCATGCCTGCCGACGGCGATAGCCCATCTATACCTCGCAGACCACTTCTTTTAACCTAGCTTCAAACATTGTTCGCAGCATACTGGTCTTGGCGATGGCACTGATAGCGGAGTCGCATCTCCGGTCTCTGGCGCACTTCCAGCGCATGCGAGCTGCCGGAAAAACGGCACGCTATCACGAAATCTGCAGTGACAGTTTTTCTTCCAAGTATTTTTAGGTTTGTGCAGCGCCAAGCCGAGACCAGTATGTTGCAAACGATGTTCGAACCTCGGTTAAAAGAAGCAGTTTGTGAGGTATAAATGGGCTACCGGTGTCGGTCGGCATGCGCGCATGCGTGTTTTTATCATTTCGTTTACCACCAGTGCAGCTACACGGCGCTCCAATACAGTTCGGCCACAGGTCCCTTGCTCCAATTACTTCTGACGGCACCTGTACAGTCAGACCAATCTTTTAACTGGTGTGCACGAACAGCGATTTTTTTATCTTATGGCGCTCTTAAGGAACAGCCTCGCAGATGATGGGCCCAGCTGAGTGCAGTATCTGAGCATGCACTTTTTCTCGACCTGTTTGAAACTTGGCTTCCGTCATACGGCGCTGACGCATGAAAAGGGGCTGCGCGAGCACACTAGTTCAAGATTTGGACGACTGTACAATACTGGTAATGCTCGAAACAAGCAGAAACGTTCCCTATCGTTTCATGTTCTCATATTAGGCCCGGACGCCATGAGGCAATGTGTTTACTTAGGAACAGCTATTCAGCAGCTTCAAGTTCATGGTACTGTAATTAAAGATAAGGTGCTGCGAATAAGGCAATTTGAAAAACGGCTGTCTTTGAGGAGAGTTAATCATAACGCAGTTGTTTCCTAAGCACAATTTTCGTCGAATACAAAGCATCTTAAAGACATTTTTGTCCCGACGGCATTGCCTACTTGAGTTGTTCCTTGGCAGCGGGCGTCGGGTTGCATTCCAACGTGACTTCGAGAACCGGCGTCTTTGTCAGGGCGGCGACGGCTTCCAAGACTGTCTCCACGTCTCGAGGTCGCATCAGGCTCGGGGTACCTGGACGACAAAGGCAGAATAGGCACCCAGCTCGCGACGACTGCTTGACGTTCGAGAAACGGCCTTACCTCCTCCGAAGAACACGGTTGTGATCTCCGAAATGCAGCTGCTGCGGACGACGCTCGCGAGCTCTCTGACGAGACAGTTGGTCATAGCGTCGTAATCGACATCTCGGCTGCAAAGAACCGCCCATGAGGACTTCAGAAACACACGCAAAATCTGCGGAACTGGGCTGACCTGATGTACTTGTTGAAGTTGCAGTACGTGCATCGCTTTTCACAGAACGGCCACTGCGTGCAAGACGGGAAAAGCCTCCAGATTGATAAAAGTGCGGTGCTCAGAGACAACAAACAGAAGGTGGTTGTGCACTTACGTGTACGTACAACGAGCTCGCGTGGGAGTGAATGTGTCGTTTGCTAGCTGGCTGTATTGAAATGCAGCGCCGTCGCGCACACATGAATCGCAACATTGCAGTACTTGAACAAAGCAAGCGCATGATGCGCTCTCTTTGTTTGCCGTGCTTTCAACTTTTGCGAGTTGTGGCTTTCGCGACCGATAAGCACGAAGACGCCACTGTGACCTACCGCCACAGAACAGTGCTACCGCTTCCTATTTCCAATTACTTTCACCTGTTGACATAACAGCGTGATGTAAATGAATCGAAGTTCGCCTCACGTGCGCGAATGGGCGATGGACAAAAGCCGTGGCCGTAGCAGCCGTAGGCCCGTAGCAGATTACTGGATTGGATTCGTTTTTGTGCTTCCCTGAAAATAGCGCTGAGCTAATTCTCACGTCACGTAGCTTTTACGTCGCACAATTTCATCAAGGAACTGTCTGGCTAGAATGCGATCCCAAAGACCTCACCAGTCAGGCGTGCCGCAGTTAGAGTGAACTAGAATTCTAGTTCACTCTACCGCAGTTAGAGCAGTTAGAGTTACGTGGGCCACAGACCATCTAGGGACCTGTACCCAACGTTTATAAACGCTGCCTGTACCGACCGCCGACTGTCACCAAGGGGGATTCAGAAAGGAGAACAGCACTTCCGAATTGAATTTTCTATTAAATAGATTCACGTAAACGCACCTAAAATTCTCGCAACATGGCCTATTGGCGGTGAGATGTTTGAGTGGCGCCCCCTGGCTCTGAAGTCGGCTTAGGGACTCGCGCCGCTGTCGTCTGCTACACTCTGCTTGTGAGAGCAGCAGAGTCTGCGCCAGAAATCACCCGCTTTGTTGCTGTAGTGCGTTAAAAAGCGTATTTCTAGTTATTCAGTTATTTTGCCAGCTTCTGACGCATCCGAATAATTTGAAGCTGTATCTTCCCCAAGTTTGCAACACACGAGGAGATGGAGAACAACTTTCTTCAGGGCATCGGTCAGAAGATCGTGTGTAACTCGTCTTTTCTAGCTTATTTGCGAGGATCAGCGATCAGAGCTTCTCGATGAGTATTCAAAATGCGTAGGCTTCCCTGCAGTATTTTTGAGATGCTCTTATAAAGAAAGCACACGCGCATCGCACAGCAGGAAATAAATCGGCTGTCTTCTATTTATTTCGTTGTTGTTAATTGTCTTGTATCAGATGAATGTTTCTTGCTTTTTTTTCTGCCCGACGCATTAATTTTTCTGCACCGTCACAAACGTCTTATTAGGAAGTTTGGAGATGTTTGGGAGGCTCACAAAGATCGTGTGAATATTTCCTTCATGTTGTATGGCATACATTCCCTTCTTCACAAATTGGCTTTCATTACGGCTACGTGCAAGAATTGGTGCATATCGGCAGCGTGCTTTGTTTATTCACATGCAAATACAATGAGAAGGTTTGTGCTACGACAAACGATCGCGCCCTAAACAACGTTGTCCACAGTACTCGAAGGCGGCTTTTGTGCTCCGAATTTCTATTGTAACCATCGTTATCATAACGAACTGACTCTCAACCCGAACAATTATGACATGATTACGGGATTGAAGGCAAGATATACTCGCTAACTAACGCAATAAATAGTATACCCGCATATATTACAAGAATCGAAACCGATGAATATATCCAAGCCGCTCTTTATTGTTTTCCAACCCTTCCAGGCGCAAAGAACAAATCCTATTCTACTCGGGATGGCGTTCTGTGAATTGCTAAAAATTACTTTTACTCTCTTGTCCTGGACTGAGGGCCCGGTCCACTAACCAGCTCGATTCAATTTTAAATAAAGTTTTCTCCTCCTCCCCCCATAGGCGTGCGCACAGGGGAGGCAGGGGGGGCGGCCGCCCCCCCTAATCATCTGAAGGGGGGCACCAAATTTGCCCCATACCTTGCCGATGTAATACATGTATGTAAAAATTTCTGCTCAGAAATATATGTGTTCCATCTATTTTGTTTTGTAGCCAAACATTTTGTATGTGTATATATTCCATCGCATTGAAATAAAAATTTTATAACTATCCCTCTTTGCACTGCGTTCGGACCGCTATAGGGACCGGGCGGCCGTTGTATGGCACCACCGTCGTTTCAGCGAACAGCGCCGCCCGTGGCGAACCGCTCGTCAGTGGAATGCCGGTGGCGGTCAGCGCAGCGTAGTTGTGCATGTCTTTCTGTCGTTTTTTCTGCGGTGCGGCTTGCAAAGCGTACGTAACCCCTCGTGCATTTTTCAGATCGGTAAATCTTGAGTGTGGATGTGACGCTTACGAGGCATGTCATGTGTGTTATTTACTTATTTACACCCATACTCAGTATTTACAAATAGCAGACGACGCTCAATGCGCCAAGCTGGAAGTAAAGCTGGAAGTGAAAGTTCGTTGCTTCATGCAATTGTTTCATGCCTGCATGCAGTTTCGCGAATCGAGGAGTATATTGCCGCTAAATGCTCCCACAAAGCCGGTGTGTGCAACCGATCCAGGAATGCTGCGGCGCTGGCCTTTGGCAGTTGATGACGAAACGGCATCGACGTCGTGCACAAGCGAAAGACAAAGTTGGAGGGTGTCTTCGAAGATTTACCTCAAAACAGAAATTGTGGCGGACGACGCTTCCGTAACTTCATTACCTACGGCTGAAACGTGTTTAATTTCACAGAAATGCTCTTACTACAGTCATCGGGAATCCTTGATAGAATAAATACCGCATGATAGTAGAATGTTATTGCTTGTCGTGGAGAAGCATTGCTTTACAAGAATTGCAATGGTTGCTGGCTAGTTGGTAAATGGTTTTTCAAAAACCAATTCCTGCGTGGCTGAAGGACGCAAGACAGGAGGGTGCCCGAAACCAGTACTCAGCTTTACAACTGAACGCTGCGGTCGGTTTACAAGCTGCCACCGACGCTTGAAAAATCATGCACGACGATGATGGTTTATCGCAAAGCTCTATCGTATGGGTTTCCTTGGTTGCCTTCTGTATTTAAACTTTGACTAATTAAGCGTCGAATTTGACCAGCGCGCAGTTTGGTCTTTTGATCGCAGCGCCTTTGACTTTGACCATTTCCCATTCGATTTCGCACGAAGAAAACTTTGTGTTCAACCATCATAATCATTAGACGGAGGGCTAAATGATTTTGCTGTTTAATTTTCAACTTCCATGCCCCCTCTCCAAATCTAAACTTTTCCAGCGTGTCGGAAATGTGTCTGTGGTGGAGGACTCGGGCTCATGCACCCATATTTGAGGCAACTAGTAATCACGCGTTTTTGGTGTCTTCACCAGGCATTACACGATTTTTTAGGTACTCTGTAAAGAATACTTAAGCATTAAAGAACACCAGCTGGCGGTAACACTGCCACATTTTTTAACTATCGGCGCCAGCCTTTATTCTACGCAGGTGGTAAAACGGGAAGGGGAGGAGGGATGGTTTGTAGCTTGGGCTGTTGAGTTGGTGAATAACTTTGGCTCTTGATAAAATGACCACCACAAATGTGGGATTTCCACTTCGGCTTTCAGGCTCCCATGCTGTCACAGTGTCGCTCACCAAAACCGAAGGTACAAAGCTCACGGTTACAGAAAGTGTAAACTACCGCAACATTTCTACGGCTACACGGTAATCCATCTCGTATGCAGGTACCTTTCTATTTAAAGCACACGTACCGAGGTATCCCAGCGCTAAGGCTGGCGTGGAAACCGTAGTCATTGAAACCAGTGAAGATAATTTAAGTGGTAGAAATGAATTCTAATATTGCTAATAGTTTTATTCCTACTTAGATCGCGCGGAGCCAGGCGCAGAGGGCTGCAAAAAGCGCTCGTGTCAATGTAGCCCTTCTCAAACCTTACAAGCATCTAATAAGTTTGCGTAGCCGTTAGTGCATTTAAGAAGAAAATAATACTAATAATAGTAGTTTTATTCGTACTCAGAACGGGTGGAGCCAAGCGCAGATCGCTGCAAAAAGCGCTCATGCCGTTGCAGCCGATACCCAACTTTAGACGCGTCCGACAAGTTTACGTAGTCATCACTGCATCTAATAACCCAACACATCTGTTTAGACTTCGTTTCATCTCACATGTCTGCTCACAACGCCACCAAAACATACAAAGCACCGAAGCAAACACGACAACAACAACGGGAGGCTGTGTAGTCCAATGCACCGGTTCATTCCACTGACGAGGGGAGCGCCAAGTGGTGGCGCCACCCGTCCAGCTGCCCGGTCCCTATAGGCCTTCAGTGGGAAGAGGTCGGGAGTTGCTGTAAGGGGGGGGGGCGCAGCGGTAAGACTTTGCCCCCCCTAATCGAAAACTCTGCGCACGCCCTCCCCCTACTCCTCTTCCTCATCTAGAGTGCAGTTTTCCAATAACGCATATCCGAATATCGGGAAGATATGGCTGTGGAAAACGTACCGAAATATCCCTCCAGGTCTGAACAAACAGTGTTACTGTATCTTTAACGTAGACGAGACTCGTTTTGCTCAATAAACTGGTTAAATGCCTGGTATAAAATCAGAACGCGCCTATATATACTCAGTGGGTTATTTGGAACTCAACCTACAGTTCTTGCGGCCCATAGTGCATGTCGGCAAACCTTCATGCCTTGACACCGTAGAGTGATGTGGCACAATACGTTCGAGCGTTCGGCAAGGTTGCAAAAACTGTTTTACCTCACATGTGATTACCGGGAACAGAAGCGCCAACTACGGGGGGGCAATGGGGCTCGTGCCCCCCCCGGACGGCTTTATGGGGGGGCAGAGCCCCCTCTAGCCCCGGCTGAGGATTTTTTTTAAGGGCTTGGCTCGGCTCTGCGCCCGTCGACATCGGACTGTTGGCCGTCCTGTCAGCCAACTATTGTTTACAATAGGGGTTGGGATCTTGAAAGACAGTTCCGTCCTCCCGATGGGCAGGGGGAAACGCAGGGCTGTGTCGCTTTTCTTCACGCTGAGTTAGACGTGCTCAGTGTGCGGATTGTTGACAACAATGTAGCGCTGCGCTTGGCTATGGTGGCTAGAAAGGTGGCCCTTCTAGCCACCAGCTTGGTTTCAGCAGCACGCCAGCAAAGCGACATTTTGTCGGGAGCATAGGTCAGCGCATTCACTTGTGAGTACATTCATTTGTACTCATTTGTACTCTAACTCGCGAGTGAGTACGATGATGAGTGAGTACACACCCAGATTAAAAAGTGAGTATGATGACGATTGAGTACAGGGGTAAGTCCACTACTCATGTGTACACTACTCATGAGTATTAGTTCTCATGAGTACAATACTCATGAGCATGAGTACTCACGTGTATGAGTACTGGTGAGTATGGTACTCATGAGTACACAGTACTCATGATTACAGTACTCATGAATACTGTATTTTCGAGTGCTTGCACTCGTGAGTACAGCAGTGCAAACAAGTTCTATCACAAACTCAAGTCTGGACGCACGTGTACGGGTTTCAGACAATTAGCGGTGGCGCTGTGCTGCTTAACTCTCAAGGATGGTAAAATCAGGCAACGAAAACTGCACCTCCCTTCTTTGCCTGTCCTTGTTTGGCGCTGTTAGCGTTTTTCGGCGGTCGCTCGCTAAGGGGCCGCGGTGAAAAGGGAAAAACGAGGGGGTGAGGTCCCGGTGGGAAGCGCGGCCACAGTTGCTCTGTTTCTACGGAACCTGTTGATTGGAGCAGTTATTTTTGTTCACAAATGCGCTGCCTGGGAACGCGTAGCTGCTTCGTTACGCTTGCTTCATTCAAATTGTTTTGGGGAAGCGGGGGGGGGGGGGGGGGCTGCTCACAATGCATGCACTGCGCGCACCGAAGTCGCTCTTTTCCGGTCTTCAGCAGTTTCCATAGATGCATGTCATGCTCTGGAGTCGTTTCGTGAGCGGAACCGCTCATTTAAACAGTCACAGTTAGTTTACGTCATTCGCGTCCAATTGACTGCATGGTTTGTGTCAACCACATGGTTTTATTAGGCTCCCGTTTTGAAACTTTTTGCTCAGGTTTGGTAGGACTATGTGCTCGTGCTGTCCATTTACAAGTGAGCATATGGACCCACCGTGCAGGTCGTGGGTTGTTAATCGGACATCATAATGCCCAGTCGAACGCGTGTGACGCCTTGTTTCGCCTCCTATATTTTGTCGAACAGCGCTGGCATCTTGTTGCTGGAGGAGCGTTTTGCTTTCGAATGGCAACCCGATGCGCGGCTTCTCGTTTATGCCACCGTGTAATGATGAAGCTGACGACGACGGTGACAGCAAACTTTAATATAGCAAATCCCATAATTACACCACCTCATATTCAACCAGAATGATATTTTCTCTTCGCCTATGCAATTTTACGTTCAATACTGAACATAAAGATGAATTAATTAATAAAAATAAAGAGGGGGTAATAAACAGAATCTTATATTGTTTATTCGAGGAAATGCTATGTCGGGGTGGTTGTTCTTCTCCTACCTCCATCTACTGTTTACTGGCGGGGCGACCACTCCTCGCTAGCAACTTGTGCCCAGTTTAAGCTCGCAGTGTGGATGGCCTCGTGAAAGGGCCGTTTTATATGATGAGCGCCAACGCCAGACGTTGGGTTTTTACCTTAAGCTCGCGCCTTGGAACGTCTCGTAAAATAAGTTGCTTGCCCATAACGACGCCACCGCACTTTTTTATCGATAGCTCTCAGCTTCATCAGCGCTTCTCGAACCAAGAGCTGCAGATTTCCACTGTGCAACCAACGCACCAACACGGGAATACATTGACGTCAGTGCAAGCTATCACGCCTCCGAAAAGCCTGTCTGCAAACTTTGTTTTCGAGGTCACAAAGCACGCCAGATCAGTTGGACAGTGCTGTAGCGGCTGCCAACCACCGGCAGCAACTGGGTGCACTGCGGCCGTCGACTGCGAGCGATACCCGCTCCAAGCCTCCAAACACATACACATACACTGTTGGGACTTGGCCATCACAGCTCAGTCACTACTGTTGCGACGTTGCCCTGCCCAGTCCGCTATCGATGCTGCGCAGACCATAGCGACGAAGAACCCGAGCTGACGGTTATTTGAAGCAGCATTTATATACAATATATACAAAGGTAGCAAGAGCGTTACATGGCTAAGACAAGCGCGATAGCACTCCTCAACTTAGGGCCTTCGATGAGGTGCCGCCGCACCACCGCTGCTTCCGGGCTGGTTTTATACCCCCAGGGTTCCGTTACAGCCGCGTGCAGTTCCAATGCCTCCAGTCGGAGCTATCACTGGCCGCATTATGAATATGGAAAATGGAGGCGAAGCGATTGCGTCAGCCGAGCCGCCACGACCGGGAAAGGGAAGGCGATTCTGCGGCGGCGTCTCCAGGCGCTACTTGCTGCGTGTCTGCGGGGATTAGTTTGTCCCAGGGATGATTTGGTCCAGCCGTCGCGACGGGAAAGGGAGAGCAGACTCTGCGGCGCCTTTCCCGCCAAGTCACAGCACGTCTGACGCGGGTGGTTTGACCTAAGCGCGAATCAACCCCGCCATCGGCACGTCGCCAAGTGCAGCGAATTTGTGTCGGGCGCTCTGGCACAACACACACACGGATACAAAAATGAGTGGTCAAAGTCAGCCCCGTTTCGGGGGCTCTTAACGGAAAGGAACATAGAAGCGCGTAGCGCCCCTGTCGTGTCCCTTTCTCGTGTCCGTTTCTTTTTCTCATGAACTGCCCAGTAAAAGAAAAACAAATCGACTCGTTTTTTTGTGCTGATGTTCAGGCATGCAATATTTTTGAATAAATGTGACCAGTAAAACACGTAAAACCGCTGAAGTTCACGGTTCATAGATTTGCGGGACGTCTTATTTGGGGACACCTCGTAGTTAGCCGACACTATGTAAAAGGCCCTCACTGCTGCAGGTGCCCCTTATGATGATGATGATGATGATTAGTGGTAGCCTCTTTGTAGCGGGGTGATGACGCGTCATCTCATAGGGACCCCCCACCGTTTCCTCCCCCCTCTCTTCGCCGCTTCGAGGCGCACTCCGGGTCTGCCCCCCCTGGAAAAATAAGAAGTCTACGTAATGCCTTCTGCCAAAGCCAACAGCCCTCCCACTGAACACAAAACGTCTTATAGATGTCTACCGTGGTCTTGAGAGGTCTGAGACATCTTGCGCTATGCGAGTTAGCTATAAGACGTGTATTTTTTATGTCTCAAAGATGTCTTAAAAGAGATATCTACAGGACACCTGTGCAAGATTTCCGACATCTAGAGCTCCGTGAAATGTTGATAAGTCATCTTTACTAAGATGACTAGGAGACACACGAACCTCAATGTGTACAAGACGTTCCCAAGCAGCAAAAATTACCAAGCCCAAGCACGGCAAACCATCAGTGGCCAATGTGTCCGAGCTTGGCAATACCTCGGCCGCCAATATTGGCTGGCGCTTGGGAAAGGTGACAAGCCAACAATATTGGCCAAGCTCTGGAAGGCCAATATTGGACAACGCTTGGCAAAGTATGTTGCCATGATAATGCCTATAGGTGCACCCCGTGAATTCTCACGCACATTTTTGGCTTTGTGGCCAATCTTTATGACCAATGCCTATGTTATGGGATGCCTCGCTGCTCGATTTCTGCTTTATACATGCCATTATACAGGAATTTATTTAACGTTACTTATTTATTTAATGCGCACTCGTTAAATAATTTCCTGTACAGTGGCATCTATAAAACAGAAATCGGAACACGAGGCACAATAAACAAACTGCATCAACTTTGCGAAGCAATTACGGGACTTGCAAAACAATTGAGAAACAACTCACCGGGTCCCTCTGTGTAGTTTGTTTATTATGCACATCAAATTTACCACGGGAAACCTGGCTTAACAGTGGCAAGAATACGAACACAAACACGAAAGCAAACAGAAACACAATAGTCGAGAAAAATTAAAAAAAAAGAGCAGCTCATGAAGCGCCAACCGATTATGCTTCGTTTAACGGCTTGAGATGCCTACATGCATGATGCCTACATGCATGATGCCTACATACATGCATGAGAAGGATGGCATGCCCCGCCCCGTACAGTAAGATGGCTGCGCCGCAGTAAGAGGCACGAAGGATGGCATGCCCCGCCCCCTTTCAACCATCCCACAGTAAGATGGCTGCGCCTCAGTAAGAGGCACGAAGGATGGCATACGCCGTCCGCGTGTTTACAAACGCTTCGCTGCACAGAGCAAGCACGTGACATGTGTGATGTCACTGCGCGCGCTTTTCTTTTCAGCGCCTGCTAAAACGAGCCCACCGTTCTCGCTCTGTAGCCTTCACGTAGAGCGCTGAGTACTGGCGCCGGCGGCTTGGGTTCGAGCCCCGGCAGGTTTATCTCTTAGTTTTTTTTTATAATTGCTTATCTTTTTCCTAAATTAATTTTTTCTAAACTCAAATCTACGCGTCGTTTTTGTTAATAATGGTGATTTGGTATGCTTTAGGTCGCTTTAGGCTTGGGACTCAGGGAATGACCACGTTGAATTACCGTTCTCCTTCGCGCGAGCAGACATGTCACGTGGGTGCTCTGTGCAGCGAAGCGTTTGTAAATACGCGCCCCGTCCCCTTTCTTGTTCTTGTTCTTCTTGTTCTTCTTCTTCTTGTTCTTGTTGTTGTTGTTGTTGTTTTGTTGTTGTTTTGCTGTTGTTGATGTTTTGCTGTTGTTGTTTTGTTTTGTTGTTGTTGTTTTGTTGTTGTTGTTATTGTTGTTTTGTCGTTGTTTTGTTGTTGTTGTTGTTTTGCTGTTGTTTTGTTGTTGTTGTTGTTGGAGCGGTAAACAATGAAAGTTACGAAAACGCACGTAAGCATAAAAGTACCGATGCACACTGCTGTTGGTACTGGGCGCACTATGCTTGTTTTAGCTGCACAGCACTCCGCCGCTTTGAAGTTGTTTTACAGGACACTGGCCGATTGGCGCAAGCGGCGTTGGCTTACGTGACCCTAGCTGTTTGTCGAGGATACCCCAAGTTTCACGAGACGATCACTTTTTATTTACAGTAACAAAAACAAGCCAGGTGTAAATACGCTCAAAAACAACAACGGCGGACAACGGTTTGTGGATGACTATAGCAGCGCCATCTGGGAGGGCTGACGGACAGCAAGGCCGCAAACCGGAATGACGCAGTGGAAGTTCGCTTGAATACACGCCTCTCTGACGTCATTGCTGAAATTACGAAAACAGACCCAAAACAACCGTCGCTAAAGCCGACGACAAAGCCGTACCACCGACGCACCCGCCGACGAGCAGGCACCTCCGCGCGGGGAACCCTGGGTAAATTCGCCGCGTCAGCTACAGTGTGCTCCGTGAATGAAACTCCTAAAACAAATTGTAGCGCCCAAATCACCATTTTAATGACATTTTGTGCTACCTGGGAATGTCCTCGTTGTTTGGTGATGCGAAAGCGGACCCAGTCGGAGGAGCGCGAGAATAAGAAGAAATATCCGCATCCATTAAAGCTTACGGCGACCTAGTAATAGCGTTGGGGCTTTCGACTTAGCGATAGATAGATGTACTGAAGTCTACAGGAGGAATTTTAGTGTGCTGATGTCAGAAGACTAAATGAGAGGATTTGAGAGTACATTTTCCTTACATTTCCCGTCCACCTAGGGATGCAGACGCAAGTATGGGCTGAGTTTTATAATAAAGAAAATAGGCAGAAGAATAATGATGACGATAATAATGCGGGGACACATTCGGTAATTGGACGCTAGTGCTTTCGCAACTCGGAATAATTATGAGTGCTGCTCAGAGGTCTTCGTAAATTTTCAAGATAGTTTTGGCAACTGAAGAGTAGAGAAAATAAGACAACTCTGTCCAATGGCCGGCTTGGGGCGGTAACTTTGTCGTGGACATCGAGTTAGTTGATACAATCTGTTTGAAACGGGTATGTCCACTCTCCAATATATATATATATATAAAGTCGCTAATTATGGTTACAATTACAGATGCATTTGTATTTGTCACCACGAATGTTTTCTGCAGCATTATTCAGTGTTTGCGTTCCAGTATTAAGCCCCTCACGTCGCGAGCGATGGGCAGTCAACTTCGAGAGGCGCGAGAGCTGCGCGCGGCGGGCATTCTCGTGATCCCGCCGAGCACGAGCCGGCGGTGGGCGATCTTCAGCTGGAGACGGGCGCTCGATGTGTGAACTGCGGCAAAATCAGGCCTTTCGTCGAAGCAGCGCGCCTTAGTGCAGCCCAACGCGCACGTCCGTCGCATGCACGGTCGCATTGCATCGGACCGGCCCGCTGGAACCGAACGCCGTCTCCCTGCACTACGTCCCTGGCGTAGCTGCCTACCTCGCCTCTAATAGGCCGGCTGCAGCGCCCTGAACGGTATGTTCGGCGTTCGCGTTCTCCTCACGCGAATATCTGTGCATCCAGGCAACTTTCGCCGCATGCAAGAAGGGCGGCGCTCCCACTCCCTTGGCCTGCGCTGCGAATTTTAAATGCAGAGCATTTCAGTAACTCACGATGTCACCCGCGTTGACGTCCGTAGTCGTAGTCCGCACCCCTCCCCCTACACTATATATAAAAAAAATACTATCCGGCGCCTGGTTTCGATTCCTCGACCCTGCGGGCGGAACGCAATGTACATGGTGCTCTACCCACTGCGCCACAAAGCCGACACAGAATGGGAGGCTACGAACGCGCCTTATATCCTTGACTCATTCAAATTACGGCTAACGAGCTCTCTGTCGTCAGCAGTTGCCACAAGTGCAACAACATTAACGTAACGCAAACTACTTAACGTCGTGCGCCCCCGGAAATGCTCTGAATTTGATCGTGCCCCTCGCGAGGGGGATGTTTCACTGCGTCGCCATGCGAACAGTTTGCCATTATAGTTCCCGTCCGCTCCGGTCGGTGTCGCCACGGTTCAAACCACGGCAGAGCCTTCTATACAACTATTGTATAGAAGGCTCTGAACCACGGCAGGGGAGCTGTGCGGGCGTTCGTTGATCGGCGTGCGTTCCGGCGTGGTGGTTTGATGTTTCGCTTACTTTCGTAAGAACCAACCCAACGAGCGTTCCTAACTAAATGAACGCGGGTGCTGCCTTTACTACGCATTTAAATATAAATTTTTCTTTGAGTGATTGTTTGTGCAGCCGCTGCTGCGCTTCTATTAACGCCACAGACGTAACTAATGTATTAATAGAAAGTTTCCCATATCGCTAACGAGTGTTTTGCAGCTGATTTAGCTTGGTAAGAAGCCAAATTTCAAGCGCGAAAGATCGCACTATTGCTTCGCTTGCGTCGGCATTTGCCATTATTACAGAAAACTATTCGACGTAATTACATGCGGTTGAATATGCTCTTGGAATACATGTGAATGGAGGGTTTTATTGTGGGAATTTCTGTTTTAGCGATTATGCTTTGTTATACGACCGTTGAACAATAGCTGACATAGCAGAGATTCACTCGCAGTAAACTTTTACACCGCTTAATAAATACAGAGCAATGCAATTCCGTATGCGGAACCGCATAGCTCTGCATTTATACATGCCAGCATATGTATTTGTATACTACCGAAATTTCGCATTTGGTTCAGCGGGTTTCGAGTTACTTCGGTCTAATTTTCTCGGAATGCCGATTGGTTTTCTTTGCCCATCAACGGCTACATGATACCCGCCGCGGTGGCTCAGTGGCTAGAGCGTTGCGCTGCTGAGCACGAGGTCGCGGGTTCGATTCCCGGCCGCGGCGGTCGCTTTTCTGATGGAGGCGAAAAGCAAAAACGCCCGTGTGTGCGAGATTTCGGCGCACGATAAAGATCCCCAGGTGGTCAAAATTAATCCGGAGCCCTCCACTACGGCGCGCCTCATCGCCTGCGTTGCGTCGGCGCGTTAAACCCTACAATCAATCAAATCAACGGCTACATGACACCGGTTTCAATCCACTGCGTTCTTCATGGCGTTACGTGCTCTGCTGCCTGAACCTCCCGCATTGGCATGTGGTGAAGGGTGAAGGCGGATAAATGCATACCGCCATAGTGTCGTTTGGCTTCGCATTGCACCATATGAAGGGGCGGCGGCGGCATTCTATCACTACAACTAATCGCAGTTTCTAGTTTTTTAGTGCAGACGGCAGCTGTCCCAGCGGCTTTGGCGCTGGGTGTAGCCGTACCGCAGCGGTGAAATTGTAACTTTAACATTTGGTCGGGTTTGATTTTATGTCGCCCATAGGCATTATACCTACCTTTCCACTCGCACAACTGAGACGTTAACATAGTATAACGGCGCGTTTCACTCGCAATTCCATCATATTCCAGTGCCCTTTCCTTAATAGTGCGTTGGACAGAGCAAAACACCACCATTTGCAGCTACCAACAGCCACTTGTTGTTTCATCACTTCAAATATGATCGGCAGTTCGTACTCCTCGCCAATTCGTACTTCGCGCGTCTTTATTTATTGTCTTTTTGTTTTGCATTCGCCACCAGACCTACCTCAAGCTTTAACAGCTTCGCTGTTAAAACTGCATGGATATGTTTGTCATAATGCAGCGAGGAAAAAAACACGTACACGTAAAATATTGGACCCCCCCCCCCCCCCCCAAACCGATAATTTTTTACAACTACATTCTACGTACGGGCCTGGAATACATACCGAATTAGCCCAATGTTCTGGTTTTGCTTCACTGTACGGCTATCAGTGCAGTAATAGGCGAAATGGAAGCCGTGGCTTGTGTGTGTGTGTGTGTGTGTGTGTGTGTGTGTGTGTGTGTGTACGTGCGTGTGTGTGATCGTGTGCGTGCGTGCGTGTGTGCGCGTGCGGTGTGAGTGTGCATGTGCGTGTGTGTGTGTGTTTGAGCGTGTGCGCGTGTGTGTGCATGGGCGTGTGTGTGTGTGCGTGTGTGCTTGTGTGTGTGTGCATGGGCGTGCGTGTGCGTGTGTTGTGCTGTGTGTGCGCGCTCGCCTGCGCGTGCATTTGTGTTAGGAAGAGGCCCCATATATATATATATATATATATATATATATATATATATATATATATATATATATATATATATATATATATATTACGCGCCATTTGCGTTCATCACGTTGTCTGCTACTTTTGTTTCTACATTCACTAAAACGTAAAGGGTCGGATGTATCAATCAAAACCTTTTGTAAGCGTCAACTGACCATAAAATGCGCTTGTCATCAGTGGTCTACTTGAGGATCACTTAGATCGCAACGAGTTCTTGGTAGCAGGCAACTATGATCCTGAAAAGTATATGCTCTTTCTTCTCCGTCTTGAAAGTGTAAGCATAAATGGAGGCTTCACGGTGTGTTCAACATTGCCCAAAGTTTGCAGCAGTTTCCCTAATCCCGTTCTCCTAAATTGTTTTGGCATTGCGTGACCCGTGTTTCTGCTACCCGGCCGACTTTGTTTCCTCCCGTTTGCAGGAGGCGCCGCCTGCGAGGATGGCGCCCCCGAAAAAGAGCGTCGCTGTCGAGGTAGGTGCCGAGGTGTTTGTGAGCCAGCGTCCGTTGCCTGCCAGGGTGATCCACATCCGGGGCCACTCGTGCGAAATTCAGTTTGTCGACGGCACGGTCGCCGTCGTGCACCTCTCGTCCGTCATGCAGGTAATGCGCCCGCTTCGCTCGAGGCACCTACACACGCGTCACAGGGAAGGGCGGAGGCACATGACTAAAAGAGGTGCCCAGAAAGATATTCAGGGGTAATTCCTCATTCGGGGAAATTTGTAAAAACCATATAAGGATATCACGGCGGCATTTGTGTCCATTCAGGCAAAAACACGCCCCTCGTATGGGTGACCGGTAAAAAGCGCAAAGGCTCATGGATACGTCGCCTGCTCCAGCTCCTTCCGGTTCGAGATCTCGCCTGACCTCCCGTACGCCGGCGGCTTTCACGCGCGTGTGTGCGTGTTGCTTATTTGTTACAGGGTGCTTAACCTTCAGAGGAGTCCCTAGTAGGATTCATCGTTGTTATTCATTGAATGTGCGATGCATGAGCATTTTTTTTACCGGTGGAAACAGACAAACAACAAGCACACGCGCGCGTGAAAGCGCCCGGCCTACGGGAGGCCAGGAGAGCTCTCGAACCGGAAGTGGCTGGGCTCCGCGGGAGCAAACAATGTACCCATGAGCCTTTGCGCTTTTTACCGGTCACCCATTCGCTCTCGACTAACTTCAGAGGAAAGTGATCACAATGACATGCCGCAGGGACCACTTCACTCTTCGCAAGAGTAAATCGTACATTTCGTTCTAACAGAAGTAAACTGTTGTCTGTTACCGAGGGGACAGCTGGCATTCCCAGTGGGACAAATGGGAGCAAGTTTTAGATGCGAAGCCTCCTTAGGGGCTAAAGCTGTTAGCGTCTCCTGGCGTAGTCCTAATAGTCGTCTCATGTAGTCGCGGTACTAAAACACCAGAAAACTCGTTGACACCGCACGCTAGAACGCAACGCGCCCTGAAAAAAAAAAAAAAAAAAAAAACACTCGCTTACGCCTTACGCTAGAGAGCTTCGTGCTTCAAAGACATAAGACTTTTGCAGCAAAGCTGTATACCTCTACCCCCGAATGGAAAAATGCCAAGGCGCCAAAAAAACACTTACACACTGCATGCTGCACACTGCAATGAGCAGGTATACCTCCAAAGCTAGTGCATGCCATTTTACAACGCCAAATCACCGATTTATTCCTTTCCCAGCGTCCGTTTCTTTTCCATCGTACTGTCAGAAAACTGAAAGGGACCTGCTTTGTAGAACACCATATGGTTCCCTTACAAGTCTCCTAGGCTTTCCACTGCGCGGTATATGCTGGTCCGCCTTTTTCATCCTTCCAAGGCCCTTGTGGCTATTCTTTAGCGCGGTCCTGGGGAGATGCATTGTGGCGCAAAATGCGGATTTCGCACGAGTGGCCCGGGATTTATTCGTGTGGTTGATGCAGTGGAGTGTGAGAAGGGAAAGAGGAATGCATTTTAGCCGCATACCAAAGGAATTGGGAAGGTATATTAGGACCTGAACTTTGTGTGTGAAACGAGTTTTAACTTTTCTGTCGCATGATGTCAGGAAGCTAAAGGAGTTTGCATGAAAAAGGCGGGTTATTCCCTCCCTGTTGACATTTACTATTCCCCGTGAGTAGGAATTCCCGATCACTTTTTAACTATCATCCCAATCGTTAGAGTCAAGTCTCAAGAAATGATCTAGATTTATACGTAAAGTTTGAATGTGATGAAGAACATTAGCGGTCGTCTTGAGCAAACAATGGTAGCCTGAAGCTTTTCAATTATGCAGGGCCCCATTTGTCACCCTGCCACCTATAATTTTACAGAGACGTTTTGAACATTTCGTAGTTGCACATCCAGCATGCCTTAGGTGTCTTTATCCTCTCTGTGGCATAGGGTGGGAAAACAAAACAGTAGAAAAACAGCCTGAACATGCGTGTTTACCATAAACAGGTCCGTTTGGATTTGGAGCAATGTTATGAAGTTATAAACTGCGTAAAGTTATGAGGAAGTGCTCGACGCCGCGCGCCACTTTTTAGCTGGCAGCAACTGAACTTTAAGTGTTGCCACAACATCTGGCAGTGTGTTTTGCAACCGCAACGAATCGACACCTGCCGCATCCTTCTCGTGCAGTCTGAGACGTCGCTGACCATAAGCAGCCGTAGTAGCCGAACAGAGGCTGCCCCGACGAAAGGCAGCGGCAGGACAGCCAAGTCTCCCGCCGCCAAGACGGCCAAAGGCAGCACGGATCGCGGCCGAAGCCAGAACGGCTCACGGGCCACCACATCGGGCAAGTCGCCCGGGCGGGCCCCTCGTTCTCCCCAAAAGGAACAAGCACAGGGCCAGGCTAGCAGCAGCCAAGCCAAGAAGGCCACCGCCAAGAGCCCAGCCCGGAAGAGCCCGGCTCGGAAGAGTCCAGCCAAGGAGAGCTCCACAAGGAAAGCTCCGGCTCGGAAGAGCCCGGCCAGGAAGAGCCCTGCACGCGCCACTACTCGCACCAGCAGTCCGGCGAAAGCGGCGCCGTCCAAGAGCCCAGCGCGGAAGTCGACTGGCCGCAAGTCACCGGTGTCCAAGAGTCCCGGCCGCAAGTCGGTGGCCTCCAAGAGTCCGGCCAAGAAGACTCCGGCCAAGACGGCGAGGGCCGCGTCGAAGTCGCCGGCACGCACCACTCAGCGCACGATGTCCGTCACCCCAGCGCGAGGGAAGAAAGGTGAACGGAGATTTGTAACATTGCTATTCTTAAGTGCAGAGCACTTTAGCGTCCCGCCTCGTAGCTCGTTCGGTGTCCCGCTGTCTAGCCATCGGCGCAAGGAGGCGTCGTAGCGGGGACCGAAACAGAGCCCCACGGCGTAGCGGCCTGATGGACTCAAACAGAGGCTTCGAAAAACAAGCGGTTTACGTAGTCATAACCGTTCGAAACTACTGAACCGCTGGTGCTTGTCACACATCTCCCCGTTGTTTAGCGAAAAGAAAACTGCAGGTACAGTCTTGATTAATTTGAAGGCGATCACTCGGGCGGCAAACAAACAAGCAGCAGCACTATGTTGCGGGTTGTATGAGGGTTCTATCATGCAAGAGACAACGAGGGGCAGAAAGCACTGCTACCTGCATCTCCGCAGTTCTGAAAACGGCCGCTGTGTGGGTTCAAAAGGCCCGCTTATCGATGCTGCCGCGATCACCTTCAAAGTGATCCCGACTGTACATTTCGGGCAAAATCTGTGCAAATAACCGGCAGCCCCCGAATTCGTTCAGTTAGGAACTCCTGCCTGTCGGGTTGGGTTTTACAATCGTAAGCGAAAAAAGTGGCCGCCAAAAACGAGGCGTTCCAAACTGCGCAGTGAGGCTCCGGCACGTGCGAGACGAAAGCAAGCACCAAAAGAACAGAAGTACCGCCCGCGCTGTTCCAAACAGGGTGCGCGCGAGAACTGCGAAGGCGGGAAATTTGCATTGCACTGGACAGCCTCCATTCAATTCATCAAGAGATTGATTGATTGATGGATTGAAAATATCCTTATTCAAAAGAAAAGAAAAAAGAGGGAGGAAAGAAGGTGGCTCGATTTTTGTCTTTAGGGTAACCGAATTTACAACTCTTCCATCCGGCGTCGTAACTGCTGCTACCATCTTGCCCTTTTGAGGTCCGGTGGCGTCACCGTACAAAGTGTTCTGGTTGCTGTCCCATAGTCGCCCCAGGTACTCGGCCCTGGCTCTCCTTCCCTCGGCGTTATGTATGGGATGCATATACCTAGGTATTCGACTGATGGTAATTTTGGCTCTCATGTCTGGAGCAAGATCTTCTAGCGGCTCTGGATTCCCGCCGGGCGTGGTGATACGTAACTGCTCCAATAGCCACTTTCCATTGGATGTTTGGTTTAACCGCTTAATTTGGTCTATCTTCTGAGCTTCCCACAGTTCCTCCACCGTGTTATGAACCCCGAGCTCTAGAAGTCTGATGGTAGATGTCCAGTTTGGAATCCCCAGGGCTGTCTTGTATGCTTTCCTAATTTGAATGTTTAGTTTTTCTACCTCGCCCTTGGTGAGTCGGAGGTACGCCGTCCCGTAGATGATACGCGATACAATAAAAGCTTGTACTAGCCGTGTAGCCTCCCGTTCACCAAGTCCGTGGCGTTTATTCCTAATTCTTTTTATCATCCTGAGGACTTTTTCTGTTGCTGCCCCGAGTTTTTTTAGTGTAGCCCCATTTCCCATGCCTTGTGGAATGTGTTGTCCCAGTATTTTGATACAGTTGGGTCGAAGGACCAGCTCGCCATTGATGTGAATTTCTATGTTATCGCTTGGTCCTCTTCTTGAGTTCAAGATCAGTAGAGCAGACTTCTCCGGAGCGCATTGCAGACCTCTGCTTTTAGCATAGGCATCAACTACATCGGCGGCCCTCTGCAAGCTCTCCTCCACTTCTGCGTCGCTCCCTGTTCTGCACCATACCGGGATATCGTCTGCATATATGGCGTGACGAATCCCGGGAATGCTGTCCAGTGCAGTGGGGAGGTCTCTCATCGCCAAGTTGAAGAGAAGGGGCGAGAGAACCGCTCCTTGCGGAGTACCCCTGGAACCAAGAGTTATCGGCTCCGATTTGATGTTCTCCAGGGATATAGTAGCTTGTCGCGTTGTAAGAAAGCTTCTGATGTACCGGTAAGTCTTCTGCCCGCATCCAATGTCCGTTAATCCCTTGAGTATACTGCTGTGAAGCACATTATCAAACGCTCCCATTAAATCGAGAGCTAGTATGCACCTAGTCTGGGCCCTGGTTGGCTTCTCCAGGAGATCCTTGCACAACCATAGCAGTATGTCTTGGGTGGACGTGTGTGGTCGAAATCCGAATTACATGTGTTTGGCAATAGCGAGTTCTTCTCAATAAATTTAGTGAGCCTCGTGTTTATTACCCTTTCGAATACCTTCCGTAGACACGAGGTAAGTGATATTGGTCTCAGGTTTTCTAGTTTTAGCGCCTTGTTGGTTTTCGGGATAAATCTGATTTCAGCTTTCAGCCAGCCTGGTGGTGTGATTCCACGATCCCAATGTTCCAGATTAAAGTGTTCCACGAGTTGGGCGATCGTGTCGTCGTCCAGGTTGAATAGTTGTCGAGCTGTAATAGAGTCTGGTCCAGGAGGTGCCTTTTTTTCATGAGTGTTAGTTCCGCTCTAAATTCTTCAGTAGTTATCGGTCTGTCTAGTTTCTCGTTCGGTTGACCTGCGTATTCGGGCTGATCTTCTGGGGGATCGGGACAGAGGTATTTGTCTGCTAAGCGCTTTATAACCTCTTCATCTGACCCTTCTGTTAGATGTATAATAGGGCTTTCCATTGGGCGTACAGGAGCACTTCTAACTGCACCCAAAGTGCTCTCGCGAGTTCTGGCGTCTTTCAGTGGTCGGGCAGGAGCAGGGGCGTTGTGTTTCATTGGTCGATGCGGAGCACGTTTTTGGCGCCGAGAGCAGCCGAGAGCAGTTCTCGGTGCTCCGTCGCCAGCGGCGGAGTAGCAGGGAACGCCGAGGAAGTCACATGACCTCTTTTGCGTCACTTCTGGTTTTATCCCCGGGTGGCGGAGGAAAAATGGCGGAATCCAGCAGCCGCGGTAGTCGCTCAGTGCGTACGGCAGCAGCTAAGCGCGGCCGTCTCGACAAGGAATTGCTGCTACTTTTAGATGATGAAAGCACCACAGCGCAAGCTCATCATCGGGCAGCAGCAGCAGCGACGACGACGACGACGATTTGACATTGCATGAGTTTATGTTCGAGCACCTGTTAACCCCGCCGGAGCAGCGACCGAAGGTAGAGTCGTATCTGGAAAAGACGGTGGACGCTGTTATCGTTCGCAGCTAATTTTTGGGAGACACGATGGTGACCCCTTTATCATGAACATGAACATCAGCTCGGCTTCTTCATTCGTCGCCATGCGGAAGGCAGACAAAACCACCGGCACGTATCTGGCAAAACTGGCGAGGAATAACTGTGTGCGGACATCACGAGCGCGCGAAATGCTCCGGGAAGCGAGCGCGGGAAACGTTTGGTCACATGACTCTTGACATCTCTCCCTCTCCCTCTTTTCACTGCTCCTGGAGCAGCGCGAATGTTTCATTCGCGGAACGAAAGCACACGTCCCCGTTACTCCCGTGTGCTGCTCTGGCTGCTCGCTGCACTTGCTCCTGTTCGCCCAATGGAATTCGCCATAAGTTTGTTTAGGCGTTCTTGCGAGGCCGCCCTCGTCCCGTTCGGGTCTATCAAGGCCCTTAACAGTTTCCAAGTTTTTGACACGCTTAATTGTCCTCGAATTCGATCGCACAGTGCATTCCAGTTTTGTTTTGTTAGACTGACGGCGTAGCTCTCCGCTTCTCGATTGAGCGCTTCTATTCTCCTCTTCAACTTCTTATTATGTTTCTGTCGTTTCCACCGCCTTGTGAGGGCTCTTATAGCATCCCATATGTGCAGGAGACGGGAATCTACAGCCGGGGTATCCCCCTAGTATTTACGATTTTAGTGTATGACGTGATCTCTTCAACTACATTTCTCGTCCATTCCTCGATGCTTCGTATAGAGATCGCCTTATTAACACTACTTTCTCTCCATTTGTCCCATTCAGTAATTCTGGCTTCTCCAATTTTTCTTTTGCATCTAATACAATCGAATTCGGTCATCAAGATATAGTGATCCCTGCCTAGATGTTGGTCGAGGTTTTTCCAGTTTGGGCTTCTGACGTTTCTTACCATTCTTAGGTCTGGGCATGTATCTCTACTTACACTATTGCCCATCCTGGTGGGAAATTCAATGTCTGTCAGGAGAGTCAGGCCCTCCTGGTTGATCGCCTCTTCCAATTTCCTCCCTTTGGGGGTAGTACTAGGGTATCCCCATGAGGGATGCGGGGCGTTGAAGTCGCCCCCTATAATGACCGGTTCCCTCTTAGCTCGCCCCAAGAAGGCTCTGATGAGTTGAGCCAGTTACGGTCTTTAGGAGGGCTGTACACGTTAAGGATGTGTATTCCACTACACGGCCGTGTAGTGTTTGTGTACTAGTGTGGCCGTGTACTGGTCTTGTTGGTACGTTATGTAATCCTTTAACTTGATAGGCGTCACATAGAGTTCTTGTAGGAGAATGGCTGCCGGGGGTCGGTCTTGTTGAGAGATAAAGAGGCTTAGGGCAGATTGTTTACGCCCGTATCCCTGGCAGTTCCACTGCCATACGCTTAACTTAGAGGGGTGTGGCATGTGGAGTCTGTATCAGAATACCAGTATCCTTGCATAGATCTTGGCTCCTTGCGTCTTTTTTTCCTCTCCTGCATTTCTCTGCGTGTCGCGCTGTTGGCCGTTTGGATGTATCTTCTGTTTCCTGCAATTTGTTCTTCCATTTCTGCGAATTTTTCCTGTGCCTTCTGGAGCTGAGCTTGTGTTTGTTCTCGGAAGGCTCGAAACTCTTGTATTATTTGCTGGTAGATGTCCCCCAGAGAAGGTGGCGGGTGTGGTTGCACTTGCCCATGTTGCTGCGGCTGCGCTTGCAGGGGAGAAGAGTTCGTGTTGTTCTCAATCATACCGTGCTGCTGAGTGTTCTTCTTTGTGAGTTCCTCAATGCGTGCTTCCATGACTGCTAAGCGCGCCTTAAGAGTATTGTTCTCTTTTCGGAGTGCCTGCAACTCGTCATTTTGTTGAGTGTGTTGTGCGTGTGTGGGAAGGGGAGGCCAATCTGCACAGCTCACCTTACTCGAAGTCTTTTCCACCCCTGGCAGCAGGCGGCCCGATGACGTCTGCTTCGTTGCGCTGGTTTGCCTGGCCGTAGGGTGGCTCCATGGTTTGTCGCTCCAGGCGTGACCTTCCCGGTTGGAGCTTGTGTTCCTTGCTTTCGGGTGGATTGCCGGCGGCGGGATGTAGAGCGGTCACGTGATGATGAGCGTCCGCGCGTCGTTGACGTCGATGTGGAAGTCCTCAACCGCACCTGTTGCCTTCCCCTCGATTGGCTTCTTCCTTCGCCATTGTTTTCCTTCTTGTGTTCCCCGTCCGCAATCTTCGATGGCTTGTCTGGGCGGAAGAATTTGAGTCGGCATTCCTTTGCGTAGGTTTGATGGGACCCCTTGCATAGCACACATACGGGAGTACAGGGGTGTTCCTCCGTGGGATTGGGCCGCCCACAAATGGCGCAGGCATAACCTTTTGGTTTTGGGCATACATCTGCCCTGTGCCCCGGTTCCCCACAATTGAGGCACGCAGGGCGGGTTTTCCTGTAGATGTAGCATCTCTTTTCTAGCCATTCGTATGTCAATGTGTACGGGACCTTTTTCCCGGCGAAGACGATCATGGCGGAATTAGTTTTTCCCAGTCTCCTGGCGCGTAAGATGTGGAATCCCGGAGCTTGAATTTCTCTTTCAATCTCGCCGTTGCTAGCCTCGGGACTGACGCAGTGGATAATTCCCCTGCACACGTCGGTCGGTAGCGTGGGGTATGCGGCGACTTGTACCTCCTTTCCAGCTAGGCGGATGAGTTGTATTTTCGAGAGTTGGACTGCGTCCTCTTCGTTACAGGCACATGCGATGATTATATTCTGTTGTTCATGTATTCTTATTAGTGGCCCTTCACGTAGTGGTGCGCTTAGGGCTTCCCTAATGCTTCTCGCGATTTCCCTTTCAGAGCTTCTGAGGCTTATCGTGGTCTTGGGCTTGATGACAATCTTGTACGCAAAGTTGCATAGACTGGGCATTCTAGGAGACTTCGGTTTTTCACCCACATGTGTTTGCACGGGTTCTGTTTGTTTCTTTGATTGGTAAGACTTGAGTGCTGCTTGTCGTCGGCGGAGCTTTGTGCTCCGTTCCGGGTCTTCCTCGGCGCCGCCATGGTTGTGTGTCGGCGGGCGCTGCTGTGTGGCGTCCTTGTAGCTATATTCCATCGCCGCCGGGTCGTATCCCCTTGTCAAGGCAATTCCAGAAGGTTCCATCTTGTTCTGGGGCAATCCGAACGTCTGTGGTGGGGTTAGGCCTGGCACTACGCCCGAATGACCCGCCGAACTGGCGACGCTGTGAGATGCCGTCACTGTGGTCGTGCTAGGCCTATATAGGCCTAGCTCTACCGCGAAAAGTTCAGAGCCCTATATTGCAAAAAGTTGGGCACTCACCAGGATAAAAACTATACCCAGCGATTCCTGGCACTTTAAAATGTCCGCTACAGCCCTTTTCACGGTGATGCAGGCATTCTTTCGGCGATGAGACTTGCAAAGGCGCGGTGCTCACACGAGGTGTGGCCGAACGCTTCCGCGCTTGCAGCGCCCCCTCCATCAAGAGAGGACTGAGACAAGGAAGCGAACAGCGTAGCAGCTATCGGATAACGGCGCCACGGCCCATTATGGCGAATCAGTGCTCGGCACTTCCGACTGCAGCTTTCACGTTGAGTGGAATGGCTTTTATTTTCTTACTCACCTTAATCGCAACGCGTGCAGTATTGTAAATTTATCTCCGCAAATTATTGGCAACGTGCTCCCACCTTCGCATATTCTCCGTGATGAACTGAGCAGTGCTCAATGCGACAAAAGGTCGTACCAACTTGCATGTGAGGCTGCGAGTGTTCCGGGATTAAGAGCAAAAAAGTATTTGATGCTGGGCAGCCTGACTTACGTGTCGTTGTAAGCTTTGTTTTGAAGGCCTGAGACACCGCTGCGTGCAATATCAGAAAGGTTATCGATTGAAATGACGTCGAACGAGTTGAAAATATTGCGCTTGAGCAAGACATCCTGCAAATTCCCAGGCCTTGTGCATTCCCTATAATGCTTGCTTTTGGAGTATTAAAAATTTTAGCACTGAAGCGCACTTTGAATAGGCAATGAAATGAATGTGCGGAACTCTATTTTTGGTGGTGAGGCACCCGTATGAATATTTCATTTTAGTGGAAAAGCTCTTATAGCCTGTTCAGCGAGAATGCGTTTGTGGCGAAATAACGATGTGGTATCGGAAATTCATGCTGCGAAATAGACCCGTTTCATACGTTGCGTCGTAAAGCCCTGAATGCGTGTAGTCAGAGGCCTGACGTCTGCGTTGGCCACTCGACGGCCCTGTGTTAAGCCTAGAGCTACACTGTAAACTGTAACCTCGTCAACTGAATTCTGCCGGTGGGCGTTCCATCAGTTCGACATTGCTTGGCATGATAGTCTCAATATTAGTTACCTAACGTGAAGGCAGACAATACGCCTAAGGACATCCTCGCCTAATACGTACTCAAGAGAATCGGGCAAGCACGATTAGACCTACCGTCAGAAGCTCACGACCGAAAAAAGAATATACTTTCGGTTCCCCCGCCAACAAACCTACCCACAATTCTCACATACCCTTTCTGGGGGACTCGCCCGTTACTATTTTAGGTGCCTTCATAGGGTCAGGGAACATTCATCAATTGCCGTTCGCTGTGAAGTCAGCATACCTGCCCACTCGTTTGACTAAGAGACTTGGTCAATTCCTGGTTACCTCTACGTTACGAGCGTAAACATGTTTATCACATCATTATTATCAACAGCCTACTCAGCCCCACTGCAGGACGAAGGCCTCGCCCATCGACATCCGACCACCCCGGTCCCTGCGCCGCTCGAGTCCATTCCTTTGCCCCTGAATTTTCTTATTTCGTCGTTCCCCTGCCGCGGCTATGACCCCCTGCCGCGGCTATGACGCAACGTGGCGCGGCTATGACGCAACACAATCCAACACAATCCACTTTAATCCAATCCAAATCCAATCCAAGCCAAGCCAAGCCAAATCAATCCAATCGAAGCCAATCCAATGCCCTTCGCGAGAGAGTGTTCGCTATCGGAGAGGAGAGGGGGTGAGCGGCGGAGAGCGCAGCTCGCGCGGCGAGGAGAATGGGGGATGGGTGTGGAGGGACAACAACAACGCCGTATGGAGGGACAAGGCGAGTGAATGAGATGCAGTCCCATCTAAAAAGAACCGGGTTCTTTTTTCCGTACAGTATTGAATAAAAGCCTGACAGCGCCGATGTGCGTACGATGAGCCAATGAGCGATGGCGGATCGATCCACTCTTGCAAGGTTAGAGGTCGATGTCCGCCGAGGCACTGAAGTGCTCTTTCCCGGAGCACTGTAAAAGAAGGGCAACTCCACAGGAGATGCTCTGTTGTACCTCTTGCAGGGCATGATGAGCATTGTGGGGTAATGAATGAGCGCGGGTTACTGAGGTGCAAAGTGGTTGTGAGAGAGGTTCACCAGTCTGTTCGGGACGAAGTACCACTTCTCCCTCCGGAGTGTACTAGGTGGACGGCGATATAGTTCCTCAAGGTTGGCCAAGTGCCGAAGAACACTACGGCGATATCTATGTGCGCGATGCCTCGTCTCGGCCCTATCCATAGGAAACGACGCCGCATGTGAAACGTTGGCAGGGTCCCAAAAAGTAAAAACGACGTGCGTCCAGGGAAACGTGCGGAGAGAGCTGCTGGGCGCCCTGCCTGGTGTGCCTTTTTGTTTCCAGTAATTCCATCATGTGCAGGAATACATTTTTTCACGGCTTTATAGCCCTCTTCTCGCAGACGACGGCCTTTTTTTCTAACGTTGCTAAGAATGGGGCAGACCACTCCCCAAGCAGGGCAAGCGGTGTGCGACGCTTATGAGCCGGTTTAAACTTAGTAGGTGCAAGGCGGATCTCGTCTTTCTGCTATCCGACTGATGGCAACGCGTATGGCAATTAGCTCTAGGTTAGCGACTGCGTGGTCCTCGGAAAGTCGTTGAATTAGGGTGATGGAAAGCTAAGGCGGCGCCTTGTTGAAACTGAGCGTCCTTTGCGCACAGCTGGATGATCCCTTCTTGGGATAGCTTGTATGAGAGTTGAAGGAGGGGAACAGCGCAAATTTGACAGACACGAGAGGAAGGAGACGACACGCACAGCGCTGACTTGCAACAGTTTATTCCTTACCGCTCGGGCACATATATACCACCACGGTTAAAAATACAAGGAAAAGCAAGACTAACACGATAGTGTCTCTTATCACCATTGCTCGTCACACATCACCACTCGCTCTGCGCCACAATAACACGTGCTGCACTAACCTGGGGTCAAAAAATCTAATTCTTCTTGGGAGAGGGTCAGAGAGGGCATGCTTGCGCATTTATCTTTTAGGCGGGAGATTTCGGCAGCTTCAATTATTTCTCTGGTGGTTTTGTGCTTATTTTTTGCTATGACCTTTGTTTCAGAAAAAATAGGGCTGCATCCGCTAACACTACAGTCCCTACAGTGGAGGCCCAGGTGGCCACTGATTGCCTTGGTTACATTGCAGTGGTGCTCTTTCAGTCTTTCATTTAAGCACCTTCCTGTTTGCCCTATATATTGTTTACCACAGTACAGCGGAACTGAATAGACTACACCTTCTATGCAGTCTACAAGTATGAGAGCTTTCTGTGACGTCTAGTGGCAGCTTTGCGCCTTTGGGGATAAGCTGGAGTTGTGCCTTTTGGTAATGGCATGCCATCTGCTAAGTCGATAAATTGCCATGGTAGGGCCAGAGACGAGAGCGGCTGTAGGTTGTTGACGTCGAAGTCCACAGTCCGCAGAATGAGGGCCAGCCAGCGTTGTGGAGAGATGGACACGCTGAGCTTGCGATTGCTGCTCGGCCACATCCAGCAGGGCAATGATTTTTCTCTACGCGTGTACGTACGCTACTGAGCAGTGCTGCGGTAAACCAGTAACCGAGCGCACCGCTTTGCGATTCATTCCCTCAAGCTGAAGGCGTTGAGTCGCGTTAAGTGATAGATGAATATCCGTGGAGAATTTTTGATGATATAAGGGACCATCTGATATTAGGAACTAGGGCTATCAGACGAAGCCCAAACTCTTTGATTCCCCCATCTCCGGGCGCAGACGCGACGCATAAAATGCAAGGCCTGCTGGCAATTGTGCAGCATGCTATAAAGCCAGCTTTTAGCTCCCCCATTTTGTCAATAAGCATGCGGAGTATAGGAATTGCTCGTTTCCGGCAAATGACAAGTACCCTGAACGAAGGGAGGTAGGGTTGCGTTAGGAGTCAGCTCGGAGTTTCAAACCATTGATGACAGCTACGTACTCGGTTTCTTGTCGGAGAGGTTTTGATGCAATATTTGTGCGTGTATTAATGAACGACATTGGTGCCTGTCTGCAGGACAAGTTCTTGCTCCCAGGGGGAACCCGAATTGGTTCACAGCGTTATGTCGTCTGCATACGAGTCATAATTAAGACTGGCCGTTTACGCCAGCCTGGATGGGAGTAGTGACATGACGATGTTACATAGAGCCGGGGATATGACAGCGCCATGAGGTGCGATGGTTACCATCGCAAAATCCGCTGCCTTGCGCAGACCATCCTGCGAAGACTCCTAGCCCGTCCAAGGTCCCTTCCGAAAGGTCGGCGGCGTCGAGTCGCTCCAACCCTCTCTCGACGACCTCCCTGGCGGCGTCCCTGCCTGCCGTGACCCTGGGCAACACGCTGACCCGAAGGAGCACAGCAACATCACTCAACGCCCAGGCCGCCTGCAGCAGCTCCCTGGGACTGCCCCAGCATTTGCCTGCCGTGATCCTGGGCAACACGCTGACCCGAAGGAGCACAGCAACATCACTCAACGCCCAGGCCTGCTGCAGCAGCTCCCTGGGACTGCCCCAGCATTCGTCCCAGGGCATCGCCACTATGCAGTCGAATGTAAGTAAAATACTGATTTTTAAATGCGATAGTCCCTTTTCTGCTATCCAAACGCGAAGATGTTGGTCTGTACACCTGTGTCAGTCCGCCTGTCTGTCTGACAGCCGATTCAACCACTCAGCCAGAAATAGAAAGACTTCAAGAATAATTATATACGGGCAAGATCGTTGCAAGGAACTACTCAAGGAAAGTAGCCGTGCATGCACTTCACAAACTTGAACTGTGAGGACGTAAAAATACATGAGTGTGAGGGGAGATAATGATATTCAGTGTTGTTCTCAGTCATCCAAGCATTATTGAACCTTATGAACGGATCAGACAATATTTCACCACCCCTAACAAACCAGTTTTGAAGGAAGTATAATGATTGATTCGGGGAGACGCCGCAACGAAGGTGGTTAGTCTCCCGGGCATGGCGGCAGCGCGCAGCCCTGAGACAGGGGAGCTCACTCGGCGTTGAGATAATTGGCTGCCCGCCAGAAATCGGGGACGGTTTATTACTTCTAAAAGATCGCTCTCCCTCGTTCGCGCTGGGCCCGAAAGTCGTTGCAGTGGCGGGCGCAGCCGCTCGTTTCGTAGTCTCTGGTTGTATCCGCTGGTTTCGTAGTCGCCCGCAGGAATGTTACAGTAAGTGTGCCAGTTTTATTTCACCAAACTTTTTGTTGCGTGCGCACTATATGGATAACTGGACACATTACTGTGTATTGTACCAAAAAGTATAGGTTAAACAAAGTTTTCTGTTTAAAATCTTGGAAGTGTGATTTGCTGAAGGTTCTTCGACTATAAACTCGCGCATAAATAAATCGATATCTGTGCAAATTAGTAGCCGACAAACCTTCGTCGAACACTTGAGCATTCCGAGTCGAATTTGAGGCAAGTCCAGTTGAACAAGACCAAATAAAAAACGCCGCTGATCACAAACAGGGATATTCCCTATGGAAATACATGTCCTGGTGAATGTGAGAAGCTATGCGTGCAAGAAGGCACCAGAAGTTATGCTGAAGAGCTGGGAAGGCGGCCTTAGAGCAAATGTTGCGCATGCCTCAATATTTTGGTCGTAACTACCGTAACAACTGCATTGTCTTGGTGAAATTTTCTCAGAGATATGTGTTTTCGCTTACTTAGGCACAAGCAAAGGGTTTGTACAGCGGAAGCGTACACACTACTGTAAACCCGATCTCTCATTTATCTCTCTTTCTCTCTTTCCACAGTCTTTCCTGGGAGGCAGCATCAACGTAAGTACCGCATAGCACTCCAATGAGCACCGTGCCAGCCTTCAGGCTAATACCAATAGGAATTTTAAAAATGTCAAGGCAAAAGCTCTCTAGTTTATTCTACGACAGGAGCCGCCTTTAATGTTCGGTTATTATTTCAACCTTAGAAACTGAAATAGGGGTAAATTGTTGGTAGACCCAGTACAGCATATAAAAAAGGATAAAATTGCTTATAATGCTTCTCACAGGACCGATGCGAGTGCATGGCTCAGCGTTTTTCCATCCTCATCATCGTAGACACCTATCGGGCTGGGAAGCTCAGAAATGAAGTATAGAGGTAATTTTTGTGCATTGCTATAATTGAGCTTCTGAATTGCCAAGGCGCTCGCGTGCAACACGCACGCCAACTTGATCAAACCTTCGAATGCTGCCGTCCGCTCCAGGACCGCTGTTTTCAATAGCAGACAGGAGGCACTAAGACTTGCATATTTGTAGTTTGAGGTCTTTCAGAATGAAAAATAGTGAGAACAATATTGACCGTAAGTTGTCTTGGCCCAGTTCACAGGCCAGTGCTATTTTTTCGCAGGCACTTCCCTCTATCCAGCACTTGACTGCGGCAAAATTCAGTGTAAGTACACAAGTGCACACCACAGTTCCTTTCTTTCTTCCTGTCTGATATGTCATGCAAGCCGAAAAGATCTAGCTGGCTTTAAAAGATCTGGTCACATCTTCATACGCTGAGGTTTAGCACGTCTAGGATAATTGCAGGCCACAAGCTAAGCATATTTCCCACTGAAACGAGCCAATAGCAAAATGTCATCGCGGTAGTACGGTTAGCGCCCAAGCCCAGTTCTTTCTCATGTAATGCACAGACGCCGTCTGAATACTTGTAAGTTTAGGTACAGTGCTGCATTACGCCTTCTGTGAATGTTATTCTACGACTCCTTTTCAATTCATAGTTACCCTGTATGCTCACATTTCTCCTTCTTTTTCAGGACAGCGAAAGCAGCGTAAGTTGAACTCGCATATTCTTTTTTTGTTGCTTCGCGAGTAGAAGGCTCCTGGGAGATTTTAAACCTCGCTGCTTTTCTTCTTTAGGCCAACTCATTTTTGTCCATTTGCGCTTTTTAATTTGGCCCTGCGTAGTGTAAGTCGTCTATTTTTCGGAGCAGTATATATTTTGTGCATTAACCACTGATGAGCAAGATGGGCTTGCCAGCAAAATTTCGGCAGTGCTCTGTTCACTTTGGCGTCATTCTGTCAATACTGCCTATGACAGAAGAGCAGATAACGCCACCGTGGAGATAGCGCGTAGAGCGAAGGGCATTCAGAAGTGAAGAGAACTGCCTTCACCAATCTTGCCCCGTTGCTATGTAGAGGGCAATTGTAACCAAGGACTGCTAGCTGCTGCGGCCTCTATTGGTCTTGTGAACATGACGACCACTTATAGGCGTTGCAGAATCGAGACTGCCGGTGCGGGCTGCAAAAGAGGAAGAAACAGGTACGGCGGCGACGAAGAACTGATACTAGTGGGCAACAAAAGAGCCCAGATTCAGCGACCTTACACCGTGACATTTGATGTTAACAGCGGAGTTGCCGGCGTTCCCTAATCGCAAAGCTAAGCTTCCTAGAGCTCCTTAAACCAGCAGAGGGCACGCCAAACCGGAGAGGGCGTGACATCAACCATTTTGCGAACATTCGGGAGAAGACCGTCAAGTGCACTCCTCTATATATGAGTGCTATATAGCGGCCCCGCCACGAACACGCAGTTAGACTAGGTGGGGTTGGTGGGGTCAGTAGAGACAGAACCTTGTTATCTTGAACACCATTTGTTAAGCCCCTATGCATGGCTCTAACTGATTGAAAAATGGTAAGTACTCTATAGTAATTTTAGTCTGCCTTTTTTTCTCCAATCGCTGCAGACTTGGAGACATCAAAATTTGCTGTTGACTGCGCCCTCTGACCTCATCAGGATGAAATTGCTTGGTTAGGGGAAACGCAATTGTTGTTAGCCTTTTGTCGACCTGGATATCCAATCAATAAACATTTGTTAAAAAGCCATACCTGTGTTAAACTAAAGAAATGTCGTAGGAACTGATTATCGGGAATTATCAGAGCTTAAACACACTTATGAGGGGCTGATGTCTGCACATGCCCTCTATGCATGCTTGCGTCACGCCCGGGAGCCTACGGTCTTTTACTAAATAAAGGGCATTCAATATTCAAATCTCGTAAAGGTCTTACTAGAAAAACTGGCAAACCTGTACACGCAATGCCTAATGACCGCGAGTGTACCGGAGTCTTGCGATCGTCATCCTAATCCATAAGAAAGGTGACACGAAAGAATTGAAGAATTACAGGCCGATCAGCGTTCTGTTAGTCGCCTAAAAGGTAATAGGTGATCACTAACAGAATTTCTGCCGCCTTAGATTTCAGTCTACCTAAATAACAAGCAGGGTTTAGTAAATGCTATTCAACAATGGACCATCATATTCGTACGATCATTCAGGTGATAGAGAAATGCGCGGAGTATAGTCAACACATATTTATAGCCTTTATATATTATGAGAAAGCATTTGACTCGGTCGACACATAAGCAGTCATTCAGGCATTGCGGAATCGGGGTGTAGACGAGCATTACGTAAGAATACTGAAGGATATCTACAATCAGTCCACAGCTACCATAGTACTCCATAAGGAGGGCTCTAAAAACCTACGAGGAAGGGCATCAAGCAAGGAGACACAACCTCTCCAATGTTACTCACAGCATGGTTACAAGTGGTATTTAGAACATTGGATTGGGAACAGGTGGGCGTAAGGGTTAATGGAGAATACCTGAGTAGCCTCAGATTTGCTGATGACGTTGCGTTGCTAAGTAACTAGGGGGACTAATTTCCAAGCATGATTACCGCACTTGACAAGCAGAGTAGAAATGTCGTCCTGAAAAGTAATATGCAGAAAACTGAAGTAATGCTCAATAGCCTAGGGAGAGCACAGTGGTTTGGGATAGGTGGCGAGACCGTGGAAGGGGTAAGCTATTATATCTAGCTAGCCCAAGTAGTGACCCCTATCTCAACCATGATGCAGAGACAATTAGAAGGATAAAAATGGGGTGGAGTGCATTAGGCAGGCATTCTCATATAATCAAAGACAGCCTATCGTTCTCCCTGAAGATGAAAGTGTTTAACAGCTGCATGTTATCGGTACTCACGTACGGGGAAGAAACTTGGAGGTTCACTAGAAGGGTTCAACTGGAGTTGAGGACGACTCAGCGAACAATGGAACGGAATATGACAGGTGCAACGTTGAGGGACAAAAAGAGGTTAGTGTGGGTCAGGGAACAAACGCGTGTTTAGGACATATTAGCAGAAATTAAGAAGAAGAAATGGGCGTGGGCAGAGCATGTAATGCGAAGGCAAGAAAACCGTTGGTTATTAAGGGAAACAGAGTGGATCCCTAGTGAAGGAAAGCGTGGCAGGGGGCGTCAGAAGGTTAGGTGGGTAGATGAGACGAAGAAGTTTGCGGGGATAAGTTGGTCGCAGTTAGAACAGGACCGGGATGATTGGAGATCTATGGGAGAGGCTTTTACGCTGCAGTGGGCGTAGACAGGGTGATGATGATGATGATGATGGGTAATATGACATGCATTACGTACGAGCTTACTGATTTATGCAGGGCATCGCCTCAAAGTGCGTACGCATTTCTCCGTACGTCGATTCACTGAGGCTATGAAGATTTGTTTTATTTCTTTCTTTATTTTTCCCTTAGTGCTCTAAGCATTACGGGGCGAGTAAGACAATAACAAAAATGACAATGACCAACATTATAGGCAATATTAAGTACAAATAAAACCTAATTATGCAATGTTACGTGAAAACCGTAAGGTAAAAACGCAAATAACAAGAGTAGGCCCAATTCGAGCGACATTGCTGTGCGCGAGAGGCTTAACGCAATGCAAAGCAAAACCTTGTGGCTCCGGCACGCAATGTATGGCACGAAGCTGTCGCTGCTGTTCCGCCGGCTAGATTTCGTAACGTGCGCTACGGATTTTTCCTTCATTCCCGGCGTCCGAAATTCTTTGCGTGCTCCCAAGGATTGTGCCAAGGATGCCACCCCTATCCCTCCCTCCTCGCAGCTGGAAGGGGAGCGCGGAATGGGAGACCCATCGAAGTCCAAGAAGCAGCACCTGAAGCTGCGCACCAATGGCGGCGTTCCGGGAGTGTCCATGCTGGGCTTCGGCCGCGTGCGGGTGTCGGTGCGCGTGCCTCCCAATGTGCTGGCAACCATCAGGGCCCTCTTCTGGCTCGCCTTCCTGCCGTCCGCGGTTGTCCTGTTGTACATGCTCTGCCGAATGGTGCGCGCCCCCGGGTTCTTCTCTTTTTTGCCATTGTATGCGAGGCGCGGGCCTTTTTAGCACTGAGTGAAAATTGTACTGCTTCGATTTGTCATCATCATCACCAAGGATTTGGATATGCTGCATTTCTTGCCGAGTACACCCCCCCCCCCTCTTAGCCCAAACGGTGTAACGACCTGCATTTTCTCAAATGCACAATTGGCGGAGTAACACATCTAATAATTATAATAGCGCAAATGAAAACAATTGGTTGAACTAAATGTTTCAAAACCAAAATATAAAAAAGTAGAATAATGTTAAAAGCGAACTTACGAAGTCGAAAATATAGATCTTACACACACCCCTCCCCAAGGAAAAAAAAAAATGAAGCAGAAAATAAAAAAAAAAATACCGGAAAAAATGACAACAACCGGGACGAAAAACTCGTGTGAAGGAATCAACAGTCTAACAATCTGCTGCAGAAAAAATTATAATTGCAAGTATTAAGGGGCCCAGTTGCTATAATAGCGTAAATATTCAGTATTACCGTAAACAACAAAAAGGCGACAAAACATTCAGATAACTGTCATAACCATAACTGGTTACAAAAAAATCCCAATAAAGAAATGCGGCGTAAGGATGCTGCACATATGTAGATATTTATTTGAGTTTCTGCGCATTTGGGGTAGTTCTCATAACAATCACCTTAATTTGGCTGCGTTTGAAAGTATGGGGTGCAGAGGAATTTTCTTAGGTGCGGAGCACCTTAGGACTGCACAATAGCCGTCCGCGTCCATGTGCATATCATTTACAATCGCAAGAAATTACACAGGCACCGGCAGGATTCGAACCTTCGTCTGGTGGACCACACAGAGTTAGTGTCAGTCGTCTTACCCATTGGGCTACCACCGTGAGTTACTCGAGAGTCAAACGGCTTACTCCCTCGTCTCTAACAGTTCGGAATAGCTTAGGACCTCCCAATAT
The DNA here is from genome assembly GCF_048455015.1 of Haemaphysalis longicornis. Lineage (NCBI taxonomy): Eukaryota > Metazoa > Arthropoda > Arachnida > Ixodida > Ixodidae > Haemaphysalis > Haemaphysalis longicornis. The sequence continues at coordinate 136,526,417 of NW_027526295.1, read as the reverse complement.
TGGTCCGTCCGCGTACATCCGTGCGCACACCACCATCAAGCGAAAATCAAGCGAAATCCCATTTGAGCCGTGAGCTGCAGTTTCATTTAGGGAATAACCAAGGTGCAACTCACGGCTCAAATCGAATGACAGTCGGGGCGCAAATCGGATGCCACTCGGGGCGCAACTTGGATGTCATTTCGAGTCCTCGTACTCCGCACCCTCGCCATCATCCACGGAGTGGAGATGCTGCCATTTTTTTCCTCCTCATCTTAAGTATGGCAAAAGTGAAACGCTGGAGTAGTGGGGATCAGAATGAAAGCTGCTGCTTGGCTAAAAGGACGCGAAAAAATCATCTATGGGTGCATGAGCGGCCAGTGTGCGGATGTGCGCGTCCGGCACCGTCGTGACCTTGGGGGGGGGGGGGGGGGTAGTGCATAATAGGTCTTCCATACCATAAGGGCTGCCGCTATTAAGGGTTAGCCCTGCAATCTGCCCATTTTTTAAAAATCAGTTGTCTGTAACCCAACTTGGTTAAGTTTCAATGGTGGTGGACACAGGAGCTAAGTCGGCTGATTCATCGGCTTCACTTCCCATGCCCGCCTTACGCTCCTTCTTAATCCTGTCTGGGTGGTGTCTGTCACGGTGCACGAGTAGCCTGGAAATTTCTTGCCTACCTATTCCTATCAACAGCCAAGTGTGTTTGGCCACATACTTATTTTGTTCCGTTTTGCTACGGTCCTTGCGGTGCATTCAGCGTTGATCAATAATCCCAGCCCACTTAAACCACGGGTGTATTCCTAACAAGTGCGATTCAGTGTCCACGCTACAGGAATGCAAAACAAAACATTTACAATGATTTTCAGAGATAGAATTTTTCTAACGCAACCCCACGGGTAACAAATTGTAATAAGGACACTGTTTGCCACCCCCGCCAGCAAGCGGACGCCTTCTATTGACGAAGCTTTGGACCGGTGTCAAGGCACCAACTTGGACGCATCCCCTGTCTTTCTGAAAGTTCACGACGTACGCATACAGAAATGCTGCAAAGCTAATAGTCACAAAACTCCAAAATCAGGTAGATTCGCCACTATGTTAAAGCGAACATAACTCAACCCTGTTTACATCTACGATATAAAGTCTACCCTTCGGAGAAAAAGGGGTGGGCGGACTTTAACAAGCTCCACTGGAATGGCGCCTAACGTGAGCTTGATGGTAGGGCGTGAGATTAACGCATTGCTGATAGGGCGAAAGCGGCGGTTTATTACTAGCGATATAGACATCTAACTGAATCTAGGATTGCCCGAAATAATTCTATTAGGCACCCATTGCAGCTAAACTGAGCGTCAGTTGTTTTATCGTCGAAGTACCACGAGAAATTTCAAAAATTGATAGGCACTGCAGATTTTATTTACTTGGCATGCCCCTCTTCTGGCGGGACATCCCGTTACTAACTTGCTTAGGGCCGCATAACCTCGCCTTTCTGCGAAGCTAACTCTCCCGCGCAGTTAATTGCTGTTCGCGCGGTGTTATGCGTGGGCGCAGTGTCGCTATCAAACAATTGCTATTGTTTGATAGTATCCACGCACCACAGTGAACATGAGCCTGGGTTGCGCATTAAGTATACTATAGAGAGAGGGTTATGGTCAAGACAATACCAGTTCAAATCGCCGCTCACACGGTGTGACTCATTGGCCACTGCTGCTCCGTCATGATTAGATGAAAAGATAACTTCTCCTTCATACTGACAGCCTTTCTTGGTGGGAGGAACGGTCACTGAGCGTCTACTGTAACTGACCTAAAACAGAGAACCTCTTGACGGTATTCACACCCTTCCAACTCAAACGGTCTGCCTAGATCTGCGCGTTATTTATTTGCATAGAGGAAAAGAAAGCCGGGATCAAAGCGGCAGCACCATCCGCCTTTTATGAAACGTTCTTCTCTCCCCCTGTATGTTGGTGCGCGCAGGAGCAGTGCACCGTGATGGAGGCCCCCGCGGTGCCGAAGGACGTGGCTTCATACTTCCGCTGGAAGCTGTTCCCGGGCTACGCGGGGTTCCTGCTCCTTCAGGCCCTGGTTTACGCGCTTCCCCTGGGACGCAAGGTGCAAGGCTTCCCCTCCAAGATGCTCATGCACCACACCGCCTACGAATATTCCCTCAACGGTGAGCTGGATGTACCTCCTCGTCCATTTCGTCTCCAGCTTCCCCTGTGCTTCGGGTAGGCTTGGTGGTAGGCTCATTGGAACCGCTTCGCCCGGCGGTATTGGATAAACGAAGGTCGCCTGTCTAAAAACTCATGAGGAGTATTTAACAATGAAAGGAAAACGCAACGCCTGTATCATGAAGCGCAGAACACTATGGGGATACAACAAACATGAAGTAGTGAGAGGAATCTGGACGGGTGTAATGGTACCGGCAATCACCATTTTCAAACGCAGTAGTGTGTGTCAAATCAGAGATCCAATCAGGGCTTGAGGTAAATTGGAGGGCGGTAGGTCGATTGGCAATAGGAGCACACATTAAAATGACAAATGAGGCAGTGCAGGGAGACATTCGGGATGGGCCTCCTTTGAAGTTGAAGAAGCACACAGCAAAATATGGTTTGAAGAACGACTTAGAACTATTGATGACCAGGGATGGGCGGTTAGAGTGTTACGGTAACTTTACATAAAAAGCGGAGGGACAGAGGAGGAAAAGAACCACAAGGCTCAGGCCAAAGTATATGAATCCTGGAAGCGCAGGGGAAACGACCGATTCAGTAAAAAATGAAGTGAAAGAATCAGAGCACGACCTGGAAAAAGAGGACAGACGCAAATAAATCCCCAGGTATATACATAATTAGGAAGCTTGAGATCACGAGGGAAACGTTCTTTGATAATACGAAAGGGAATGCATTGCTTATTGAAGCCCGGTCGGGTTGCTAACTTGCGGACAAAAACGCTTGTCCGCGAGCCGGTACAGGAACAACTGGGCGCAGGTGCCGGAAATGAGCCAGAAACCAAGCGACTACAAGTCCACTGGGAGGAAGACCTATGGTTTCTGGAAGCCTTTGGCTTGAAGGTTAAAGGAAAAGTGAATATGACAGCAGTAGAGGTTCGTAAAAGAAGATTAGAATGTTGGTCGGAAAAGATTAGAACCCGCTGCGGTGGCTCAGTGGCCAAGGCGTTGCGCTGCTGAGCACGAGGTCGCGGGTTCGATTCCCGGCCGCGGCCTCCGCATTTCTGATGAAGGCGAAAAGCAAAAACGCCCGTTTTTGCTTTTTGCGAAAAAACGAGATTTCGGCGCACGTTAAAGATCCCCAGGTGGTCAAAATTAATCCGGAGCCCTCCACTACGGCGCGCCTCATCGCCTGCGTTGCGTCGGCGCGTTACACCCCACAATCGATCGATCGAGGAGAATCTGGGAAGAGATACGAACAAAGAAGTCAGGCTAGCACAAAAATTTCATACATGTTTGTTCTTTTTCTTTTTTATTTGTTGGTGAGGTGATCTCACAGGGGTGTTACGACTAAGGTCGCTGTGCAACGCCACCCCGTTACAAAGGGGAAGCCGCTAAGCATAATCATCATTATCATCTTTGGACATCGTTGATTGAAAATGTTCGAAAACGCCGAAAGAGAAGTCTTAGAATGGCCACTATTTGGATAATGCAGCTAACATGCCTTCCCGAACACGATAAGTGTGGGAATAAGTTCCCAACTACGACTTAAAGGGGCACTGACACAAAATTTTGAAGGCGAGATAACTTCGGAGATAGATTGGTGGGAACACATATACATCATCTGCAAAATATCAGCGGCGAATACAGCCTAGAACATATTTAAAATCAATTTTAAAGTGTGCGAAACGCAACCGAGCAGCCAGCAGAGGACCACGCGCAATCGACATCCCGAGGAGATTGTGTAAATAAACAACATCTAAACACGTCACGAGTTTGTGCTTGCCGCTTCCGCACTGCCGGCGTTTTGCGCCGGCTCGCCCGGCTCGCCGCTCCAATCGGAGGGCCGGAGGGCGGAGCTTCTGCTCTCGAGAACGAACGACCCGATTGTTGGCGGCGGAGGCGCCGTGATTTCGTCAGCTCATCGGGCAGCTGGCCGCGACCAAAGTTCTACAGCGATTCCAGGCACTCTGTTTCTACTACTGTTTATTACCATTGGATGCGAAAACGCGCCGGAGGCACGAAAAGCCCACTGAGCTAGCCGCACGGTCGCTGTGCAGGCGGCGGCCACGGCCGCGAAGTGGCCCAGGCCGGCGCAGGTAGCTCGAGTGATAGCTTGTTACCGCTGCACGAAATTGTCCCCAAGTCCCGACCATGGTGGCTTACATGAGAAAGGAGTTAATGATGCGATAGCGGGTTGCATTAAAAATTGTCATCTGCACCGCTTACGAGAGCGGCACTCGAATATCCGCCGCAGTGCTAAGCCGAACACATCTGTAGGCGGACCTGTAGGCTAGGCAGACCGGCCGGCTGCTCCCAGCGCGCGTCTTGCCACCCACCGTCTCGAGCGTCGCGCGTCGTTCTTTAGCCGCGGTAGCATTTTCACTCGCAGCGCCTGCGTCACATCCACGGTCGCTTTTTAATTAAGCGCCTCACGAGATCAGTACGTGGGGGCATTTGCAGAAACTGCCGTAGATGCGGATTCGACAGTGCTACGGCGGCTGTGCTCTGTGATATCCCTCCGACGGTCACGTGGTCAGCTTTGTTCACACAAAATCCACAAAATCCATCGTTTCGCGGCACTCGCTGAAACCGAAGCTGCGACTGGCCGCATTGAAAATGCCTCTAATTAAACAACCGTCGCACGCTGAAGCAAATGAGGTTTCTACAGGTTATAAGTAGGTCACTACCTACTTATCGCAACAAAAAAAACGAGATGCAAAATTTTTGTGTCAGTGCCCCTTTAAGTGGTGTCTAGGTAATAAGTCGTTTGCCTGAAACCGAAGCAAACGCTCGGGTAAGGTGGAGTTTCCGTAGGGTTTTCCGGCAATCGGCTTAATTGCCCAGGCCGACTTCGACATATTGGCCTCTGATTGGTAGGTGGCAACTTAAGCGGGAACTTACGCGCACGGGCAAACAGTCCCTGGTGATTTAAGAATGCCCAGCGCCATGTGTAGCCCACTTCGCGTGCTTGCTTTCTTAGGATTTCATCAATAAATCATCGTATTCTATTTACATATTATTAAAATATACGGGCTTTTTTACAGCTATACTGCTGATGACTAGGGCTCCGGGAAGTTTTCGTATGTGTCAAGAAACCTGCGGCGGGGAAAGGCCTTGCGGCAGAGCCAACTTCGTGGCACATGCTTATCAAAAATGGCCGTACCTGTTGTTTCATGAAAACTTGCATAAATGAATTGTATGAAAATTCTCCGCTAAGACGACTGTATCATTACTATGACTTTGTTTTACTTCACATAATCAGTTCGAATGAGGTATTACCATTGCAGAATCCCCGTATGCTGTTAATGAACGGGCATTTGCAGCATAAGCATGATCTCAAGAAACGAGTGTAACTCTTGTTGTGTCATAATGTTTCCGAAAAAAAATGCATGAAAATTTCGCATTAACGTAGCTCCGTCATAACGTTTAGTTTTATTTGTTGGTCATTACTGGGTATTTTTCTGTGAAGCTGTAATAGTAACCGAATGCCCGTCTGCTGCGAATAAGTGGGCTTCTGCAAGAGGAAACGGACAGCCCCTTGTTTGGCGACTAGTGTAAATATCTTGTCCTTCAAGGTTTTATTAAATAGTCACCATTTCGTAGTCACTACAATTGCATAAATAACAAGGAATACTTGCACACTTCGTAACCATGTGCTAAAGGCATTTCTACAGCTGCACTCCCCATCCTCCATCATACAGCGTAATAACTCGTAATTTGATTGATTTGATTTAAGTTGAGGTTTTAACGAGCCCAGGCCACGCAGGCAGGGATGCGCGTCGTAGTGCAGGGCTCCGGATTAATTTTAACCACGTGGGGATCTTCAACGGGCGCGGAAATCTGGTGCCCACGGGCGTTTTTGCTTTTCGCCTCCATCTCCTTCATCAGAAAAGCGGTCGCCGTGATCCGGAAGCAAACCTGCTAATTTGGGGTAATACGTCGTGATTTACTCTGCCCCACCCTCATACTGGCACTTTAATCCGGTTCTGAGGCCCGGGCGCTTCTGCAACTTTGAGCTCATCAGGCATTTTTGCAGGGGAAATCTATAAATACTTTTTTAGACTCACCTCCGTGGCGCTGTGGCTAGGGCGTTGTGCTGCTAAGACCCAGCTCGCGGGTTCGATTCCCGTTCGCGACGTCCGTTTTTCTGATAGGCGAAAAGCGAAAACGGCCATGTGTTCGCTATTTCGGCGCACGTTAAAGATCCCCAGGTGGTCCAATTAATCCGGAGCCCTCCACTAAGGCGCACCTGATCGCCTGCGAAGCATCGGCTCGTTAAACCTCCTAATCAATCAAAATATCATAATTTTTTGGCAGTTCAAGACGTCTTGAAATTACTTATCATGTGTTGCGTGCGTCAATACGCTACCAGCCTTACCTGCTTCGTAAGGGTGACCAATAACGAGACGTGTCAAGCCGTCTTACTCCAAACAGAATTGCGTGAAACAAATGATCTAGGGATGTATGGCATGGCGCGAGAACAATTCGGGCTGCTTGCAAGAGACCGAGTCATGACAGGCAGCGAGATGCATGCGCTTCGGAAGCAACACTGTTGTCTCTAACGGTCTAGGGGGTAGTGCTCGGTTTTCGCTGCTGTTTTTTGAGTGCAGGAGTTTTCCGTACCACATTACCAAAGGTAGGTAGCTTTGTTGCTGGTGCGGTTGTGTGCTGGAGTACCAACAAGAGAAAGTTTCTGCTGAACCGTGCTGCTTCACATGGTGGTGACGTATCACTCGGAAACCGTGACGTCTTACCTTTGGTCTCCCCTCCCTCCTGCTTCTTTTCGTTCCTGTGCGCAGGCTGGGCGAACCTGCTGGTGACGGTGGGAGCGTTCGGGGTGCTCACGTACTACGGCTTCCCCGTGACTATACCGTACCGGTACAACCTCCAGCTGCTGCTGACGATCCTGGCATTCGCCAACGTTATGTCCCTGCTGCTCTACGTCAAGGGCCGCTGGGCACCGTGGGAGCACGTCTACCCACCGGGCAACATCGGTGGGGTTTTTACTGCGAAGCGGTATATGTCTAACCTCCTCTACCCCCGTCCCAGTATTCATTCCGGAGGAGCCGCTTTTCTCGGCGCCACTCCGGCGTTCTTTTTCGTCACCGATGATCTTTCTTTCACAACTGTTATTTGCCGGTGCCTTCCAGGGTTAAGCAAGCGCACGTAACGGTTGCCGGATTATCCGTGCGCATGCGGGGAGTGGAGGGAAGAAGGCGGGCGTGCACGCGGAGCTGTAGGTTTCATGTTTTCATTGATGACATGTTCGTTGTGCTGGCGGGAGGCTTACACGTGGACATGAAACTGCCGAATAAGACCTGTCCGGTGTCATCAGTGGTGGAGCGGATTGCCTTGATTTGTTAAACTGACAGTACGACGCCTACCACGTGGGAGGGAAATACACAGCCGCATGTTTGTTCCCCAGAATAAGGTTCGAGTCATTCCAAGTTTCATTCATTTTAATGGTGAGGAATTACGCTCAATCACAAAGTACAAACAGACGTGGTTTGTTCGTGCACAACGTCGAATGCGTACAACTTCGCAAACCATCCATCTTCACAGAATGGAAGAGCTCTAATTTTTTGTAATGCTCTAACATGTGCAATATTGAATGAATGAGTTAATTGCCTGTAACGCTTTATGTGCCACACTTTCGCAGCGTACCAAAAGCGTAACGGTGAAAGGCCCTCTTGATTTGATATTCTCAAACGACGGCCTATATGGTCGTGGAAAACGTCACCCCCGCATTACATTTGTTTTGTGAATCCGGATTTAAACTGGTTCGGCGCACCCTCGTGTATTCCCATGTATAACTCCAGTGAGATACATGGGGTTTTACAAAGGCACATAATATCACGTCTGAAAGAACTCCCGTATCTGGGAAATGTTCCCGAGGACGAACCCGCCCGTCGAAATACAGCCGACCCTATGTAAACCGATATAACCTGTTTATTCGTGAAAAACTGTAAGACGACGGTGATTGTAGCGCCAACACTGAGGTAAAAGAAATTCGCGAAGGTTGCACTAGTGGTGCAAAGGTGAAGAAACAGCAGAGCCTGGGGTCGACTTAGCTCCTCCTCACAATGACAGCGAATTTCTGGGGAGAGGGAGCAGCCGCACCCCAGCAGTGCAAAGCAGTTTTTGGCGACACTGTAAAAAAACAATAAAGTATATTCAGTAGCAATCGTCGTCATCCCATTTGTCGTCGTCTTCCGACAGCACAGCCACGTAGGGCAAATTCCCTTGTTGCGCGTCGGCTGGTCTGGTGGCTGTCTCAACAATCTGAATTGCGAAGGGATGGCTTGACAGATTCGTCTTGGGCGTCTTCGGCGCGCAGGACCCGCGGCGCGCCGGTCGCTTTACGACTACGGCGACGAAGGCGGTATCTCATGGATCGTAGACCCACACGCTAGCCTGGGCGACGCCGGGCGGTCGCCGCGAGGCACGTGGACACGTGCGCTTGGGGTTTTTTCAACGTCGGGCGGGTTTGTGTCGGCCTAAACAGCTCTGCTGTTACCTGCACTGCCTGTCCAGCATATATCGGTATCCACTTTCAATGGTGCCTCCAGGGGCGGTATTCTCGTAACTGTCCCTTTTGAAAACGTCCCTTTTGCGTCCCTTTCATCGTGACGTACTTCCGGTTAAGCAGTGGGCCTTTGATTCAAATACCGTAACTGTTCTTGCAAACGCAATTTAAACAACTGAAACCGTATCAGAGTACCTTTTATGTGTTTATTGTTCCGCAAGCGAACCAACAATAAGGCGACAAAAAATCGTCTGCTCCAAATCGACTGCTCCGTGTAGCCACGGCTCCTAGCTCCACCGTGCTTGCATGGCGTCACATCCGGGTGTTCGCTTTTAGCCAATCAGGGCTCGCTCAAAAGGGACATTTTTGAAAGGGACACAAAAGGGACAAAACACGGGAATACCGCCCCAGTTCCTTGGGCCGAAGCTGTGTGGTTAGCGCTCGTGGGGAGGCTCATAACTTCTCCCTGTCCGGACGTCCTGGTAGTGGACATTGCCACTGAGACATCTTTGTGCTGCAGCTGCTGCGTCCCGCCATGCACAACCTCCTGGCTGCTTTAAGGAGAGCTGCTTTTACGCGCCAATGGGTCCTTTTACACAGGTGCTGTGTTTCACTCCTCCACGCGCACTTCCCATTCCCATGTTCATAACGCGCTCATTGTGGACATTCACCAGCATGCGCGGGGCACAAGACATGCATATACTAGCGTGCGTGAAGATCCTACGCCTTTCACATTTTCACACGAGCTATCACGTCACCCCCAGGAATATACTGAACGCAGCAGCGTATGAGAAAATCTGCCAATGGCTAGCAATTGTTCTAGCGTCTTAACTCACGGGGTTTACCACACAACATTTACTCGTGTAGTCAAAGGGTGACACATGAAGCGTTACAGAAGGATCCAGGTTTTCATCCTTGAACCAGGAAGAATACTTACGCATTAACAGCCGTGGCAGGGACGGGAATCGAAACAAGGGATACTCAGTGGCGGGCAAGCAACTTGGCCGCCGCCATATAGGCCACACGAAACACGGCTTTCGAAGTGCGCAGAAGTCTACTAGCGTGGATAATTTGTATGCGAAAACATTGACTTCCCCTGGCAATGCTTTTGGGCGGTATAGCACGCGTTTCATGATGGTTTCATGGGGTTACCGCATTAAAGGGACGCTGAAGCGAATTTGTCAAGCTTCCTTTTTTGCTTGCACTGCATAGACTAGCTCAACTGAGCAAACTTTCATCGTTTATTCCGGACGAGAAGGCGGTATTTATTTTATAAAGCCTGAAAGAAGAAAAAATATCATGCGCAGTTTGCGGCTGCGGCACCAACTAACCGCACTGACGTCAGGTAAAGGTGCTACGTGATTGGACGATGTCCAAGATTAGCATTCAACCAAGTTTAGGTTTCCGTTCTATGAAACATGCTTGACATCCGATGTTATCGTTGGATTGGCATTCTCGATATCTCAATAATCGCCATACCGCGCTTCTGTTATGTTGTGGGCTGTACAATGCCTTAGGTAAGCCTACCAAAACGGCTTGGAATCGTAGCAATAACTAGCCGAGGTCAATGCAGTGAATGAACGCCCTCCGCGTCACCCCAGGCGCTCAAATTCCATGCGCTTTTCCCCCATCTTTGGAGCTTGCCTCACTCATGCCTGTATCTTAAAAAGCATGTTCGCACAAGGCCAAGGGTCTGCTGATTCTTCCTGTGCCCACTGGCCGCAAGCAGTCGGTGTTTATGGCAACAGTACGCCAACGAGAACTCTCTAGCGCATCAATTTCAGTCTGCGCGCGTTCTGCGAATTCGCTCGTTGAGCTCTGGACGGTAAGGCCCAAAAATGATTTCAGTTTAGAAAACATCGACCGAAAACGAAGAAATCAACTTACAAAAGAAAGTATGCACCCTCGGGGATTTGAACGCGCGACTTGCAATAGAACATACCGTGCGCTCCAGACCAGTCGGCCACAGGCCTGCGCTGGGGCCGCTTGAAATAGGTATATAATGTATAACCACATTACATTTTGATTTATTTTCAGCATTTTAAGCAGCTTAGATGACTATTTGTTGTATAGCGCTCGTGCGCTAAGCGTCCACAAACTTCCGCAATATCTCACGTCTAACCATTGCATTTCTTAGACCTAATAGCGTTCTCAGATGTGGGGTCATGCTGCTGACACTGTTCTTGTTGACCCAGCGCAAAAAAGTGCTTCCTGCACTATAATTTTACGCTATACGGTAAAAGTTTCAGTTCATTTTATTTCCTTAGTACCTATATTAACCTCGTTGACGTGCTGCCATCATTCTCCCACCATAAATTGGCCGTAGATTTTCCTACTAGCGTACCAGTCAGCGAAGCGTCGCATGTGCGCTTGTGCAGCACTTGTGGTGAGCGACCTGCACTTCGAGCTTAATGCAGTGTACAAACTAATAAACTAAAGAAAGACACATTCTTCCATTCAGAAACGTGTCGTAGCTTAGTTTCAACTCAGCGAATGAATTGCGTTGACCCGTCGGGGGCCGGCGGACTAAACGCTGGGCCGGCTGACTCTGTCGGAAGGTCGGCGAGCAGTACAGTAGCGTAGTCAAGCCAAGTCATTGAAAACGCCGCAGAAAATGGGCGAGGATGCAGAGAGGAGGACAGCATTTTCGAATTGATTTTTCCACTGAATTCGCGTAAACGCACCCAGCGTGGTCGAAACATGGCCTAGGCACTCCGGACTACATTTTGCGCTAACAATCCCACAATGTTTACAAATCACTTTCGTGTCCCTTTAACAATTTTTAGTTTCTGCCTGCGGAGTTCCCAATTGTCATGGGGTAAGTCCCGTACCCACCAGTTGAAATTGGTCATTGACAATGACAACTGCCGTCACAAGGTTATAATGCCTATTCACCAGCTTCCATTCGCCTGCGACGACAACATGCCGGCCCACAATGGACACAAATCCACTGAAATGGATTGGCCGTCAATATTACAGCTCTTATCACCTCAGCATTGCCGATTCCCAATTCCATATTTCACAATGTTTTTGCCTTTAAGGTAGGTAGGTATGCATTATTCCTTCATTATTTTTTTTTGCATAACCTCTTCTGTATTTTTGCTTGTCTACAACTCTGGGTGCCTTCAACAGTGGAGTAAAACATTTCCACTTGACTTGCGACTTCCCTCTCCCTGACCTTCCAATTCTCGATCTTGTGCAGGCAACCGCCTGAACGACTTTGTGGAGGGACGAGAGCTGTCGCCGCGCATTGGCAAGGGCTACGATCTGGCAACATTGTGCCTCCGCTGTGGGCTTCTCACCTGGGTTGGTCTTCTCTAGCCTCTTCATTGCGGAACTGCGCTTCAACGTTGTTTGTGAAAACAGATAAAGCAGTTGGCGGGGTTTCTTCATGGATTCAAACCAGCGGGGCCTGTTGCCTGTCTCTTGTGCGCAGGTTGTCCTGCTTGGTTCTATGGCGTGGGATGAGTACAGCGCGCCTGGTTCCTTCGACCCCGGCTTTGCCCTTAGTGCCGGATGTCAGCTCCTCTACATCTGCATGTTCTTCTTCGACGAGGTCAGTGAAACGATTTTCTGAATGAGCCCCCTTTCCCCCCCATTCTTTGTGTGCCACTTACGAGGTACCGTGACAAAAGACGCGACAAAAGAGCAAGCAACAATACATACTGTAGCACGGTGTCAAAACAGCACACGCAAAAGAACACAGGGACAAAAGAGCACTCTTCAAATGAACACGGCCTCAATACAGCGAAACGTAAAAACAGCGTGCGATAAGAGTGCACAGCGACGACCCAACATGGCGACAAAATAGCAAGTTTCAAGAGCAGGCTACTGTAACAGTTTGGCGGTTTTCTCACAGAATCTTTCTTATGCCGTGCAATCTACGCACTCTTTTCTGACTGCAGCTTAGATAACATAAATCCAAATGGGTCTGATATCGGTTCTCCGTGGAGGTTTTCTATATGAGCAGTGAGCTGGTCGGTCGTTGTAATTATAAAAAAAATGATATAAATCCTTCTGAATTTCTTTTGGCGAATTCAAGATTTTTTTTTCATCCGTCAATACTCGCCGTAAATTGTGCTAAAGGAAATTTGTTCATGCCGAGCAAGAAAGGAGGGCTTCCGCACGCTCATACTTCCATCACGAAGGCTGTTTCCAGAACGTAAATGTAACTTTGCGTACTTTCTATTCGAGGCGGCGGAGAGCTCTTTTTCGTGATCTTGTTTTAAAGACAATGGTCTTTCTTGGGTACTTCAACGCATAAATTTCGGACTGCCTGTAACCCGATTCAGCCAGCCGGCCAAAGTGAAACAGAAGCTGCACAATAGGTTTATATACCTACAGCCATATATAAACCTCTAAATCCGGTGGCAATGTTCATACTAGTCAACATTGTTGAACAAGAAGAATACATTATGCAAATATGAGGCCAAAATTAATACATAAGTGATATTTGCTGCGTTCCTTTATAAAAAAATTATGGATGCTTAATTTATGCGATAGCAACTTCTACACCCACTGGAGAAAAAAAAATCACTCCGTCGCCTGCGGCCGCCCGGGCCACAATAGCTTCTGGCGGCATTTTAAGATATAAACGGCAAGAGCTACGGAAGGTTCCACTAGATATGTTCTACGTTTTGCTTGGACGGACGTGTAGAAGGGCAACGTGGATCTGTAAACGAAGTAGGGCGCCTCGATTCACGCGCGTCTCCGCCGTACGGCCGCGCTGGCAACGAGGCACCCTGCCTGTTGCGGTGGAACGCGGTAAATTAAAATTGACTTGAGCAAACCTTTAGCGTGTTTACCTTGGGAGGAGCGCGACGGTTGGGGAGCAGCATGAGAGATGAGGGGGAAAGTGAAGGGAGGCATTTAATTGGCAAATGTTGACGAAACACTATTGTCTTTCACCGAGGAAAGACTATCTTCGACATTTGCAAAGAAAGGAGCAGATACGCGGCCAATCGTTTGCCCTGTAATGCTCTGCCCATAAGTCGACAGAAGAAATTGCGCCATTAGGCGTGCAGGCGAGCGGCTTTTCATAAACGCACGTAGTTTTGTAATCCTCAAAGGCTAGCGTACGCTAACACCGCTTCGTGCCGTTGCCCCTGTTACTTCGGATTCCCCTATCAGCGGGAGGGAAAATATGGCACAGAAAATATACGTTTCTTAGCAGAAGTGTAGTATCAAGCTTCTTTTTTGTGTTTGTAATCATCAGCCAGTGTATCGTTGGGGTCGGAAAGTATTGAGCTTATTCGCTTCTTTCTAGAGACCTTTTCGTGTATATAGTACTTGACAGATCGTTGCGCGTAGCTCTCTGAAGGGTGGTCGTCATCGCGGCATTAGAGCCTTCATAGGGCATCTTGACGAACACAAGAAAAGTGAGCTGACTAAACTGAACCTGCAAGGGATGGCCTGCAATGGTGCATGACCTAGCTGCGTTTTTCTGATTCTCAGTTTTCTTTTCAACGCTACCCAAGTGTGCCTTCGGAAATTGAAAGGCAATCCAACCCACTGCTCTTTTGCGAATGGAGCATAGGAAATTCGTCTTCTGTGAGAAGGACTCATTTCGCAGCCATTTTTTGAAACCTCGTTCTGTTCCTCCCCGATGACCTCCTTGTGTAATTTTGTGTGTGGGCATGTGTGCTTTTGCAGGAGTACTTCCTGAGCTCGGCCTTTGTGACGGATGAGGGCATGGGCTACGTGTCGGTGGTGAGCAAGCTGGTCCTGGTGCCGTTCCTCGGAGTGCTGCCGCCCAAATTCTTGCATGAACAGCGGCCTCCAACACTTCCCCTCTACTGCCTCGCTTTCATCGCAGGGATCTTCCGTGAGTACATTTTTGTCAGAATTCCATCGCGTCTTCTCATGCGCCGCACTCTACTCGGAACAGTGCTTGGCCTGATTGGGATGCACCTCGCCCACAAGCGCAAGTACCGGTTCCGGCGCGACTGGCCTGACCCCAATTGCAGGGGGGTAGGTGAGTATCCTTCTTTCCTTCTCTTTTCCCTTCCACCGAAAATTCTTTTTTCCTCCAGCGGAAGCTTTGCGTGAAAAAGTGTCGTTGTTGTTGCAGTCCCCTGGTCAAAGACTGCAAAAAGTAAATAAATGGCGGAATTGAGCTCACATGAGATTTGAACCCAGGTCTCGAAGTTACAATACGAGTGCGTTATCGCTGCGCTGCCTCCACACGCTTTCCCGACAGGAAGGGAAGTTTAAATAACTTCTTGCCGCGTAAGAGGGGAACGTGACGGCGCGTGAGTAGAACAGGCTCACCTCAGCCTCGCATGACTTGTTTTCTGGGAAGGCGGAGGCGTGCGTAATCAGGGGGCCTGTTGGAGTAATTCATACCAAAAAAAACGAAGAAACGAAAGCGAAGAGGCTCAAGTACTAGGTAGTTGAGAAGACGTTGATCAGTATCCTTGGGCGTTCGCTTTAAAAGCATGTAAACACCCTTGTGTGCCCTTGATAATTGATTTTACTTGTTTTATCTGCCGGAAGGCCAGGATAAATGTCACACAAAACGGAAGATATTTCTTCACACTGAAGTTCCCGTGGAGACCGAACACGCATTACAGTGGCAGCACAAAACAGTTCGAAATTCGCGTAGTCACTGGCCCATTACTGCTGGAATCCCTTAAGACGTGGCAGAAAGACTGGTGATAAAAACTTTTTTGGTCGCTGCGAGTTCATGGTAGGGCATCCCATCTAAAATCGGCAACTTTTGTCTCGGCCGTTTTTGTGCACGTTGTAGAGAACGGGACAAACCGCAACGTAAATGATAGAAAAGTGTGCCTACCGGTGGTCTGGTGTGAGTACGGTCCCTAAGTGCTACTACCGGTTTCCAGGTGTGGACTACCTCGCCGACGCCTACGGCAACCGGCTGATGATGTCCGGCCTCTGGGGCCTAGTGCGGCACCCGAACTACCTGGCCGACCTGCTCTGCCACCTGGCCTTTGCCCTGCCCTGTGGTCAGTGTTCTCCCTCTCTTGCGGGGGCCCCTTTGCCCGTCTTCTGAGAGAGGAACAGTTTGAGCACCTGTGTGCTAATAGAACTGTTTGAGAATGCACACGAATGTGCGTCCTGTTATTTCTTTATTGAATTTACCCTCCAAACGGGCTGTTAAATATGGAGCAAATTAATGCCACATCGCGACAACAGTTGTAGTGCGTAACATTTGACGCAAGCTGGTTTTTCCATTTTGTTGTGCCTTGAACAGGATGTTAGGCCCTGAGGAGGAGCATTTAAAAAAAAAACAACTTTTCCTGCATAGTTTGAGGATGACCGGGTGGAGTTTTCGAGTGCCCAGAATTATTTAAAGTATTTTTTATAATTTTTGAGAAAAAACCATACCACTGCGTATTTGTCGAATCGGAGTAGCCGCAGTAAGAAGGTACATTCGCTTTGCTGCACAGATGTGTAAACATTTACCATCACACACAAATCACAGAAGTCGACTATCAACAAAAGTTCACCCCAAATAGCGTAAAAGAAAAATCTCGGTGATACTAAACCCCACTGTCCAGTGGCGTAGCCAGAAATGTTTTTCAGGAGGTGTTATACCCGGCGACAAAAAAATATAGAAAAGAATTGGATGCGCCCAACCAATGTCTTATTTTCGTTCTGTTATCTTACTCTCGTTTTTACATTTAAATTTTTAACAAAAGTGCTTAAGAATTATGAGCGGAAAAAAGGGCGAAAATAGGGGTAGCGGGATGCGCCACTTATAAAATTTCTCTGGGTGTTTTCACACCGAAACACCCCACCCCTGGGTATGTCACTGCCATGGCAGTCAGTAAAATAGTCATATAATATACTTAAAAACACAAGCACTAGTATTACAAAAATGAACCCTCATCGCTGCCTATCCGGGCCACGGCGGCCATTTTTTACGGATACGAGAAATAGAAACTCTCAAGGGTCGACATCTTGGCACAAGTTAAAGATCCGCAGTGGGTCGACAGTAATTCGGTGTCCATCACTACGGCGTGCCCCATAGCCCCGGTGTAACTTCGGCGCATAAAAGTCAAACTAAAATTTTCCTTTCACAGAAAATGCACTTGTTTTCTTTACTTGCATCTTCTCAGTTGGTTACACTATTTTGGTTACACTTAGGCAACTGTTTTCCTTATTGTGAATTTCGAGAACATGCATTTTAAAAGGGTTCGAAAACAGAATCCTGTTTTCTCACTTCTCATGCTGGACTGTCCAGCCGCCGGCGTCTGCGACATTCCCTTATTCATTTGAAAACTCCAATATCTGTTTAGCTTTCACAGTGAATATATAGTTCAGTACAGTAAACGAATTTTGTTATGTGCCAAACGTGGCCCTTAACGCGCCTTGGGGTTATTTGTTTTCAAATACTCGCGTGCGGCCTTTGACGAGTTAAAGGTTGGCCGTATGCAGATGCAGGTATTCTCCTTTCTATCTTTCAACGTTCGATTGAAAATAACACGTTCTTCGATACGCTCTTTCATCAAAATTTCAGTATTAGCAAATTTACGACGTATTTACCATTCCCGCGTAGTGGTGGCTAAGGCGGTTCTGTTTTCTGTGAAAATGCGCTAACCGTTTTTACGTTTTAAAACATTAATCGTAACGTTACATCACGTCCATCGTCTCGTTTTAGATTGTAGGCCCTATACGCTCGTGTGTTAACCAATTTAGCACCACCACGGCCATGCCACGAATATTTTACTTCAGCAGTATGGACCTGTCAATACCACAACTAACTTACTTTGGCGCCCTGTGGAATTGGCCACCCTTACCCCATTGCAATTCACATTCTAAAAATGTGGCATGTGGATGGTGCATTCCCGTCCCAATGCCCATTTTTATCTTTTGCTCTGTGATATGCACCTTGCATTTTTAACGCATTGGGGCTTGGTCATTCAACTAAGTCGCACGGCCAGCTATTGAGTGTACTAACGTCACAAAAAGAAACATTCTATTGTAGGTTCCACCATTGTTTTTGTCCTAGTTGCATTTTCTTGCTCAAAGAGGTTGACACGTTTGTTGAGCAGTAGAGGAGTAAAAGTTTCGAAATTAAGATGACCAACGTCAACGACAGAGCAAGGGGGGACATTTATTACGCGAACACATCTTACCGCGCTCGCAGGCGAGATATGGTTAAGAGGGACTCTCCTGCTCCCATTCCTATGGGACATCGCAATTCAGGGCCCACGGGCTTAAAGAGCATCGTGTACCGATACAAAAGGCTTCAAAAATTTATATTAATATTCCTAACGGCCGAGTTTGCTTCGTTTAGAAATATATCACTTGTTTAATGAGATAAAAAAACAAGAAACGCATTTTGGTTTCTTCACTCTTTACTGGATGGCGCTAGCTTTCTAGCAAGCAAGAGATTTATGTTCTTATTTCAGTACAGAAGTGACATATCTCTAACATAAGCAAACTAGGCTGTTGTGAACATTGATATGTATTTGTAAAGCTTTTAGAATTGGTGCACGATGATTTTTAAGTCCGTGGGCCATGAAGTAGTCAAGACCATAGGAATGTTAACAGGTGAATCCCCCTGAAGACTTTACGCAAAGGTTTCTAAGCATTGCATAGTAGGTGCGAGTGGAGCCACCCACAGAGACAAGAAGACGGGAGAAAAAGAATAACAAGTAGAATAACAGGAGGGGATCGCCTACGCCGCTCTACTTACTTTGGAATAAACTTTACAGCTCTTCGCGCTCTAAAATTTGTTGTCTATTTAAATGCATGGTGGGTCGATATGCCGCGTGTATGTTTGGAGGTACACGAGAGTACTTGTACAGAAAACGAATGCTTTCTGAAACTACGTTAGCCAATTTCACGCATTAAGACGGCCTTGGACATCTCCAGCAGATTTTTTTTTTTTTCATTTATTTTTCTCAGACAGTGCCTAAGAGGGCATCGAGGCTAAAGGCAAAGAATGCCTGACGGAGCCTAGGTGCTCTTACACGATTCGATACATACATTCAGAACATATTAAACAAATCAGCTTTGCGGTTCTTTACATAAAAAGTACACCTAAAAAAATAATGTAAAAATAGGCAAATACAATGCATATACAGTACATGTTGTACATGAACTCAAAAATCATGAACTCAGAACTCAGAAGTTGGTATTAAGCTGCTATGAAGAGCTCGGTAATCTGTATTTAAATGCTCACTGCTCCAAAATTAACATTTTTCTGCTCGAATAATTCCTCCACGTCACATTTTCTGGGTGGTCGCACTGCAATTTTTATACCCCCGAAGTATCAGCAACGCGGTGGCAACATTGAGCTTCCACTATTTATTTGAATTGCATGCGGCTCGTAATATGACTATGTAAAGCATACTGCGTGGTTTACTGGCTACTTTGTTAAATTGCCACGTCGTCGATGAATTGGGAAGATAAAAATATGCGCGTTATCTTCCCTCCAGGACACCACCATCTGCTGCCGTACTACAGCGTGATAACGTCGACGGTGTTCCTCGTCGCACGGACGATAGAAGTGGAGGGGAGGTGCGAAGAGCGTTACGGCCACCTCTGGACTCGGTACACCGAGATAGTCGAGTACCGCCTGCTGCCATTCGTCTTCTGATTCGGACTGCAGCTCGTTCTGGGACCGCCGCTTAATCCTTCGTCTCTCCACCTCCCTCCCGCCTCTCCCTCGTTTTGTTTCCTTGCCCTAAATTTTCTCCATTCTGTTCACGTCTCGCCGCCTCAATGGCTGACGTTGCCGACAAGGAAACCTTCACCGAAACCATTTTGGTTTACGACGAAAGGTACTTGGCAATGGGACTTGAAAAAATGGGAACGGAAGCGCTATAGTTTGGCTTCGACGATGGAAGCGCGGGCGCGCAACGGCGTTTATTATTGTCGCCTGAGGCTTCAAGGACTGCAGGCGGGAGCTCGCTCGTACATTTTTAAGCGGTTTACTGGCAGAACCTGATTGCTCATGTAAAAATTACTCATCGAAAGCCTCAATAAACAAGGCTCTTAATACAAAGTACAAAGCTCGTCTGTGAGTAAAAGGTTAAATACCCACTCCGCAATTGTGTGTAAAAGTTAACTAACGTGTCTCCGCTTTTCCTTCAACGGCTGTATATAGTCAAGACGGAATTCGCACCGCAATGGTTACGTTCGCCGCACTGGTAAAACGTTATTCACCGGAGTCCCGGAATCAGTGACCGAAATACGTCGCGTCTTGGGAGAATGCTTGCATTCGGAATCGGAGTATGTCTGTTTAGCAATTTATGCTGGGCCCGACAGAGCTTTTTGCGTTGTGTGTGCATGCCTGCTTGATACGGCTCAATAGTTTGAAGCTCTCAAATCTTCGCAGTTTTGCATTATCACGCTAATTAGGATGGCAAGAATAATCCACTTTGTTTTGTTCAATACGTCTTTTTGTATTCCGTTGTACAGTGAGCAATGAATAGGGAATTGTCTGCTATCGTTGAAAGCGTTTTGCCTTTTGTGTTAAAAATGCGATACTTCATGCCAGTTACCTTAACGCAGCCAATCGGCGAAAACTGCAGTCGTGAGGGCGATCACTGTTAAAGGGACCCTGCAACACTTTCGACAAACGCTTTCAATGTTTCCTTCGCGAATGGAAACACTGCGAATGCTACAGTTATTGCCAGCACGGAGCGGCACTGCGTGATTTGCTTGTCGCACCAGATACGCCTTCCGTTTCTGTTTTGCTTTTGTGGCTTTATTTTTAATGTTAATATCGAAACGCGTTCATTACTGCAACTGAAGGGAAACCGGCCAACCTCCTCTACATGGCCTGAGTGACGTAATTCGGGCCGTCGAAGAACGCAAAGGCCGGGAAACAGAAAAATCTTTTGAGCGAGTTTCCAAGTTGTCTGATGGGCATGCAACAGTAGTTTTTGGCTGAGGTATAGTGCGACCCGCAATCTAAGTACTGGGTGTGTTGGGTGGCTACGTCGTACATGAATTTATGATTTAAAAAAAGTTGAGAAAAGTGTTGCAGGGTCCCTTTAATTTATTGCATTGCGTACAAGGATTATTTTTAATAGAGGTGACCTGTGCCTTCGTCGCATGATAGACGTCGCCTGCGCTGTATTTTAGTGCGGCTTTCTTGTCAGGCGTGTGTCTTGTTTTAAGCGACGAGCCTCTCACTGTCCCTACGCAAAAACCACCTGCAGGATAGCCAACTTTCTCAGACGATAATGATGATCGTGGGTGAATTTTAAAACGCTTCCTTGCGAAGCTTCGCGACGGCTTTTTTAGGCCCCCTCCGCGAAAATTTGAGGTGCAACAGAGAGCGGAGGTGACGCAGGCGTGAAACGGCGCGGCCTAGATAGACCTAACGTCATGTTCTGAAGTTAATTTCGGCAACCGTTACGCACTGTTCTATGTATGATGAGAGGGACGTTGCTCTACCTGCTGTAAAGCTGTTAGCTGCAGAACGTTAGGCCGAACGTTGTTAAGCCTAACCGACTGGCCGACCTTCACCATCCACACGTGGAAGCGGCGACCGTACCAGCTGACGAAGTGGAGGTCTACCGTGACGAGGACGCGCTATAAGAGGATTTGCCCTACGCGGTTCTGCCATCGAAAGACGATGACGAAAGGGATGACGATGATTGCTGCTTAATAGCACATGCTTCAATGGTCTTTGATTTAGAGTGCCGTCCAAAACGGCTTGGAACTGCTGGAGTCCGGCTGCTCCCTCTCTCCTGGGATCCGCTGTCAGTTTGGGGAGAAGCTAGGAAGACTCACAGTTCTGCTGTTTCTCCAGCCTTGCACCACTAGTGCACGCTGCGCCAATTTGTGTCTTCTTGCTTATGCTTTTCCAAAATTGGACGTTGTAAGTCGTGCTGTGCTGGCGCCAAAAGATCTAGGGGCCCGCAGCTCTTTCAAGATGTCCTTTGAGGCAACTCTTTCCAGGTTTCCGGCACCGTGTAATCTCTATATGATGCTAATAAATTTCATTGTTTTTTTTATAGTTTTCAGAAGCATAAAGCCCGCATAAAAATACAGCACAGCAGTTCACTACCGCGGCAGCCGCTTTTTTAATGGAGGTGGAAAGCGCACGCACCTTTGTGTTCAAGTTTTCGGCGCTCGTCAAAGAACCCCAAGGGGTGAAAATTAATCCGGAGCCCTTCACTACGGCGCTCCTCATCGCCTGTGTAGCGTCGGCGTGCTAAACCTCATAATCAATCCGTTTTACAGAACACATGTGCACGAGCCCACTGGGATCGTCTTTTGCTTGTACACTGTGAGCAATCTTCTTCAAGCAAGTAAATGTGCTTTGAGCCTCCATAAAGGTACGATTCTAGGCCACATTGTTACGTTAGTTGTACGTGTCTATACGGACACATAGTCAGCCATTGAAAACTTTTGCCCCTTCCACGGGCTGGAACAGGCAGGACTCGCAGCGAGCTTAAGTTTGGCTTGAAGCTACAGTGGCCAGTCGTGGTCTGATCAACGTTGCTTCTGACCATTTTAGTAAGTGTAGCGCAGGGGCCACAATCAGTCTGAGGCAGAGCACGGATAGCTTTGTTTTCAATTCAGACATTTTTTGCAGACGATTGACCAAGCAGTAATGACTGCAGGCTCCGAAAAATTTACTGTGACTATTTCCTCCTAAATTATGATTGCTCCGAGGAAAAGTTAATCGGTTTGTATTGACAAGTACGAATATACTGCGCCATGGCACTTCCGCCGTCACCGTAATTACCATAATTACCCGTACCCGACTTTCTGCGTACTCGTAGATCAAGAATCCCTGTATAGCCAGATCTTAGTAACAAAGAAAATCGTCACGTTGGGGTTTCACGTACAGACATAGCTTACCGTAGAACACCAACACGACGAAACACCGACATGCATGACATCAGCATGTGTGGGCGGTGGCGTGGGCCACGCTGCCTGTATAATAATGCCTGTAGCGGTGTTCGCTTTCCAATTGGAAAAATAAGGATGCCTAGTTCGGCCGCCCATTCGAGATGTGGGGCTGAAAACGGGCCTCCCGCTCTACATCACCACTCGAGCTTGATAGACACTGGCAGTCCGATACCGAGAAAATATGGAAGCGGAGACGCGGCACCCGCAAAGGCTGGACACACCTGGTTAATTATTTCTTACTTCCGAAAAACGGCGCTGCCAACCCGGACGCTGCTCATGAAGTGAGCACACGCGAACGCTAGCACGAGGGAAAGGCCAGGATAGAGGAACGGGAAAGTGGCTGTTCTGCCATTTTCGGCTGATGCGACAGGCAACGTTATACAAACCGCCTTACGCTAGTGCGGGCGCGTGCAGCCACATGCTAATGCTATTCCCCATCATCACTACCATTTGTTTGTTTTTATTTTTTTTCTGCCCACCTCTCTCTAGGGCCTGTTTTCCCTACATCCTCGACACCTAGCCGAGAATCATGTAGGCGTTTGCAAACGATGGCAACTCTCTGCTTTTTAAAATAAAGAGCCTTCTATCTCTCTCTCTCTCATTAGAACTGCTGTGAAGTGTTGAGTTCAGGAACAGTTTGTTATAGTCCTCACTTTCTGAGCTTTTAGGATGCACGCCACGGCTTTGGCGGTATTCCAAGTTACATAGAGATGTAGGTAAATGTCCGTTGTGCTTTTTTCACTTTTAGATCTGCGTTTCCTACATGGATGAAAAGAAAGCCAGTAGGAGGATAAGTGTGCTCAAGCAGGGGATCAGTGGGGGGGTGGGTACCCCCCTAATCAAATGACTATGCTCTCACAGCACGGTCATGTGACCAGGAGTTGCTGGGCATCGAAGTCAGCACTGGTCATCACGTTCTCTCTTCAAGTTACTGATGAATAATTAAGCGCTTTTAGTGCTTCAAAGTGAAACTGCGCTGTTTGTGTGCGTACTTTTTGCACTTGACCAATGCTTTTGTTACACATGGGAATGTATCATGACTGCGGTGTTTTTTGTATTCGAATTTGTAAATACTGGTTTAATTGCTGAAGAGGAAGACGAAGATCAGCCCTGAATAGCTGCTATCACTTTGGGCTCTTCAGTTTTGGTTTTTCTAGTGCTACCGACGACTTTTTCGACAAAGACGGCAACGCACTCAGGAATGTTTCCTCCGTATGCGCCCCATGGGTCGCAATCAGCGGCCAATTTGACGAGAGGGCATCGGAAATCAAGCGATGGTACCACCTTAGACCCCGACATGGCCGCTCAGAGCGAGAAACGGGTGGCTCTCACCGTGGATGACTACAGAGGGTGACAAGCAGTTAAGGACGGCACCAAGCGTATATCGGACGGCGTTACGTCTGAGGACGGAGAATCTACCTTTGTTGGAGACGGCGAAGTTGTGGCAGAGATGACTGATCTTGAAGACCAGGGCTTCAAGGTAGTGAGTCACCGCAAAAAGCGAACTGTTGGCATTCCTGTCATTATCTCTGCTGTTGACGGCGATCAGGACTTGAGGAAAGCAAACCCCATTGCTTTTTATTCGGCACTCGAGACTTTACTGGGCAAGGCGCCACTACGCAGCCGTTTCACAGCACAGGGAGTTTTGCTTCTCGACGTGGGAACCGAAGAAGAGGTGAATACTCTTTTAAAATGCAATCGAATCGTAGGTATTGCTGTGGTTGCCCATTTACCTCACTCGTACCTGCAGAACACTTGCATAATCAAAGGAGTCCCGACTTGGCATACTGAGGAGGAGCTACTTGCATACCTGAAGCAGCAAGAGGTTCTTCATGTAAGAAGAGTCTTCCATCGTATCGACCGGGAGTCTAAGGAGTGGAAAACAAAGCCCACAGACCGCGTGGTTCTGTCATTTGCGCCAAACTGTGAACGACCCGACAAGATAAATCTTGGGTTTACGAGGCATGAAGTTGTTGAGTATACCGAATCGCCTTCTCGCTGCTTCAAGTGCCAACGTTTCGGCCACGTCGCAAGGGTTTGCAAAAGTGAACAGCGTTGCAAGCGATGTGCAGGTCCCCATGACTTTAAGGAGTGCAAAGGAGACATCGTATGCGCTAATTGCCATGGTGACCACCCTGCAAGCTTCAGTCGCTGTCCCTTCCGGATCAGTGCCCTACATCGACGTATGCAGTTTATCACGGGACCTAAAACACCACCATCTACCGATGTTCGGCCCCCTTGTAACAAGGACTTTCCACCATTAAATGATCAGGCGCCTGTTAATCAGGCAGACGACGCCCAAACTCCCAAGAGTCCTCGGATACCAGACCAACGAGCTGTCTTCAAGGGCAATTGTTCTTCTGCTGAACAGCTTCCATCGGCACCGGTGCAACGTCAGCGAGAACCCTACGCCGGTGCAGTGAAGGCCCAAAGCACACGAAACAAGGAAACCAATGATGTCCGGCAGGACAAGGTGGATGACTGCAAGGAGATCCTTCGAGTCCTTTTTGCTGCCCTGCGGTCCCACGTTGCAACTATGCCTCCAAGCGTAAGCAAGACTGTGCTTGAAGCGACACTCGCCCTAGAATTTGTGGTATTAAGTAGCTCAGAGCATCCCTCGATGCAGCCAAATGCCTTCTGAGAACAAAACTCGCTCCTCAAAAGTGCCCTTGATTTTACAGTGGAACTGTGCCGGTCTATATTGCCGTGTATCGGAGCTAAACTTGTTTTTGAAGGAATCCCATATACCGGTATTGGCTTTGTCAGAAGCAGGATTACCCATGAAAAGGTCGCTACCCGGATACGTTGGTCATAAGAACGTTAGCATTCCAACTTTTCCGGACGGGAGTGCTGCTTTATACGTTCGGCGCGTATCTTTGTCTGTGAGCGACCCCCACGTATCTTTGTCTGTGAGCGACCTGTGCACTGAATCCATCGAAGTTGTAGCTGTGGGACTCCAGCTGGGAAACCGGAAAGTAAGCATCGCCTCTGTGTACGTGTCCCCACGATCACATGTGAATTTGAGGTATTTCTTGGAAAAGTTGTGTGCCCATTGCCCAGCTCCGCGAATCATCTGTGGGGACTTTAATGCGCACCATCCGCTGTGGGGTGACAAGAAAATAGATATTTGTGGGAAGCACATTGTTGAAGCTGTCGACCGACTGGAGTTGTGCATTGCAAACGATGGGTCACCCACCTTCTTCCGGCCTCCCTCTTCTGCCAGCGCTATAGATTTATCACTACGTACTAGTGATATACATATCACCTGGAACACTGCTCCAGACCGAATGGGCAGCGATCAGTTCCCCATTTTTATTGGGGCGGCCGGGTTTCAACCAAACGAGCGCAGGGTCGGCAGTGTCGTCAACTTGGACTGCTATAGAGAAAAAGTGAGCACTTCGGGCGGCGATATCTTCCACTCCATGCTCGCTGGAAAGGCAGCAGCAACTACTACGCTCAAGCTACCGGCCCACTTCCCAGCACCAGACCTCAAGCTCAGGAACTTGTGTGCCGCACGGCGGAGGGCTGAACGTCAGCTAACACGACATAAAAATGACGCTTCTCTTAAGACATGTTTCAATAGGTTAAATTCGGCCATTAGGTGGTACACAAAGAAGTTATGGATGTCGCAATGGGCTGCATTTTGCGAATCTCTAAGCGTCTTCACCCCGGCAACACGCATTTGGAGCGTTGTCAATGGGCTTTCCCGAAACCAGCGGTCGCACAAGCCGTTCATCGCTGTAGCCCTACGAAATAACATGACCCTTGAAGTCTTGGCTGATGATTTTGCGGACAGCTTTTCTGGGGATTCAAACAGCCCGGCCTGCCCATTGCCGCCTCTGCGTTCGTCTGTCATGGATGTTCCCTTCACCTTCCGGGAGCTACTGACCGCCATGCAGAGTTTGCGCCGACGGTGCGCAGCGGGTCCTGATAGGATAAGCAATCAAATGCTTGTCAATTTGCCTTTAGAGCGCAAAAAAGACTTGCTGCTGCACTTTAAAGAGGTATGGGATACAGGAAATATTCCCGCTTTGTGGAAGCATGCATGGGTAGCACCGCTTCTAAAGCCCAGCAAAGACCAGGCAGACATCGCCTCTTATCGGCCCGTTTCACTCACGTCGTGTGTCGCTAAACTTATGGAAAAGCTGGTGAATGCTAGGCTGATGTGGTGGCTTGAAAGAAGAGAAAGCTTCCGGCATGCATGACTGGCTTCAGGCAACGATTATGCGCACAAGACAGCGTCCTCGATCTTGTTAGTCATGTGGAACATTAGCGATCCTATAGACTATCAACACTGGCGCTATTTTCTGACGTGTCCAAAGCCTACGACAATGTCGTACAAAGCGGCATCATCACAAAGCTGTCACAAATGGGCGTGACAGGAAATCTCCTCCGCTTCGTGCACGCTTTCATCACAGGTCGCTCTATGCAGGTGCGATTAGGGGACGTTTTAAGTAGCACTAGAAGTGTATCGCGAGGTGTGCCACAGGGAAGTGTTCTGTCTCCTACACTTTTCAATGTGGCTATGGTGGGCCTCCCTCCAGCCGTAAAAAAGGACTGCAAGTCAGTGCACTTATCAATATATGCCGACGACATATGCATCTGGATCTCAGGTTATAAACACAAGCGGTTGGCTGTGATTGCTCAAGGAGTGATTCGTACGGTACAAGCATATCTCTCGTCGGTGGGACTAACAGTCTCCGCGGAAAAGTCTTGCTTTATTTTGTTTCCCGGAAAGAAACGGAAAGCGACGCGCCTCAAGTTAACTCTAGGTGGCTTGCCAATCCGGCAAGCTACTCGTGTGAAGTTTCTCGGCGGCACCATCGACTATAAATTATTCTGGAGGCAGGCCGTGGATTCTCTTGTCAACTCCATGGTTCCCCGCTTAAATGTGCTTCGGCGAATTGCTGGATCTCACTGGGGGAGTCACCCATCTTCTATGCTTAGGCTCCAATCGGCGCTCATCATGAATCGGGTTCTTTACCAGCTACCTGTTTTGTCTCCCTCGGAGTCCCAGTATGCTCGTCTGGAAGCGTTGCACCGACAGGGCGTTAAGATATCCCTAGGAGATCCCCAGGCGGCGGTAAAAAAAAAAGTCCTGGGAGAGTCCCATTTTCCACCTCTTCGTTTGATGGCGTCTCAGCGGTTGCTCTTGCAGCTTGTCCGGCTGGGAGAGTCCGCAGCCGGAAAGGCCTTGCTCAGGCGTCCCCGCCTAAGGGTGGAATCTCGCATATACGCGGCGCTCAACACTCTCAGCATTCTCTACCCGCAACGGCGGAAGAACCAACATCGCTTGGAGCCACAGTGGTCTTTCGAGAGTTTGGAGTGTCAGCTCACCATCCCGGGCATCCGCTCGAAGAGATATACACCAGTGGCGGAAGCGAGAATGTTAGCACTTGAGCACTTGGACCGGTCGTACGGAGATTGTGTTCATGTGTTCACGGACGGATCTGTCGACAGAGAAGCCGATACCAGCGCAGCGGCTTTTGTGATTCCCAGCATGAACGTTTCCTGGGCGGCTCGCATTGACCAGTTGACGTCATCAACAACGGCAGAGTGCATAGCGATCGAGGCGGCCTTGAAAAAGATCAAATCGCTTCGGGTGCAGCATGCGGTAATTCTAACGGATTCCAAGTCGGCCCTACAACTCTTGCAGCTTGGATTTCCAGCAGATAAAATTTTCCAACGCTCCCTGCGTCTTCTTCAGCAGATAAAGGAAAACGGATTTTGCGTTCGCTTCCAGTGGGTCCCTTCCCACGTAGGAGTGCTTGGAAACGAGGCTGCGGACCAGTTGGCTCGTGAAGCGACATCGTGCACTCGTTTTCCGAAGATGGATCCAGATGAACGGCGCATTTTCAAAACAATCATACAAGATCATTTCCGCTCTTTTTGGCGACCACAACATCGACCTTGTGTCACAAAAGGAATTAAGAGGACAGAGGCAACCTTACTGTTCCGCATCCGGACCAACTCAGCGCGGACACCGGCGTGGCTCCATAAGCTGAACATTATCGCTTCACCTCTGTGTGGAACGTGTGGTGCTACAGGCGACATCGGTCATTTTATTATGGACTGCCGAGAGCATGCGGAGGAGCGGTTAGCTTTTTTAAAGAACTGCGAAGGATGGCCGCTCCGCATGCCTCTTTGAACGATTTAATTTTCCCGGAAGGCCATTGGATCACGAGGAGGGACATCTTTAGTTTGATCCTGCAATTTCTACGTGTCACAAGCCTCAGCGAGTCATGGTGAATTCCCGCGCATAGCGGTAAAAAGGTGCTGATCGGGTGAGCAATTGCCGGCATACCATGCAAGGCTAGGTCCACCCGTCAATAAACATCATCACCACCACCACCACCGCGGACGTTTTAAATCAGGGGCGTCGATCGTTGTCAGGCCATTTTGCGCTTGAAGTTTCCACTTCCACTTGGCTTCACCAATAAAATAAAATTGCAGGAAACGACCGAAATAAAATTCCGATACGGGTGAGCTACGAAATGAGCCCCTGGCAGCCAATCGCGCTGCTGATAGCTGAGATAGTCAGGCCGCTAAGCACGACGTACGATATACGTTCGAGAATGACTTCATTGCGGACTTCTGAAATCGGAGCACGACATGGGCATGCGGCCGAACCTCTAATACTGGAAAGAAGGGGACGAAATGCTCCCGCATTCTTTCAGTAGCCCAAATAGATCTTCAAATACGTTCTTGAGGGTGCTGTCATTCTAGCCTGCTCTGTCAGTCGTGGTTGGGATAAGGCCCTTGCTGAATTTTTATAGGATTCTTCTACGAAAACGTACTATCATGAGCAATATGAAAGGAAACACAGCAGCATATGGCAAAAAGCCTCGGACCAGACTCGGAGCGATACGCGGATGGAGCTGTGAAAACAAAGCGGGAAAGGAGGGCTGTGTTCCACTAACTGTTGGCACTCCCAAAACGCTGGCATTTCCACAAAGCAGCAGCTTTCGTCATTTCGCCAATATTACGGTATCGTTCGACAGCCGATAAGACGGTAATTGTCGCATTGGCATACACCGATTCATTTTATTTTCTTTCATTCATACTTTTATTTTCTTCGCACGACCGCTTGATAGCACCCTCAGACCAAGCGGGTCTTGAACCGATTGTTTATTTGAATCGACGCACCCAGTTGGCAGTGGCACCTTGAACAGTGGCGGCACTAGAACTAATGACGAGACAAATATAATAGAAAAAAATGAAAAGAATCATACGTAAATTGTCTGTCGTGCAACTTTGTTGCACCAAGTTCGTTCAGAAAAATTCACGTCGCACACCGAATGGCCCATGCAGAGCAGTCAAATGTGATGTTGTTGCCTTACGATGCCTCGAGTGCCTCTTAAACAACTGGAAGGTATAATAGAAATGTCTAAAAGAGGTTATACGGAGCGCAACATTGCTCTCGTGACAAACCACCCACTGAAAACGGTCAACCGGATTATCCAGGCTTACCGAGATGAAGGAGGTATAAATGATCCGCCGCACCGCAGGCGACCCCGATCAACAACAAACGACCAACACCTTTGCATCGTGGCTGGCGTCAACGACGAATCATTTCAAAGAGCAAAGAATGTTCGAGGTGCTCTTGGCCTGGCCAACTTGAGCGACAACATGGTACGGCGAAGGCTTAGAGAAGCAGGACTGCGAACTCGCATCGCCGCCCAGAAACCTCTGCTCACCGCAGCCAATAAAGCAGCCCTCCTGAGGTTCGCTACTGAACACCGCAGCTGGAGTGAGAGCGAGTGGAAGTGTGTGATTTTCACTGACGAGTCTACGTTCTCGAGCCGCTGGGACCCCAAAAAGGGAGTGTGGCGGACGGAAAACACCCGCTTTAGTCCACAGAATACCCAGGAGCTGGCCGCCAGCGAACGCGTGTCTGTGAACGTCTGAGGGGCGGTTTACCATGAAGGCCTAGGCCCACTGGTGAGAATTGATGGGAGGTTCACGAGTGCTGTGTATTGCGCTCTGCTCGAGCACCGGATGATTCCCTACGTGTTGAACGGGCCACACCCGGATGGTTGTTATTTTTTCCAGCAGGACTTGTTCGCACATCAAAGGACGTGGCGCGCCTTCTGGAAGAGCGTGGGGTAATGCAACTTCAGTGGTGCGCGAAGAGTGCCAACATGAACATTATAGAGCATGTTTGGGGCCGTATGAAAGTGAACCTTTCGATGTTGTACCTGGAATAGGTGAACTCCGACCAACTATGGGAAGCAATAGGACATGAGTGGAAGCGCCTCCAACGGGACACCGCATTCATCGAGGCTCTATACGCGTCTCTGCCCCAAAGAATGGGGCCGTTGTTAGTCAGCGGTGGAATGACGCGTTATTAAGCCACCAACGAACAAAACAAATGACAAACGTGAGCTGGGCCCAGCAAACCACTAACATCTCTGCGACGTCCCAAAAAGATCCGAACGTCTATATCCCACCAGTATCTCTATTAGACATCCGTGCAACGTGCAATATTTTTATGAGAATTTTTGGATGTTGAGATAACGTTGCTGGTACCTTAATGCCGGACGTTCTTTCAACTATGCTAAAGACGTACTTTCGATGTTGCTGCTGCTTCATCTGTGGACGGTATTTAGACATATTTTGCTGGCGTTGTTCAGATGTTGCTGGTATGTCCGTTTTTTTTACTTCGTACATGTCTATCGCAGTTATATGTATTGTAGCTATATCGCTATACTTTATTTTCAATCTCTACGCAGGCATACTGTTTTGAAGTTACCGAGGGGTTTTGTACGTGTTTTGTATGGGTTTTGTACCGAGGGGTTTTGTGCAAGTTTTGTAATCCACCAATATTGCTTTTGCGGAAATATAAATGCGGAGGACATAATAAATAAATTAGACTCAACATATGCCTGAACAAAATTTGATGCTCATAGGAGTTTTCTTTCAGTGAAACCACGATTTTACTTGGTCGTTCTGCCTTCGTAATGAACATACAAATACTGACCTGACAAATCGCTGGCGACACTGTACATCCACATATTTTAACAAACAAATTTCCCCAGCTTGTACCGATGGTGAAAGGCTGGAGGAACAGAAGAGCTGGCAGGCTCTCCCCCGGTCCCTTTTCTCACCATACGGACATCTTACCCCGCAATGGCGGAAGAGGCGACAATAGCCCTGGCCCGCATCACCAGGCTGCCACCACACATTATAATCACTTATTCGAAGAGGGCCATTCAAAACATCATTCGTAGTAGCGTTTCGGCTACAGCACTCAAGATTCTCCAAAATCCCCATACTCAACCACTCGACATCGTCTGGACTCTGGCCCCTCTGGGGTGGGAGGCAACGAGGCGGCCCACAAAAAAGCACGAGAACTGAACAGCCGTGCTGGGCTTGCTCCTGCTCTCTAACACAGTGCTCGGTCGGAACGCGATCGTCTGCTCTCGTATCAAGAAGCCACGGAGCATTATCGCCTCTCCCGCCGCCGTTTTCCCACTGCCCACACATCCCTCAAAAACGCTCAGAAGCGCCTATGGCGACTCCTTCAGACCAACTCCCTCGCCCGTCGATCCCTCCTCCACAAGACTTACTCCTCTGAGTTCCCTGCACCCAACTGTCCCCTCTGTGACTACCTGGACGCACTAAGCCACGGCATGTGTGCCTGTCCTGTTAGCCCATTCCACCTCATCTCCAGCATCGAGCAGTGGGAGGACGCGCTCGGCTGCTCGCAACCGGGGGCGCAGGTACTTCTGGTTGACCGAGCCGCCACTGCCGCCGCCAGCCTTCGGCCGGCAGCCACCACGCGTTCCTACTCAACTTGCTTGGAAAATAAAGTGATTTCTCTCTCTTTCTCTCTCCCTTCGTCAGAGACCCGGCTGCTGCACCTGACATGGATTTCCTAACTTGCTCCTGAAAGGTCTCCATGAGTGGCCGGCCGGGATGGTTTCGTCCGTTGGCTTAAACAAAATGCGTGGACCCAAGAATTTGGTACCCTAACCGAGGCTGCCAGCGAATATTGTCGAGTGATTCGTTTTGGTCGTATTTGACCAATTTCGGCAGTGACAACGCTTGGTTCTTCCGCACCGATCTTGGAGGCGAGGCCAATTATGCTAATATTGCAAGTGATGTAACCAAAGCTTTCTTATTTAAGCCAAGAAAAGCTATCGCGCTTCACCGTTCCCCCTATGCAAGCTACGGTAGCCGCGAATGAAATTGAATGCGCCGCTAGATTTCTGGCGTTGAAAAACTTTGTTCGTTACGCACCGGTCTTGCACATTATGCGAACACTACAAGCGATGTAGCCAGAGCTCCCGTATTTACCTCACAAAAAGCTATCCCAAACCCCCCATCTCCCCGATGAAAGCCAAGCTAGCCACAAAGGAATGCGCGCTTTCGAACAGAAATAGCTTGTAATTTGCCCAAACGCACCCGATTACCGCAGGTTAAAAAGAAATTGATTGTTTTTGCGAAAGTAATGACCACAAACCAGGAGACGGATATAGAATCCGGAGGATGTAGCCTGCCTTCGGATGCTTTCTGGCGCTGCGTCGACGCTGATGTCTGGCGAGCATAGACATCGGCGTAGCTCCCGCGTCAGCTCACGTCGCCGTGAATTTTGCCGACGCCGTCAACGCGGGGCGATGTCGCCGCGCCAAAGCGCGGAAAATACGCTGAAAGTGGTTGCGGCCTCAGAACAAACAGTAAAATTAAGGCGCCCGCAACCCCAAGCCAGCTGTATTTCCACCGTATACACCGCAATTGCCTTAAATGCCGTAATCTAGATTGTCGGTACAATTACTGTTTTCTTTAAAAAATGCCCACGCTCAAGCTCTTCTTGTATACAATTGGCAATTAATATGTGTATTTAACAATACCTTGGGCATCTATTTCGCAACGCGTTTTATCAAGGTGGATGTCTTTCAGGAACTAGTTTTTCCCTCGGACGAACATGAGACAGGAAGTCGCTGCGCGGCGAGTCCGATCGTTCGACAGTTGTATTAACTGCACTCCGTATCGATACGCTTGCTACAGGCCGGTGACAGCACGGGTGTGCACGCCTTACACTATCGTTATTTCAGTGATTTGACTACCATGTATTTATCTACCGGGCGAAGAAATACTGCCAAGTAGTGAAGGTAAGTGAGTACTAGTGAACCTTGTTCTCTGGTCATATGTATTTAACATAGCAGAGTTGCTCGCGAACTTCGGTACGCGTAAGCGGTTAGCCCTAACGATTTGAGGGACTCGCTTTGTGCGTTGCGGAGATTTGTCGGTAGACCTTTGTACCTGGCTGCTGCGTTTGTAAACAG
Organism: Haemaphysalis longicornis; assembly: GCF_048455015.1. NCBI lineage: Eukaryota > Metazoa > Arthropoda > Arachnida > Ixodida > Ixodidae > Haemaphysalis > Haemaphysalis longicornis. Next base: position 136,492,618 of record NW_027526295.1, on the reverse strand, counting down.
AATCAATTATCGCCCAATTTCTAGCCTGTGATTGGTGAAGTGTTTGTGTTCTGTCCTGTTTTGATAAGCGAATGGTTCAATATGAAATGAAATAAGGGAAGCTGGAGAGTGGGAATATAAGTTCATGTGAGAATATAAGCGCGTGTGCGAATATAAGCGTGTGTACGTTACACGCACATCGTGTACTTTTAGCGTGATATTGGTTTTTGTTTTGTTTCAGCGGATGCTGTTTTTTTTGTCATAATTGTTTTCGGTTAAAAAACGTGCACAATAAATTGAATGATTGCCGTACGTGTAGCATTAAAATAAAATAATAAATCTGTGAATTCCGAGAGTACAGCATTAGATTAAAATGCCATCTGGATGCTTTTTTCGCGTTTCGATCGAATTTTTTCGAACGCTCAGTTTGGTGGTGAAATGTTGGAATGAACAACGTGTATGCAACCCGAATTTATTTGTAGCGTCAGAACTACACGCATGTCGTAACTGGTACACTAGTATGAGCAGCGCTGGTTGTGGTTCGTAGTCTTAGGGCAGCATCGCAAATGTAAATTAACCTGTCAGAACCTAGTAAAAATATTCAAAAATGGAATTGGAAAAATGGAATGGACTTATGGAATTTTCAGTTTAATGAATTTATTGTGTAACACACCTTGGTGATCAGAGTAACACAGCATTTGGAATTTCGCAGGTTTAAGGCAGAGTGTGATTATGGTGTCTGGCCTGTCGTTTCCTAATAACTTACACGTTGCAGGCGGCTGACTCGTGCAACTTAGACTATGTGTGAATGTGATTGTGCTGTAAAAATTTTTTGCACTACTTTGATGCTTCCTGCTGTACAACGTATACTTCTTATAAAATGTAGGCCTAGCAGGACAAGCGAACAGCACAACATGACGAGTTTTTGAGTGATGTGCTTTTTGAAGGTTTTGTTATGCATATATACCAACTAGCCCACCTCACCATTCTGCGGCACGAAGTATACGTCCATGGCTGTGACGCTGTCCGGGTTTGTGCATTTTTCCTTTTGCCACATTTTGTCGACATGTCTTTATCCGTGTAAATATTGTCACTTCAATCCACCAAGCGGTTAGGAAGATACAGAAAAATATTTTGCAAGTTCAGATGGTACCTGTAGCTGGGCTAAAATGTCCTCAGAGTCCCCATTCACGAAATATAGTTATGATATATAGTGGTACATAGTTAGTGTTAACGTTGCCTTAGTAGTGCCAGTGCTGAGATTGCATTATATTCACTCCACTCTCTTCCTGTCCCTTAATGTTACACCCATCTTCTAGCGTTCTATTGCCTGCTAAGTAGTCCTTAATTTAAGTTAGACGCTTTTAGTTAGCCTGGAAGTTTCTGCCCCGTAGGCAAGTACCGGTAGGATGCTGCTGTCATACACTGTCTTTTTCAGGGACAATGGTAGGCGGCCATTCTGTATTATACCAGTCTTTTATTAAAAAGCTGTATTAAGAACACAGGTTTTCCTGTACCCATGCCTAGATTTATGAACTGGCTTGCAAGGGAGGTGCTACTGCATAAACTGAACAAGGCGCCTGCTCAAGCTACTGTTGACGGTCCACTTGGCGTAGGACTTCTCCTGGTTTGGGAAACAGGAAACACGCTTTTTTCCATCTGCGAGTGGCATCCTGCATTATGTGTAACTAGATATCTTCGTGTAGTTAGAGACATCAAATTCTTTCATCAGACAATGTATAGGGCCCAGATTTTTATTGTCAGTCACATCCTGCGCAAATATCAGCTTTATCGACAACGCGCGGCCTCTTAGTTTTTATTGCTAGAAGCGGTATTACATTTTCTGCGGCCTTTCGACCATAAAATTTTTACTCACTTTCCAACCAATACTGTCTGCAACTATTTTGGCAGTTTCTGGCACCACAAAGAAGAACGCAAACTGTTCAAGAATTCCCTACCATAACTGATGATGGAGGCATGCACCATTGAACCACCATTCAATCATTTCCGTGCTTCCATGCGTTTTTATTTTGTGTTATTGTTCTTTGAGCGTATCACTTGGTGTGAATCACGTAGTCATGTAAATCTGTCTTCTTGTAATAATATTCAATCATTTCCGTGTTCCACTTGTTTTCGTTTGTTCCCAAATCATATCACTTTGTGTGAAATATTGAAATAGTGTAACTTTTTGTTTTGCTAACCAGAATTCAATAAGTTGTTTCTAAAGTGTTTTGTTGTTTTGTTGTTGTCCTGCCATTTCACTAAGTGTGAACCATTTCATCACGTAAATTTCTACTGCTCTTGTAACCACCGTACAGTCTTTTCTTTATGCAGACCTTTTCTATAGATCATAACCATTTCCCTAGATGGTTTGTTTAACGTAGCCTAAATTTGTATGGCACTCACAACCACCACTGTGTTTCCAAGGTACTTTGGTTTTATTGTTCCACAAACTTTTCACTACATGTTAACTATTTAGTTTCGTAAATTTGCTGTGTTTTTATAACCACTATTCAATCATTTCTTTGTTTTTCACATATTTCTTGCGTTGTGTTTCACCGAATTATTTTAATGTGCGATATTTCAAGTTGCATAACTATCTTGAGCTTGTACCCTGGGTTTACATGTTTGCTTTTCTTCCTATTTTTTGTCAACCTTTCTGCTGTGTGGGACTTATTTATAGCCATGAATATTTGTACTATTCTTGTAATTGTACAATGTGTACCCTGTGGGCCAGGGCAGATAGGAATAAAAATTAAAGTGGTTGTGTTGCGAAAGCATATTACATAATTTGGAAGTTTACTGTTTTACCTGAACTCTTCTGTGTTGTATGTGTACTTTGAAAGCATTCTTACTACCCAGCTGCAGGTACTTACAGATAGGATGGGAGACTGTCATTTTAATTAGTATAAGTTTTGAATTGTTTCTGTGATAGTTTATTTGCAGAAGGCCTGTACAGCCGTGCTGCATGGTACAATTCGATGACGCTACTGTGGTTGCCTTAGTGCCCAGGGCGCTTGTGCTGATCAGGACTTGTTTGCTGTTACTTACTGCCGCTTGTTTTCGATGCGACATTTCTTGTTTAGAGCTGTGCTTTGTGTGCTTCTGCGAGAGTGTGTGGTCAGCTTGGCACTTCACATATGAGACTTAATGCAGTATGCATCACTTCAAAAGTGGAAACACATGAATCTAGAAACCAGGTGAAAAGTAACAGCAAACAGTGCTGAATAGCTAGTAAGACATGTATTTGAAGTATAAATGCCCACAACACGTAGGCAACCTTGGAAAGGGGGCTGGCCAAACTTTCAAATAATGTATAAAGAATGTAAATTTCAGGCATACAGGTTCATATCAACAATATCATACTAACGTACCCAAGTCATCAATATAACAAACTAATGCTTGTGCAGAGACAGAAAACCCATGTAGAACAGACATCTATATACGTCTTGCATGCGTACCACTACAATGTCCATAAGACGTACCACTAAAATAACGTCCCTAAACAGCACATAAAAGTATCATGAGAGGTCTGTTCTATGTTATCCTTCGTGTGATTTGGATGGGTTTTTTTCAGTTGTAGCAACGTTGAATATATGTAATTTCGACCCCAACGATACGTCTCCTGGACATCTGCAATATCGATTGCTGACGTCTCCAGGATATCTGCACGACGTAACGTGGTTAGCTGGGTAATCCTGCCATCGATGCTCATCTCATCCACCTCGGGGATGCCCTTAGAGGGATACTCAGGCGGTGGAAAAACGAACAAGACGAACCACAGTCCGAATATCCGCATTGCCAAAATTACGGCAGAAGCTGAAGCGCACGCCCGTCAACTCAGCCCGCAAAACTGGAGGCAGTTCTGCAATAAGCTGCAATGGACAGTGGCAAACCACTCCACATGGTACCTGCTGCGTTCTTTAATGGAGACCGGGGAAGCCTTGGAGATCACACCACACTAGCTCCACAATTCATAATTACCCGGGAAATGAAGGCGACGTCCTAGAAGAGCTAGAGCAATCCTTGGCGGCTCGACCTCACGTCGAACCCATTCAGGCACCCGACTGCACAGGTGATTCGAATTCCAAAATGGACGAGCCATTCTCCTTTGCTGAAATCGAGGCGGCAGCGTACAACTTCCCCTGCAACACTTCACCAGGTTGAGACAAAATCCCCAGTTAACTACCGCGAAAGCTCGATCATGCTGTCTTGGAAAATCTCCTAGACTACACCAGTGAGTGCTCACTGGCGGTTTCTGTACCCTGCAGTGGAAACAAGCAGATATAACTTTCATCCCCAAACCAGGCAAACCCTGGACCTCCAAGAATCTAAGGCCTATTTCTCTGACTTCATGTGTCGGCAAACTGTTTGAGCACATGGTTCACAACCGGCTTTCTCCCCACATTAAAGACAACGGATACTTCCGTGACACTATTTACGGCTTCTCCCACATCTAACAACCAACTATGTGCTACTGTAACTTAGAGAGGAAGTAGTGTGGAACCTTAACATCTAACAACCAACTATGTGCTACTGTAACTTAGAGAGGAAGTAGTGTGGAACCTTAATAACAACATTAACAGATCTATCTTGGCCCTCGTCATTAAGGGGGCATTCGAAAACGTTTCGCACCAAGTCAATGTTGAAGGCCTCGCATGTACAATCTGTGGCGAATGCACATTCCAATACTTCGGGTCACTTCCCACCGAGCGCACAGAAACAGTCTGCATCGGACACCTAAGATCCGATACATTTGAAACCACTCCAAAGAGCTCTCCGCCGGGGTTGATGGTACCCGCACTAGTCTTCAACGTCACCACGAAGGATTTGCCACCACTACAAAAGCCATCCCATACCTACACCACGCTATACACGCAGACGACCTAACGCTCTGGGTCTCCAATGGATCTCCGGGCTACCAGGAAGACGCACTTCATGCAGCCATTCAGGTTACCCAACAATACCTTCAAGCTCGAGGACTAGAGTGTGCCCCCAAACTATCTCCCCTTTTAATCCTTCGCAAAACAACATGTAAGAAACGTAGATCCCATTCCACATCCAGAACTTACCATTAATGACCAAGCCGTTCCCAATGTGCCACACCTACGCATCATATGCCTTACCATGCCAAAAGATGGCCCAGGCGCACAGGCTATTCTTCCCGTGCTGAGGACTCTCTACTAACTCATGCTCCCCATCCGAAGGGTCTCTCATCAGGGATTTTGGTTACAACAAACTGACATTGCACATCATTCACGTCCTCCTTATTAGCCAGGTTACGTACGCCAGACATATATTTGGCACTGAAACCCACGGAAAAAGGTAAACTAAATATTGCCATACGCCGTGGCTACAAAGCCGCCCTTGGACTACCTCCAAAACAGCAACAAGAAAACTTCTACAGCTCGGCGTTCATAATATATGGTAGAAACAGGAAGAAACTCATCTCATCTCCCAACAATTCACAAGACTCAAGCTCACGCGAACAACCGCATGGCTACACTTACCCGGCTCGGTTACAGCCTCCCCCCAAAATGCGAACATAGGCAACGCTGCCCTCCAGCCGTCGAACAATTAATCAAATTCGCACCAATTCTTAGAAACATTCACCCCATCTATAACAAGTCATGCCGAGTATCCGGGATACGAGTCTTAAGAAAGCGCTGCCCTAACTCTCCCTGTACCCATTACGCACATGCCTCTCCGTTCCATGCCGTGAGCGTCACCGACGCGAACGGTGCAGAACTGACGGTCGCTACACTTTCCACGTCTAATGAGGCAGCAGACAAACGTTCCATCGCTATAGCCGCCACCACTGGAAACGACTATCTCACAAAAATGACCGCCTCACAAGCCGCCTGTAGTAACTTATTGCTAGGTTACATTACACCCGTGACCTCAAACAATATGCCAGGTGTGCGCAAGCTCCTGGAAATGCGCGTCCTCGGGACCCCCGGACGCGAGTCTTTCGAGGAGAACGGGGCGGCACACACCATTGCCCGCGTTCATACCCATCGGGCCGTTTCTAAAGGAGGCGAAGTGACGCAGCCGCTTTGCTCTCCCAAGCCATGTATTCTTACTGCATCCACGGACATCCTCGCCCCATACCGCCACGAGCGACCAAGCTTCCCGCCACCACATCGCCATTTATCCTGAGCAGATGCGACGGCCTTTGGGCTACATCAAACAAATTCCCGCGCTAGCCCCACTATTCCCTATGCCATTAACCCCGCCATCCACTACGCTACGTGTAATTTCTGTCCCCGACCTTGCACCATGCATCACAGGTATGGGAGTGTCAGTAAACCCCATCCCTTACCCGAAATCCTCACCCAACGTACGAGCAGTGGGCGGGCCAGCTGGACAGCTCAACTCTCAGTGCAGCGTGGCCTGTTGGAGAGGGGCAAGACAGCTAGCGCGGACCAGGGCTTCCCGGACTAGAGGAGGTCCTCACCGGGCGCGGGACCAACCATCAGCGCCTCAAGCTCGTCTAAATAAAGTTTATTGACTTACTCATTTTGGCTCAATGTTCCGCCGCAGCTGGTATTGAGTGCTGATTCCTTGGGTTTTTATCGGGCCCGCTCCCTTTTTGCTACTTCTTGTAGATCGCTACGAGCAGGGCTACTCTCATACTAAGGCTGAGAATTTGAGCGCCTTTCTTTTATGATAAATTCGGGACAATAGTTCATAGGATTCTTTCTTGGAGCCTTTAATTTGTTCCAGATCTCCTTGTGCGATTTTGCGTTCAGCGTGTTTTGCTCTTAATATTTTTTTTTTGAATTTTGTGCCCACCTCTTCCCCTTCGCCATGCTTTGGTGGAGAAGACTTAACTTCTGTGTCTCCTGTTTTTTCGTCAGACGACTTCGTGAAAATCGGGTTTCGTTCCGGCAGTTTTTTGTTGTCATTTGATTTTGTTCTGAGGGTTTAATGACTCGTGGCGAAGATTCGCGACGCAACGTAGTAGAGTGTAACCTTGCTGTCGAAACTAAGGCGGGAGGTTGTGGCATCGCCTGTGCTTCTTTGTTTTTGTTGACTTTGATGCTCTGTATTATGAGCAATTTTTTCGCGACTACTATGTTTAGCCAGCTCCTGTTTATGAAGGCATAGCAACCATTTTGGCTCGATAGGTTTCTGAATACTTAATTGCCAAGCTGGCTGGTGGGAAGCAACGCTAGCCCGGGCGGGTCGGTTTTGTGGATATTAATACTGCTGGCAGCTGCGAGACACGAGTCGTGACTGTTCCCTTTGGTCTTGGCTAGCGTCCCGGCGCGACGACTTGTAGCCTGAAGGGTGATCTTGGTTTGGACGATTGCCGCAGCCACGAGTGGGAGATCTCTTTCTCTAAAGTTTCTGAAAGTTTATTTTTCTAAAATTTCTAAAATATATGGGCCGAGCTACAATTTGAGTGCTTTGTTGCCCCTGCAAAAGCACCTGAATTCTTGAATACACAACTGGTGACCCTTAGGGTAGACACCGTGGTGTCAAAACAGCAAATGTCTCTACATCCAATGCGAACAACACACTCTGTACTGAATTCCTCTGTTTTGGCGCTAAACAACGTGCAATGCTGAGTGGTCAATGTATTGTTTGCAGCGTTGCAACACGTGCAATTCTACGACGTTTTCAAAAATTAGTAAGCCAAGTAAAGGAGAGGTGACTCCTTAAATATAGACCCGCCGCCGTGGCACAGTGGCTTTAGGTTGTTCTGCTGCGCACAAGTACGAGAGTTTGATTCCCGGCGGCGGCGGCCGCTTTTGCGACGAAGGCGAAATGCAAAAACGTCCATGTGTTCAAGATTTCAGTACACGTTAACGATCACCAGGAGGCCAAATTTAATCCGAAGCGTCCACTACGACGGGTCTCATCGTCATCGTCTTAGTAGTGTCGGTGCGTTAGACCCCCTAATTAATCAGACTGCTTACATATCGGTAGCCTTAAAATGTATCTTGTCACAACCCGCTCACAAGCTGTACGTGGGCTGGGACACGCTTTTATTGGCTGGCCGAGATTATTTTAGACCATACAGAAATCACCAAAATACGGCGCAACTATGACGCACGGGTTGCTTTGTTTTAACACGAAAATGTTTTATTCCCGGATGCGCGGATTTCACTGAAGTCCTAACCGTCACCGAAGTGACACCTGTACAATGAAGCAAGCGGACTGTAAAAGGTGCACCCCTGCACACAGGGTCTTCTTGCAGAGAAGCAACCTTTAGTACTAAAGAGTACGTTATACTTTGGGTTGTCCGTTTTCGGGTTTTATATTTTAACCCGAAAATATTTTATGGCGCGATACTCCAGGATTTCACTCACGTCATATCCGTCACGGAAATAATCCCTAATCCCAGCACATCTTTGCCGAAGCGACTTGCCAGCAGGACGTCGCTCGCCAAGCACACCCACTTGACTGCCGCCGACCCGCAAATCACGTTCAGCTGCAGATTTCGCTGTACATTTCACTTTCGTGTTTTACTGATTCCTATGACAGAGGAATCAACCAGTTTTTTGTCTTCATCAGAAAAGCGGCCGGCGTGGCTTCTACTGAACCTGACAAACTGCTAAAAAATTGCTCAAAAGGGCAGTCAAAATATCAAATCCTTAGTTTAAATAACTGACAGTCCCATAGTTCGAAACGCTAATAACTCAATGACATCTCCCAATGAATCTTAGGCGTGAAGTAGTAGCCCTGCAGCTTGCTCAAACCGCACATTAGTCAAGGCTACGACGTTACTCTGTAGCTTATCACCCGAGCGCAGAATCAACGTACGCACTGTGTTGTTTAGCCCAAGAGACAAATATTTCAGAATCATCTAATAGACACCCAAGCTAGCGTGGCAGAGGATGTTAAATACTCCTAACGTAATGGAATTTGCTTTCTTATTAATGTACAAGTGCGGGAAAAATGTTCACGCAAACTAATTTGGCGTTCCGCACATTTGAAAAGTGTTTCCAGGGCAACTGCATTTTATTTTTGTGGTAGAGGTGACGGCACTAATTACCTGCGAACGGTGAGAACCACCCTTCGGTGCAGCGTACGTTAGACTAGATGTGCGTCTACACTGACACAACCCCGTTCACTAAGACTAAGTTTGAATGAAGATTAATGCCACAATGACTACATCTTAATTTTTTACAAGTGTTCCTCCTTACAATGGTACTCCAGATAGTAGTACTGGGATATTGTATTATATTTTCACGGACGCATCGTGAATTAGCTGACCAAAATAATAGGAAAACCTTTGTCTCCTTGCGTCCGTAATTCGTCGTGTTCACTTGCATCGGCTGTGAGCTGAGCCGGAAATAATACCATCACATCACTCTTCAAACGAAACTTATGGCTTAAGGCCAGTAAACTGAAAAAAAAAGTAACTACGTAACTATGTGTTCAGCGCAACACGGGCTCCGACGGCGTCGATAAGGATTTCTTTCATTGATGCTACATAGTTTACGGAACCGAAGTTGGCTAGAATTGCACCCATTTCTGTTGTGCGTCTGAAAATTTCAAATAAATTTGCAGTTTTATGCCCCGAAACAACACAGGCCTTGGGGCGCGCCGTTGTAAAGGAGTCCGGGATAATTTTGGCCACATAGGGATCCTTCACCTGCGCCGAAATCTCGAACAGTAAAAAATCTCATGACGGAGTAGCGAACTTTATCGAGAATATTCAGGTGAAAACTCCTGTAACTGCATGTGTCTTTTTATGAATGACTGCCGCAACGATCAAATTTGATGAAATGTGCTTTTACTTTTAGCTGAAGTTTGGTGTCACTATTACTTCGCGCACGAGGTCGCCGGCTGGATTCCCAGCCGCGGCTTTCCCGGCTTTGTTATTTCAGCCTATTTTACCTTTCGAATGAACTAAAAATACCAATATACTTATATTTTTGGAATTGAAAGCGAATCATTACATTGATACGCCTGAACCATTGTTCGCAACATTTCTTTAGTACATAAATTATAGTAGCTATCTAATTCACGCCCTTAACCCCCATTTTTTTCGTAGGAAGCAGTGCAAGAGAGTTCTACTAATAGAACGGCGGAAGCTTGGCAGGGAAGACACGACGTTTTTTGGCATTACGCCAGTTTAGATGGCTTGAACATCTAAATGAACACCTAAAATGGTCCATTTCGAGTAATAGTGATGGTATTGCAAGCATGTTTTCTTTGTTTATTGAAGTTACCTTTTCAGCCTGTAGCTACGGTATTTATTCAAGAATGTCCGAGAATTTCTGTAGACTTGGCATAAATGGTTGTTCCCATTTTTTATACCAGGCTACTGTTGCTTATAAACTACTGTATTTTATCCTTAAAGAAAAAGCCGTGCAACCAAAAGTATATTTTTATTTCGAACGCGGAAATATTGTGCCGAACACATAGACAGACGGTAACATTGTGTGCTGTCTTTTAGTTTTTGTTTTGTCACATATATTTTTCTGTCCAAAGTACCAACTTACGCTGCAGTATACTGTGAAGAGCTTCGCAAGTTCTTCAGTAGTCTTTCATACCTAACATTACAACCCAACAACTGAATGCGGAATTACCTCGCATATTTCGCATTGCAATTTAGTAACGCCAGTTAGTATCGTAGCGTGCGGCTGGAGACAATTCGGAGGCTCAAAAACCTCAAATGACCGCTGGGCATCATGTATACGCATATTAAGTTGCTCACGGTGCCTTTAAAAAATAACTTCTGTATTCTTCGTGACCAATGTCAGAAAGAATGTAGAAGGTTTTCTATACAGAAGTGGGTTTCAGTCAGAGATGTTGGCATTGCGGCATAGAGCACGCGGTGTAGCCTGTAGGGAGTGGTTCCTCATAGTGTATAAAACTTTTTTTTAGCTAATGGTTCTAAGAATGCCCAGGCCAAATTTACAGACTAGTTTGATTTGTTCTGTGTTGTCTGCTAATGTTTTTTCGTTTTTTATTAAAGTAACAATAATGTTATACCGTTGCAAAGAAATTACGCCAATATTTTGTAAAAAGCATCGTATTTACAAAATTTCCCCGCACAAAGACCGGTTCGGTAACATGGTTTTCATGACTTGTGGTGCTATAATGGTGGCGCTATAATTTCTAGCAGTAGTAACACTGCTTTGGTAACGCCCGTACGTACGTATTGTATATTAGTACAAGGAAGGAGTTTCGTGAACGCAATTTGAGGTCGATGCTCGAGGTGCCTGCGTTACGTTTTCACGTGTCGTCTGTATCAGATTCATTGTCATCTTCCTCACAATGATGCGGAAACGAGTGAAAGTTAAAATGAACAATCTTAGCAACAGGCGATATACTTGCCTAAGAAAATGTGCTTCAAGGGGCATTCAGACGCCACTTTGCGAAGGGGGTCATTGGCCGGTAAATCGAAGGAAGTAAAATAAGAACCAACGAAACAAAAGAGACCATAAAAGTAGTCATTATTAAGCGCAAGTGTTCCAATTGGATGAGATAGCCCTGAGGACATTTATAACATATCTAACATACTATTACCAGTTTTATTAGAGACAAACATTTTGCCAAAAAGGTGCTGAAGAATATGAATGACGGAAAGTTGGTGGAAGTGGGGTCACAAATCTGCCTAAAAGTGAAAGAGATATTTAACATGCTGCCAAATTTATTTGTAGAATGTGTTATATTTACAAAACACAGCACTTCTTGAGAAAACTGCCAAGAAACTTACAAGTGTGCTGGTGCACGTTTTAAGAGATTTAGAAGCATGACGTGGCCATCCGCTGTGTAATTATCGGTGGAAACTACGGTGCTAATTTTGTATGACTGAATCGTCCCGCAAAAATGCTTTGTAAATATTTACAAAGCAATTTTGCAAAATAACTAGATTACGCCATGTTCCTCTGTGTTTCAGTTTATTAGCGGCTATGGTGGGAACATGTATATTATGTACCGAAACCTTTACAACAATCGTGAGCAAGGCAATAACATACAATGCACTATGGCCTCCAAAATCTCTCTGAATGAAAGTCTTCGTACTGCTTCGTACTGCATAAAATATTACAATACCACGTCACAAACAAGGTAAGCTCCCATGATTTAGAGCTAACGATCTGCTGTACTGTAGTGCAATGCTTTAGAATGGCTATGTGATTATAGCGATCCAGTTTGATGAAATTCTATCTCTCCTAAGAGCACACTCAGATTCGTTTTTATGCTTCAACCTCTCTGCTAAAGCTGCTATTCCACAAAACGTTTTTTAGGACAGCAAAGCTATTGTAACCCGTATAATATCATACAAATATAGAATTGACACCTTACCTCTCATTTAGGGGTCAGTGCTTTGTTGCGGAAAATTATATATACACTCCTACTCATCAAAAATTTGAAGTTAGGTTTTCGGACTTTCGTATTTGTCTTTGCTCAGAGATTGATGCCATTGTGTGTTACAGCTGCAGAAACCAAAGAAATCCTTTTGTATAGGAAACGCCTATTTGTCGAATGAATTACTCTCCCATTATGATGTACGTTTCAGCTTGTTTTTAATTAAAGCAGTTATATAGCGTATTTGAATTCAAATAAGCAACTCGTTTCGGATCACTTCCAAGCACGATCGATCTTTTCTATGGGCCTCCGCTTTTACTGTTGCAGCGTTTCTGATCAAAGGCCCCGTTAAATCTCATAACAGGGCCCTCTAGCGAAAAAGCGTTTAGAATCTTTCCTGAAATAAATATATATCAATGTTGATGTGGTTGCGTACAGTGGTTAACTATTTAAGCATTTCTTTTTGATCCGTAATGATACTGGTAAAAAGAGCATTTTTTACGACGTCGACGAATGGTTCTTCCAAATACATAAATGCAGAAACATCCGTAGTTTATATCTGGCCTATCGTTTTTTTATGTTTGGCCTCGATATCCGCTGTTGTGCGTAGGCTCTAAGATAGTGGATATCGACATGACGAGTTATAGAATGAAGGATCCCCACATACTGTTTTGCTGGTTTCTTCGTCAGAATATGTCCAGTTGTTGTATCACTGTGCTGATTCAGTTTATGATGCACCAGGAAAGCGTAAATTCATTTATACCACGCGGGTTGTATTCTTCGCACTTTTTATACCTACGAGTAAATGCTTATATTAACAGAGAATTACAGAGCTACGCTTCTATTCATTTTTGATGCTACGCCAATTCTTCCTCCTTGATTGGCTCTTCTGGCGCCATCCTTCAGTATACGCTTCCATCAAAAAGTTGTCATAAAGACAATGAAGGAAAGAAGGACCGATTTATGTTGACGAACGTTGTAGGTGGAGATTGTTTGAAAGTGCTGAAGTGAAACCTTTTCTATTGATTAGAAACGGTCTCCTTTGCGAGATTTACCTCGGATAATTCTACAGCACAATATTTATACAGAGGGGCTCTCATTCAACCAAGCTAATTTACACTGAACCTGTACTGTGCAGCAAAGGGAGCTTTTGAAGAACACTTTTGCGCACAGTTTTTCATTTAGTAAAAATACTATCTAAATGTTTTCATTTAGAAGTGTGATGTAACTTTCATGCGTAAAATTGATTGGAGCCCATCTTTGTTCCTTTTTGAAAGTCTGAAGGGTGTGAAAATGGTTGCAATACTAATTGGTGCTTCTTAAAGTCCACTAGTTTGCCGATTAAATACAGAAGTTTGTTATTTGCTGAGAGTGTGCATGCTCACGTTTTCGTACTCCTTGTTTTTCGGAACACAGGTATAACATTTCCTCAGAGTATGAGATGCACGATGATGTCCTGATAGCAACTCAACGTACAGGGACAGGTCAGGACACTGTTTTGTTCAGTAGAACATTTGTTTGGTTTCATATAAAAAGTTTGAGTTTTTTTTTTAACAGCGAAGGTGCTTAGCAAATCGTAATTTTTTGTGTCAGCAGTTACAAATAGCAATTGCCGAGCAGGCGCACGTGGGGACGGGTATCGCGGCGACCGTCGGGCAGTTAACAAAACCAAGAAAATGCTTAGCGCTCGTGTACGCTTGCCTCGGGACGACAGCACAGCGTCCCCTGCGCGCGTTAGTCAAGCCACGCACATCCACTTAGGGAGATTGGCAATGATTGCGGCGACCGCCGGCAGTTAAAGAAACCAAGGAAAGTGCGCACCTCGCTGTGACTGTGCAGCGTCCCCTGCGCATGTTTGTCAAGCCAAGCATACCCGCTCAAGGCGATTGGCGAAGATTCACACACACACAAAAAAACTCCAGCGTTCGCCATAATCATGGCAACACTTGTTCGGAACAAGAAAGATACGTCATAGCGTATGTCAAATGTGATGTCCAATGATCGTAACATAAAAAAAACATAAAGAGGCTCACATTTATACCAACAATAATGGAGTAAAGATCGTTGCACAGCAAAGGAGGACCAAATGGTCTGCAAACGTGGGATTAAACCTTGGTGAGTGTCGTGAAGGTTGCGTACAGCTTCACTACCTTATAGACTTACGCGTTATTGTGAGCTTCCTTAATTTTTTTGTACTTGGTCAAGACCAAGAATTTCCGAGAGGTATTTGGTGTGTACAACACATTATTTCAACTTGCGAATCAGGCACAGTTCCGTACAATTTGCAGAGGCCTCAGATAGGAGTTATGTCTTCATACAATTTGGCGACAAAATGTGATAAGATGTCGCTTAATCAGATTTTGTTTTTGTTTATAAAACCCATACTTAAAACTGTTGCCATCGTCCATGTTGTTTGTAAACTCCAGTTGTAAACTTTTTCTACCGAACAGTTGTTGTGCAAAACAAAAGATTTAGGGGCAACAAGCACCGCTTCATGCAGCAATATCCCCAACAATCCTGTGGAGCAGTCTGGCTATAATGAACAGTGCTGCATGAAAAAAGTACGTGTCTTAGAAACTGACAATATAAAAAACAATGGGCTATCAAGCGCTAATGTCTTTGCGTATATTCATCCGACAAAGTTGTAAGGCGCCCGATGAGCCAGCTGAGGAGTAATATCATGGTGCTTGAAACTGCAATAGCTTAATAGAAACTGCAATAGCTAATAGAAGCTGCAATAGCCACCCCCCTCTGAGAATACCTTTTTGGTGGTAGACGACAGCGTTACTGTGTCAGTGAGTGCGGTGGATTCTGAAATTGTTGCTTACGCAATGGCTTCTGGTGCCGGTACCACCAGAGAGCCGCCTCCCGAAGGTGATCGCCACCCGAAAACGATCGAAGATGCTGTAGCTGTCATCATCACCATCTTGAGTGTCGCTGCCAGCGCTATACCAAAAACTGTAGCTTAAAGTGCAGTCGCCTAGCCAGCTTAGCCGCCTTTGCCCCTATTCGCTCTCGCTGCTTTTAATGTCAGTTGTTGGGCCGTCAATGGCTCGGTTGTTTCTCAAGCTGTTCCCGTGTTGCGGCGGGTATTTCTGTCTTGCGAGTGATCTTGCGGCAATGTTTGTGCGAGATCGAACGATGAATGCAGCTAGCGATACCGAAAAGGAGAAGCGACAGCGATCATCGTCCCGACGCGAAGGAAGGCGTCTGTGGGTCACAGAACACACAAGAAGATGAGATAGAGCGAAAAAATTACTGTTCTAATGGACATAAGCAAATGCCACACTTTCATCGTTTGTTGCGATGATGTACCGACGAGGTATTGCGCAGAATGAAGTCCGTGGCGCGTACTGCAGTCGCTAGAAGAAAACAACTTATTTCTTCAAATAGAGCTGCTTTGAAGCGAGTGCAACGCTTTGATTTGAGATTTTGCCTGTCGGTACACGCGTGTACTTTCTAGTTATGTAATCTTTACTCCTAGTATTAGCATTGCCATACAGCCAAAATGTTTTCATTGCAACAATATTTAAACATTACAAATGATTTTAAGCCCTCCCGCGCGATTCGTTACATCGAGATTTAACTGTGGTTTGTATATTAAACGGAAAATTGTATAATTATTTGAAGTTTCGGTATATTGAGTCGCGTTGTTTGCGCCCTGAAAGGCTGACTAACACTTCGTTCTGTAGAGAATACGGCATTTACATTTACGCGAAACAACGAGGTGCCTCATTGTCTCACGCGGCTTCCAGCGCTAATCTGCAAAGAATAAACGTTTTCCGAGGCTAAGCCGGAGTTGATAGTGAGAGCGAACCAACGCGATTGTTCTGGTCGTATACGGTTTTGCTTCTGAGCCCATTGCCTCTAGCCCCGCCGTGTTGGCTCAGTAGCTAAGGCGTTGCGCTCCTGAGCCCGAGATCGCGGGTTCGATTCCCAGCCACGGCGGCCGCTTTTCTGATGGCGTCGACAACCGAAAACACCCGTGTGTAAAAGGTTTCGCCGCACGTTAAAGATCCCCAGGTGGCCAAAATTAATCCGGAGCCCTCACTACGGCGTGCCTCATCACCTGCGTTGCGTCGGCGCGTTAAACCCTACAATCAATCAATCAACATTGCCTCTAGAATTGTTTATGGTGCCGTGGTCGAATTTATGTTGGATTCAAAGCATACAAGAACGCAAACAGGAGTTATCGGTCTAACATTGGACGGCTGATACGGCCTGAGCATTTGTTACGCAGAAATAAACTAATTGCCGAATAACTATTGCGCTCTAAGTATTGTTTTAATTTTTAAATGCATATTTCGCTTACCCAACGCAGGACTCACCTACAAGACTAATTACACGTTTCTGTTCACTGACGGTAACTGCTCGGTGGTGTTAATGGCGCACTGGGATAAGGGTAAGGACTCTTTACCTGTTTTTCGCACATTTTACGCTGCTCCTGTGCTATCATTCCGCATTGCAGGGGTAATTCATATACAACGCGGGACTTGTAGGATATTTTGCAATAGAAACGTTGAATTTCAGGTTAAACCTCCCGGGATGAAAACGCCTTTGGGGGTAGTTTTTTATTCTGTTATAAAGGCAAGTTTATCTAACCATCAAGTTTAGCGTGTAGTAGTGTCACCCGCGGAAGAAGAGATATACGTAAGCAGAAAAACAAGAAAAACGTATAAAAATGTTGCTGTTTTATATATTTTACCTGCACTTTTTCTTTCTGACAAGAAAGTGTGTGGAAAACACGAAAATATCTGTTCCATACAGGTAGCAGCAGATCGCCCATACTCAGACTTTCTCAATGAAATGGAATGTCATCAGCGGCAGGCGTAGGCTGAAACACGACGAATATACAAACATCACTATTCTTATTGTATTACCACAAGTATCACGCCTAAACATTTACATTAAGTCATTTGTCACCACCTAAACACGAGTCGAAAACTCAAAATACCCTCCTAACTGTTACGGGGAATGTTCCTTTACTGATGCCACCCTAAAATGAAATGCGCAGAGGAAGCGATTTGTTATTTATTTATTTATTTATTTATTTATTTATTTATTTATTTATTTATTTATATACTCTCAGGGCCGAAGCATTACAGAGAGCAGTGGGTGTACAAAGTTTGGGGAAACCAAAAAGCAGCATATAAGAAATACAAACATGCAATGGTAGTTTCAAAAGTAAATTAACTATAACAATACGGAAACAATAAGCAAGATACAGTAGGCACGATACAGGGCAGTTAGAACGGCAGATTCGCAAAAGATATCAATACTCAGCATGGTTGCGTCAACAAAACACACGCACAAAATATTAGAACAAAAACAGAAAAGAACGTGTAGTTATATTGGGAAGAATTACATTAAAAGATGAGCAAGCGCATCTTTAAACATAGTGACGTCAGTAATAGCGGCAACAGAGGATGGAAGGTGGTTCCACTCGCTTACAGTCTTCGGAATAAATGATTCGAAATACAGATTGGTGCGGGCGCTGGGAACGCCTACTTTGAACTGATGATCGTTGCGAGATGATATGTACGATGGGCGCTGCAAGAGAATGTTGCTGAGGGAGGGGATACAATAAAAAATCTTATGGAAAAGGCAAAGGCGAGAGATTTTACGGCGCAGTGAAAGGGCAGGTGAGTGAAGATTAGATTTCATCGTGGTAACACTGGCCATACGAAAAACGTTCGACAAGATAAAACCTTGTAAATTAACCCTTTATTTAGATAAGTTAGCCCTTTATTTATTAGATAAATAAATTAGATTATAAATTCGTTAAATTAACCCTTTATTTACTTTCATTGCCTTCTACCTCAGCCACGTTTGCGTGAATCACCTCTAAAATATCTGCTCTTAAAACATCGTCCAAAATTAGTGTCTTCACTTATACTGTTAAACGTGAGTAAAATAGTGCCCAAACATGACGAAATAATACGGCAGAAAGATAGTGCTGCAAGAAGATTTTATCACTGAAACAGATGTTTGCACGCATCGCAAATTATTTTAATCATAATTACGCTTTAAAAATGTAACAAGCATCTCTCCTTACGCACCATCCAAACTGGGTATTTAACAAATGTCAATGGCTGCAAATTTTTATATCTGGATGTGAGGCAGCGGTAGACTGTGGAAACGAACAGCGTCATGGTCTATTCTACCGCATGCCTGGGGATAGTAGGTGTATCAATATTCATGCAACTGCCTCTTCCGTTCGCATTTAGGCATAGATTGAAAACGCACCAGGTCCGTAAGCCATATGAGACCCACTTTTAAATGTTGCGTTTGAGCTGAAGGAAGTAGTTTTAGCAAACCTGGAGAGTCCCTACAATGAAGAACCACAGTCCAACGGTGTTTTGAAGCAGCAGCCTTTACCCCACGGTTGCAACTCAGATAAGAAAGATGACATTTTTCAGGGCTTTCTCAGTATCATTCAAAACAGGCAAGTGTTTGCAACCAGCGGTGTTCGTATCGCGGGATCAGCTACGGCGGGGGTCTACAGAAGGATGGAGATAAAGTTGAGAATGCTTGTGCACTAAAATGGTTATCAAGATAGAAAAAGCGGCATTCAATCTACTGATCTAAACGGGTGATATCGAAGTTCAACGAAAGTACAGAACATCAGCGCATGATCTATTGCTTGAACGTTGCTTACGAAGGCACTGCTGAAGAGTACAACCAATCTTGTACATTCTAATCAATTTTAAATGGCGGCAAAATAATGAGTGGTGTTTTGATAGAGCGCGCTGCTACGCTGTGGTGTACACTTCAAGTTGGTGAAATGCGGTGAAGTTCTCCACGTGCTTGGCGGCAGATTCCACCTTACTCAAACATGATGAGAGGCCAATATCGTCGGCCGCCTTGCTGGCGGTGACTCAAACCGCACCGTCTGCAGAAATACAAATTAAACTGTTCTCGCAGAGCAACGTAGAGGAGTGCATCTCTGAACGGACGCCGCTGACCGAGATTTTATCTGTGGCGTATTCGGTTGGCCGCTCCGGTCCTCTGGCTCGGAGTCGCCAGATGCCAAGGCGGCTCGCAATCGGAGTGCGAGCGGCAGCGTACTAACCGAATG
Organism: Haemaphysalis longicornis; assembly: GCF_048455015.1. Taxonomy (NCBI): domain Eukaryota; kingdom Metazoa; phylum Arthropoda; class Arachnida; order Ixodida; family Ixodidae; genus Haemaphysalis; species Haemaphysalis longicornis. The sequence continues at coordinate 136,473,288 of NW_027526295.1, read as the reverse complement.
CAACGGCGACCTTGGAGCAGCGCGCCTGTAGTGCCTGTAGCGTCACCCTGCAGCCAGCGCGGGAACCCACCGGGTAAACCTTGGCGTTTTGTGCCACGTGAGTGGTCCTTCCGGCCAGATCACGCCACGCTCTCATTTCGAAGACAGAGCGGTCGGAAGCCCTCCGAGTCTGAGGTTGGCGCTCCGAAAGAACCAACCGAAGGTAGTTCGAGCGCTCGAATTATACAAACCGTGGCGCGGCCGCTTTTAGGAGCACTCTAAAGCGCTCAGAAATGCCCAACCGAATACGCCATTAGTTTCAACCTGCGCCGCTACCGCCAGCCTTCACAAACCAGGGAAAGAATTTTCGTGTGTGTCTGTAGTGTTTTATTTCCGCGAGGAAAACACTATTAAAACGTTGTGACCACTAGCGCTTCGGGCTATAAATCCGCGATTCACCCAAGCGAATTATTCATTCGATTGACTGCATCGAATCCCGCTGGGGCTCTGTTCCAATCATGGTAAGTATAAGCTTGCCAGGAAGGGTGCTGTTCCTGTATTGTCGCGGTTCCTCTCCCACCATGCCATAAATGAGTCACGGATTCAATTAGTTTTTTTTTGTCGTCAACACAAAGGCAGCTTCTTTGACTCGCCGCACGTGAAGCCCGCTACCACTAGATAACGGGAACGAGGGAGCCCGATTTCGGGATGCCTTCGCAAAGGTAGCAGTGGCTACGTAACAATATATCACATTATTAAGAGTGAATAACGCTTTTCATGTGGAAGGTCGACCTAATGAAGAAGTGTTTTATTCTGTGGACACCCCGGCGCTAAAAAATATGGGAGACAACTGAATCGAGGAGAGCTTAATAGTTCCCTAAGAGGGCTACTGCAAAGTAGCGCCTGTCGGACTGTACTTAATTAGAATCAACTTTTTTCTGGCAGAAAGGCTTTCTGGCGAAGAGAATCCCTGTCCCCAAAATTGCGCCGATCCTCTGTAGCAAGTTAGGACGCTTTATTAGAACAATCAGGGAATAAAGTAGCAGTAGAATACATTCGATGTTTGAAAATAGCGGATGGCATTCCTTGGTCAGTGATTTCGGAGAACACCGACAGAATAAGTATTTGGAAGCTACCCACAAGTCTAATACATATTCTATTGATACACATCCACAATTTATACATATCGTGTGGCTAAGGATATGTATAAATAAAGCCAAAGTAATTCGAGCCTAATGTGGAAGGCCTCACGTTTCTGTAAGGAAATAAAATTTATTAAGGTTTCGATGAGTACAGCTATCTTGGACACGTCTTCAGCATGATGTATGCCACAAGAAATAAGTTATACCTACTGCGGTATGGGTCGCTACCACATATGGTGCCTCAATTAAATATAACCAGTCCAGGTAGGTATTTCTGAGGAGAGACAGAAGTTAAACTATGTGCATGACAGAGCGGCTACCGAGAGATGATCCAGACGAGTTTGAAGAGAAATAACTTCGGGGAGGGGAGAAATACGGAAATGATTTCCAAATTTTAATGCGATCCTGCGTCAACAGAGAGAAGCGGTTAAAATTTATGGGAGAGGCGTTATTCTGCAGTGCAGATAAGACAGTCAGAATGAAGATAAGTATTGTTAGAGGGCATACGCGGACAATTTACCCATTTGGTCATGTGTGTATGCCTTGTAACCCCCCCATCCCCCCCCCCCCCCTCCTGCAAGGGCCATTTTGTGGCCTGCCGTATTTTCTAAATAAATAAATAAATGCTCCACGGAGCCACGGCCCAGCTTTGACGACAAAGAGGGTGTGGCTGGCGTGCAGCGTGCGCGGGCTTCTTTAGGGATTCTTGTAAATATATCCTGCTTTTTGAGTGAATGCAGCACTTGATCACCAGCCATGGTTCCTGTCACGTGTTCTGCGGCCACTTGACATCTTTCCGGAGCTTCGAATACATCATCCTCACCCCGCCTTCTTGCACGCCTCGTTATGGCTTCGCAAGCAATCCCCTGAAAAACCTTGGTACATGTCGGTTCAATTCAACCCCGGTGCTCCTTGGACGCGCCTGTGTCCCCATCCACGTGCACTTGCGAAAACCTGTTGAGAGAGGATGAATTTCCGGTTTGCGCGGGTCATCACGAATCTAAATAACGGGCTTCTGATCTAGCACGCACGTTCTAAATGTAACACCTCTGAGAACGGACGATGTTCTCGGCACCGTAATCCACCACTACAGGCCAACTTTCTTGAATTTGTAAGAGCCCATTTAAATTTCTAGTATTCAAAGTAATCTTCTGAGGTGTACAACGTTCTAGATTTTTATTCCAGCTGCCATACGAGAAGGGTGCCAGAAGGCTTGTGCGATGTGGGTGCGAGACGGAAGTACTTTTAATTGGAACGCAACATGTGATGACGTTTACTTTACGTCGTGCGGCACTCTGAAAATCCAAATATACAACGAAACATACTGCCAGAAACTGGAGGGCCTCAACTGTCAAGCGGACGCGGTTTGCTGAGACGTTTAAAAATTGTTGCCTCGTCTGTAGCCGAGCCGAATTTTCCAACAATAAACAAACAACAAAATAATAGCAACACAAACTTGAAAACAATGTGTTACCCTTTTCATGGTGTCTTCACTACCACTTCGAAATAAATGTGTATAACTGTGAAGTTATTTCAATGAGCGCCTACATGCACTACAGTAGAGCAGAATTTTTTTAGTTTTCTCAGGATGGGTCCAAGGGAAAAAAGAGCGGGGAGATCCGCGTCTGTCTTCTTCTTCCTTCAGGTGGGGGAGGGCAGTTCTAGGATTATAGCGGCGACTTCAGCTCTCCGGGCAAGTTGGACTTCCACGGGCCGGTCAAAAGTGAGGAGCACGGTGTCCCACTGCTTCACGCTTCTAATTTGTAATAAATAATGAGGTCTGTTCCTATCTTCGCACCTACATTAAAGCAGTTACGACCGAACCATATGTTCCAGATCCCCTTATGCATCCATCTAGATATAACCGTGGGTACGAATGGCTGTAGACCAGGTGTGCGTCGTGCGCTTTCTCACTTCCCTGAAAGCCTGAATGGGCTGGAACCCAGAAATATTCGTCCCCTGGGACTGGGTCTCCGCGGAAGCAAGCCAGCAGCTGTTTGAGCGCTTTGGACTACACCGGGTCCTTCGGAATACTTAGAATGACGGACTTGGTGTCGTTTATTATTAGGTACCACTTGGAATATGCGTAGTTGCCAGGGCAATGATTGCCTCCTTCAGAACCTTCCGGGACGTCCGCAAAATCATGCCGCAATAACTGAATGATCCCATCAGTTAACTATTGCAACGATCATGGTGTCACCGGCATTGAACTCGGCGGCATCCGCGTAGAACACGTCCTCCCACGTTCGGAGTCATTTGTAGAGGGCCTTACTCGCTCTCTCGTCTGCGTTCCGCATTTTGTATTGTGAGGAAAGGACACAAGTTTCTTTTTTTTCCTTGTGTGTTGTGTTTTTTTTAACAAATATACTGTGACATGGGCCGTGAGTGAAGTCGAGCGACCAGTGCAAACCGGAAGAGAAGACGACGGGCTGTGGGCAGGTGGGAAGGCAGCTGAGCAAAAATCAAGAAAAAAGAAGAACGAAGCCGCAAGACCTACTAGGGAACGTGCTAAGGGTCTCGTGCCACGAAACCACGAAGCTGGGCCACGAAGCTGGGCGACGTTCCAGAGGAAGAGCTCCTACCGTCGTTCCTGCTGCGGGCCTTCACCCAAGGCGTGTCTACCTCCTACCTCATCCGGTCCTGGTGGCCTGTCCCAGGACCAAGGAGCGGCCTGTAGAGCGGCTCCTGCCAGGGTGCAGCTGCCGAGTGCAGGCCTTGGTCGACGCTACCCGAGTGCTTATCTCTGGGGTCGTTCGTGGGACGTGGACCGCGCGAGCTGAGGTGGCATCACACATCGGCGCGCGGCCCCGTGGCAAGCGCCGCACACGGTAGAGCAGCCTTATGCCGGCGACGATTCAGTTGCAGCAGTCGTGCCACCCCTACCCTCGCTCGCTTCGACGGCCACACCAACTGTCGACGAGAAAACTGAGAAGACGTCGGGACCTGTCCGTGAGACGACGCATTTAATATTTCTGAACCATAATCGCGAGAAACGTTGGTGTGGGGCAGAATATCCAGTAGCTCGGCAATTTCCAAACTGTATTTTGGGGTCACTTGTCATGTGAGAGTGACGTGAAATGCCGATGTATTTTGTTTTCTCCCTCCCATAACTCAGGGCTAGTGGGACAGATAAACGTATTATTTTCTTTTTCCGTGTTCGCAATGTTTCTGTCGCTTCTTTTCTCGTGCGACAGCACACGAAAGCGTGACGAACGTCCATTCACCATCACAGTATGCTGTGCAAGTTTCTTGGTAACGGCGGGACGTCATTCCATGCGCTCGTGTCCTGTGTAATACCTAATTTACCGCCGAAATCGGATTGGTAATTTTTGTTTAAGGAACCTTAGAATAGCCGCCCTGTCGGTCTTTAAAAAGCCGTTGTAGTTGATGAAGTCCTTTGAGCTTCAGTTATATGGTGAAGGGTGTTGTGCAATCGAAGTGCTGCGAAACGTTCATCAGATGCGTTGATATAGGTATGTCTAACGCGTGTTTGCAGGCTTTCCTGCTAATGGCGTTTATCTTGCTGTCGTCGTCCGCATTTAATTTAAGAAATAAGTGAGGTAGACCACGCGGCTCAGGACGAACACGTCAACCAGTCCGATTTCTTTCCTTCAACCCGTGGTGCCGATTGGCGACGTGCGGGATGAGAGAAGTCATCTTCTACAAGTCCTTTTTGCGCTCGCCGATAGTATCGATTTTATATCCGTCAGCCTGGATTCGCAGTCCAAAGACCTTGATTGTAGTGGCTGTCAGTATGAGCTGCCCCCACTGGTGTAAAGGTACATGTCCGCTGTTTCAGCAACCGATTTGAGCCCCCTGATGGTCGGTCAGTACTGCGTGAGCTGCGAATTCTGAAGTGGGCAACCTCAGCCTCTCGGCGTGACGTAGGATTCCACCTCGCCGACATTTCTTTTTATAGCCGTCGCTGCCATTCGTGACCCAGAGAGTGGACTCATCTTCTTAGATGCTGCTTTAAACCTTCCATATTTATTTCCTAATAGTTGAGGACGCCGAGACTGGCGACGTTCAAGAAGGAAGGCGAGAGGACTGAGCCCTCTGGCGTGCCCCTGTTCTCCTGCTCTGACAAACCCGGCATGACGCTCCCGCTAACATGAATGGACACAACACATACCCATATTTTGACTTGGCTATTTGTTCCGCAGTTCTATTTCGAGGTTTTGAGTGGGGTGTTGGCACGGACCCATATGCTACTGACCGCTTCCCACCTCACTACCATATATAAGTAAAGGCCCAAGCTGTCCATCTTCCCAGCACAGCTTCAATGAAGAAAGAATAAAGTGAAATACAATTACAGAGACATCAAAACTACAATACACGTCCACAAGACACCTGCGCGTTGAACAGGGGACCCAACTACCCAGAATACGGAAAGTCAATGGCCAGCAGACGCACAGCCTGCCCCTGGTTAGTAAAGCAGGGGACACACCGGAAGACCAGGCTAACGCACTCGCACAACCCATCCAACACGTGTCCAGTTCAGCACACTACACAAAATTTCATTCAACACAAAACGTCTGTAGAGAAAAGTCATTACATGACAAAGACAAATCAGAAACTGCTTACAAATTTGAATTCACACTAGATGAGTTGAGGGTTGCGCTAGTCACGTGTACACATTCAGCTCTATGCGCTGATAAGGTTACATACACCATGATACAACACCTACACCCAGACACCTATACAACCAAATATGGCTTTCGGGGCAGCTTCCAAGCTCTTGGAGAGAGGCTATTGTTGTGGCGTTCCCAAAGCAGGGGAAGGAACCATGCTCTCCTGCCAGCTCTAGACGAATCAACCTCACAAGCTGCCTGGGCAAGCTTCCCGAGAAGATGATAAACAGAAGACTCGTGTACTTCCTAGAGTACGACGGTCTTCTTGAGAACTGCCAGGCAGGCGTCAAGGCAGGGAGATCCGGTAATGATGAGTTGGTCGGATTGGAGTGCTAAATTAAATATGCCTACGTACATGGGCAAAATTGCTTGACAGCATTTTTTTATATTGAAAAGGCATATGATACCGCATGGCGCTACGGCATCCTTGGAGACCTCAACTACTTTGGTATATCAGGTATCATGCTGAACAATCTTTCCAGTTGCCTGTATGAACGAACATTTCGTGTCAGAATCGGTTCGGCACTTTCAAACGTTCCCGTGCAGGAGAATGCCGTGCCCCAAGGTGGGTTTTAATCTGCAACGTTTTTATAGTTAAGATTAATTCTCTCCAGAATAATTGCTGTCAACCATCTCTTGCTTGATGTATGTAGACGGCCTTCAAATATTTTTTAATCCTGTAACATACTTATATGTGAACGTCATGTCCAGCTTTGAGGTAATAAACTTGCTTGCTGGTCAGACAAAAAATGAGTTTAAACGTACTACTACTAAAAGCACCTGCTTTATGTTTTCAAAGATACTCGGGATGCAAGCGGACCCGACATTAAGCTCTATGGCGACTCAATTCCTATGAAAAAGTAACAGAAGTTTTTAGGTGTAGTCTAAGATGAAAAACTAACATTTATTCCACACATCAATCAACTCAAGCGTAAATGCCTCAAAACGATAAACGTCTGCGTGTTTTTACCACGTCAATGCGATCTCGATTAGACTGTTTGTGTGGTCTATCGGTCAGCAACAAAAAAAGCACTCAAAATTGTCGACCCAGTGCGGCACGTGGCACTACGCCATTCGTATTCGTGTGGTGCATTCCATACTAACCCTGTCCACACTCTTTACACCAGAGTGTGACAAATGGTGCTTATCACAACAGCGAACTTCTGTCGACTTGCTATAGGTCTTTAAAATTTCATCGATAGACAACGACCCTTCTAAACCTGTTTTTAATGATACTTTCACATTCCAGCTTTTAAAATCGGTCAATCATGTCTGCACCTTTCTCACTCATATTCAAAGAACAGATGTCTGAACTAGCATCTCCTTTTTAGATACGTATAAACATCCTGTAGCATGCTTTTATCCTATGGCAAGTTCACCCTTTGCTATGACATTTGTGATTTTTAAAAAGTGAGGAGAACAATGGTGTGTCAAAGAGCTTAATTATGCAGCAATTCTTATTTTTACAGGAATATTTTAACTTTGCAGAATTTTACAGCAATGCGTCCAAAACACCCTCCACCGTGTCCTGTGCTCCGAATGGTCCCAATTTTACTGCAAGTAGAACTCTGAATATAAACACCAGTATCATTAAGGTGGAGCTGTATGCCATTTCTCTCGCTGCAAGTCATATCATTGAACATAATATCTCTAAGTCTGTAATTTATACCAAATCTTTGAGTGGTGTGCAACCATTGTCCTCCACAAAGTCATACAAAAACTACGTCATCAATCTCGTCCTAAAGACCATTATCTCTGCGTATGCATGGAATCTTAAACTGGCTGTGTGTTGAGTCCCTGACCACTCTAGTATAGCCGGTAATGAGACCACTGATCAGATGACCGCTGCTGGTGTACTTACAAATACACTACACATTCCAACAGCACCCTACACTGACCTCAAGCCGCACATGCGAAAGCACTTTCTCAATACATGACAAGTAGTCTCGAATACACAGAGGGCAAGTAAACCTTATAAAACCGCCCTTGGGACCATACACTACGGACACACGCAACAAACAGGGAAGCCAGGTTACGGATAGGGTACGCCTATGCGACGCACACACCTCTTCTCACTGGGTCTCCAGACTCGTGTGTAGCAGGTGCGGGGAGGGCGTATCGGTAGTCCACGTCGTAATCAGATGCATGGCACAAACACTTCAGATAACTCTAAAGACAGCACATTCCATTACACCCGTTGGTTGATGATGATGGTTGGATGTTTATGGTGCAAGGCCAACTGGGGCACAGAGCGCCAAAATAATAGTCATATATGAGGGTGAAACCTTAACCACTAAGTAAAGTCAGCAAAAACAAAAGTAAAATCACAAAACGACAATGGGCATGGCTGGTGTACACGGCCAGATTTCATTATGCATGATAGGAAATGAGGTTTAAAAACTTCACTTCTGACAAATACTCAAACACACATTTCACGGAAAGAATGGCATCGTCACCTAGAAAAAACGATGGATGTAGGGGAATATGTTGTCTGTAGAGTTCTCTGAAGTGTTTGTGTCGTGTTGTGTGAAGTGCCTTGCATGTGATTAGTATGTGCACTACGGATAGGGCCTCTCCGCATCTGCCGCACTGGGGTCTAGAAGATCCCGTCAGCAGATACGAGTGCGTTGCATGGGTGTGCCCTATCCGATCCGCAGCCTACCCAAGGCGACTTCCGTGTGTCTGTTGTGTGAGTCAGTTGTGTATCGTCCCAAGAGTGGCTTTATTACGTGTAGTTTGTTATCTGTCTGTTCATTCCACTGTGCTTGCCGTTTCCTACGAAGGTATTGTCGAATTTGTGGCTTAAGGTCACTCTGTGGTAGAATGGTTATATCTACTGTGTTCCTGAGTGCAGCAACGGCAGCCTCTGATCCGCAACCTCATTGCCAGGAATTCCAGCATGGCCTGGAACCCAGCACAACACCAGAACAAGTTTTTGGGCATATATAGACATGATAGTATTGAAAACCATATGGACAATTCAGTTTTTGCATGGCTTGTATGATGCCAGTGCGCGCACAACGCTCAACGAATCTGTATATATGATGGACTTCGAGATTTTGTGTTCAAGAACATGTTGTGCAATGAGTAAGATGCCATATGCTTCAGCTGAGTAAATTGTGGTGTATGTGCTCATGGTTCTGCATGCATCAAAGTTTGGTCCATGAGCAGCGCAAGACACTATGGGTGCAGTTTTTGATGCGTCACTATAAAACTCTGCAGATTGATACTTGTACTGCAGGGAGAAGAAGTGCTGCAAAATTGCAGTTTGTGGTACCCTGGTTTTATCAATATTCATGAAAGACAAGTCACAACACACGGGTTGAAGCTGCCAGGGTGGTAAAACGTCAGTAAAAGAAGATGTGTAAATGTCTGAAAAGGAGATGTTGAAATCCGAAGCTTCCTGTCTCACTCTAAGTGAGAATGGCAAAGGAATTGACGGGCGATTTACAAACACTAGTGATGTGGATGCATCATTAAAAACAGGTTTAAAAGGATGGTTATTCATCGATGAAATGTTGAAAGCATAGAGCAAGTCCATGTACGTTCGTTGTTCCTCAAGGCACCATTTGTTACATTCAACGTATGGACTCTTTGCCGGGCTAGTGCGGAACGAACCCGACGCAAGGCGGAGGCCCAAGTAGAGTACTGGGTCAAGCCTTTTTAGTGCGGTTTTTGATGACGACCCATACACGACGCTGCCGTAGTCTAACCGGGACCCGACTAAGGCGATAAAGACCCGGAGAAGTAGTTCTTTGTCTGCCCTTAGGATTGATGGGAGAGGACCTTCAGAAAGTTTAGTATTTTGAGGCATTTATGTTTAAGTGCTTTGACGTGAGGTATGAACGTGAGCTTGTTATCAAATATGACACCTAAAAACTTGTGCTCCCTTTTAACAGGAATAGATGCACGGCCAAGAGCAATCTCAGGGTCCGCACTAAGCCCGCGCTTGCGGGAGAACAGAACACAAGTACTTTTGCCCGGGTTCAGTTTAAAACCGTTAAGGTCCGCCCATCCAGCAAGCTTCTTAACACCGAGCTGTACTTGACGCTCGCAAATTGACATATTACAGGATTTAAAAGATATTTGAACATCGTCTACATTTACGGAACAGGAAATGGTTGGTGGCAATGCCTTTCGGAGGGAGTTCATCTTAACTATAAACAATGTGCAGCTTAGAACTCCACCTTGCGGCACACCATTTTCCTGCACATGTATCCCGGACAGGGATGACCCAACCTTAACACGAAATGTCCTCGTGGACATGTAGCTAGAAATGGTATTTAACATGTTACCTGACACGCCAAAGGACTTCAGGTCGCTAAGGATGCCATATCGCCAGGCTGTGTCGTAAGCCTTTTTAAGATCAAAGAATACCGTAAGGCAGAACTGCTTATGAGCAAATGCATCTATTATTAAGGATTCCAACGCAACAAGTTGATCGTTGGTAGATCGCCCCACCCTAAAGCCTGCCTAGCAGCTCTCGAGAAGACCGTTGTACTCAAGGAAGTACACGAGCCTCCGATTTATCATATTCTCGAGCAGCTTGCACAGGCAGCTTGTCAGAGCGATCGGACGATAACTGGCGGGAGAGGAAGGGTCCTTCCCTTCCTTCAGGAACGCCACTACTGTGGCCTCCCTCCAAGAGTGTGGAATCTGCCCCGAAAGCCATATTTTATTGTATAGGTGCAGGAGTGTTTCAAGAGTGTCTGAGTGTAGGTGTTGTATCATGGCGTATGTGATTTTGTCTGCACCTGGAGCTGAAGGCTTACATGTTGTCAGGGCAACCCTCAACTCATAGAGTGTAAATTCAGAATTGTAACCAGATTTTGACCTGTTATTGTCATGTAGGGACTTCTTTTCACAAGTATTTTTATGTTTTAGGAAAGTGTTTGTGTAGTGTGCAGAGCTGGAAACGTGTTAGAAGTGTTGTGCAAGTGTGTTAGCCTGGTCTTCGAGTGTGCCCCCTGTTGCACTGAGCAGGGGCAGGCTGTGTGTCTGTTGTCCTTTAAGGTTACGTATTCGTGTCCAGACTTTGTGAGTGTCGGTGTATGAGTTGATGGAAGTGAGGAAGGCGCGCCAACTCTCCCTTTTCGCCTCACGACGCACACGCTTCCCAAGAGCCTTTGCCCGTTTAAAGGAAATGAAATTATCTGGCGTGGGGTACCGGCGAAGGACACCCCACGCCTTGTTCTGGGCCTCTCGCGCCCGCCTACAGTCCTCGTTCCACCAGGGCCTCCTTGGGTTGCGGGACGCACTGGAGGCCTGGGGCATAGACTTTTCGGCGGCGTCGAGTATGTGTGCCGTGACGAGTTGGGCTGCTTCCTCCACGTGTAGGTGTTTTATGGTTGTGTGGTGTAGTTTAGATGTTTCTGTGAATGTACTACAGTTTGCTTTTGATTCATTAAACCTGTTATGGGAAGATGGACTGCATGGGCCTTTACCTATGTACGTTAGGGAAGTGGGGAAATGGTCGCTATCATATGGGTCTGTGCCCACAGCCCACTCAAGACTTGGAAAGAGAACTGCGGAACCAATTGCCAAGTCAAGATGCGAGTATGTATTGTGTCCTAAGTTATGGTATGTAGGTTGTTTTTTGTTGAAAAGGCATGCTCCGGAGAATGTAAGAAACTTCTCTATCAGGTGACTTCGGGCATCCGTTCTGGAGGAGCCCCAAAGACAGTTGTGCGCATTAAGGTCGCCTGTTAGTATGTATGGTTCGGGCAGCTGGTCAACCAGTGCCTCGAAATCAGAGCTCAGAAGCGCAAAATCAGGAGGAATGTAAATGGAGCATACTGTTATCAACCTATTAAATATTATCGTACGGATTGCTACAGCCTCAAGGACAGTGTTCAAAGTGACAGGGTGGCAGACTAAGGATTTCCGGGCGACAATTGCCACACCTCCTGAAGAGTGTGTGCAGCCAACCCTGTGCTTTCTGAATACCATGTACCTATTTAAGAAATTTGTTTGTTTAGAATTGAGGTGGGTTTCCTGGAGACACATGATACTTGGCTGACTGGCATGCAGAATCTCATACACATCATCAAGATTTTTATTGAGGCCTCTGCAGTTCCATTGGATGACATTTTCTGCACCCATAATTTAAATTTAAGAATAACTGGAGTGTGTGTGTTCGTGTGTGTTCTTGTGTCATCTTTCGGGGCTGTTAGTCTTGGATTTTTAGGCTTTTCTGTCGGCTTGGAAATCGGAGGCCGCTCCTTGCGCTGCGTTGCAGGCAGGAACGGCATGACATCCATCTCCTCGTCGGATGCCAGAAGGGTGCCCGGCGGACCAGGCCCCCCGGATTTGGCCCCCTTTCGGGAGCCCTTCGTTTGAGCCGCCACCGCCGAGGGCGTCCTGGGCACCAGAGGTGGCACGGGAGGTGCGGTGGCGGTGGGAGCCGATGCGGGGCCCCCGGTGTCCATCCGGTCGGCACCCTCCAACGCACTGGAGGACGAGGAGGCAGGGGCGGGAGCGGCACCGGTCCTTACAGAAGAGGTTGTCACCACAACCGCTGCTGCCTCAGCAAGCGGCGTGGCAACGGAATGGGCTGCCAGAGGTAACAGAGGGGGGGGGGTGGCGGAGGAGGGACCAGGTCAGACTCGCCGAACTGGGTCCCTGTGGACAACAGACGCCGCTCCGCCCCCCGGCGAGCTGCGTCGGCGTACTTCCCCAGAGGGAAAGAGGCGAACCTCTTTCTCGCCTCTGGAAAGGTGATATTCTCAGTGACGTTTACACTTATGATTTGTTTTTCTTGCTTAAATTTCTCACAAGTGCGGGACCATGCTGCGTGGGGCCCCTGGCAGTTGGCACAGGTGAAACTCTGGGTGTTGCAGTTTTCGGACGGGTGGTCATGTTGGCCGCATTTTGCACAGGCAAGGCGGCCGTCGCAGGAGTTGGTGCCATGCCCAAACCGTTCGCACTTAAAACACCGCCGCGGGTTAGGGATGTAAGGCCGAACCGGACATCGAACAAAACCGGCATTGATGTATTCTGGAAGGCTCGACCTGTCAAAGGTAAGATAAGATGCTTTGTAGGTATTTTTTTGTCCTCTCTACGTATGTGTATGCGCCTGACCCCTGTTACCCTGACCTCGAAGGCCCTCCAGCAGGTCGGCTTCAGTTTCGTTCAGTAGATCGGGATCGGAGATCACGCCCTGGGAGCTGTTTATGCTGCGGTGGGGCGTGACCCTGATGTCAAGGTCACCGATTCGGGTCTGGCTCAAGAGTTTTTCTGCCTGCTGCTGCTTGGTGCCTTCGACCAGCAATTGCCCAGTTCTTTGTTTCTTGGCTTTGTACGCCTCACCAATTATACTCGACAGGAACTTCGATACCAAGAAGACAGACAATGAAGAGACAGTTCTTTCTGTGTCAGTTGACTCAACTACAAGAAAACGGGAATAGTTGTTTACGGTTGTTGGAAAGACAGTTGTTGAAAGAGGTGGAAATGAAACTTCGGTGCGGCCCCTTTTCGGAGGCCGATCACGTTTGGAGGGGGGTTTTGAAAATGCCATATAGCATAGTATAAAAGCAGCGAGACGGGGGTACTTTCTCATTTGACCTTACCCTGGTAGTCAAAGAGGTCCCGGAGCTCCCTGCCTGGTAGACAGGCAGGGAGCCCATCGGCCGGAGCTTGACCAAGGCTCCGACGGCCACCGTTTACGGCTTCTACCCTTCACCTTGAAACACCTCGCCACGGTTGGACACGGCTTATGTTGGGAGCTCGGGGTCCGCAGTGTCGCTGCTCACCGTCACCATGAATACTCAAGGTGCCCCGTGTGGGGTACACCCGTCGGTGTTTTTGGGTGATGATGCCATGGTTTCTGCGAAACGCGTTTTTACTATTTTTCAGATGTTAAGTTTTAGACCGAATTTCATTTCATGCGTAATCAGAACTGCCTTACTACACCAGGCATCCCTATCGCCTTTGTTTCAATGTAGTATTTGTCTTTTTTGTCTTATAACCTTTAATACCTACCTTTTTGTGGTATTTACTTTTGTTTGACGGTGTTTACCTTGCTGCCCTTGCACCAAAAAATCACACTATAACCATACACATATATATATATATATATATATATATATATATATATATATATATATATATATATATATATATATATTGTAAGGCCGTGAGCAACGGGTGAACCGGGACGTTTATTCGGCGATCCAGTGGGTTCCGAACACCGTACCGAGAGCGATGATGATGATGCACGAGGGACGAGGATTGGGTAATGTTAATGAGAATGATACTGTCACGGCGAGGAGGGAATGCGGGAGATTGCCCAGAGTGTATAAACAGTCCCTAAGAGTGTCCAGGCCATGGTGACACGACATATGCGCTCACAATATATATATATATATATTGTCATGAATGTTGATCCGGACCGCGTGCAGAGCAACGAGCCGGACTACTGTTTGTGAGCCAACTCACGCCTTATATTCACATGGTAATCCAAACGGGCAGGTACGAAAGGGGAAGGTCAATATTTACAAAACTTGCGAGGAACTGGTCCACTACAGTCCGCTGGGGCTGGCACGGTGGATGGAACGCGTACGGGTCGGTGACTTCGGTGAGTCGACGCGAGGTGGTAGTCTGTCAGCAGTACAAGACGTGTGCGCCGAGAAGCTTCTAACCCGGCGTTCTGTTCCACCGCGGAGATTGTGGCGGTGCCGATGACTAGCGGCGGGCGGAAATAGCCTGGGCCCGAAACGAGGCCTCGCTGCCCGCGCTCCGTGTCACCGGCACACCACTCACTCTTGGGACGGACTTCGACTTCTCCCGGCGGCGTCCAGGGCTGTCGTCGGGCCTACACCGCGACGGACGGAAACTGGAAGAAAGTGCCGGCGACGGACCTCGGGCCTACACCGCGAGGGCGCCGTCCTGCTGCCGTCTTTCCCGACCGCTTCCGAGCTCCTTCCTCTTCTTGCTTCCCTGCTGGCTCGTTTCCTTCGGCCAGCGCTACATCTCTCTCTCTATATACATACATAGATATGTGTATATATATATATATATATATATATATATATATATATATATATATATATATATATATATATATATATATATATATATATACCTGAGAAAATGGTAGACGCACGATTAAAAACAAAAAAGTGGTTTACTGACGCTTCGACTGGAGGACCAGTCTTCATCTTGTCGTATATATATACGACAGAAATAAACTTTGGCAGTCAACAAAACCTCGGAAAGCAAAGGGGAGGATATGCTAGGTCATTGAAACAGATACAGAATTTGGAAAGAAAGAAAGCGGAGAAAAAATGCCCGCCAGATGGGATCCGAACCCACGACCTCCAGAATACTGGTCTGGTGCGATAACCACTAAGCAACCGGCAGGGTTTTTTTTCCTCCACTTTCTGGGGTTATTTATGTCAATGTAATTTTTTCCTGTGCTCGGGGGTGGTAGCTAGCGCCACTCCGACGTCTCGGGGTGAAGGGGAACTTCTTTGCTTAACCCCCGGGCCGTGACTCGAGTGTCTACGACACGTTGAAAGTGGTCGACCAGCGTTGAACCCTCTTAAGCTTCCCATGGCACCAAGACTGCCAGAACAGAGGCCCTCGCTATGCATGTAGCGAATCAGAATAGGAAATGAGGGGCTCGTTGAAAGTAAGACAGAAATAAAGTTTGGCTGTCAAGAAAACCTCGGAAAGCAAGGAGAATTTACTTATAAATTTGGATATATATATATATATATATATATATATATATATATATATATATATATATATATATATATATATATTTACATGTACATACATTGTAAAGGCGCGAAGCTTCGCGAAAGAAAAGCTGCAAGCGCAGTCAGCGGCCAATCCACCATCAGAGCGACGAGGACGGCGGCCGACTGGAAGCGAAGGAAGAAACACGGAGCTCGTTCGAGAGAGAATAAACATGGCGTCGTAGGCATCGGACGTTGGTTCATTATAAGTGGCGCAGCCGACAATTTTCAAGCCCCTAGGCGACCCAGCCTCCGGACCTGCTCTCCCTCGCGGCGATCCAGCCGCAGGGACGGCCCTCAGCAGCGACCAAGGCCTGGCACCCCTTCCAGCCCTGCTGCCCGAGTTTATCTGTGGAGCCATAGTCCCGCCACGAGCGCGAACGAGAGCAACGCCCAGCACCCAGGCGAGACAGCCTTGGGAGCGGCTTTCGAAGCGGACGACGTGTTCTGGACTCGCCGCAGATTCCACGGTTCGCGCCGTGATTTCTGTCGTCTTTAGATTTTCCGCCGAGAGTGACCGACCCTCCTAATGTCGACCGCTGATGCGAACGCCAGCCACCCTTTTTGGGCTGTCCAGGCCCTCAAAGAAATGTGTCGCCAGTTTCGCGACGTCATTCCCAGCCCGTTTCCATCACCCGCCCACACAGTCGTCCCGGTCTTCCGAGGTTTCCAGGACGATGCTGTTTGTTGGGTAAAGCTTATCGACCCTCTTGCCACCCACCACGCCTGGCCAGACCACACTAGGTTGTCAGTTGCGCAAGAACGTCTGCGCGATGGTGCTCGAGCATGGCACCTTTACGAAGGTCACTCCCATTCGTCCTCGGAAAGCTGGTGCCGAGCGTTAGTCGCTGCATTCGGTAACTGGACTGGCAGCTATGACGCTCGCTTCATGAAAATGCGGGCTCGTCGTCAAGGCCCCGGCGAAAACGTCATGATCTACATCTACGAAAAGCTGCGCCTGCTCGCAGACTGTGACTTCACCTGGGTGTCTCCTTTTGCGAGACAGTATATCATAGAGGGCCTTTCCGACCCCGTTCATGCTGCAGTCCTGACCGCACAGCCTCCGGAAGAGAGCACTCAAGCGTTTATCCACCTGGCAGCAGAATTGCAGCAGAGCACCGCCCAGTGGTCACCCCAGCCTTACGTGCAAACGTCGGCGCAGTCCCTGGAATGGTCTGCTGGCTTCGAACTGAAAGCGAGAAATACCTCACAAAAGGCTGAGGATGGGACCACCGCCACGTCCATGACCGTCACTGAAGACGGCGCCCTTAACCCCAAGTCTCCCTGCCAAGCCAGTGACCCGCCGATGGTTTCCTGCGTGCATCAGCAGGCGGGTCTCCTCCGTGAGCCACCTGCGACTTCCGTCGGGTCGGAGAAGTGTGCGATCCCAGAGAGCCAATCACCACCGTCACTCACCCTCTTCCTTCTGGAAGCCCAAGACGAACCTATGGGGGCAGACGAGCAACAAGTCGCCCAGAGGTGGATCGACAAAGAGATCAGCCCAGAACTGAAGTGGATGAAAGAAGAGGAGGTGAACAGCCAGACGACCCCGTAGGTTACAGAAAGCAGGGAACCACGTCCGAAATTCCCCGAAATACCACCGATAGACAACGTTTTGTTCACCGCGACCTGCGACTCGAACTACCGAGCGGAGAGCTTCTTGTTCCCACAACGACGCGATAACACAATCGATATGGGTACCCCGAGCAACTCGTCCGCGGACGCCTCTCAAGAATCTGTTAAAGAACCAACCTTCATTCCACCTCAGCCCGATGAAGATGATCAAACAGACATGTCGGGGGAAGCTAGCAACCAAGTAGCTTCAGACATCGAAACGGACGACGAAAGGACTAATGAACACAAGAATGCTCCAGTCACTGACAAGTGGCCTCCAGCGACTGTGGTCAAAGTGGACAACGGCAAAGGCAACAAAAGTCACAGTACCGGCTTAAAGCAACCAGACAGCAAGGACAGCATGATGCGTGTCTTTGACGGGCAATATAAGACCTTTCCGGAAAAAACTAGGACGCACTCGGCAACGGAAAAAATCGTAGCCCCGGATCGAACCAGAAAGGAAGACTTAAACCGAGCCGTGAAGTACGCCCACCGAGTCATGAGACAGGCCTACCGAGAAGACACGTACAACGACCCTGGTGTCAAAGTGAAGGACCCACGCCAAGAGCTCGTTGGTGCTCGCCATCGCAGTGTGGCCGAGTGTAAAGGCGCGAAGCTTCGCGAAAGAAAAGCTGCAAGCGCAGTCAGCGGCCAATCCACCATCAGAGCGACGAGGACGGCGGCCGACTGGAAGCGAAGGAAGAAGCGCGGAGCTCGTTCGAGAGAGAATAAATATGGCGTCGTAGGCATCGGACGTTGGTTCAATACAATATATATATATATATATATATATATATAGACAGAATAAGGGTTGACAGTCAAGAAAACCTCAGAAAGCAAAGGGGGGAATGCGTTAGGTCAGAGTAAGATGTGAAGAATTTTTTGAGTCAGAAAGAAAGTGGTGAAAAAATGCCCGCCGGGTGGGATCCGAACCCACGACCTCCAGAACATCGCATAGCGAAGGCTTCCATTCTGGCATTTTTAATGCCAAAGGTAATATAAGAGGATCCATGGCCTATAGCCCGCGTTTCGCTATTCGGGCGCTAAAGGCGTTGCCATGGGCATGAAAAAAGGTCCCCTTCACCCATTGTAGTGGGGAGTTCTAACATGCTAGTGCATACACGCCAATGCAAAGAAAACAAGGGAGACGGTCCTGTTCGATATAAAGTTTGATATAAATAGCATCGGAGGTGTTGACCTATGATTTAGGACCAGAATTTTAGAACCAGAATTTAGAACCAGAACCTATTCTCTGCATGTTATACAACCTTTTCGCAATTCCTACTTCTGTTCGACAATACAATTTTATACTTCTTCCTCCTCTTTAAAAGCGATAATTCGCTTCTGGTATGTGTGCATTTGACTTCCTGACTGTTGTATTTTCTATAGTGCATCCCTTGAACTAGTCGGTCATTTGCACCTATTAAAAAACATGCGAAGGGAGAGACTCGTTATCGGGTTTCTTGGTGCCAATAGTAGCGTTCAGTGCGAGCGGCTAGTTCCAGACAAACGGTTCATGCTGTAATCGCTGCTGGGGATCTGTACAACGAGGACATTTTCACCATGAAGTGAGAAAGGCACTGTCGGCACCTCCGAACTGAGAAAACTACAACAACTTAGAAAATAGGGAACTTTTACTACAAGTTCGTAGTTCAGTTCGTTTAAAATTCTACTCAGTTCATTGCAAATGTCCACGAAAGACGATAGTCGTTTGGCGGTCCCGCCAAGTAAATGCCTCCCTTCTCTTTCCAGCTAACCCTTTAGGATTGTCCAGTCACGATCTTGGCATAATAAAACAGGCCAGAAATTTGATAAGTGAAGTTTAATTTACCGCGTTTCGTGTTTCATGCCGAATTCCTGGGTTTCAGCGCTGCCCTACGGCAAAGACGCACGGGACCTGAGGCACCTTACTCCACTGCGTTCAAAGTGGAACGTAAAAACTATCTAGTTTAACCTTTCCGTACTGTTGGTGTCTTATTTCCTAAAATGACACTAAGAAAAACACAAGGGACAACTTATGTATTTTTCTAGACGTATTGCGCATTCAATAGAACATCTGTATAGTTTTAATAAAGAAAAAAACCCACTGCGAATATCACTTCTCAATTCATGTACTGTACGATGCATGTGCGATATTTCGTTTTGGCTCATCAACGTTGCCTCAATACTTACATAGCCATTTAGATTTGGGTGTGGGTATATAAACTTATTGTGCAGCATTTGTTTAACTTTGGCGGGGCCGCTCAATCGAGGGGATGACAGACAGACATACAGGCAAAACAAAATTGTTCGCGTCCAGGTAGGCAAAAAAAAAGACTATCCTGTTTATAAAACGGTTAAAGTGTGAAGCTTTGGGTGCATTGCCCGAAGGTTTACTGCCCCCAAGCGTCAGCTGCAGCGTACGGGCGATCTTTTGACGACCTGTATTGACGTCGTCGTTGACCTCTGCAGGGCCGTGCACCATGCAGTGAAAAACGGCGAAGAGCGCGGGCATGTTATAAAGTGCAATGACGACTACATTTTTTTAAATGTTGGTTGACAACAACCTGCAGATTTTGTGATGCATTGAAATGGTGCCGGAGTTCTGACAGGATTTGAAAAGAACGAAGTTTTACCTGCCAGTGACCATTGCTTAAAGAACCAAGACATCGTTCAATGTCAGCGTTAGCGGTTCCCTGTCACATCTCGCATCTTCTACCAGGAATGCAAGAGTTCGCTTGACAAAATATACGCGTTAGCTGGCCCTGCTTCCTTGTTCACTAAGGCGTGCTGCTCTTACCTATGGCTGTCCGCTTGGAATTGTATTCGCCGCTATTTTTTCACTCGTGCCAATGCCTGGCACACCACCTGTGGCTTCTTCAGTTTACCTACATAGAGCTACTCCCTCAATCTACACCTCCGCCAGCGTACAGCCGGGGCCAGGATGTTTCCCATAGCGCACAAAGAATTGAGCTAGACTATATAATCCGGTGGCGTCTCAGACACCCAATCTATGGGGAAACCCCGCCAACTGCCGTTAACAGCAGATCTATTTAAAGTCTGGCTTTGTCCGGTGGTGTTCCAAAGAAAAAATAGAGAACGTACCAAGCACACGTGAGCGTACGCCTCTAGAGGAGCGGCCAGCGCTATTTAGGCTTGCGCGTGGGCGTGCCACACGTCAGGAGCTGGCAAACCAATACCATGAAAAAAATTGGCCGCGAATCTGCTCCTTTCGGTTGAAAATGTCGGCAAAAGACGGTAGTTTTTTACTACATTTCCCAAGTAAATGCCTGCTCTTGCTTTCACGCTCACCTCTCGTGCTGTTCCTCTTCCGCCGCTCTCGTCCCAAGGTAAACTAAAGGTTTGCTCAGACCTAATTAAATTTGCCGAGTTCCACTGCTGCAGGCTAGATTCCTCGATGCCAGCGATGCAGTACGGCGGAGACGCGCATGAATTGACGCGCGCCAGTTCAATATTTATAGAACCGCATTGCCCTAGTGCGCATCCTTTCCAAGCCGAACGTGGAACCTGTCTAGTGGGACGTTTAGCAACTGTTGGCGCTTTATTTTTTTTAAAATGCCGCCAGAAGCTTTAGCGGCGCGGGTGACAGCTGGCGACAGTGCGATTTTTTTTTCTGCAGTGGATGTAGAAATAAGTTACCGTAAAAACCTGCCCACATTCACAGAAACCCCTTCCTGAGTTCGTGCTTCCTTTATAGCGAAAATTCTTGACCGTCATTGCTGAACGTTCCGACTTTCCATAGTGCAGAAGTCATTCAGTTCTTAAAACTCTGCATTGTGGGCATTATTATCTTAGAAATAGTCTTTTCACAATTCTTGTAGGAAAAAGTGTTCATCATGCAGCTCATACTCAAGCTTTCATTGCGTTGATATTCTGACAATGTCATCCCACGTGGAGGCGCCCTTTCACGCTATCAGGCTATCGTTTACTCTCTCCGCTGTGAGGGTCCAGTTCACCCATTGTATAAAATTGCGGCAATTGGTCTTCACAACACCAGAATTGTATCTGCATCCTACGTGCTTGTCCCGCCTCTTCTGCCTGCGTAACGGACGGTACAATTTGATTTCTCTTTACAGAGTCAACTTTCTCCTTTTTCCTTAAATTTGTGAATCTGACTTTTCGTACTTTGCTTTTGTTCTGTTCTTACTAGGACGCCTTATTTTAGCAAGTGTTACGCGTCTCATATAGTCTGCAGCGGTAAGTTTCGGATTTGACCTCTTTAAGCTCCATGATAGTGTTATATAGCCAATAAAGACCTTCTCTGCATTGCAATGCCCTAAGCATTCACGTCCAGTGTGTCGGAATGAAACTAAGAATAAATAACCGCTATCCTTGGCCTTAACAAAAACGAAAATCTGACTATATTTTGTTATTTCGTTCAGAAGTGAAACCAAAAAGATTTTTTTGCGGTTTTCGGTTTTAGTGGCAAGTTCAGGTAAGTCAGGATTCATTTCAGTTTAAATGCAGCGAGGTTGAAGATTGCCATCGATTCGCTGGCATAAAATCGTCTTTCGTCTCTTTGGCACCCCCTCTCCTAGGGCCGGGTGGCTGTCTGTATCCTACATTTGTGTCAATAAGCACCGTGCTGAGCTCCCGACGCGAAATATTTATTTATTTTTATTTATTTATTTATGTATTTTATTCATTTATTTATTTATTTATTTATTCATTCATTCATTAATTATTTATTTATTAGAATGTCCACATTAGCCCTACGTCTTTGTTGTGGACGATGTGTTAAACATGTCGTGGCGGATGTGCTGCCCCTGTCTATGGAGTTTACCGCTTTTCATGCTGCCTAGAGCACCTTTTTCCGGAAACATATACTATAAAATATTGTATTTTTATGAAAATAAAGCAATTCAATGAATAAAGGCGAATATTCTGTGACTCTACATAACAATAAACAAGAAGAAATGATGCAAAATCTGGCGTGAATACCAGCATACACGACTGCTGAAAGCGAAAACAGCAGATTACTGCCGACACTAAATAGAAACTACAACGTATGTTGCCCTTGTAATTAAGGGGTAACATTTCATAAAGGGTCGAAAGAACTCTGCCCTGAAAGGCATTGCTATCAATAAAAGTTCTGCAAAAAGAGGATCCAATGCGATGTGCGCCACCATTATTGGCCAATTTTCTAAATGTTATCCCTACGTCTGGACGTTAAAGGGACCCCGCAACACTCTTTGAACAGTGCAAGTAAACCTGCGCAACGTTTAGATTACACTGCCAGGAATACCTGAGCCAAATATTACACGTGCACGTGAAGCGGTGAGCGCGCAAATCGATGTGAAAGACGCGGAAAAACAAACCGCTCTCTCTTCAGTTGTCCTCATTATGCATGGCCCGAGGGACGTCACATAGGCCATGGCTGCCCGATCGGCTGTCACTGGTCAACTTCGCGGGTAGATTCTCCCATTTCCGTCGTCGTCATCGCTGTGTACGAACCTCTTCTATGCCTGAACCTGTAGGCACAGTTTTGCCGTTTCTTTTGTGTTTTGAGTGCGCGCGGAGTTTGAGCGATGAGCTCAATACTTCCCTTTCAACGGTACCACTCGACTACAAACGTTTATTGCTTCAAAAACGCCCTACCAGCCCGAGCGCGCACTTGCGAGCAGGCACCCATGCCTGCTTTTTTGTGGCCCCAGACCGGAAATAGGCCCCTCCGCGTTGCGGAGAAAAGGAGAAAACTACCCGGCATGGGATATATCGAAGGCCGCCGAAGAGAACGCCGCGCGCCACCCCCCTCTCCGGGAGAGAGTGCGCAGCTTTCGTCGCGTTGCCCGCGGTCGAGTTGAGAGGGAACGATTATGCGCGATTTCTCATCGCGCGTAGTTTCGTTAATTGTGAACGGATTTTCATAATTCTTGCGGGAGGAGATTTCTGGGACAATAGACTTTATCCCAAAATACATTACTAGTAGTCGATGGCAAGTGTTGCAGGGTCCCTTTAAAGTAGGTGGCGATTTTGCTAATGCTGTTCCGTTGCTACCTCCTCCAATACAATCGTTTTAAAGATTAAACACATAAGTTTTAGAGCATTCCATGACACTGAGGGTTTTAAACTTGCAACGATTATATGACAACTACACAGGTTAATAACAAAGCGCACAGGTGGATTTTCAATTGCACAAATTTTTTTCTGCTTAGTTCACAGTTCCCAGGAAAAAGTGGCATACTCAAGAATTGAGCGTACGCGGGCAGCACGCGGCTTTTCTAGAAGCTTGGAGTATTCGAACTAACAGTTTTTAATTTACCCCGATAGGGCGCCCCAAAACAAATATTTGTCGAGGATTTTTCATCCCCGACTGCGTCTCTACCAAACCTGGGTGGCAGGTTGAACAATGAGGCATCTAGCTTCAGGGGAGGAGGGTAGAAACTTGGAGCGTCATTTGCAGCTGCACCATCAAAAGGCATACCACAAAGAATGCTTAAGTGTCCTCTGATTATTTTGTGTGCAGTTCAGTTACGAAATGACTTTTGTACGCAAAAATATTAACCATCACCTATTATGTTATGGCGTAGCTTCATATTTCTCAATCTTTTTACCGTAATTTTATCATTCTCAATTTTTTTTTGCGCACGAACGGAACCGTTATGAACCGTTACGACCATTATTTTTTGTTCCGGGGCTAAACCAGAACGGAGCTTTTTTTAATATACCGAAGAGAAGCCGAAACAATAAAAATTTGTTTCGACACCGTGCTGGCGCCAACTATTTCGTTTTCTTTATCCACGCTCCATTGACGATGCCTTGGCTCCCGTACGACCTGGCTGGCTTTTTATCACGTTTCTCGGCGTCTTACAATTATCAGGTAGTTTCTTGAGGCGAGACATTCAGTAGTTCCCATTCTACTGACATAGATGTCTGCGTACCCCGTAAAACCTACCATCCAGCATGTTTCCAACTAAGCGAAAATTGTTTCTGAAGACTCGGCCGACATATTTAAAAGTGACAGGGTCCAAGGCACGACAAACCCTTACGTTTTGTTATTTTGTGCTGCTTACTCCACCGTAGAATTTCATTTGCGTGTGTGTGCATGGACCAAAGATACCTTAAGAAAGTCACATGTAAAGATGCTTATTAGCTTTATCGCCTAAATGGTTCTCCTGATCTCATGCAAACCGCGGAGCTCTCAACACCACGGGGACTTGCCCAACCTAGGTGATATGTTGGTGCTCTTAGGTGCTTATATGACGCATCAGATTTCTTCTGAAGAACCGTGAACTGCCTCGACACAGTGACTTTTTAAATGACCTTCGTTTTAAATGACTTCGTAAATAAACATCGTTTCCTGATCACAACGCGACTTTGTCGTCGCATATTGTTTGAAATAACGGTGTTCGGCCTGATCCAGCAGAAAACTCAAACAATGGCGAAAGTTTCAAATCTGACGACACTAAACCGACTTCGCAGCTTTGTCGGAGTATGCTGTTACTCTCCCTGATTTGTACGCACTTTGAACCTATTCATTACACATAGTGACGAGTGCTTTTGGCGGAAGCAGCCTAACCTCAGATTTCTCAGTCTCCTGCTGCCACGCCTTTTTTACGTTGCTCCATCTTTTAAATGCAGAACATTTAAGTAACTCACGATGTCACCCGCGTTGACGTCCGTCGTAGTCCGCACCGTCGTTGTCCGCACCCCTCCCCCTACACTACATAAAAAATTCCCTCGCACTTCCCCGACGGGGAGAGTGTGTAAGTGCGAATGCACGGTTGTTGATTGTGCGATTACGGTGGATATCGTGATCTTAATGAGTAGTCGAGAGATTACACACACGCACACAACTACAAAGAAAGATATTTCACTCGTTATTGCTGGTACCGTTGCCCGGTCCGCCATCATCGTTATCGAGATGCAGGACCAGCGACCGCTCTCGACGACGGCGCGCGCTCGACTAATACCCTCCCGCACCACGCGGCCGCTACACGAGCGCCCTCACGCGTCGGAATGCGGAGCGCCCGCTACGCGAGCGAGAGCTCTCCCGCCCGAAGTGGAGAGGAGGCGCCCAACACCCGCAGTCACTGAGCGGAGAGAGGAGGACGAGAGTAGCGCGCGCCCATCTCCTCCCGTTGCTAGGGAAGACGAGGAGAGCGCGCACCCGCAGCTGTTGCTATGCGGACGGCGGCGGCGGACGATTCAGGCTCGCTTATGAAGTGCATTCGCCCTTAAAACAAATACTATCCGGCGCCTGGTTTCGATCCCTCGACCCTGCGGGCGGAACGCAATGTACATGGTGCTCTACCCACTGCGCCATAAAGCCGACACAGAATGGGAGGCTACGAACGCGTCTTATATCCTTGACTCATTCAAACTACGTCAAGAAGCTGCTGATGCAGCGCATTAACTACCAGCAACTTTCCAAACACTAAACGTTAACGCAATACACCCACCCCCTATGCGACGCATTTACTCGAGTCCCCCTCGCGGGAGATGGGACCGCGAAAAACAACGCGTTGTGGACTGCGCAGTAAGGTGCCGGCACGTGCGAGAACCGCTAGCGCTGTTCGTACCAGGCAGGGGGCGCGCGAGCACTGCGAAGGCGGGAAATTTGAACTGCTTTGGACAAACCTCCGTTCAATTCATCAAGAGAGAAGTGAGACAGGGAGGCGAAGAGCGGGTTGGGTAGTAGCAGTAAGCGGATAACGGTGCCACAGGCAGTTATGGCGAATCACTGCTCTGCATTTACGACAGCTTTCACGTTGAGTGGAGCGGCTTTAATTTTTTTTACCTCGTTTTACCCCAACTGTGCTGTCTTGGGTTCACAACCATCCTAACGAAAGCAGAATTTTAGTAGTATACCGTTATTCAGGGAAACCGCTAAGAGGGTCACTGCGCGTCGCTCTCCGCGTTGCTCTCCGCCACTGTCAAGGTACGCGCCTCGCCAAGCGCCATGGCATTATGATTTAGTTGGGCGCGCGTTCCGGACGAGCGTACGACCCGGCGTGGCGGATCGCGACTGCGTATGCGCAGTACGCTACGTAAACGCCCCGACACTGCGGTGCTACGCACACGACGGCTGGGAGCGTATGCTCTGGGGCGCTTGCGGGGCGCTGCGGACGCTGGAAGGCACATTGCTTCCAAGATGGCTGCTGCCTCCGCGATGTCTGCCATAATGTCAGCGGCAGGAGGTTCCACGACTGAAAATGCGGACCGTCGCGTGTGTTCCTCTTTAGGCGAGAACGTCTCACTTCCAACAAACTTACAGGGCAGAAATGAACGACCTAGTACAACCCGGATGGCTCCCGAAACGGGTGGCGGTGTTTGTGTGCGTGTCGCGGTGGTGGAATGCGCGCAGTGTTGGTGCAGATCGGCGGCCTCCATTTCGGGCATTCAAGAATTTTCGCCTGCGCCGTCGTCGCACCCTGGTGCGAGCCGAGAACGTTCCGCTACCCGTGTGAAACGTGAAGGATTTGTAGTTTGACTCCACAAATAAGAATTGAGTAATAGGAACGCATCGTATATTTTCTGCAGCCGGGTGAAGTGTATCACTAAACCGTCGTTGCAGCCTACCCAGTTTCATTTTGCGCGTCACATTAGCGCCGCATGCCATGCTCAGTTGTATTTGTCGCATCGTCCTGCCATATTTCAGAGCTGAATAAAGTGAGTATCCTGAGCACTGCGTGTTGCTTCAAAACTTTGGCATTTCGCGGTTGAGCAAAACAATAGCGACGGGTGTATCATATTTTCCGTAATATTGAATCAAGGTAAGATGGTCTTTTTATCATACTTGCAAGATTTTTACAATCGAAACAAGCGTTAACGGATAAAAAAAAATTCCCCCGCATTTCCCCGAGGGGGAGAATGTGAAAGTGCGAATGCACGGTTGTCGGCCCGCTTGCGGCGCTTGCGCTCGGCCCCCGCAGCCCACCGCCTCGCCGCCTTCTCTTCCATCTCTTCCATCGGGTTTGTAGTATCACGTGTACACCACGCAGTTATCAAGCCGCTATAACGCCGCTGAGTCGCCAACGCACGCCGCTGACGACGTAGTTTGAATGCGTTAAAGATATAAGGCGCGTTTTTCACACTGATATCAGCGTGGCTTCCGTGGCTTAGTCGGTAGCGCGTTGCGCTGCGGCCGCAAAGTCCTCGGATCGAAACCTGGCGCCGGATGCTGTTTCTTTTTTAAATGTAGAGGAGCACTGCGGACGCCGCCGACGCCGCCGCCGCCGCCGGCGGTGGATGGTTTGGGGTCGCTTATAAAGAGCATTCGCTCTTAAAAAACGCCGTCCAGCTACAATTTGCCTGGTTAGCCACGTAAAAAAGATCAAATTTGGGTACTTGGCGTTGGGTTCAGCAGGTGGCGCCGCAAGCGTTAGCGCCCGCTACGAAAAACGCTGTACTAAAACTATTCATGGGCGCGTCGCACTGAGCGTACGCTCCGATTTACGCCCAGCAATACGCTAACGCGCGGAACGCCTAACTAAATCTGTCTAAGCTACCGCTTCCCGCCCCACTCAGCAACGCACAAACCGAAAATGCATGAGTTTGCAAGCCAGAACTACGTATTTTTCAAGCGACGGCCGTTTTAAGAAGAATTCGGACCCACTATTGGTTGCATTCTTTTGTAATAATAGCTACTCTTAACTGAATTACTTTCGCAAAGGAAGCGCAAAATTGGGTGCATGAACATTGTCGTTCGCCGCCACGGAGTGAAGTGGTCTAACAGGCCTCGCTTCGGATCCCATTTTGATTATTCAATCTCAGGATTTGAGCAAAATGTACTGGCTGACCGTTCCAACTTGTGCCTTACGCGGATAGCTACCACTGTACCTACTAGCCTCCACCAATACCAAACGTCCCAACAATTCTTTCCCTTGCCTAAACACCCTTTCCAATGTGAACTCACGCATCCGGCGCCGACTGCAATTCGATGCTTACTACCATTTCTTCAATTGCACGGGATATAATCCAACATTTACACCTACAACTGCCGCCGTGCGCTATTAATCTGAACCCCACGGCCCATCTCATACTGCCTTGTTCCAAATTCTTTATACCTTCGTTTCCCGCCGTCACCGTGCAGTGAAAGAGTTCACCTCATTCCAGCCGGCTTAAAGACCTGGATGTCATGATTTTTGTGGCCAGGATACTGGGAATGCACGCGGTATACGCAACTGGGATAGGAATCCACCGCTCAACTGTTTCTTTAAGCCTTTCCTTCCTTCTTATTTAAACAGAACGTTTCCAAAAAAGATAAAACCTTCCAACAGTGTGACACATTTCCCCTAGTAATAACTTGCATTCAAAACACATTTTAATTTTTTGTAGCATGTCTGCCATTATCTGGGAGTATTCACTTGTAAGACAGTGACTACTTCAAAATCACGTGATTTCTTACGGCCATTTTAGCTGCTTGATTTATTCACTCACAGAACCATCAAAAACCGTAAAAAAGGAAACTTTCTGAGCTATACGAATTCGCGGGTACAGCTAACTTCAATGAAAACGAAGTCGCCCTAGACGAGTTGTCCCGAACAACGTCGTAGCGTTTGTTTGGTATTCCATAGACCGCATGCAAAAATTGTGCCGGAGGCGAACAGCTTTGCACGTACTCATCGCGAACAACTTTCGGGGGCACCGCCACTGCTGGCGATTCTAGGTAGGGAACATGGTAGTCTTGGCGGTGCATTTTCGCCACCAGAAGAAAAAAAAATTCCCTCGCACTTCCCCGAGGGGGAGAGTGTGTAAGTGCGAATGCACGGTTGTTGATTGCGTGATTACGGTGGATATCGTGATCTTGGAGTGGAGAGGAGGCGCCCAACACCCGCAGTCACTGAGCGGAGAGAGGAGGAGGAGAGTAGGGCCCGCCGTTACGGCGAGGGCTACACGAGCGCCCTCACGCGTCGGAATGCGGAGCGCCCGCTACGCGAGCGAGAGCTCTCCCGCCCGAAGTGGAGAGGAGGCGCCCAACACCCGCAGTCACTGAGCGGAGAGAGGAGGAGGAGAGTAGCGCGCGCCCATCTCCCCCCGTTGCTAGGGAAGACGAGGAGGAAGACGAGGAGCGCGCGCACCCGCAGCTGTTGCTATGGGGACGACGGCGGCGGACGATTCAGGCTCGCTTAAGAAGTGCATTCGCACTTAAAAAAAGTAAAAGAAAACCACAGCATGTAGCGAATTGGCGGCACGGAGGAAGGAAAGGAGCAAGAAAAAAAGACACGTGGATACATTACCACTTCTCCCACCCTCCAAACCGAGAAGCAAGCGTCAAAACGAAACAAACAAACAAAAAAGAAGACCGAGGGCGCGTTTTGTGCCCTTCCTTGTCTGGAGGAGATAGGCGCATAACAAGGAGGATACAGAACGTTAAAAAAGCGACGACGCAGACTTCGTCTTCGCGAACGTAGCAGCTCTCCAGGTCAATGCCGTTTCTCAGCGGGAAGATGTATGGTCGCGTCAGTCCACGTCGCGACTCCCACAGTACAACGGCCGAAAAAGCGAAGAGTATGCTCTCTGTCTCTGCTGCGTTGTCGCTTCATGGAGCGGGTTTGCGCTCTCAGTCGCCGCTTGGACATGATAAAACCAGACACGATCACTTGAAGACAGTTTTCTATCAAATTGCACAAAAAATACTTTTTTTTTGCATTTTTTCTTCCCTGTAAGTCTACTTCATTCACTTTCTTGAAGCAAGGTATTTCCATGCACCTTGGCGTGTTCCCGATTCTTTTTCTGGGAGTGTTCCTGATAGCACAAACATTTGATAAGACGAAGAAACCATCATGTTCCGTTAGAGGTCGTCTTTACTGGTGTTCACTTATTTAGTGGATTGCAAAATGCCAGAAAACCACAGTAACTAATATATTTCGGGAACATCTGCAGTCTTGCTCAATTTTCTACTCTAGGGACAATAAACAATTTACCAAATAAAAAAAAAACCCTCGCCAGTGACATCATCACTGAATTTCAGGAAAATACCGTACATGAATCAAAACAAGCTACCATTCCATTGAACTCTTCCAACTTAGCACTAAACAATTTTCCACGTGCAGAGCTCTACAGATGACCAAAAAGAGCATTAACCTTGTGCGATGTAAATAAAGGTTGTTTGCGTCAACTATTTACGGGGAACACTCTTTTTATTTCCTGTGATATCCTTCCATTTCTCACGTGAATGAAATGTACATCCGGCAGGTTAGATTCCTTACAGCTTCGTATAAGAACACGCACAATTTCAAAGTTCTATTACATCACGCAACTTCATGGCGCTAATGAGTGCGCTATTAGCACTGTTTTTGCTGGCAGTACTTCCATTAAGTGGGTATGCAACACACAGTGCCAGCGTGGATTCCCTTTCCACTTGCTACCATATTGTCACGCACCCTAAGATGACACAGTCGTCTTGAAGGAAAAACAAGTTTATAGGATCGAACTTGTGCTCGCCTAACAACTCAAAAAGTACACATGCAGCGAAGCAGCCGTCAACAAAGTGACGTTCGTAAGCGGGCGTCGGCGATTCGAATGCCGCGGCGTCTGATCCGCAGGCATTTATCTTTGCGCGCGAGTATTTCTTGAATAGTCGAAGTACACCCAGAACACTGCAGATAAAACAAAATTATTCTAGGCTGTTTGCGTTAGTTCGAAGCCGTCACCCTATCAAAAGAGATAACACATGCGGCATAGAAATAAAGAATGGAACGCGCGCTTCCCTTGGCACACGGATAACCGAGATAACAGAGCCCTGGGATATAGTTACGTGCGGCAGGACACAGATGAGCCTAACAATGGGATGGGGTGAAGCGATCTTTTTACAGAATTGGCATAGCGGCCATGACACCGAGCTCGCGCAAGGTGCGCGAGGAATGTCATTGTCGTCGTAATTGTTCTTGGGTCAAGGTGCTGTGAGGCATTGCCCACTTTAGTCCGGTAACATCACCCCCCGGGTCGAGGGCGACCGTCCCGGTCGATTCCGAGGCCACGTCAGGATTGCGATGAAGTGAGCGATGCGCTGAAAACATTCTTTGGAGATTTGCCTGCCGCCACAGATGAAGAGGACGTCCCTGTTAATGCCTGGCCCCAGAGAAGCGATGTCTTCAAGCAGGAACGAACCGTCTGCGGAAGTCGAACCACGTCGGACCAAAGGGCTGGGGACACGAAGACTCCTTTGGTATGTTCTCGGCTTGTATCGGCTGGTCTTCAGTGGCGGCACACGGGCTGGGGAAACGGGGCGGGGGACGTGGTCGAATGCGGGTCGCAGTCGGCTGGGGCTGCCCGACATGGCCGACGGTTCCTCGACGATTTCGCCCAAGACCGAGACGATGCGATGTGGAGGCCAGGATGGGGATGATTCCGCACACTCCACCAAAATGTTACGCGCCGGCAGGACACAGCTGAGCCGAACAATGGGATGGGGTGAAGCGATCTATTTACAGCGATCTATTTACAGAAGGTGCGCGAGGAATGTCGTCGTCGTCGTAATTGTTCTTGTGTCAAGGGGCTGTGTGACATTGCCCACCTTAGTGCGGTAACAATATTGTAAAAAACTCTATGGCCGGGCGCAGCCGGTCGGCAAAACAAATACATAAATAAACCCAACGAATTGTTCGGGCCAATATCATACCTTCAGGTTTAGATAAGCGGGTGTATAGCTCTTACATAAGTACCAATTTTTGCTTCCCGTCGCTTCCGTGCAGTTAGGTCGCGTAGCAAGTGTCTTTAACATATCAAATTCGCAGTGGAAATTACTGATCGCTTCGATAATTTAGAACACCAAAACGTGAACCACCTCTCCCCATGTGACTTCGGCTTGTAGTAAAAGCACTGCAGATTGCTGCTATGTACACCACACGTTATTGACGGCTATGACGCTAGTATGTAGCCTATCGTCAGAGAACAGGATCAATGTGGAGACTGCGTTTTCTAGTCCAGGCATGGGCAAATATTTCTATATGAGCCCATAGCTATTGGAAATATTTGGGCTGTGGATATAGTATACTGGCACCATATTGACATTTCCTGTTTCTCCACGTAATAAACAATAACCGAAACAGAATTGCAAAAGCTGCTTTGGTGCTTAGTACCTTGGAAATGTATCTGCCTTGGAATGCATTCATTGACTATCTTTTTTAATTGATGACACTGATTACTTACGCACGGTAATAGCCGTCCTTCGTTGTGCTGCACCTTATACGCAAAGGATATTGAAAAAATAAAGCCCATCCAACGTCTTGCTGACCGGTTACTACTTTGTGATTTCCAACTCCAATCATCGTTTTTATTATGGTAAAACCACTAGAATCGGGAGCACTCCTGAAGCGTAGGCATATTGACAACCGGCAGTTTCTGTTTCTCCTGTATGACAAAAAACTGGCTAGAACAGTGATACATATCTCACCCTTCTGCTCACACTTCAGTCAGACTCAGCCACTCAATAACAATGCGCCCATTCTAAAATGTTTCAAACGTTTTCTCCTCCTTGTGCAATTGAACACTGGGATGTTTTTCCATCTGAATTTCTGGAGCGCTGTGATGGAACTTGTGTTGAACGTTTGTTATCATCTTTAATGTAACCCTGCTGCATAGGAAGCAACGCTGTGCGCAGGATCTACAAATAAACAAATAAAAACAAATACGTTACGTGCGCCTACGGCGGACAAATGAGAGCCGTCTCTCCACAATAATCTAATCTGGAAGTTGCTTTCGTCCCAAGTTGCTGTTAATGTGACTTCCACTAAACATTTTACAAGTATTCGAATGGTATTTTACCATTGTACACACGTCGCCTACTAAACAATGGCATAGCCGTTGTTACTACATCAATCTACTACAACATTCGTAACGGACGTATGTTGAATCTACCTGTACATATAGTAATGGCAAAACCTTATTTGCTTACTTCGGTGACTCCGGCGTACTTCCTTGCATTCCGTGCGAGCCGTGCCGTATATAATATTATCATACCAGTCATGTAAAATAAACTTTGGCTTAATACCTGTAATCTAGTAAAATGCCTTAACTCTAGCGCGGAGCACACTCCGAACACATCGATAAGCATTTCTTCACTCATGCAACATCATTTACAGAATAAAGTTGTTCAATAACGGAACCGAACTTGTCTACGTATTCGCATATTCTTGCTGTGCGCATGAAAAGACTCCTGGCAGCGTGACTAAGTTTATCACGAATGTTGTAGTAAAAAAGCAGTAACTGTATGTGACTGTTTTACAGATGACTGCCGTTAACGATCAAAATAATAAAATTTGTTAAAAAAATCGGTGTCACCTTTGGTGTCACTTTACTGACTTACTTTGGCCCCACAATAAAATCGGTGTACCTTTATGTCGTGTGCCTAAACGCTTCTCTGTAATATAGCTTCACAGAGATGTATGGTTTCTAATTATTTGTACGTAAATAAAACTTTGTTTCATTTCATGTTTCCATTGACCTCCTACGGAGTTGCCACGGCGGAATTTGGGTTTACTGGTTTTATGAGGAACCCTCAATTACGAAATCGTCCTTATTTCAACTTCTTTGTACACCCTCTTAACTTTTTGTTGGGATTATTTAGAGTAACCTCAGAATAAATAGAGAACACAGAAACTGCCGAGTGCGTTTCGTGGACCGGTTAATCTCAGCGAATTCGTCGACGAGACGATGTCAATACAATTGTGGCTGGCTCCTTTCCTGCCACACTCATCGAAATTATTCCGTGGAAAAACTTTCTTCTTAGGACGCCCTTTTATCACCCGCCGCGGTGGCTCAGTGGCTAAGTCGTTGTGCTGCTGAGAACGAAGTCACGAGTTCGATTCCCGGCCGCGGCAGCCGCTTTTCTGATGGAGGCGAAAAGCAAAAACGCTCGTGTGTACGAGACTTCGGCGCGCGTTAAAAATCCCCAGGTGGTCGAAATTAATCCGGAGCCCTCCACTACGCCGTGCCTCATCGCCTGCGTTGCGTCCGCGCGTTAAACGTTAAAATCAATCAATCACGCCCTTTTATAAAGAACCCTTCTACTGAAACTGGTTGTATTATCCCCTTTGTTCCTGTGCCGACTGACTAGCAGCTTCAATTTGTGCACCACAACCTCTAATTGTGTGCAAAAATAAATGTTAGCAGCAAGGCTACATATCAGAATAAAACGTGTGCCGTAGTGTTGGTACCTTCTGCTTCAGAAAGTGGCTTAGGTTGGCGCCACGTTTTTAAGAAAAAATTTCATCCACGCATGGTATATGCCTCGAGCTTCACGAACACTACGCCGCCTGCCGCCGCTTCTCTGCGGCGTTGACGGGAGGAGCACTGCTTGCCTGATAGGGCTCATGCAGTGCTTTGGTTCTTCTTTTTGCGTTTTCGCGCCCTAAGCAACTTGTCATGAAGGTGCCTGTTAGGCAATAGTACGTTTATGTCACTACAACACTCAGCTCCGTCTTGAAAGAGTGCTCGAACACCAACAAGAGCTATCCGTGGATGAAGTTCTGCGCACTTCAGGCCACTCTTACGGTCGTCAGCGATGGCATCAGAATATCATCATTTTCACCTCCGAATATGTCAGGCCCATGTGATTTCTACTGCCGCTTAGTTTAGACCTGATACTGGCCTTCGTTTAGACCTGATACTGATACTAGCGCGGACAACGAATGCGGTTTTCTTTGGAATATCTACGTCGTAGAAAAATGTGTTTCTGGGATGTGCTTACCCAATACCTGAAAATAACTCGTTCCTTTTACGGGAATATAACCCACGCGAAAATATTAAGTATATTCCGATGCTACGGTTCATAAATATATACCCACTCACAAGTTGTCAAAATGAAAGTTAAAGAAACCACGAAAAAATAAATGGTCTGTCAAGTCTGGAAGAAACGTATCAGCTCGTACGGGATTGAAAAAAACCCGGTGCAGCTTCGTGAATGCGAAAGACGTTTGTCTAAACTTAAGCAAGGTAGTACTCACCGAACAAGTAGATGAGAAATGCACTAATATTTCGCAAGACATGGAGTGGTGAGGAGGACACTTAACTATTGTTTCATACAAACGGAGTGAAATCAAGAAATGAGCGTTTTAGTAATCACACACCAACACAAGCTGCACGTTCACTTTACTTTTGTCTTTATACTTAAATGAACAGCTGAACACTAAGCGGGCGTACGGTTTGTAGTTTCCAGTAGGTAAGTAAGTAAGTATACAGCACAAGCGATAAACGGTGTCATTGGAAGAGTGTGGTATATGACAAGGGCCTCCGACTGCAGTTTGTGCTAGATTCTGCAGGTTCCCGTCGTCAAATGATGCTTCGAAGAAGCGTTTAATCGCCTGCGCACATTACTCTATAAGCCCATCTCGGCGCTGCATTCGGGAGATGTATGTAGCAGATAATCGATTGCGAGCGCTGACCTCGCGACAAGACGACCCGGCATTACAATATTTGTCGTGCGCTGGTTACCGCATAGAATTTTGCATTATTCATCGTAATTATTTTGTAGAATGTTCGCCATGTTCTGGCAACATTGGCTTTTCCAGGGTAGTGTTCCATATCTGAGGTTTGGTGCGTGCCTTCTAAGAGTGCAGAGAAATCCTCTTTTCTCCTTCAACCTTTGTGCCAAGATGAGCGGGCGGAGCATTTTGAAAGGTAGAAACCTTTAGGCTGTAACACGCCCAACGTTTAGAGAAAAAATATAATCGTCAGTTTGGCCCTTATTTTAGGTGTGCCCACTTTTTTTAGGAAAATACACAGGCTAAACAAATAAAATGCTTTGAATTGAGGGTCCTCAAAATGTTTTGTTTTTTCTTAGCCAGCGAACGCTGCCGTGGTAAAACTGTTTACAAGATACAATAAAATCCTTCCTTACAAGGTATTTGTCGTATAAAGAACCATCCGCAGATGACCCATTTTGCAACCTTTTTTTATTGGAAGCCATTTTTTGGTGTATCTTAATTTAAATAAAGGACCCGTTTTCGGTCATTTCAAAGCACCGTCATTTTCGCGGTTCTCCGCTTTCGCTGTTGTAGCACTTCTGATCAAAAGCCCTGCTTAAACCGATGACACGAATATCTAGCGAAGTTCTTCTGAAGTGAATGTATATCAATTTTGGTGTGGTTGGCTACAGCGTTTGACTATGTTCCGCTTGTGCTCGCACACCACGACGACACTGCACAGAACTCCATTCATTTTATTTGTTTTCCTATTCATTTTATCACTTTCTAAATATATAAGTGCAGGGCCATCCGTTATTTAAAACAGGAGGATCGTTTTGCTTAAGCCTGAACCACCATATTCGCTGTTTAGCGTACGCTTTAAGGAGGTAGAAATAAGCGACATAACTTGTATCATAGGGGTCTCCCCCCCCCCCCCCCCCCCCAACATTCTTGCCTCTGTTTCCTTCGTTCGGATAATTTCCTTTAGGGCTTACCCATCCTGCTTTGATTCTTTGTGCATTAGGATGGCGTAAATCAATTTACGGCAATCCGTGTTTTATTATTTGCAATTTTATATGCATACTTGTGTTCGTAGGCGTAACATAGAAATACGAAAGTAGACTTCTAGTTTATTTTCGACAGCTACATTCGATTATACTCGTGAATGGGCCATCTGGCGCCGTCATTCATTATGCGCTTCAACTATGCAGTCCTGTCGTGGAGACAATAAAACAGGAGTGCCGAACTTCTGTGATGACAGTTTTTTCGGAAGGCTGATTAAATTTGCTTAAGCGATCTCGCTGTAAACTACAAAAGGTTTCCTTCGTATGATTTAGCTCGCGTATTTGAAAGTGACAGCCATTTGTGAAGCCCCTCAGTCATTCGAACAAGAGTAGTTTCACTGAACTACTATTATACCACAAATGCCGCTTGTATAGAAAACCACGTGACTAAACATTACTTCTAAGAACAAAATGCTCATGTGTATTATCGGGCAATGCCTTTCGGAAACGATAAAAAATGCTATTTGGCGCTTCAGAAATTCTTCGGCTCAGGTAAAAACCAAAACTGGTTGTTCTAGAAGTTTTCTTTCGATTTGTGCTGCAACTGTTCGTCGGAAAATGAACTGAAACACCTTTTGTAGCGTACGCTACACTGCCGAGTTTGAGCAGTTGCTCGTGGCTCCTGGAGAGCCGTGGTGCGCAAGGGTGGCACGTGGCGGCCAGGTCAACTTGATGATCATGCGAGGGGTGGCCGGGTGTGAAACCGATGGCTCGTACGTCGCAGCAACACCAGCGTTCGCCCGTGAAACCAGCTTATCTTTCGGGCGATTGGTGGCGCTGCACCTGAGCCGCTTCATAAATAAACATGTTTGACATAATTCGTATATCGTGTGAGTGTCATTGAAGCAGCAGTAAGCATGATAATCAAGCTAATGCCAGACAATCAAGAACGCTAATAATAACCAGCGGAACCTTAACTCACTCTACTCATATCCTGGCATAGCCGAGCTAAGCCACTGCTAATTTTTTTGTTCGTCTTCTGGGTAATGGAAGGTTTGAAAATGGTTGCATTACCGAGTGGTGCTGCAAAAACGACCACAGCTTTAAGTTTAAAACGAGAAGTGTTTTATTGCTGCAGATCTCTGTTAGCTCTTATTTCACGCTTTTTGTTTTTTCGTCAGAATTCCAGACGCACGGTCATAATCTGACAGCAACTCAACATTTTGGCAAAGGTCAGGAGTTTCTTTCGTTCAAAAGAACATCTGTTTGGTTTCATGTAAAGTATGCGTAGTTTCGTTGTATGTTATTACCCTGTAGAAATGTTAAGAGTAATTTTATTCATGTACAACACAATACTTCGTATTGCAAAATAGGCATGGTTTTATACGATTCGCACATTAATAGCACAGCCTGGCGTACGGGTGATGTCTCCATAAATTTTTGCGGCAAAATGTGACATGATATCGCCTATTACAGTTTTGTTGTCGTTTATTAGGAACAATATTCAGATAATCTTATCGCGGTTGATGTGCTTTGATTGTATTATACATGAAAACAACTTGTGAAGTTTTCCCGGAAAGTTTTTGTTCCAAAATACCCAACAAAGCGACTTGTTCAACGAAGAATTTAGAAGCGTAGCTGCATTTAGCGAATACACCAACATGCCTGAATAATTGGTTATATTAAACTGTTGTGTAGTCCTGTCGGAGAAAACTTCCGTCATGAGACATATTTCAGGCAAAATAAAGGGCGATCAAGTACATTATATCAGAGTAATTCTTCTGGAAAGGTAGGAGTTCAATCGATAGATCAAGCTGGGCAGTAGTTTCATTTGGACTACAACTTCAATAGCGCAATTCATGGATGATTATTTCGGACCAAGTGACAGAGAGGATACGGCTTCTTCGTGAAGATTGTGCAGTTGGATGGTAATTTATAAAGCAAGTCCATTGGCTTCGAAAACGTATTTGATGTCTAGATTTCGGCCGACATTTTCCGGATAACATTACTGTTGCTAAAATTATGCCAGCTTGCTTTCACAGAGAACCAACTTTACTGGCTATGCGCAAAACACTGACCATCTGTCGTGCCTAATATTCATGTTTTCGAGCGTAAAAAGGTACAGATCATTTGTTGTTGTGTTAAATATTCTATAAAGCAACCTTAATATGTATTCCTATTTTTCATTAAAAATTGCATGAACATCAATTATTGGAGTGTTTTCCAAAACCCCACAGCGTTCGGGTGACGCTAATTCGCTTAAGGTGTACCCATTTTTTTTTTAAAAAAGAACACAAATACAGATAGCCCCATGGGCGGATGATGGAGTATCCTTTGTTTAGGTTAATTGAACTGCCATCAATTATCAACAGCTATACAGTGCCAGAATTACTTGCACATATATGTATCAAGTTTCAGCGGCAAAAAAAGCAGGAACACTGACGGGACCTATGTATTTTTTTATTTTTGCGCAATCGATTTCATGCTGTGTTTCTCTACGTCGCAGTGAGACCTTAAGCATAGGGTATATCTAGCGTCAACAAAAACGAACGGGGCCAGGCTTTCTAACCTTAGTATTTCACGCTAAAACCACTTCAACAACAATTTGCCACATATTTGGCATACTAACCAGAAAATGGCAACCCCGTAGCGTTAGCAGTGGCAGGAATGTTGATGATGTTTGAATGTTAATGGCGCAAGGCCAACTAGGACAAAGACCGCCAAGAAAGTGTTTTGATAAAGCGATGACAACTAAAACTGGTTAGTGGGAAGACGAGTAAAATCAATTAAAGGCGATGAGCAAGACTGGTGTACAGGGCCAGGATGAAGACCAAGAGTGGTTAAACGATAAATAAGGTGGCTGGTGTACAGGACCAAGGGTGTGAGATGACCTGTAAGAAGTGAACTTCTGACAGAAACTTAAAGGTGCGCAGAACAGAAAACATGGCATCGTCTCCTAAAAAGTATGAGGGCTGTAATGCAATATGTTGTCTGTAGAGTTATCTGAAGTGTTTGCGTCATGTGATGTCGAGTGCCTTGCATTGAATGAGGATGTGTATCACGGATAACCCCTTCCAAACCTGCTACACAGGGTTCTTGGAGATCCTGTGAGCCGGTGCGAGTGCGTTACATGTGTATGGCCTATCCGTAACCTAGCTAAGGTAACTTCAATGTGCCTGTTGTGTGAGTCGGTAGTGTATTGCCCCAAGTGTGGTTTTCTTGCGTGTAGTTTGTTGTCTGTCTATTCGCTCCAGTCTGCTTGCCAAGTTTTACGGTGTTGCTGTTTAATGTGTGGCCTGAGGTCTGGGTAAGGTAGTGTTGCTATGTTCATTGTGTTTTGGAGTGCAGCACTGGCGGCCATTTCATCTGGCAGTTCATTTCCGCCGATGCCAGAGTGGCCTCGCACCAAACACGCAGTCACCTCAAGGTTTGAAGAATACGCCAGCATAATTAACTTCACAAGATTAACTACAAAGTTTTTGATGACTTTCTGGGTGACAATGTATTGACATTGTCATCCCGACGTATGTACATTGTCAGCGAATCTGTATAGATGATAGAATTAGGAATATGATGTTCAACTGTGTGACTTACAAACAGAAAGATGCCATATGCTTCTGTCGTAAAAGTACTTGTCCTT
Source organism: Haemaphysalis longicornis (assembly GCF_048455015.1). NCBI lineage: Eukaryota > Metazoa > Arthropoda > Arachnida > Ixodida > Ixodidae > Haemaphysalis > Haemaphysalis longicornis. Next base: position 136,433,185 of record NW_027526295.1, on the reverse strand, counting down.
ACATTCGTGGTTCTATCGGCTTCAAAAATGGCTCCATGCGAAGCACAAGACAGCGCAGTGAACGTTTTAGAAGCATCACTGAAAAACTCTGCAGCCCGGTATTTATCCTGCACATGCATGAAATGCTGCAAAATCTCGGAACTTGGTGTCTTGTTCTTATTGCATTGTAGGAAAGACAAGTCGCATGATACAGGACGGAGATTCCATGGTGCTACAAGATGAGTGTGAGATGATTTGAATGTATCTAAGAAGGAGACCTTATGAGTACTCACCTCGTCACTCACTCTCTCCTTGAAGGGAACAGAAATTGATGGGCGGTTTAAAAAGAGCTGAGTTGCAGATGTATCATTAAAATCCGGATTTAAGGGATGGTTATCCATTGATGAGATTTTGGAGGCACAGAGAAAGTCAACATAAGTTCGCTGGTACGCTAAGCACCATTTGTCGCACTCTGTACAAAGACTGTTGACCGGACTAGTACGGAATCCGCCACAAGAGAGGCTAAGACTCAAGTGAAGCACTGGGTCGAGCATTTTAAGTGCTGATTTCGTGGCTGACCCATACACAACACTTCCGTAGTCTAGCCGTGACCCTACCAACGCGGCATAAAGGTGAAGCAGGAGTTTGTTGTCTGCACCGTACGACTGGTGAGATAGGACTTCAGCTTATTCATTGTTTTCAGGGATTTTTGTTTGAGTCGTTTTGTGTGAGGGATGAATATTAGTTTTTCGTCAAACACCACACTTAAAACTTGCGTTCCTTTTTGACTGGAATTGAATCATCATTGAGTTTTATGTCGGGATCGGGCAGGACGCCGCGCCTTCTTGAGAATACAAGACAGGTGCTTTTCGCGGGATTCAGTCTGAAACCGATTCCATCTGCCCAGCGAGAAAGTTTGTTTACCCCAAGCTGGACCGGACGTTCGCATATGGACAAGTTATATAATTTTAAAGATACTTGAACGTCATCTACTTAAACCAGGCAAGAAATACAGGGCGGTCGTGCCTTTTGGAGGGAGTTCTTCGTAACAATAAACAACGTGCAGCTCAAAATGCCACCTTGAGGCACGCCATTCTCTTGCACGTGAACATTTGACAGTGCCGACCCAACTTTGACACGGAATGTTCGCGTAAATGTAACTGGAAAGAGTGTTCAGCATGTTACCTGAAATACCAAAAGAGTTTAGGTCTCTGAGAATGCCGTAGCGCCATGCCGTAGCATATGCCTTTTGAGTATCAAGAAATACGGTCATGCAGTATTGCTTAGGTATGAATGCATCCTTAATGTAGGCCTCTAGAGAAACCAGTTGATCATTTGTGCAGCATCGACCCACCGGGAGCCTGCCTGGCAGCTCTCGAGAAGCCCATTGTACTCTTGAAATTACACGACTTCCCTATTGATCTTCTTCCCGAGCGGCTTGCACAGGCAGCTTGTTAGGGTGCTGGGACGATGAATGGCAGAAGAAGACGGTTCCTTTACCTCCTTCAGAAAAGCCACTACGATGGCCTCCCTCCTATAACCTGGAAGGGGCCCCGAAAGCCATATTTTGTTGTAGAGGTGCAAAAGTGTTTTGAGTGTGTCGGCATGTAAGTGTTGTATGATGGTGTACATAATGTTGTCTCCACCTGG